>NC_136909.1:30128707-30835854 GCF_949606895.1 Notothenia rossii
TTCCAGCTTGTCTTTCTTTGCAGTCACAATATATGTTTACTTTAAATGAATGGAGAAGATTGTAATGTTCTTTTCCTTAGATGCTATATTGATCGAGGTTGAGTTCTACTTTTCAATTCCCAGAAACCGCTTGTTGTTGCCTGACACTCATCAAACCCCATAACCTCCTGTGCAGCTGAGACGTACACCTAGTAAACAAACTACCACACACAACTAATGTTGTGAAGCCAAAATGAAAAAGCTTCTAAAAGCCAGAGGTCTGAATCTGTGGCAGACGTCTCTCGTTACTCCCTCTGTACATTTTGTGATAGCCCCGTTAACAGTGGTTCACTTAGTTGTTTGCGTATTTTGTGCCTATACTTGTAAATCTACTTATCTTTAGTACAACGTTAACTGTTTTTAACTTGTCCCCAGGTTGTGTTTTATAACAGCCTATTTTCGTTAGCCCAATTCCTTTTCCCACTTTAGAAGTGAGGTTTTCTTTTGTTTGTGTACTAACTTGTTAAAACTCTTATTTAAAGAGTCTTCCTTAGTTCCTTTTGTTGTTTATTTGAGCCGGTGCCTTAGTGGCCTTTTGTTTTGATTGTGGCTGCTTGTTGCCAATTGTATTGAGCTCCCTCAATAAACAACTTGTCATTTACCAATTTCCAACTGGTTCTATGTTACTTTCCACGAGCCGGGACGTAAAAATGAGGTTTAGAACATATATAATCGAAAATCAGCTTCCTTTGCAAATCTGATGGAGTCACTCCTCTGCCTAATAAATTAAATTATGTCTATTGAATCCTCAACATTCACACAATTTTCCTTTTTCCTGTAATTATACAACAGTTTAAAATTCTAAAAGATAACTCTTTAAAAACAAAACTAAGCTTCCAACCTTCTCTTGCACCAACATCGGGGAACCAATCACAAGTCAGAGAGCTCTGTATCTACTTCAAAGAGTTTCTCCAATATCTTGCTCTCTTCCAGTTGCCAGTTGACAATTTGAGTCCCCATCACCACTGTAACTAAAGGTTCATTCATAAAGGAGATGCGGTAAGTCGGGGGTCTTCACTGTTCCTGAGGATATATGATCCTCCCCAAAATCTGTCATATTGGACCAAGGGGTGTAAATGTCAAAATCAGATAAATTTCAAGCAATTAAGTTTTAAAACGTTTAATCCTGCTCTCATTAAATAAAGCAGTAAGCAGTGAAAATCTATAATGAGATCTGGAAACGTGTTAATGAGAGTCGCCTTTTCGTCATGTGATGTGGAGTTTTTGGGTGCTGCTCTGTAGAAAAGTAAGAAAGAATTTATTTTGCACGAATATTTGGGTTTTGTTTACCCTCTCTGTCAACAGTGGGCGAAGATCGACCAACATCAGGCTTTGGCATATTGTCTGTAAAGAAAACACACAGGAGGGCTTCAGCTGAGATGACACATACCCAAAAGCAAAGACATCCGACTGTTTGGAGAAGGGAAGCTTGTCCTCCTCTGTCTCTGGGGAGAGCTGCTCGATTATTTCTGGGGCCAGGTGACACAGCCAGCCGTTGGGGATCCTCAGTTTGTCTTCTCTTCGGCTGCAGGACGAGGAAACATAGAGAGGACATGTCAGGGTTTATTGATCTTATTTACCATTCTGCCAAGCCACAGTAAAGATGTTTGTTGTCGCTTTTTCATTATACTACATTGTCTTTGCAGATAGACATAATAAGATAATTGGATGATGTTGCATTCAATTATTTTTCAAGAAAAGTATGAACACTTTGGGTTTTTCAGCTGCATCACTGGCATATTGTTACAATAACAGCTCAGTTCTGTAGGTCAGACACAGTTCAAGGAACACTATTCAAGTATCTATGTACAACAATGAAGTGTGTGTTATTCTAGATCTCCCATCACCTTACCCTCACACCTACAGTATTTTCTTCACTTGACAACTTAATTGTAAGGTTTAGAAGCTCAACTTCCAAAAACTACATGTTTTTGTAGGTGCTGTAACCTGCTTGTCGACAATGTAAAATGTCAAACGAAGTCAGGTATGTTATTTGTCTGATTACATACTTGGAAAGTGTACTGTTAAAACGATCCTGCTTGGCCTGCAGATGAAGGCGTATTCAGAAAGCCCGCAGGTCTGTCTTTCACTTCCAAAGAACTTCTGAAGGGTTAAGGATGAAAGTCATGGCCTCATGAGGTCAATCACAACTGGATAAACTATATGATTTGTTGTTTTCAGCCATGACATGGTATATGAGAGAAAAAATATTCTTTTTTGAAGCGAGAACCAATTTATAGCTGTTTATAGCTCTGTTTGTGCAGTCTGTGTCTGTCTGTTAACGCAACTCTTTAACACTGTTTGTGTCCTTCAAGGGTTGAGAAGGAGTTTCTCATATGATAACGGTTACTGAAGACGATTAAGGGTTATTAAGTGATGTTATACTTACAGCAAAGATGTAATATTGCCAAGAAAAAGTTGAGCTTTCAGTGACATTTGAGGCGTAGTGCCATCTCATGTCATTACCCAACATCCAATGCTGTTGATCCAACCAAAAAGAGGTGTTGCTCCTCTATTTCTTTTTACAAGGGGCCCTATTATGCTCTTTGGGGTATTCCCTTTCTTTTAGTGTGTTATATAGCTTTCTGTGCATTTAAATGGTCGGTTAAGGCTTAAAACCCCAAAATGCCTTTATTAGACTCCATTGTGTCCTCCTGTAACATAGTGACATCACTAAGGACCACTCTTGCTTCTATTGACTAGCACTCCAAAACATTGTACGTGATAGGCTAAGGGGCGGTACATCTCTAAGCGGTTTACCAATCATAACAGAGCTGGACAGCTAACCAATCAGAGCAGACTGGACTCTGGTTTCAGACAGAGGGTGAAAAGTGGTGGGTCAGCACAGGCAGTATGAGAATAATAAAGAGCTTTTTGAACATTAAAGCAGGTAAACTAGTCACAGTAAAGACACAAAATACAATCGTGAACCTGAAAATAAGCATAATATTGCCCCTTTAAAGCCAGTCATAAAACCAGGCAATACACTTCTGAGTAGTAAAGCTAAAATAATATTGGTTAAAGAATGGTTACAAAAGCTGAAGAAAATCAGGTTTGTTAAGATTTGTGCTGCTTGAAAGATTGCACAGTATGTTTAGAGACTGCTTTTACTTCTAAAGAAGAATACAAAATAAAGTTACTTTTTGTGAATAAGTAGACCATATACCTCCTCTCAAAGTGTCATAGTCCCTATACCATGTGTTGAAATAATGTCTTTCTGTTTCCAAGGCAAATGACTGCCTAAGTCCTTGTGCTGTCTCAGATGTGTGCTGAAAATAATTACCTGCCAGCCTGCAAAACCCCTGATATGGTGAAGAGTCCAAAGTCGGTGATGACGACTTTCCCGTTGTCATAAAACACGTTTTTGGACTTCATGTCTTTGTGTAAGATCCCCTTTGCATGGAGGTAGCCCATCCCCTGAGGACAGAGAGAGAGAGGAATATGACTTTTCTGTAATGTGATGGGCACTGCACAAGTGTTCCGGGGAATCAGTGCAGAGTTGTTTTACCTTGACCATCTCTTGTGCGATCTGTCTGGTTTTGTTAACATCCAGGACAACCTTGGCATCCCGCACCACGGAATAAAGTGTCCTGCCTTTACACAAGCTGAGAGAGGGGGACAAGGACAAGTGTTACTGTGAAGGCTTATGTAATCATTTTATTAAGTTCAAAACATTTGACATTTTAGGTCTTTAAACTTTTGCAATTCATTTTCCATTTGTCCGAATAACAATACAGAACAGTCAGGTATCTTGTTCTGCAAACCCATCAGCTCTTAAATCACTGTTTTCCACTGTACTTATATTTCATTTGACAGCGTGTGTCTTTTTCATTTGATGCTTTTCTGTAAAGCCCTCTCAATTGCTTTCTAAAAATATCTAACATAAATACACTTTCCTTGCCTATGGCTTTTTTTGCCACTGTTTTCAATTAAATGTAAATTGGGACTATTCATCTAGAACTGTGCTGTTAGTTCTTTTGTTCATACAGTTTTATTAAATGTAAGCTTGTTTGTGTATTTTATCGAATCCTTTTAAATTGTTTTTGCAAGGTACTGTTAATTATATTATTGTTACTTTTTACCTTGCCAATGCTGCATTCAAGACATGCCTGCGGAATAAGAGAAAGGAAAATGCCCTTTCGTTACAATGTTCACGCTTTATTCCAAGATAGATTCCAATTACCCATAGCTTAGATAGTGGCTTTCAGGGGGCCACTTAACGTTACTACTATGATTTGCCAAATCTCGTGAAAATGTTCGGAATATATGTGGCTTGTGAAAAATTAATCGAAAAGGGTTTACTTTGGTAACAACCAGGTTTTGCGTACGTGAGGACCACACAAGCTAATTTTGGCTTGTTATATAACTTTTGACACAAGATACACAATATCTTCTTAGTTCACTTCTCAAATAGCTGCTCTCACTTCATATAACCAGTCATCTTTGATGTCAAATGTGTTTTTGCCAACCAAATAAACTGGCTTCACCTGCAGTTCGAGATGTTGTTGGAGGATGAAATGCCATCATTTCTAACTGACACGCGGGCCCACTTGGTGTCAGGGTGAGGCTGTTACACCTCCATGTGAGAGGTAGTGTCATATTTCTGGAGGGGTGCCTCAAAGCGGCTTATTAATAGACAGCTCTACAGCAGCCCCCCCGCCTAACACCTGAAGCCCTCAACCCCAACTGTGCCATGCAGGTGACCAACAAAGGACCTGAAGCCAACAGTTCATACATATTCATTACCAACGCTGACCTGACAGCAGCTGCATTTTTAGAGGCTCTCTGTCCTCTGGCTATTTATAACACCCAAATGTGGCTTATGGCTTCAGTGTAACTTCAGTAGAAACCTTACATACACCTTATGACAACAATTACTGCTATACCTCAGAGGCAGCGCTTGATAAAAAGATAGTAAAGCCACCTCAACAAGCTGAAATTCACCTACAGTGTATGTACGTTTATCAAACAGGGGCAGTGCACATTAAGCAACATTTCTGTAAATGTGCCAGAGTTAGCCAAGAGGTTATTTTTCATCTGCAGTCCCTGGACAGATTTCCTAAGTCACCTTAAAGACACATTTCATTTTAAACAAGTAAATACAATCAAATAAAGACATGCAACATACAGTACTAGAAATCTTCATAAAAAAACAACAAAAATAAACAAAACAAGAAAGAACATGTTAAAACACAGGCAGTGTAGACAGACAGTGGGTTTTAAGGTGCAGAAGATTATAATCATAGATATAACCCTGTGTTCTGTACACTAGGCAGAATCGATCCCCTGCCACTTGTGACAAATTAAACGATCAATGTTTATGGTTTCACTAATGCACCCTGAAAATTCTCATCCTTAAGAAACCACAATTAATATTACACATTTATCTCGATGAGTATCAGAAAGTGCATTCCAGTCCACTTTTTGAAAAGAGTGATAGGAGAAGCAGATTATTGGTGGATAACAAAGCCACCTGTTGCACTGACATTTGCTATTATTCTCAGCAATCAGGAAGGCATCTCCCCTGCACTCACGACAATTTGAGCAGGCATCAACTGCAATCACACATCTCAATCAATCAATCAGTCAAGCCGGTATTCAAAAGCTGTTTACCATCACTGTGAATGCAATGAGAAGGGAGTCATTTCTTTGACTATTGGCTTTATGAAATCACTTTTTAAACTGTGAGTCCAGCTTGGAAATCCCACTCTTTCTTCTCTGTCTTAACAGAGAATGTAGGAAGAAAAAGTTAATTTGTTCTGCTGTCAAATAAATATTAAAAGAGAAGATACAAAGAGGCTGATTCTTTTTCTTATTGAGACATTCTTCTTTGTTCACAGCCTGTGGCAAACAACTTTCTTTTTGAACATTATTAGTTAATTAATTAAACTGGAGATGTTTCCTTGTGATGGTTTTAGATAGTTTGTGATGGTAACACAGCCTCGTAGAAACATGAGAAAAATACTGAAGGTTGTTCACTATGCAGGCAGATTCACTCCAACCGCTATAGTTAAAACAACTACAGCAGGCGATGTGAGTGCTTCTAGCAGCCTGTTCTCATCATAATCTCTGTGGCACGCTTCATTGTCCCAGAGGCGGCCCAATCAGTGCCTGGTCTGAAATGAGTCCCAGGGGGAAAAGGGACCAGCTTAAGAAATTAAGAAGCAGAGCACACCATGATTTTTAGAGGTGTGATTCATTTTAGGAGTCTCCCAAATAATATTGCAGAAAAATGAATATATGGGGATTAGTGTATTCATGAAAAAGTAACACATATACTTTATTACATATTTTCTCCCCTTTCTTTCAATGTAGAATATCAATCTGTATGGACAGTTTAAACTCGTTGCCCTCCTAAAAGTTCACAATTTTTTGACATTACAAATGCATTAAATTAACATGTTTTATGGATACATGCAGTATTTCGTTTGTATATATTATATAGAAATGATATACTTGAATGAAATACACAAAGGTGAAAACACTTCTTATCTTATATGTCTTAGTGTTAGGCTTTTATCAGAAATTGTTATGTATTAAACATTTCAACATCGCATGATACAGCTGTCTTTTTCTCCTCAGTTTTACACATACATATTTATATTTTAAATGGATTGCAATATTTTTACTGTAGACATGATAACATTTATTTTAGAAATCATGTTAATAACCTCTACTATTTGTATCAATGCAATGTTGTATCCAAGTCTATTGCCCAGAACTAAATTAATATAAATTATAAAGTTCCCTGTACTATATTCTATACTATAAACATGTATTGTTATGACTGTGCTATGCTTTATTTATACTATACGGTCTCTACATTCTAAAATGTGGCAAATTAACTTAAACTCAAAATATACTGCTTTTCATAATTGTTCTCACCTCCTTCGTGTTTTTATAGTTATATTTTTTTATGATTCTTGATCTTGTGTTTCTGCCTGCCAATTCTGTACAACATAACAAAAGTAGGCTTTGAGTATGTAGTGTTTTCACACTTGAAATCTTGAAAAGTATACTTAAAAAAGTCAATATAATATATAAGCATACTAAATGACGCTATGAGTGTGTTGTGTCAATGCAATAGAAAATGGAAATGGAGGTGCTTAAAACAAAATGACATATATTGCAGATTTAGTTACACACTAAACTTGTAACTAGGAGATATAACAGCAAAGCAAGTTCTTCAGCAGCCATGGGGTTTATTTCACAACACACGTCTTAAACACGTCTTTATCCTTACCTTGTGATGATTGCCAGGTGTGGTGGGCTCATGCAGGCCCCCATAAACAGCACCACGTTCTCGTGGCGAGTGTTGCGGTAACCCATCACCTCACGCTTGAAGGCCTTGAGCTGATCCTCGTTGTCCCGCTCGATGTCGATCAGGCGGATAGCCACCTCACCGTGCCAGCGTCCGTGGAAAACTTTGCCAAAGCGCCCCCTGCCAATCATCTCCCCGATCTCAAGCTGCTCAAACGGGATGTCCCACTCCTGCAGGAAGATGCTGGTCTGGCTGGCCTTGCGCGGGAAGTTGCGTGCCGACAGGAGCGACAGGTTCATCTCCTCGAACTCGTCACCGGAATCCTCGTCATTGCCGTCCTCGTTCTGTGATCAAGCGAAATTGAAATGTTCTTTTGTAGCTGTAGGCCTGCTTTTCACAGATGTACAGGTATGGTGAATAAAATATTTGACCAAGATGTCAATTGCTTTGATTCTGACAAATGCCACTGAGTCTGTAGACACAAACTGAAACATTGACAATAAAGTTGACTTTGACTTTTGAGAGCTGGAGGATTCAAATCTGCTGAAACCTCTTCTAAAGGAAGTTTCACAAATAAACATGGTTGTTCATTCGCTGAATGTAAAACCGAGTTCTGTCATATTATAGTACATTGAATCATTGATTTCATCAATGCATATGTACTAGCATATACACATCTACAGTATATATATATATATATATATATATATATATATATATATATATACATATATGTTTTCTCTATATAAAACAGCATATCATTTTTGTCAAGTTGTGTTCGTTCTAAGTACTCACTGCTGTTTAGGCCATTGCCAATAAACTTCAAAAAGATTTATGAAAAGGGAAAACAGCCAGAGGGAAATATTTTTGATTTATTCTGATTTGATTTCAAATATAATATACTGCAGAATTGAAAATTACCTAATCAAAGATGCCTGCTGGAATACTATTCAAGGCAATCTTCATCATATTGTCTCAAGATATTTAATTTTTACAGAACGGAGATGACGTTGAGTTGCATCTTTTCCTTCCTGCTGCTTTTCACTCAAACGTACCTGGAGGGGAGCCGAGTCAAATTATGCTAAATGAGAGAACGGTGCAAATGACTACGACAAGTGACGGTGAGAGCTATACGCGGTCTTCATTTGGATTCACAAATAATTTTACACTGATGTTACTAACAGAAATGTTGCACAGTATGATGTATGAAAAACATTCACATATATTTAAAAGCATCATAAAACAAGGACTTACGTCTGATGTAGGCTCAACTTCGATTTGAAGTAAAGGGTTGCCCTCATTCCTAAAAGAAAGAAGAATACAATTGAAAATAAAACTATGACAAAAAACTCTTTCACTCATAACTGATGAGCCTATGTGTTGTTTTTATTTATGTAGTGTTTTGCACCATTAATCAGGTTTTTAAATGGCTTTTTGTTTTGTTATATCGTATAAATTATTCATTCTTGATATCTTGTCTCCTGGAATGTTGCAGACTTGATCGATGCCCTGATAAATATGTATGAGTCACATCTATGATGTTAGATATTTAGACAATTGCTTCTCCCAATATGAGAGGAGGTTGTGAAACGAAAGTCATTCAGAGGGAGAACAACTGGATATAAATCATGGAAATAACTGTTTACCCCTTCTTGGGCTAACCAAGGGTTAACTTTAGAACTTCTGTGTAATGTGTAAATCTTTGTTTGGTGTAATTATTTCCTATTATGTGCAATACCTTTTTTCATGCTGCTGCAACGAAAACATTTCCAAATTTGGGATGAATAAAGTATATCTTATCTTATTTAACTGTCTTTGTTAATGCCATTTTCTTCAATTACAATGGTGATTGGTGGATTTAGTATTGTTCAATTCCATGTTTGAATAGTGATACTGCTGATGTGTAGGCTTGTTTACCAAACTTAAAGAATCATTTAAAGTACTCCATGGATTTAAACTCCATTCACCTGATACGCGGTAAAGGGATCATGCTGGAGTTGTCGCAGCGTTTTTATGGAGAGAGTTTTGCTGGCGGATAGGGGGAAGCACAACCCACGTGGTCGCGCAGTGTTCAAAATTGTGGCCAAGCAATGTGCTAAAATGTCGCATTTTTCAACTTTGACCTTTAGACACACACAATCAGAGGAAAGCTGTATGTAGCAGCTTAAGCTAGCAAGCAAGGTAACCATAGCAACTAAACTTCACTAGCTACTGCAGAGCCACTATTTCAAGTATACTACGTCATCGAGTGGCGCCGAATGCTGGGCATTTAAACAGTCCTTCGGCGCCACTCGATGACGTAGTATACTTGAAATAGTGGCCGTTTCTCAATCTCGAGGATACTGGCTTCCAAGCCAATATTTCAAGGATGCTACATCATCGAGTGCCGCCGAAGGACTGTTCCAATATCCAGCATACTTGGAATTCCACCGAGGCTGCGTCCTTGGTTTGGGGGAAATTTCGAGGCTGCACATCATGGATGTATAGCTGCACATGGGTAGACTTTGGCCGCTTCTCAATCGCAAGGATACTGGCTTGGTAGTCGCATACTTCCAAGTCACTTCCTTCAGAAACGAAGCAAGTATACTTCCAAGCCACGGCTTCGGAAAACAAAGAAGAATGGAACAGGCTACCAAGTGTGCCACTCATCTAATTATGAACTTGCTTTACTTTCACGGAACACATTTTTGGTGAAAACAAATTTAATAAAGTAACATATTTACCAACACATGTTCTACGCCACAACATACTTACGTTTAAATGTGTGCTGCGCTGCGTCGGTTCAGCCATTCTCTGCAAGGGTTTTTGAAAGTGGTCCGTGCGCAAAGCATTGTGGGGATTTGAAGGAGCCATGTAAAGCCTCGAAATTACCCCCAAACCAAGGACGTGGCCTCGGTGGAATTCCAAGTATGCTGGAGATTGGAACAGTCCTTCGGCGGCACTCGATGACGTAGTATCCTTGAAATATTGGCTTGGAAGCCAGTTTCCTCGAGATTGAGAAACGGCCTTTGCGTCCTTGAAATCCCCACAATGCTTTGCGCACGGACCAATTTCAAAAACCCTTGCGGAGAATGGCTGAACCAACGCAGCACACATTTAAATGTAAGTATAGTGGTGTAGAACATGTGTTGGTAAATAATATGTTACTTTGTTAACTTTGTTTGTTATCACCAAAAATGTGTTCCGTGAAAATAAAGCAAGTTCATAATTAAATAGACATCGTGAGGTATTTATTTTCGGTACAGTTTATGTTGAAACCGTTAGAGAGAGTGGCACACTTGTTAGCCTGTTCCATTCTTCTTCGTTTTCCGAAGCCCTGGCTTGGAAGCATACTTGCTTCGTTTCTGAAGGAAGTGACTTGGAAGTACGCGATTACCAAGCCAGCATCCTCGCGATTGATTGATTGATCTGCAGCAGCTTTACTCGACATTGAGAAACGGCCAAAGCCTTGTGATGAAAATAGCCAGTTAGGTTTCGTTTCTATGGTTACCTCCCTTGCTAGCTTGTGCTGCTACCTGCTACATACAGCTCTCCATAGAAACACAATGCCAACACCAGCTTTAGACATGCACCTTTGCACCATCACTTGTTTCACAAAGAGCAGTTCAACACAAGGATAGTACAAAAACAAAAGTTGATGCCGCAAAACCAGAGATACTTTATCATCATCCTATTTATCTCATGCATTTGAACTGGTTCTCAAAACCTACCGCCAACATTACCCACAATGCAACTCAATCACCTACAGTTGGGTCAGAGCTTTGGGTGTGTTATGCTAGGAATAAATGTAGCCTCAAACGGCCGCCAGATTTGTTTTCCCATTATCAATAGACTTGGATTGATATAGAATTATGATATTTAAGTTTTTTTAATCAGTCAGGACTTTATTCAGGGTATTTTCTTGACGGTAAACAGTTTTATTAGCTTAGCATTTATCAGGCTGTGAATTTGGTTCCAGATTAAACTGAGAATAAGTTACTGAAATGCAGGCTTTTATACTAATTAATTGCCTCTAATTATCAATTTCCCAGGCGTTTTGCGGTATTAACTTTCAGGTGCGTTGTTGCCCTGAGCCCCTATTAATTTCTGACCCCGGCATGTACAGTATCACTTACACCGTGGGTGCCACAGACACGACACAAATTATCCCGCTTTCCCCTCTTCAACCCCCCCCTCCTCTGTCCACAGAGCTGGCTGTGAAACATCAGCGTGTAACCTCTCAAAACCTTTCTGTGGTATATTAACACTGGTTTGCAAAGCAATTTCTGGACTCTGGGTGAAGACTAAAGGTGAGGCAGCATATAAAATAATGTGATTCCTGTGGCGCCAGGGGCCCCCACCACGTTTCGATTTCTGCTCTAATGAGGGGTACCTGCCGGGTGTTGGGGTCCGAGACAGGCCCTCATTAACCCTGGAATGAGGCCATTAAGGCCACAGAAACCTCTATCTGCCACTGCAAGAGCATACAAAGATGTGGGAAAGGGGGGACAATAGCTTTAATTAAATCAGAGGAATACGGCTTTCATAACCCGTGCTAATGTATTCACATTCGTCAAAAGGCAAAGAACGAGAGACTGTCAGTGAGAAATGGTGAAATGGTATTATAATGAGCAGAGACTCAAAGGCATTTTTTAAAGAGGTTTCTTCACTATCTAAGTTCTAAATGTAACGCTGAATGACGCTGTCATAATGTAGATTACATATAGGATATATGACCATTGATCATTTTGGATGTAATCATCTAGCTGTCACAAACACCAGATGTATCCAATATTTGTGGATGTGTTACAGATGCCCCTCTAAGAAACACTAAATGGCATTTTTGATAACTCTCACTAACTATATTACATATTTTATATAACTTTCACTATTAACCTGTTCTATTAGCCTCGGCCTGAAAATGTGTTAGCTTTTATATTTTCATTGCCATTTTTAAAAAGCTAAAACATGGCCCTAAAGGGTTCTGAAACAAAATGTGTGTCTAGTCTACTTTTGTCAACATCATTCTTTTGATAAAGGTTAAAGCGTGATTATTATGTAAGGCAAAGACAACATGTTATTAAAGGTGTTAGCTAGAAAAGCCACACTGGAGTTGGAGTTGTTGAAAGGTTGACAACAAATCCTTGTTTTATGATATTTGTCATCTTGTTTTTTTTACAACCATCTGGCAGTTCTGTCTGAATATACAATCATCTATCTCACATCATATTGTTCATGGTTAGGAATATTGTTCTTGACGTCAGATCGCATGACTCTTATAGCGGCCATATTAGCTCCCAACAAACAAAAAATGTTTTGATTACATTTTTCCTGTTGCAAATGAGAAAAACCTACCTCATTCTACTACAATTGCTATTTTTCTCTTCTGTCATGTCTTTTTCATGTGTAGCATAATGGACTAGAACCAACTGAATTCTTCGGTAACCCTTTGTTGCTTACTGACACTAAGTGATCCTTGAAAAACCCCAGTCTTTTCCAACGCTATAGAGCCTCCTGTTATGTATGCATTACATTACCTTTTGTACTTTATTTTCTGCTATAAATATTTCCGGGCTTTTATTTACATATTTTTATTTCAAAGCTGACAGCTGCTTAAAGAATGTAGCATGAAGACGCCAAAAATATATTTTGTATCTAAATACATCACTAGCCTGGGGTTAAGCATCATTTAAAACAATAGCCATCATCTGTCTAGGACCTCTTCAAGTGGATGTTCATAAAATAAAACAAATGACATTATTTACTATTGATTAATCCATTACAATCATAAGTACAGTCCATATTTCATCAAAATTGACCATCTGCCTATAGTTGGGGGGTAATTTCGCCCTGTTTCTAAGATAGATTGAGATTCTGATCCAGTTAGCATCGGGGTCGAAAGGCATCTCATCACTCCTCCTCCTTCTCCGGTTGTTTTCCCGTGACCAGTGGCTTCCTCAAAGAGCTAGTGAAAATCCAGTTGGCATCCCAAGTGTAGCGTGAACGAAAGGATGTGCTGACATTCAGAGTATTCGTCATGTAGGCTCCCGCATTGAAATTGTCACCCAAATATCTGTGCTCCAATAAGTTTGACCTGGCCTCTGACCAGCGGACACGGAGACGAGGAGACAAAGGAGCGTGTAGATGAAAGGAAGATAACTGAGAAGTACTTATGATGAATATCATAAGTACTTTCTTCATTTCTTCCAAGGTAGACATGTGGTTTTGATGAATAACGTGTTATAATGTATGATCTGCTCACCCTGGTTCAGACAGTACGGGGTGCAGGATGACCTGTGGTGCTCTGCTTGGAGGAGCTTCTGGAGCAACATCTGGGGAAATTAGAGTAACATACTGTATATCAAACAAACAGGTTAGAACAAAGCGATGCATTTTTTTGTTGAATAACGAGACACCTTTCGAAAGTATTTGAACAGTTGATGTCCCAACTGAAGTTATGGGAGCACAATGAAACACACCGCTACTAAATATAAAATGATGTAATAATTTATTTCCTCAATGTTTTAATGGCGTTTTTATTAAACCACTAGCAACTGCCATATAGATTAAAGCAACTAAGTAGTGAACCACATTTAGAAAGTGAGACTGTTTGTATTCAATTAGGGTTGTGAAAAAAGTCAAAAATACTTTATTGATATTTTACTAAGACTTTACTGAGTGCAACTGCTTAGTTCATTTTTCTTTTTTAAAGGAAGTGAATGAATTCAGTTATAGGTGAGGTGTATGTACCTCCATCTTAAAATAGATAAGTCTGCATTAAAAGGGGTTCCGGCTTAATAGCAATTGATACATTTAAAAGTTTCACTCCCAGGAAACATATTTTAGAGCAACAGACATTTGACTTTGATTCAAATGCCCACATTGCCACATTTCCACAAACTGTATGTCCAAGTTTTTCGAGGCCTGTGTAAACCCAGATTCTCCTTATTTAAAAAAAAAAAACGTGTTAACATGGTAAAAACATGATCAAATCCTATCTTTTCCCTGGGGTGAAAGCAGCAAAGAAAAGTCAATTCCCACACATTGTTTGAAGATTTCAATTAGAGAACACCAAAATCATATCATGATACATTGGGAATATATTTTGCATTTATGGCAATTCATCACTGAAGCAATTTCAAATCACTTAGTGCTGACAGTTTGCTGGAATTCAACACGTTTTGTTTCTTTTCTTTGCACCTGGTGTGCAGTTTGCAGCAGAGAAAAGGTTAGCTGCACAAAGGAATGCTCACATTCTCCTAACCCTTTTGTATTGGAGTCAGACGTTCTAGACATAATTTGTATGGAAATATCAATAAGCTTAGAAAAGTCTTCACAGTGGGAATACAATCCTGAGAAATACAATATATATGTGTCGAAATGTGATATCCCTTCAGAGTATGCGTCTTCAAAGCATGTAGAAAGATTTGTATTTAATTTGATCACCATGAAAGCATGTAGAGCATACTGTGTGTCATCTCTTCAGAGAAAGAAAGAGCAGGTTACCTTCTGTTAGCTTTATCATGGAAGCATTCATTTTGAACATGTTGTCCTACATGTTCAAAATGAATGCTTCCATGATAGTGAGGTCAGATTTGATGTGGCATCTACCTTTTAAAGACATGCCATGCTTTCAGCCCGTGTTGGCACAGTGTGAGCCACCAAAAAAACATTCCCTTTGTGGCACGGTGCATTAGTAGCTGGCATGTGACCTCAAATTGAGAAGGATGTGGTTTTGTTTTCCGTGTGATGCCTGCATGGATTTTTTCATGGATTTACTCCAAAGACCAGCAAGCCAGAAGGATTGGAGGCTCTATGTCCAATGGTGTGATTCTTTGCCAGCCGCTGTGTTTGTGGCCCTTGCGACAGACTGACTGAAGGGTATTCCTTCTTTCCACCAAAAATGTACGTTGGAATATGCTCAAGCGACACTTAGATTTAGCGCTTGTGTAAATATGATGGATGAATACATGAATTACCCCTGGGAGGCTTTTTGTCATTGTGTTTTTCATTTTCTTATCAAAACAAAAGAGCCTGCATTTACAGTAAATTGAATAGGACTTGAATATAGCTACACTTACAGCGTAATGGTTTTTAGATTGACGGGACTAACAGTAAGTGGTAGTGTTCGACTGTGTTGTTATGCAGCTCATAAAGGTAGCTGCTGTGATTTAGATGAAAACAGACAGTGTGGCTACAATAATAAGATCCAGGGTGCTGTATATTCATTTGTTTCCAAAAACCCTGTCTCGCCAGATCTCAATTACACCTCGTTCTATTCCTCACACCACTCCAGGTTGTCTGGGCTATAATAGGCTGCCAAATGAGCAACGACTGTGTGGTCCCAGTGTGGGCAAAGGAAAAGAGTCAGGGCATTGACAAGTCATTAGGAGACCCAAATGAGACAAGCAACGAGTAGGTGTAGGGGACGACAGTCTTAAAGCAGGCCATGTTGACGAGATGAAAATCAGCACCAACATCAAAGGAGTCCTCCTCCTCCATACTCTTCCTGGGCTGCTTCTAGGGTATTATGGGTAGGGGCAATGAACAATTACGAGGTACTTACCGGGAAAGATGAACTGTTGTTTGTACTTGAAATAACTGGAGCCTGCGGAAAGAAAACAAAAGGAGAGCTGGAGTGATGTGGATTTACAAATCTTACAAGGTTGATTGTTGATTCAGTATTTACACAATTAGTCCATATGCAGATAATAAATCAAGGTGTTGCTAGAATTTTAACATATGTGTCGCTCAAATATTAATTTATGATTACTAACCCTTTTAACTCTTGTCTTTTATAATCAGTTTTTTCTTCCTTTATTGACAGGCTTTAAGCAAAGTAACTACATGTATACAGCACAATATCGTAATTTTGAGATACATTTGGCAACCTAAACTTTTATTGGTTTACATGTAAGTGGTATGTTTACATGATTGGTTTCATGAAAATTAAGCACGTTTACTTTTTTAGCAACGCAACCAACATGATTTTGTTGAAGGCAATGTCAATCTGTTGGTCATCTTTGTCCAGAACGTAATATCTCAACAATGATTGGATGGATGTTATTAGATTTGAATCAGATGGTCATGGTTCTGTGACAGTGTATCTTACTGACTTTGGCAACCCCCTTTCTTCTAGAAGTACCATAAGTTGGACCTTTTTGGTTTTAGGTGAAAAGCATTATCAATTGGTAGATGAATTGTGGGGAATGTGGTGTACACACTAATCTTTACCACAAAAATGAATAATATGTAAACAAATAAAGACTTATGGTGCCCAGCTTGACTTTCTATATTGCGCTTTAATAGGTCAAAATGTATTCTTTTCTTTCCTTTGCTTTTTATTAGCGACAAACCACGTAAGTACTCAAATTATTAAGTAAAAGTAGCAATTCTCAATTAGAAGTCAAAGTCAAGCATTCAGCATTTAACTTTAGTCTATTATCTAATAGTTTCAACCACAAATCTGCTAAATTACATAAATCACATTTCTATCAGCTTCAGAACTGATAGAGGGGGAAATTGGTGTGCATTGTTTCATGTATTGTTTCCCATGTAAAATATTTGAATATCTCTGTATTTATAGGTACTCTGATTGTGATACCTGTCAAGTTGAACTGTTTCTGTTGCCGTGCCGACTGTGGGGAGGGATGCAGGGGCGAGGGGGGCGTGGCACTGCTGGGCAGAGGCGGAGCCGGGGAGGACGGGGTGGAGGAGGTGGTGGAGGACGGGTTACTGCTGGAGTCTGGCTGATACGGGATAGGGATGTGATCCTGGAAGAGATAGGAAAGAGAAACGTGGTTATTTCTCGCACATTTTTGTCTGCTTAATACAAAGTGCTTGCGCTCAACTTTATTATACATACCACACGTTTCTAGATTGATTTTCCTCCTTCCAGGCAGCACTTGGCTTTCATTAATATCAGTACAATATAAAAATCAACTTGCATAGACGTGCAATTGGCCCAGACAGAGGTAATCCATCACAATGAGCAATATGCTGCCTTTACTTTTCTGACAAAGACATCTTACCATTGTGTATAAAACAGGAAGCCTTTGTTTAAAACTCCCTTCAGTGGTGCATTCAATGATCCTCCAACATAGCCACGAATTAAGTTTGCTAACACTCAATCAGTTCTTCAGCTGAAGATGTAACTTGTGAATAAGTCTATTCGTCACCAAAGACATTTTATGAATACAAACACTGTCTGGACTCCACCCAAATTATATTTAAAAAAAATGGGTCAATAATAACTTCATAATGGATTCTAATAAGCCAAATCAGGTTTTTGTGCCACTTTTTACAACAATCAATAGCATTATTAGTTGTATTTAACACACCTGTCGGGATTGTACCGGCTGATGAAAAAGCACTTTATTTATTACATAGTCTGAACATTCAAACCAAAAGAAAACATCAACGTTTTTTGCTGTTGTCAAATGTACAAACAACTCTTTCGTCCAGCAGCCCACCCTAAAATCTCAGCCAGAAGGGCATCCTTGAATTTTAGAGGTTTTAAAATGACTCTAGCTTGCAATGGAATGACAGAATGACTGCTAAAAAAATGTTTACCATTTGATTATATTTTATTTTTCTTAAAGGTGGGGTCGGTAATTTTGGAGAAACCAGCTCGAGTGCGCTAGAATTAGAAAATATACAGCCAGAAAAAATCTGCCACTTCCTTACAGAGCCCCTCCTCCAAAACCTACGAACACGCACATGACCAATGAGGGCACGAGATAAGTTTGTGCACAGATGGAAGGCTGACAGGCAGGTAGGCCATCCAGTTATTTTAGCCAGGCCGGCTCAGATGATTGGTCTTGCTTTTTACAGTATTACGGGTTCCGCAGATGACATTTTTTTATGGATTTGTTGTCAAAGCACTTAAGATATTCATTGCTATCGGGATGTTAAGAGCATTCCATGGAATATAACAAAAAGTGTATCTCGAGCCGGTTTCTCAAACTTACATACCCTACCTTTAAGCTTCCACTCTCTGGAAGTTTATTTCATCGCCCAAAGAATTAAAAGAAAATGAATTGATGCCTTTATTTAGGGTATTTGTTGAAAAAATAGTTTGAAATGATGTTTACTAAATTACATTTGAAAATAATGAGCTAAGACAGGAAGTGATGAATAATTTGACAAAGTTAGAAAAGGGCGTATTAACATATTTCCGGCTGCGTCCATCTCATTCATAAGACAAACAGTAGTAGTACGCTGTGAGGACCAATTCAGAGAGTACAGGGGACTGGCAATACCCTTAAATTAGAGTTTTTAAAAAACAAATTCAAAGCAAGATAAATGTAAAACATTATATACTGTATATATATATATATATATATCCAAGAAAATAGCAACCACACGCATAAGACCGATCTCTGTTTGCAAAGTTATTTACACATGATTTGTTTATCCTTTACCAGCAAGTTAAAGGTGAACGTTATGCATTCAAATGTCTTATTTCCAAACTCATACATCGGGATCACAACAGTTCCATCATCTTGGTACCACCATGGAAACCTTGTATTATTGCACAAAACAAATCCATCTGTTTAAACATCAATAATGCTCAAGATATTTTGGTACGGTTTCATGATCCCCTGAGAAAGACACTCTTTCCCAGCCCCCCAAAAATGGAAGACATGTGATATGTAGGACAGGTTCAGCTGAAAATTCGAACACACAGTTTATTTTTACACTTACCTTGTTGATTTTGTTGGTTTTGGGGAGCGTCTGACTGATGTGCAGGTCTGTGTACCTGAGCGGGTTGTTGATGTCACATGGCACTGATTCAGTCCGTACCAGACGAGCTACTGCCGAAAAGAAGCACAGAAAACAATGAAACACTGTGGGAGGCTGAAACAAAACAATAGTAGCCTAATAGCTTCAGGAACATTTGAAAAGAAAATCGTAATTAGGCCATGCTTCAATTATAAAATGCCTTTTCTTGAACACCATCCAATTGTTATCGCATACAGACACTTTGTTAGGAAGAAAAAAGGTTTCCTAGAGGAAATTGAGTCATTGGGAAACTGTCACTTTCTCTTACTACAGAAGAATAGATTAAGTGTAATTACTGTTCCTTACCTTGAGTTGTTCCTTGTTGATCTTATTTGGAAGAGAAAAGAATGGGGGGGGGGGGGGGGGGAGGGGCAGAAAAGGACAAAAGAATCTCAATTCTGATAGCAATTAATGGAATTTGTTTCAGTGCTGTCTGTATCAGTATAGGCAGTGCATGACACAGTCACATTACTCAAACCTAAGTGGCTTAATTAATAAGATAACCTTTTATCTGTGAAAGCCAGCAAAGACTCTTTCATGTTTTAAATGGGGACTTGACTGAAATAAATGGTCTTTTCAGTAGCTTTAAGGTCCAAAGCAAACATATGATTAACGATGAAGGCAGAATACATGTACTCTTTTAATATCCACAAAACAGCAACACATTTTAAAGCCACATTGAAAGAACTGAAATATTGACTTTGATTATCTGTATTATGTCGACATATTTCACATGAGTTCAGTTGAAACCAATAACATTGAGTTTAAACAGGTTTAAATACAGTTATGTGACATTTGTTGACATAATTCACTCAATTAAAGTCCACGTTAGAGTTTTTTCTGGTTTAGTACGGCCAGTGCCCACCTATATACATATTTGTTGAAAAGGTCAGTGTTGGGCAAGTCTGTTGAGTGTGTTCATAAACATGTGTTAGCTAAATTACGATGGAAAGACAGGGGTGGAGTTTTGGTTCATGCTCTGCAGCCAATCTTAATCAAACTGAAAAGAAGCTGACTTCCAAAAAGATCAAAGTAACACAGTGGGATATTATAGGTGGGGTAGGTAAGTTTGAGAAACCGGCTCGAGATACACTTTTTGTTATATTCCATCCGGCCCGGCTAAAATAACTGGATGGCCTACCTGCCTGTCAGCCTTCCATCTGTGCACAAACTTATCTCGTGCCCTCATTGGTCATGTGCACATTCATGTGTGTTAGAGGAGGGGCTCTGTAAGGAAGTGACAGATTTTTTCCGGCTGTGTATTTTCAAATTCTAGCGCACTCGAGCTGGTTTCTCCAAAATTACCTACCCCACCTTTAATAACTCAAATTTCATTACTGACTTTTAAATCAAAAAAATCATCAACATTTGGCCACAGGATAGCTCAGTTGTAAGAACTGGTGTCCTAAGTAAGCAGGTACAAGCACACTGAAATAGGCAATATCTTCACCTCTATCTCCCCCTGTCAACCCTGCATCTCCGATAAACACCTGGCTTAGGAAGACTGAGAAAAAATCTTGGTTAACAGTGGCAAATAAAAAATGATCTGAGAAGGTTATCACCATTAATTTGGAGGAAATTGTGTGTGGAGCAAATATTAAAATAAAAACCTTTGAGGGATTCTCGTCCTCCTCGTTGTATGATCAATAAATGGCAAGGTGGGGCTTCTTTGGTGCATTTGTTGTGGCACTTCAGCCTGCATGCATACACAAGAAGGACAGGGCATTCTATTAGTGTTGGTCATGTTGTTCATAGTTTAGTTTATTTAAACAACTTGTGCAAATTGGGTGCATTATCATGAAACAACAAATATGAATTTATTCAACTGAGATCAAAACAAAAAGGTTCATAAACACGTTTCACCTTCAAAAAACAATCAACCAAAAAAAACCACATCAACACTAATTTCATAAATCCCAGATATGATTATCTGTAATGAGGCTCAAATCACTACTATTGTTTGAATAAAACTAAGTACTTACTTGCAGTTTTTACATTTCAGTCCAAACAACATTCCCTTTCCACATACTATGCATGTCTGGGACATCCAATACTTGGTTGAAAACCTACAAGCAAAAGAAAAGAGTGAGATAGACAATTTAAGGAACATCAGGACATGTGGATTAACGTGAGAAAACACGGCTTCTGACCTTTAAGCCTTTCATAACATTCTCTCATTCTGACGGAACACATTACCTGCGTAACCTTCCTGAGAGGATAACAAATTGCCAGAAGAAAGTAGTTTTGCTTCTACTTGAGTGTTTACCTTCTTAGCTCCCTCACCTGCTGATTTCATTTTGGGCCCCCCATTTCATTTTCATCTTTCGGTAACCCTGTGTGAATTAACATCTCAGGCAGTCACTCTGCTGCGCGGGGCCTAGGCCATGGGGTTTACATCAATGCAACAACCAGTCTGAGAGATGGGAGCGAAGGAAAATAGCATCGCTAAAGGTTCCAACACACTTACTTCTCAAACAAACAAATCCACAAAGTGCTCCGCAGTTTCGACCAATTCCCTGCACAGACCATCCGAGTGGTACGAGCACGTATGTGGCTATTGGCTGTATTTACTGATGTGACGGCTGGATGTAAGCAGTGCTGCTGGCTGGCTAATGGCTGGTGAGTAATGTAGTTTGACAGAAACCAAATCTCTTTATTAGGCCCGTCTTCGCCTCAATTGAGTAGCACAACTCAATCCAACCCCCTCTGATTTTTTAGTAGACTCCGCTGTCAGATATGAACGATGAAGTGACATTAAGGGCCGATTTTGCATAAAGAAGTATTCATTCAGCACATTGGATACCCCTAAGCCAAAGTAGTGCATTGTGTAGCGAAGACGCAAATGCACTTATCGCAACAGGTTAACAATACGATCAAGTTGTAAATATGCAAATCGGCACGTCTAGTAGATGCTGGATGGAGTAATTGCTTTTCTCTTAAAACCAGCATTAATATTCAAATAACGGCTTCATAAATTACATTTGCTCTCAGTTTGCCTGGGATGAGGTTCTCGTTCCATATCTATGACTTTCAGCTGGCAAAACACCCACGTTCTGGAGGTGGCTAATGCGGTATTGTTTTACTTTTTAGATCACTAGCGTTCGGAGTCAAGCAGGGGTAGAGAAAAAGAGAGGGACGGATGAGAATTGAGAGTTATGCAAGGGGGCCATCTTTTTTTAAATTGGACTGACATTCTATTACAGATGAACAAGTACAAAAACACACTCACACACACTCTTTCCTTTAGACCTACCTGTGTTTTATTGAGTTTCCCAAATCTCTTCGTGGAATCTGTGGGGACCAGCGAGGCACTGAGAGAGTGTCTGGAGCGGAAGAAATAAGAGAAAGGAAAGGTCGTTATGTTATTATTTTTGTCCAATGTTAATATTGACTGAATATTCTTCAAAATTGACAACATTTCTAGTATCAAACAACATTTTCTAGCAACAAAGGGACTTTCTGGTGTCAAACTTAATCAGCTGTTTCAATATCATTCTCACAGTTAGTCATGACTCACTATCAACTCATCACTGTAAACGAGCCTTTGTCCTTATTGTCAAGAACGCACATGGACTGTTGGATAGGTATTGTAATGGATGGATGGACATCAATAATAATATAATCAGTGCATTATAAAGACAACACAGCTTCCAGCATGAGCTGACAACACCATACAGGTATCTCATTTGTACCTGTATTGCATTGTGAGAGATTCTAGCCTCAAAAGGTTTCCACTACAAAACATTACGCTTGGTCCATTAGTACTGACAATGACTGAGCAGCCCAATACATTTGTGCGCAACCTCTTAATACAGGGACAGAATGGCAGCCTACACAGCGTGGCCTGTGAAGGCGGCTGGAGGTGGTGGATGTGCATTGAGATGATAGGGCGCTCTAATGATGTGCCAGGTCAAAAAGAGCCCAGGATATAACGTAATGTGCATCATGCAGGATCAAAAATAATACCTCATATAGGGCTTTATAGGCCTATTTAGGTTATATTCCGTCACACTATTTACAATCTAGAGATAAATGCAGTCATCCTCAAAATAAAATGGAAAAGGAAGAGGTATCTATACAAAAATTCACAAAACCAACTGATACAAAATGTTTCTTTGTACAGTATAATGAGAATAGTATACCCTATACCACAGTACATCTTGAAAAGTAGCGTAAAACTAACACTTTGTAACATTATGCACACCTATAATAGAATATTTGCAGGTAAACAGAAAAAAAAAAAGAGAAGAGAGCATGACGAGACAAATCAGGAGTTATGGCGCAAAAAGAGAATCTGTTAAATGTAACCAGAGAATAGCTTCATTACATAAACCGGCCCAACTATGTGGTATTTATTCATTACGGAACAAACAATCACCCTTTAGTACATTATTATGTAATTATTACAGAAATGCATGTTCCTTATTATTATGACTGTTCCAACAATGCAGAATTAGTCCTCCCTAAGAACCGTATGTGTAAAGTCAGCACCCTTTCCCTTTAAGGTAAATTACATGTGCATTTCTTATATTTTAAGATTAAAAAGGTTTTACATAGATGGATAACCATGCACCAACTCCATGAGATTCATTAGCGTCCACGTCAAATGTCCAATCCCTTCTTCTTGGCTGAGTCACAGATGTGTAATAATTGATTGATATTCTGGTTACCTTGGTGCGGTCTTTTAGATGAGTAGTATGTCACTTTTAAGCTGAAAAGGAATGACAGGAAGATTGGAGTATAGGAGACTTTTGATTTTTTTACATGGGCAGACGGCGGAGATGAACAATAGATTAAATCAGGAAATTGTGCGGAAAAAAGCGACCAAGAAGCCCCTTCCTCAATGCTTCAAACTCCTAATTCCTTGAAATGGATGAGTGGGCTGAGGTGTGCATTGAGATCGATCTCCATATGAAAGGACAGAAGAAGATTCACTTCAGTCAGGCCGATAGGATGAAGAGTTCCAAACTCATTTCAGCTCGATATGCAACAATATCGCCCAAAAGAGGGAATCATCTATGAATTTGAGAACGTCTTTTTCAATCATCATATTCATAGGCTCTTTATTATATATTTTTTTATTTGAAAGTAAACAGAAAAGACAGGCAGATTCACAGTTGAGATGCTAATGTTCCTCCGAGAATTGTCTTGGAAACGTGTCGATTCGAGTCTTTGAAAATCGTTTCAGAGACAGATTTCCTCAGGAGGCGGAAGAACTCTCACCAGTTGAATTGATTCAAAGTCCAAAGAAAGGTATCCAATCATAAACTCAACTTGCCGATCAAGAAGCATCGTTTTTATAAGTTAAAGTTCATGGCCTCTATGGTTTAGATACTTGGCTGATTTCCTGCAGTGTATTTTGCAGCTACACACTAGTGGTTACACTACAGTAGAACGAAAAGCACTTTTTAAAATCATTTTTGAGCTGGTAAGGGTCTCAATCAATCCTATTAATTGATAACAAGGCCACAAGTCATTGGCAGTGCTAATCTCATGGCCCCGGTGCCGTATAGCATTTCCTTGTTCCTGAAGAACACCCTTCCTCCCTTTCCTCCCCCAGCCTCTCCAGAGGCCCAGTGTCTTCTCTCCGCACTCCGATGCATCGCTCAATTACACTCAATCAACCTGATAACTCAATACAGAGGGGAAACTGACATCATCTGCTTCTTGTCGGCCTTGTTGGCGACTGGCAGATGATTTGACTTGTCAGCTGCGTGGTCAGGGCTGTTTATCATCGTGCGTGTTTGCTGTTGATGTCGCTGTCTGTCTTCAGTGCCACTCATTCATGATCCTATCATCTCTCACAGAACGGGGGAGTGTAGTTTAATGTCAGTAAGTGTTCATGACAACAAAATCAACAGAACCATAAACGGTTGAGATATAACAGAAACCTTCAGATGTATTTTTTATGTGTAGATTTTGGGCTTGGAAGAATTGCCCTCATTTAAATGTTTGTTATATGTGTTATGTCCGTCCTTTAGAGGTAAAGTAGTGTTTAGTTGCAGTGGTAGAGTCCACCAGTCACGTGCTAAACTCAGATTGCGTAACTGTAAAAACAGTGCATTTATGTAAGTCAATTATAATCGACGCACTATTGACTGTTATGTACAGGGTATTGCATATTGGCAAAACAAAGGCCAGAGTGTGAGCAATATCCAATGAGACAAGATAAAATGCAACTGCAATAAAACCTTTGATTCAGCAATCAGAGATACAACAATAACAGTCAAGTAATGTGAACCAAAGCCAAAGTTGAAGCAAAAACACTGGAAAGAACATGGAGGAATAGCCCAATGCAGGCAATAAGAAAAGTGAGGTAAGAGCTTTTTACATGATACATAACATTTCAATTAAGTTAGCTGTATTTAGGTGGATTTTTCTTTTCTTTTATTGGGCTAAATTTACGGTCTTGGTTTAAGGATTAACATATATTTTTTAGTTTTTAATGTTTTATGTCCATCCCTTAAAATCTAGTAGTGTTTTCAATGTTCCTGTTCCTGCGCAGAATCCAGATTGTTTAAAAATGTTGCACATCTAAAGTTAAATGCATTATAAACGCAATCATTCAACTATGAAACAAACAACACAAATGTCATTTTGGATTTACATTTTTTGCAAAAGACTTGAGGAAAAAGAGCAGCCAAAGCAACTTTGTACATAAAAAGATGCACACGACTTTTCCAACTTCTCCACAAGATAAACAACCTTTACTCTTGCTTTGTAGAATTCTGCTTGTGGCATGCGCAGCAGGAAATCCCAATGCAGGTGCAATTATTTTGACTGACATCTCTATTAAAACCATTTGAGAAAAACCAGGTAGTCTTCTGATGAATTGCTGACAGCTGCTCAAGGAGTGTTTGCAGGAGCACTAAGACCCACTTCCTGCAACCATGGTAACCACATGTGTTTCCAAATCAAACACAACTGAAATATCAAGTAGTACAACTTTTACATCTCGGGATCCTGTTGATGTGTGTTTTTGGTTAATAAATCTAATGAAAAAAGTCTAATTTTCAAACTATTCAAAAAAAGATTCATCATCTTTACCAACATGGAGTTCAAGTGTTTTCCAGTGTGTGTGTGTGTGTGTGTGTGTGTGTGTGTGTGTGTGTGTGTGTGTGTGTGTGTGTGTGTGTGTGTGTGTGTGTGTGTGTGTGTGTGTGTGTGTGTGTGTGTGAGTGCGTGTGTTAGTGCGTGCGTGCGTGCGTGTGTGTGAGAGACATATGAGCCTGCAGGAGCTGAGGAACCCTCAAGGCGCCAGACAACAGTGTCCTCCTCCATCTTCTCTGTTTGGCCTCAGACTAATTAAGCCGAGGCCTTCCTTTCCCCTCCTCCACCGACCGGTCACATGACACACAGCAGACCATGGGGTTGAGTGTGCTGTCTCTGTGTTTGTGTGTGTGTGTGTGTGTGTGTGTGTGTGTGTGTGTGTGTGTGTGTGTGTGTGTGTGTGTGTGTGTGTGTGTGTGTGTGTGTGTGTGTGTGTGTGTGTGTGTGTGTGTGTGTGTGTGTGTGTGTGTGTGTGTGTGTGTGTGTGTGTGTGTGCGTGCGTGCGTGCGTGTGTGCGTGCGTGCGCGCAAGACACTACTTGAGTCTAGGAGCCTATTTAGAACAAAATATAGTTTATTTGTTGTGGAGTGAGATGCCTCTCCAAGTGATTAACTGAGCGCTGAACACTGCTACTCCCCACGGAGAGGACATTTCTACTGTGGGTAAAAAATAAAACTGTGGAGCATGTGACAATCAATTCAACGTAAGATACATACATGGGGTAATCTAATTATTCTAATTATCAGCGCTGTCACCAATTCATCTCTACTACACCTACTACTTATTATGAGAATCATCAAGTTCAGAGTGGTTTGGATAAAAGCTTCAATTAAATGCAATCAACAGCTTAACTAACACGGTATCATAAGGAGATAATGAAAAGCTTTAAAGGACAATACCAAACAATTTCAGCACAAAACAACACAATATGGCAAAGAGAAGCTGCAGCCTGTGTAACTAGATGAGAGTCTGATATTATGGTATATACAGTGGACTGTGCAGAGCAGCAGAAGAAGTGAACAGGACTGTAAAAAAGTGTGTGGGTGTTTGCTGCACAGTGTACTGCATTATAGCACATGAGTGTTATTTGAGCGATATATTACAGGCTGTTGCTCCGCATATCCTCATCGTTTCTCATCCATGCATTAAATGCGTTTCCACCAGGTGAATGTACTCAACTGAAAAAGTATCTGTTTGGACAGGCAGCCAAAAATGCACAAAGAGCATAGTGGGAATAGAAGAGTTTGGCGTTTTTATCTGACCGAATGTGAGAAAAAACCCACCTCAGATGAACAAGAGACAAAGCCAGGTTGCTCAGTTGCTATGGCAACAGCTACACGCCAATCAGCTTTTTTTTCAGACTATTATGCTGTCATACAAATAACACCACACACACAAATCATGTTATAAACAGCAATCACAGGGATAGAACAAAATATCAATTTCCTTAGCTGTAACTAGTGTGGCCCTTATCGATGCTAGGGTTCTCTAAGACTGGAGTTTTAAGTGTGCCAGGGCGACAGAGGGATGGGAGAACAGATGATGCCTCGAGGCTTGGCATTGCTTGGAAGTGTATTCCTCAACCTAAGAACTCAAATGGCTCGGGGCATGCAGACGGGCTACAGACTGCAGGTTTTGGTGGTCAAGTCATTCTGACCATATGGAGGGCTTTCAGGTGTTGTAGGGCACCGTCTGGCTTCAATAGCTCCCTAGTTCTTGGACAACACTGATGAAACACAGCTTAATATTTCAGAAAAGAAACATATTTGCTGTATAAATATCTGGGCTCCTTCACAACTTCTTCTTATAACCTCAATGTGTTATTCTCTCTCAAATCATATCAAGAAATGGCTGGATGTAGAGTCTCTTACTGAACTTGATGCGTGCTTCAGTGGAGCTTACACTACCAAATGACCAAACAGTGCCATCTCTTGTGTTTGATACACTTGCCGTACGTTTCTAGGAATTAACAGTCGCCATTGAACAATCCACCTTTTCATTGACTGTAATGATCTTCTATGCAAGGCTTCCTTAGATGGTGTGAGACAATAACTTGTCGAGTCAGCATGCATTTAGTGCTTGGAAAACAGGTTCAGTTTCTTATGCAGGAAAATATTAAAGAGCAAGGAAAAAGTCATCACAAAATCCTGATCCTACTATTAAATAAAATTAGATTGGTTTATCGACAAAATATGAGAACAAAAATACTGAAAAGTGGGGCCTTGTGGATGGCAGGGGATTTTCATTAAAAAGCTATTTTTGCTAATTATTCACTAAAATATGCTCTTAAAGCCTACTTTTGTGACACTGTTTAAATTATGAATTGATCATTAATTATTATGTGTGCATTTGAAACAAACCTTTATTCAAAGAAGAAGGTTTCACTGGGGGAGGGGGGCTCTTTAAAACAGGGGGTTTGCAAACACATGAATTTCCTGCATATTAATATGTTTTATGCAACAATTTATGGTGCCAACGATAACATAAAAAAAGCATCTGGGAGAGTAAGTGAAAACAAAGGAATATACATTTTTGAATTCTAGAAATAACGATTTAAAGAAAACGCGACAGGAACATTTCTCTCCAGCTTGTTAATATCCCTTTTCCAAGCATAACGGCAGGTGCTCCCCCTTTAAGGTCTATCTGTGCCATCAGAAAATTAAGATTTTGATTTTTGACTCTCTTGCCCTTAGGGTATTGGTTCACTCTGACTGATGAAATAAACAAGACATTAAGAAAGCTGAATATGATTGGCTATGTATTTCCTTGGCATGACTCAACATGTCAACATCCATTTCCTCAAACACACATACAAGAATGATTCCTGAATGACAAAACGTTATCTCTGCAGTGATAAATATATAAATTGAAGCCAATCTTCACCCATCGTTGTCCTCACCCTGCTTTAAATGTATCGGTTATTTGTAGCCATTATTTATTTGCAAACTCTCAAAGGGACCTCCATTGAGGTGCCACACTTGGTTGCTAGGAGATCTGTGACGCAACCGCAAAAGTGTCTAAGCGAGGTTAGGGTGAGTGTTTATTTTCTACATGTGTACTGGTGTCGTCACTCAGATTGAGTTGTGTGCAAAGGGTATGAAGAACATTTAAGCCATTTATATCCATAAGCACACACTCATAGACTCCTACACTCTCTCTTTCTCTGCATCACACACACGCACACACACACACACACACACACACACACACACACACACACACACACACACACACACACACACACACACACACACACACACACACACACACACACACACACACACACACACACACACACACACACACACACACATACACACACACACACACACACACACACACACACACACACACATACACATACACACACACACACACACACACACACACACACACACACACACACACACACACGTCTCCGTGTGAACGTGGCCTCAGACTATGTGAGCTCAAACAGCCTGAGGGGCTAGAGGAGAGCTGAAAATGTCCCTCTGTGGCCACCATCACTTGTTCCATTGGAAAAACAATGACTTATCATGGGAGCGAGAGAAGAAAAAAAAAATCTGAAAATGTATTATTCAAGTTGACCATGAGGGTAAACAAAGAAACTGCTATTTGCTTGCAGAGAGTTGAAATTGTTTTATTAAAAACATATATTTCACATACATAAACATGAACAGACTCAGCACAAGAGACTAAGAATGAGAGACAGTGCAATGGCCTATCTCTAGGTATTAGCAAGGCCACATAAATTATGATTGCATGCATCCTTTTGTTTGTACATGTGCGTCCGAAGCCTCACTAGAACAATTCAGATTTTGCATCCAATATTTTTTTATAATGTGTTTTTGTTATTTGTCCATGGTAGGTGCTTTGGTTGTGTTGGCTGTGAAAACAGCTCAACACTCTCCTCAATGACCAGAAAAGTTTGAAAAAATAAAGTGTATGATTTTTATTTTTATAATTATTAGTAGGAGCTGCACAAGATATGTCCTGTCTTGCATTGTCCTTCCAGGTGTGATGGCAAAACAAAACTGTAAGAACGTTTTTATTTTGATGTTCCCATTACATCAAGTATACATGAGGGCAATCTAAATAAAAAAGGCAATAAATCAATGTTATCTTTTATGATCCTCCCTACCTTTGTGATTCCTATAATATAAAGTTAGGCATAAGGGCAAAGTAATGCTGAGAGGAAGAGATTTAATATTATGCAAACCTCAAACTTTCCATACAACTTTCATTCCAGGGAGAATAAACTAAAGTCCTGTGTCAATAAGGAAAATACATGCACTCCAAAAAACACCATGTACCGAGACAAAGTAGATTGTGTAGTTTCTGCTGAATGTGTATGTTTGCGTGTGTGATCTTTTTCCTAACCTAATCATTTGTTGTTGTCCCTTAATCTACAAACATTAACCATTGCTCGATGTTCATTCTTTTGTTTTGAGTTTCTAAAAGAGCATGTTTACATATTTTAATGTTCAAAAAACACATTATATTTCTCAAACTGTTTGTCTGGATATGTCTCTGAACACTCGATCTGAAACTCTCTGTTTTAGCACCTGTCTCTTTACGCCCCCTCCCAAAATCGCAAAGGTAGTTCTCAAGCCTTGGGTATAGACACTGTAGGTATATTCTAATGAGCCTGTATTTAAAAGGGCCAGTTTCTGCTCAATGTCAGGTTCATATGTTGTGCCTCTACTGTGACATGTTAACGTGCTTTGATGTTTAAGAAGGTCTTTCACTTCCTCATTCTGCCTGTGCTGCAGCACCTCTTTTCACCCTCTGTCTGAAACCAGAGCCCAGTCTGCTCCGATTGGTCAACCGCTCAGAGATGTCCCTCCCTTTAGCCTTATTATCACGTACAATATATTGGAGCAATAGCCAATAGAAGTGCAAGTGTTACGTACTGATGTCACTGTCGCTGAAGTGAACAAAAGGGGTCCGATGGAGCGTTTCAGGAAGTGTGTGGCAGAGAAACTCCCTCTGGAGGTAACACAGGGATTTGAGCCTTTGCAGATTTACATGCAAAGAAAGCTATTTTACACACTACAGGAAAGAGAAAACCCACAAATCATAATAGAGCCCCTTTAACATAGGAAGGTGATTAATTGTGAATAGCATGTTGAAGCCCATGTAGGGGAAAGTCAGTCAGAACCCCACTTTGTGCAAAAGACAACCCTAGCAAAGAAACACTACTGTGAATCTCAAATGTTATCTAATAGTATCATAACCAGACTATCACAAAAAGTATTTCTAGGTGGAAAGCCATAGCAACTTATAGGAGGATATCAGGAGGATGCTGACGTTTCAGCTTCGACCGGGCGCTGACTCATCCTGAGCAGACAGCGTTTGGTCACCCCAGCGTCTTGTAGGTCCTCCAATTGTTTTGATTCAGAGCGCTACAGAGATGAGTTACAATGCTGCTGGCTGGAGGGCCCTGACGTATGAGACGGCAGCGATGCCCTAATCCCAAACATAGACCTGGAACAGGTGTTTATCCTCGCTTACCGGGCACATACACGTGTGTCTGATGCTCAGACACACACACATAGAAATACACACACCATTCCTAAAATAGGATCTGGAGAACCACGGGATCAACTAAGGAGCTCCACAAAGAAAACTTCCACTTTCTCTTCACTCAGTGATTTACAGTTTATACACATTGTATTGATTACATACAATTCCAGTTTTATTTTACCCAAATAATAACCATAAGAGAGTGCAAAACAGGGTACAGTGTATCTGCATAATACGTTCAGCCTCCATGGAATAAAGGTAAGTTATAGGTGGATGTTTAGATGACATATTAATGTTAATGTTAATAATAATAATACATGTTATTGTGTAGCTGCTATACGGGTACTCAAAGGGCACTTTACAGTATATGGTAAAAACTAATTAAAGCTATGACAATAAAGCATCATCTTGGTTTGGTAAATAAAAAAGAAAGACCTCCTCTTCTCTCCGTGCAAAGGTATGTTCTGCTCTGTGCAGCTGATGTTGATAGAAACAACACAGAATGACGGATCAGTTACAGTGAAGGAACACAAACATCCTAACTGCAGATAAGCCCAACCTCGACTTCTATCTGTAACCTGAAACCCTGTTTTCAACATTAATACTGAAGGTGTCGAAATTAAAAGTTAAAGCTGACACTTAAGTATAACAATATCTTGCATATTAATATTATCTAAATAGTCTTAAATGAAATAATAAAACAAGATCAAGATGTTTTTGCTAATGAATGAAGTGCTACATGCACATACCACATCATGTTTTTTGATTTCATCTAGTCTAGACTTTTGATTAACAGCCAAAGACAAAGCATGTGATACACGATGGTCAAGTTAAATGATAAAAACGTAAAAGTAAAATGTGACAAGGTACCTATAATTGAAATTGCAATGTGAACTTTTACTAACCTCCTTCTAATGCAATCTATATTATATACGATGTCTATTCCATGCTCATTTTATGTCTATTCTTATGTATTTTATTGATAACTGTATTCTATGTGTTCTCAATTTTCTGTGGCTTTTTCATGAGATGTCAATTCTCTACTGTGAAGCACTTTAGACTGCAAATCTTGTATGAAAGGTGCGATTCAAATAAAGCGTATTATTATAATTAATGTCGCAATAACAACGATTACATAAGTAGCATTGTATGATTGACATGTGTTTGGACAAGTGAGAAAACTACATTTAACTTATCCCACATAAAAATAAAAATAAATGAGACACTTTTCTTAAGAAATGGAATCCAGGCCCACAATTTCAAGTCGTAAAAGATAATAAGATAAGTATATCTTATCTTATTAAGTATATCTTACTTTATTATCTTGTATTCATTGAAAATGTGGGCCTAGATTACATTTCTTAAGAAAAAGCAGTGTCGTATGTTGAGTAAGAAAATAATCCGGAACAAATCATTAGCACGGGAGACTTTACAATAAATGCACATTTATCTGCTAGGTGCCTGTCATCATCACAGTTGTATTTTGTAATCCAAGCACAGCTTTATATGGCGTGTGATTATTCCAAGTCATGCCTCGACCGATAAATATGCAGCACTGTGCCCCACATACCTGTTAGTCAAGGTCTACTACTATTCACAATACTAAGTGATCACCATTCATCACTCCTTGCGTTGACACAACCTCCATTACTCCCCATCTCCTCCTTTAGTCTAATGGCTTCCGCAGTATGCACATAATGCATCAGGCAATAAGGCTGCCAATGTGCAACAACACACCACCTCCGGTCATTATGGCACCGCCTTATTGTTGCATTTCCCAACACTGTACTTAAATACATTCTTAACAAAAATAATTATGGTGATTATGGGTGTGAGTGTTTTTTTTCCGGCACAATAGAAAAGAAGAAGGTTCCAAATTGACACTAGAAATTGGATAGAGGTGAGAAAAGCACATATGAGAAGAGTATAGATAATAGCACTAGACCTTTTGATTTAATTTAGCAGAATGACATCCCAGAAGAGAGCTTAATAAGCAGATGTTGAAAGGGGTTGTAATATGAAAGAGGTAAAGTGAAGGCACCTCATTTTATTAAAGCTAGAGTGTGATCCCATTTAAAAAAAATAAAAGAGTTCACTCACTTGCAGAGGGGGTTTCAGCATGGACAGGAGGTGTGGAAGGGATGAAGGAGGGAAAGAAGAAGGATCGCAGAGATCGTTCAGTGAGGAGGGGCGAGCGCTGCGTGGGCAGATTCTCACAGCTGCCCACGCTGCTGTGGATCTTAAGGTTCAAGGGCTTGGTCTTCTTCTTGGCTCTGAGGGAAACAAGAGAAGAAAAGAAGAAATCACTGAGAGGGATATAGGTTGCACATACACATGTTTCAACTAACAGCAGAGCTTTGAGTGGAGATTAAAAAAAAGCCTGAGGACTCATAATGTACTAACAACATCATTATAGGATTAAGTGATATGATACAGTGAGCCAGGCTAGGTATCATGTTGATAAAGTGACTACAAATCAACAGGCATCAGGCAAGAAAGAAGACACATTCGATTCTCAAAGAAAAATGTCTTGGACTTGGTAATTTAGTTTGTTGCTGATCATTTACTGTCACTTAAACTACTGTTGGTCAGCTTTGTAAAGCTGTATGTACCGCAGCGCTTTGAACTGACTGCTAACATCAGCATGCAAATGTGCTCACAATGACATTAATACTAAGTAGATATAATGTTTACGATGTTCATTATCTTAATGAGACGGTCTCAAAGAGACATCCCTTAAAAGCATGCTGTTAAAAATCTGATGCCAAACCACTGTTATTACAGTAGAGGGAATTATAGCTGTAGTGTAAGCAGTTTAATTAGCTAGAATTCATTTAACAGTAGCTTAGTATTCATGATATTCATCAATTTCACGGTACCCACATAATTAATCTGTATCCTTTTACTCATCTGATGGGAGAAAATACATAAGACACTCTGAATCATATTCCGTATTTCAGACAAGTCTAAAGATTTGTTCTCAGGTGACAGCCATTTCTTTTCGTGATTTGTTTTGGTTTTGACGGATCTGTCATGCGGCCTTAGGTAAGGATATGACACCTGAAACCAGACCTTCAGGGCAAATGAGAATGCTTCATGTTATTGTGAACTCTTTGACATGAACAAGCTCTAACCTGTTAGTAAAACACAGATTTGAAAGAGCCGGTTGATATCCAGATATACCGTAACGGTTATCTACACCAATGAGGCTCAGTGGACCCAGGTAACTCAAAAAGACAAATCCGTAGAGTGCTTTCATTTTTTAATGGTAGGGTGTTTTATACCCATCTGGAGATGTGTTATTCTGTCAATATGTGTTTACAGTTTGACAAACATCTTGGCACCATTAAACATTTGTAATGTACCCATGAAAGAAAATTCTCAGTGTTATGATTTATAGATAGAGTATGGTCTTTGACTCAAAATAAGCTTACGCAATCTCACCAGGTAACGTTTGAACGGCAAATGAAATGTGCAGCTTGATATAGGTCCAAGTATGCAAATAACCTGAGAATATACAGTACATAAACAAACCCCAGGTATGCATGCATACAGATATTCGGGCATAGATACAAAAAAAAACCTCCCTTTAACTCGAGGAAATCATTTTGCCATTCGAATGTCATTTAGAAAACTGATGGCAAACCTGATTGAGATGTCATGTTGGGCAACAACATCAGATAGGAACCTACATTGTATGTAAATTGACAAAAAGTGATGTTTGAAATGTATAAGAGCGAGCTAGAAATACAGGAAGCTACTGAAGGAAACGCAGTAGAACCAGAAAGAAAAACAATGGATGAAAAGGGAACAAAACCAAAGCAGATAAAAGCAGGCTTATATGCAAAAAGGAGAACATAATTGTAAAAAAAAAGAACATGAAAAAGATTGAATCCAACAGATTTTAATTGAAAAAAAACGTAAAGCTGTGAATCCTGACTTCTCATTCATTAAGTGTTGAATCCCAAAGGAGCTCTTCCTCCTATGTCAGTCTCTCAGTCTCCATACTGACTCCTGCAATTAGACCTGTAAACCAGCCCGGTACTTCTCCCTCATCTCCTGCAATAAGGAAGCAGCCTGCAGGTTATCACTTCTCCTTCATAGAGTATTTGTCAGCTATTCCGATTAGCCCACTTTATGCAATTTGAATCAAAATTAAACCATTCATCTCCCTGTGTGCATGCCTTTTATCGTACACCCCAATGATTTGTAGATGTTCAGTGAGGGGAAAGCGAAAATGAATGTAGAGGGAAGGGAGAGGATTCCCAAAATTGGTTTTGAAGACGGCTGTCGGTGAAGGCATGTGGGCGGAGTTGATGAGTGTCAACTCCACAGTTGCTAACACATCTATTCAGATACCCCTTTTTCTACTCTGCATATGAAAAGTTGGAGGAAGAGTAACTAGAATGCACGATACAGGAGACAGAAGAAGAGGGATATGTGTGACTTGTCAAATGTTAAGGGAAATCAGCTAAGGTGTGAATAGTAGAGTTTCTTTTGATCTTGTACATCACAATGCATTTCTCACAGATGGAAATCACTGCATATTTCCGTCATCTCAGAAAGCATCTGAATCGTTCATCCCCCTGGGTCTTCTAAATAAACAGGAACACCACCTCTACCTATAGTAGTGATTCAATGAAGCACGCTGTTATGCTTATAACTTGCTGATTTGTTGTTTTCTTCCTTCTTGTTATATCCTGATATCTAGTTCTCGGAATCATTGAGGTTTAATTGTGTCTTTCCTGATTTTATTGAAGATGCAGTTCTACATTTGCATAACATGAATAAGCGTTAACATGAATAAGCGTTAACATGAATAAGCGTTAATTCAGTGCGCTCAGTTTGAAGAAGATGTCTCGCTTTTTCTTTGAAATGATCTGTGAAGGTTGGATTTTGTCATCAGCTAGGACAGAGGAATTCAAGGGAATCCTGCTCAATGTGTGTGGGCAGGGAGGTATACTGAAGCATATAAGGTGGGATCAAAGCTGTGTTAACTTTCTTAGGTTTTTTATTTTTTTTAAGATCAGATTTTCACTTTATAATATACAAGCAAGGATAAAAAAAACTTGACATTCATGCACACACGTCCATACATTAATCCGCCCACTCCCTCCCTCCACATCCACTTCCCCCACACTTGCAGAGAGGCTAATTAAAGAGACACCTTCAAGTAAAAGTTCCATTTGATCAAGGACATAGGAGAGCAGCGATCCTTCAAATTACATATTTATTTTCCTTTCTGACATATCAAGAGGATTTCTAAAAAGCGGGGGTCATGCATATTCTGTCGTTTAGGTCTGGCTAACAAGCTAAAAGTTGCTCAGCATCCAAATGGCTCAATAGTGATGCTGAGATACTGCAAAGCTTTCAGCTCGGTTTAATTAACACTAGTCTCCATCTAGGAGAGTAAAATGACTTGCGTGATACCATCTACATACCTCCAGTTTTTACCTCAGTGAAATGCAGAGTGCTCTACCGAGACCCATATGGCCAGAAAAGCGCAGTTGAGTTTTATGCAAATGGCCCTGTGGAATAATATGTCTGGCACCCAATGCTCTTAGCTGCTTTAATAAAGTTTGAAGGAAATGAAATAAAGGTGGCTAGAATAATGATTGCAACAGAGAATTACTGTGAGCCCTTTGAGCAGTTTCACCCAAAGCAGGTAGTCTAGCTTTCAGAAGTCTGCTGTTTCAATCCCGAGTTTAATAAAAGCCGACAGTCAGTTACCCAAGGTAGTTCTTTTTTGTTTTTTTTCCAAAGGCATTGCGGCAGAGTAATGCCAAACGTAATCTTAAAGGAATGTATTGTCATGCTCAGCAAGTGAAACAAACCAAACAATTCCCTTTTGTTCATTACGAGACACTGCATTTTTTTACTTTGGTGATTTGTATTCACCTACACAAACAAACATACTATCATGTAAATGCTTAACCTTCACTTGCTTGCTTAATTGTTTAATCCAAACGTAAAATGCGTTTGATGTGCAGACCATGATCATCAGTCGGGAAGGTTGGATGATAACATCACACAAGTTAAAAAAACTTTTGTTTTTCTCCCCTTTAACTTTCAGAGTCTCGCACTGAGATATGGATAAACGCATATCAGAGCACCAGGAAATGCGCAGCACTCTCAACAGGGAGGCGAATCATGAGGATATGGATTAAAAGCTGAACATGATGCCTATAGAAGATAGGGAGACACCTGATGCCGGGAAATCAGAAAGATAAAAACAAAGAGTGAAACAATGTCCTATGTGACAGAAAATGAGAGGGAGAAAGAAGAGGTACTGGAGCCGATGAGCAGATGAGAAGTGAGACCAGTGGTCGGGGTCTGGACAGCAGCGACAGAGGAGTAATACGTTGACAGGAAGGCGTACGGACAGTGAGATTTCGTCTCTTCTGAAGAATTTCAGGAATGTGTGTCAAGGCACGCAGACATTGCACCTGTCTGATTAAAAAATAATTAACATGTTATGGTAGTGTTGCTGTTGGTATAAAATGTGGTTTATGTTTTCATTCCACATGGGTTTTATATGTTTGCAACAAACTGTTTATTTGAATCAACATGTGGGCACAGGAAGAAAAACTAAATGTGAGAGGGAACACAAATATGTAAAATAAATTCAGGAGGAACTAGCAATGAAAATTACTGAACAATTTGTTTTTAAATCTAAATAAACTAATATTATCAAGCTAATTGGCCGTATTTCATGAAGATGTTCCACTTTTTCTTTCAAACACAAACTGTGCTGCTGCCCAACTCTGTAATGTTCTCACTGTCTCTCTCAGTCCTCTGTCCAAAAGTCAAGGTTCATTGAAAAAGATGACAAACATGTTTGTATCTAACAAAATATTCTGCATTAATCCATGTTTGTTGGTGTTTAGCCAACAAACATGTGTTTTGATTCAAACATGGATCAAAAACGACATTTTCAGTGCGGTCACACTGTTTGCTTTTTTGGCTTGCTGTGCACAAAATAACACCACTTTATTAATGATTGTTAATGTTTAACGAAAAATGAGTTTAATAGTGGGTCAGGTCACATGTCTTATATTAACCGGTCAGGGTGTGGGTTTGCAAACTGAACCTGTGGAGCACTTGCCTTCATTCTACGCTCTCAAAAGAATTGTTCTTTGTGTTGTAAATACTAACAATTGAAGTAAACTATTGTAAATATTCATTTGTTGATAACTAATCTAAGTAAATGACCTAACTGTCACAAGAGTCACTCATCTACTTTCTAAAATATGAAAATGTTGATTTGATATAAAACTGTTGAAAAGAGAAACAAACTTTTTCTCTCAGTTTTAGGAAACTCAGAGAGGCTTGTCCACCCGCCATAGTGGAATGGCTCTAGGGAAGTCTGCCTGTCAAACGGAGGATCCTCCACTTACCTGTCTCCTCTTGCAGGTGCTTGTGGTCAGGAGGGTCATTAAAAAGTAATTTGGTGGCACCTGTTTAGGCCCCCAAGGTTACAGACGTCAGCCCCTTTCCGTTGTCTGTCCCTTCCTCTCTGCCAGGATTTGTACTGGCCAGGTTTGGGTTTTGTTCAAAATGTTGGTGCCAATAATCCTTGTACAATCACTCATCGAAACATTCAACTAACTTCTGATGCTTACTCTCCATCTCTTATGCTCATGATAAAATACCTTATTTGCACTTTAACTTGACTGGTTGCCCATTATTGTCCATGCTCTATATTATCTAATTGTCTTATTCAATAATTTTAAAAAAAGTGAACTGCATCACTATTTTGAAATGTTGCTCATATTTAAAAGGGGATCTATTATCACATTTTCAGGCTTCATAATTGTATTTAGTTTGAATTATCTGAAACCAATGCCCTGCTCTATGTGTTGGAGCACTAGCCAATAGAAGCATAGTTATGTTACAGAAGTAAACAAAGGAGTCCAATGGAGGCATTTCAGGAGGGGGAGTGTGTGGGACGGAACTCTCTCTGGAGGGAACTTTGGGGTTTTAGCCTTTGCAGACCATTTACATACAACAACAACTATATAAACACTACAGGAAATGGAAACCCTAAAAATAATAACAGGCCCCCTTTAAAGTATAATTTGAATTTTGCTCTGACATTGACGAAGATATCATACTGCAGCAAAGATTAAGTGAAAACAAAAGCAATGGTTTTGGTTGCCATGAACCAATTGTAAAGATCGTAGATTATTACCAAAACATTTAAAGAAAGGAAAGTAACATTATTCTGAATAATGGTTGAAGTGCAGTGGACGTAATTACATCAGGGTCAAAATAAGGACTAGAGACTCAAAAATGAAAAAAGAAAAGGAAATGTGCCCTCCTTCACTGCATTAATGTGCTTGCTACAATTTAAATCTTACACAATCCACTAGCTAGAAGCTAGTATTTGACCAATAATCTTTGTTGACAGGTATGCCCTAAAACCGTGGACTAAACGCTAATTTCAAACTGTGTTTATCAGTGGAAAGTTAACCAGTTAGAAGCAGACCATGTCATTGTTTGGGGAAGATCAGGTCTTGCAATCTAATAGAATATTTTAGGGTTGAACAAGTTAGTCTTAGTAGGGTTAAAGAACTCACTTTAAGAACTGTTCTAAAATAGCAATATGTTTCTGTTTGTCAGAAACAACATGGTATGCAATGAATTACACACGGCATCTGTCTGGATTTAATATCATTGGATGTATTTTGTCCTTGTATGCGAGTTTGCTTCAGACACAAGGTGAATTTCAGAGAACAATAAATTGTCATGTAACGCAATATACACACACGTTCTTGTGGATATAACACCTGCGATCTGAGGGCGGTAAAAGAGAGGAGAGATGTGTTGTCATGGAGATGGAAGAGAACATCTCTGCCTTCCAGTTAGATGGGATTAGGCTATGTTAGATTGATGTTTAAGCATTTTCGATTTAAAAACTTTGTGTTGTGAATCTATTAATTTTTATGAATATTTACATTTTTTTATGGAACAAATGTGGTGTCCACACAACTTTCTTTAGAAGACATGATATTATGTTTCAGGTTTGAGCATTATAAAGCGTAATAATAAAATAAAACACAATATCTTCCAGCAACTTTTTTCATGCCATTACCTGCACTGTAAACCATCCTTCTCCACCATCTGGCGATCATTTATTTTCTCGAGAAACATTCTGTGGCTCCATAAAATAGTCTGTATTAAATTGATAGCTTGGCTTTGGATAACAAGTCAGCAATTACTCATGTCCACAATCTCTGAAAGCTCTGAAATCAGGGAATGTTCTTGGCATAAGATAATATTTTCCCAAATATTTTTTAGTACCTGTTTACTTGTACCTTAAAGCAGCATTGGAAGAAAATAACAGCTGTCTACCCAACACCTGTATGGGTTAAGTTGTAGTTTTGAAGCAGTAAGTGGTGCCTGAAAAGAAGAAGGGGCCAGGGATAAGAAGGGGCCAGGGATAGTATGGAGCCAGGATCAGATGTTACCTGTTCATTTAAGATCATAGAGACAGCCTACATTTGATGGTTAGAATGATCAACGCTGGTAATAACTCAATAAGAGGTTTGGACAGTCCTATACAGTCATACTAAGGTGTTTTTTAGTTTGGTATGGAACTCTAGAAATACGAAGTGTGCCTTTTTTGGAGCTGGATTGTCAGTGATAAATAGGAATAAAGTATATTTCAGAGTCTGACATTAACCATGGCCAGTGACCACAAACAAATACTTTTTGGAGAATCAAAGGGATCCTAATAATGCAACCTGGTCCAATAATTGAAGTAACAGCATTGGAGGCAAAAACAACTGTCTGCCTAACACATGTATGGGCTAAGTTCTTTTGAAGCAGTTAGTGACAGGGTGCCTGAAAACGCCTGTATGAGTTGAGCCGTAATTTTGAAGCAGTTAATGACCGGGTAAAGAAGAGAAGGGGTCAGGGACAGCATGGAGCCACGAGCAGATGTAATCTGCCTATACTTTAACTTTAAGATCACAGAGACAGCCTTCATTTGATGGTTTGAATGATGAAAGCTGCTAAAACTCACTTTGAGGTTGGACAGTTCAGCAGTAATACAATGGTGGGTTTTAGTTTGTTATGGTACTGTAGAAATAGCAGGGAGAATGAGAGCCAACGGGGAGGCTACCTTTGACCTTCATCATGAACCTGTTTAAGCTCTATACAGTAAAAAGGAGAGTTGAGGGAAGATAAGGTTAAACATCTCAAATGACTGAAGTGTCACAGTTAAGGAAGACTTAGTTGTGTTAAATTTCCTTTTCTGTATTGTATAAATAATAAATACAATTAAATAATAAACTTTGGCCACCAGTACTCGATCTGATTAGTGTCTATTCCTGCATTCATCTCTATTGTTAACTTGCAGACAGAGTTTGTTCTCGAGTGAGTTAAAGCCAGTGTCTGGATTTAAGTTAAACTCTAATAGCAATTCTGTTTGTAACAGCAGAGCCCAAGGAAACAAAGCCATCTGCATTAACATTCTATTAGGGGCTATTAAAATAATGCATATTTGTGTCAGTTTGTTAAACCACATGGTCAGTTTCATCTTCCTTCCAAGTTGTGTCACTGCTTAGTTGATATGGGGATATGTGAAACATATCTATGTATATAGGTCTGTTATATAACATCCTTGTCACGATCTGTCTGTGTTGTGTTTTGTCTTTTTCTGTCTTTGGTTTCCTGTTTTATTTTTGAAAAGTGTTCACCCCCTGCCTTGCCTGTTGCTTTCTGTCTGTTTTCCCTCCTACCTGATTACCCGATTGTGTTCACCTGGTGCCACTATGTTTTCTCCTCCCTCCTCACCTGTCTCTTGTTTGTTTGATTAGTCCTGTGTGCATTTAGGTTCTGTGTTTTCTGTTAATCTTTGTGAGTTCCTTGTTTGTCTATAACTGTTTTCACGGGTTAGTGTTCTGTTTGTTCTAGTTTAGCCTTGAAATAAAGGTATTATCTGTGAAATCTGCATTTGGGTCCTGCCTGCTTCACCCCAACCCTGACAATCCTGAGTGCATCACAAATGGGAACTCGAGTGAAAGGCATGCAAATGGCTATTGTTGAAAAAAAAGCAGCCACAATTGTTTATTATACATCTTATTGGCATCATTTGTCAGATGGCTGCCTTTAATAGGGTTGAAGAAAAGTCTCCCACTGCACTTTTCCCACTGAGAGCAAGAGTAAGAAAATTAGAAAAGGAATAAATGACAGAAGCTCGGAGATACTTCCGTCCTCCCTCTTTCTCTATGAGTTCTATAGAGTTGATATATCCATTGTATATAGATAATGTACATCTTTGAAGACTAACTGAATTGTATACCACTCTAAAATTCAGTTCATGGACATGAAAGGTACATGTGAAAAAATACACTGCATTTGTATTTTAAGTGATGACGTTTTATCATGTTCCAGCTTACTTCTCTTTCCGTCACGTGTATCGCCAGAAGGTCAGTATTTTCCTCAGCATCTAATTAAATTAAAATGTATTTTCTCAATTCAGTCAAAATGAAACCATAGCTCAAACCTTATACTATCTAATCTAATCCAAGTATTAAAGCAAGAGCATTGGAGGCGATAAGAGCTGTGTGGCCCACAGCTGTATGGGTTAAATGGTAGTTTTGAAGCAGTAAGTGACAGGGTGCTTAAAAAGAAGAAGGGTTCAGGGACAATATGGAACCAGGAACAGATGTAATCTGTCTCGACTCAAACATCAGAGGGACAGCCTTTATTTGATGGCCTGAATGATAAACAATGGTAATAATGACATTCGAGAGGTTGCTGGACACTGAAAGTCATTTGTATAACCAAACCATGTTTTAGTTTGCTTGAGTGATGTTTAAAATAATTTATCACACTTCAAATGTTGACCTTCCCATAAAACAGATTGAAATTACACTTTAATGATTGTGCTGGGAAATGTAGGACTCATATAATTAAATCAAAAGCAAAACAAGATTTCCATAAAAGCGTAAATGCTTTGAGCTCAGTGTAAATGCTATGAATCTTTCATGTTTATAGCTTGGTTGTTTCTCTGAGATCCTTTTTTTCTATCTTCCTTGATAAGAATTACACAACATTACAGATTACTTCCAATCACCCACTCAAATCCAGTTATCTGCCCCAACCAGCTCCAACTTGTTCACAAATTACCACAGAAAAACCATCAGCCTAATAAATCCATTCTCCACCAGCAACAGTGGCATTTGGGCTAACCACCACTCCTAAACACTCATATAAATTCAAAATCATGACTCCAATTTCTGGGCCGTCAGTGGAGGCCAGGATGAGTACTCATTACGACCGATATATCGGTAGATGGATGGGGGGTGGGGGGAGTGTTGGAAGCGTCTGGCGCTTAAGGGCTGGGTGTTGACATCACCCCTCACCTGACTTGTTAATGGGAAAAGTGCAAAAGCCCTGATTAACATCGATGAGCTTTGGTCCGCAGAGAAAAGAAGACATACACTCACATTTCCCTCTAAATGGATTCAGGGACATCTATCAAACATATACCCCACTACCTTTCCTTTAAAGCCTGTCGGACTTGAAACTAACCTTGAAAGGGAACAGTTCTAAGAAGGAAACAAGGTGATCACCTAAACCACATAATGTTGTTGCGACCTTTCAAGCACCCTTAAGCATATCCTGCGTTATGGTCTGATTTATTCTGAGAGGAATCATAATTTCCAAATGAACAACAAGCTGTACTAAAGAAGACCTTGAAATGAGACCATAAACCCATTACGGATGTTTACAGAGATAATAAATCAAGGGAGAAGTAGGCTCATTTTATCATTGACTTCTATACAAGCTGACTAGCTTTTGCAACCAGCGGATTCCCACCTACTTGCAAGAATGCAAGTTTAAAGCACTTCAGCATGGGCTTCATTTTTCAGTCACTGCCACTAAAATGAAAGAGATCGTATCTAGGGACAGTGTTTGTTCTTTCTTTCTGAGCTAAAGTAGAGAGATGGAATTCAGTTCCCAAGTAGATATTAGCTCATTCTAGGCTAAAGAAAAACACAACAGGTGATTTTACACTCATTAAATGATAAAAAATAATATAAATCCCAATAAATCCCCCCAAATCCCAGACCCCGGTTCTTTAAGATATCACTGGTAGGTGCTACTTTCTCTCTCACAAACACATATTAGCTTTGTGCTCTGACATACAGGGCTTTGTGCAGTACACTTAACTACGCAATGAATGTCCCAAGCAGCAGAGCATGTGGGACCAATCATCCTCCGGGGTCAGAGGTCGCCTGCTAATGTGACGATGTGCGTGTCCCGGTGAAGCGGCAGCTCTGTATCTTAGCGCATTGTCTTGGGGAGCAGATACATCAACTTGAATTAACAGAGAGAACATTTTCATGAAAATAAAAGGCGATAAACATGTCTTCAGATTACAGATCCCTCCATAAAAGAACCTCTACACCAATTAGGAGTCATTATAGACTCATGAACTGAGTCATGAGGTTCCTGCATTAAATGGTAAGACTTTTTTTTATCTTCGCACTGCTGTTTGGCTGTAGCTGAGGACCATCTTGGTCTTTTATATGGACAACCATGAAGAAAAAAAAAAACTACTTTTAAATGTAAGTATACAACACATCATACAGACTAGTTGTCAAATGTCTGTCCAATCCCATATTGGGTGGCTCAAGCATAGCTCCAGCCAACAGTGTAATCCCTTTCCTATACCATTGCACAGGTATTTCCGACTGCAGGTAACCATAGCAATGGCACTTCTGCTACTGGCAGATTAGTGTGTTTCCAGACCTCTGAACCATCTCCCATATCCCAGATTTGCTCACCGACTTTAATCGTCTTATGTTGGATCCATGATGGCTTTTTCAGCCAGGACAACCAGTTGACCAATCAAAGTTCAGCAGAAAGTTCCCCCAATAGCCAGTCAGCTACCTAGCTACAATGGTTGTAAAATGTGATATTAATGACAAAACAATCAATAACTCAGCCTAACTGCTTCCTCAGAACTCTGAGGAGTCTTTCATCCCCAAAGGTGACGTCCTGAATCCCCAAAGGTAAAGTCCTGCCCTACTGCTGTACTCCTACTGTATGTGCCTCTTATTTGTAAACAAAAAAGAAATACATACAATATAGACAGATACATTTTTGAACCAATTTCAAATGAACCATGAATTACACAAGTCAAGAAAGGGTCTTTCGTAAAACTGTTGCGATAACACGCAATTAGGACAAATATACAACCAAACTTTGCCCGGGACATCAAATTTTAACAACAAACTATATGTCTGGACTTACAAAATAATGTTTTACATTGACAAACATCATATGTGTAGTGGCATCAAAGTTTAGCATCAAAGTTCTTCTTCACTCTGGCATTTTATCTTAATTGCAAAATAATTATCCCATTTAAACAAGTCATTGTTATTTTTTTTATTTTATAAATAATTGGCATTTACAGCACATACACAATTATAGAGTGTTCATTCTAAAGTAAAAAGCTCAGCTTTTATGCAGTTAAGGTAACATCTTAATTGAAGGTATACATTTTTACTCCTGTGTTTTCAAACATTGCTGATGAAAATTAACTGTTGACAGCACCAGACAAGACAAAATTAATGCCTATTTTTAGTTCAACTGTTACTTTGTTAGTCCTTGTAATAAAACAACAGAGTAATAGTTTCCAGTCCTATGCAGGCAGTGTATGTTTATGTACCACATCATAGCTGCATGTGTTGCTCTGTTATATTCAACGCTTGATTTCAGTCAACACTGCCACAACCTTTTTAGTTGCCTTCGCACCCATGAGAAAAATAAATCCAATAAAAAATGTATTTCAGTCTGAATTGGTAGATGTTACGGATGACGTTGAAATAACACATTGACAGGTTCTCAGAAGAGATGCATAATGAGAGGGGTGAGGACAGAAAGAAAGGGAAATGGGGAGAGAAAGGGGAAAGGAAAAGGGGGAGAGAAATATATGTTGTGTACACCAGCTCAGTGAAAGCAAACAGCTAAATTAGTCATGCAATGGATGCAAATTTGCTTCCCCTGAGTGTTGCATGGTAGAATTACCCTGAGAGAAGCTGAGGGTGAATCATGCCAATCCCCGGCGCCATGTGAGATATTAGCAAACATCCAATTCAATAAGAAAGTGCTTAACATTCAAAAAGCTGTGAAAGTCTCATAAGGTGGAATTAACTGTTTGATATTACCATTTCCACTGAAAGGGGGGGCAAGACAAGAAGCGGTGGAAAAACAAACACGCCCACCTCCAGAAACGATCTTGGTGTGACGTGCCAAGTGGGACCGTGAAAACTCACATGGCCTTTTCCACGTGTGCATGTTAATGTTCATAAACATAGACAACAAGGTTCATTAATTGACACTGTAGTCCAAAGAGCCTCTCTGCTTCGAAAAGGGCACAGAGAGAGAAGGGGGTGAGGTGTTGGAAAGGCTGCTACATAAGCTAAATTAAACTACTGTCGCACTCCTGGATTCAACTTAAAGTTCAATTGGTGCTGGATATCAAGTGCACTTTTGTTTTATAAGTAAAACTATAAACACGGAGCAGCAGCCATCATAGGCCTGAGAGGACACAGATAGTGTTACATTGTAAGATCTAATCTTTTTGTGGTGATCAATGCGTTTTAGAAGGTAAACATTTTTGTAAAGATTAAGGGCCTGATGTAAACAAAAGGCCTTTTGTTGTTGCATTACATGCTCTCCAGATTATGGAGCCCAGGAATATTTATGGGACCTCAAGAAGCTGTTATATTAACATCTGCAGTGAAAAGTAGGGTAAGTTAAGTTCCTGTCACAGTTGCTGAATCCAAAAGAGACACTGCTCAAGGCCTCATGGCTGTCTTGCAATTTTACTTCTTCCTCGCTATGCTACAAAGCCGTTATTCAGGCTGCATAATCATATTTGTTTGAGTGTAAAAAGATGTCAAATCAACTCTAACATGAGAGCTGTGTTGAGTTGGCTAATGAGAGTAAGTCCAACCGAGAGGTAGAAATCCAACCCTCCGCTAATATTGTGGTTCTTCACTGGGTCGACTTCTGGGCCCTTTTCTACTGGTTGGGTTTTGTGATTTGTTTCTGGTATCATTTTGAAGAAGCCCCTTAATGCTTTTTGGGGTTTTGACCAATCAAAACAGAGCCGGCCAGCTAACCAATCAGAAACATCACGAGACCGCTGCATGAATACATGGAGAGCATCGCGAGACCGCCACACACGAAGGAGTCTGGAAAACGTGGAGTGGATTACAGCCTACTCCGGCCCCTACAGAGATTCACCACACCTTCCAAAGCCAAAATAGAACTTCTGAATACACAATCCCTCAGTAATAAAGCATCCTTTTTCATTACCACATCACTGATGAGAAAATGGACTTCATGTGTCTCACGGAAACCTGGCATCAGCCAGAGGTTTACTCCACCCTCAATGAAGCTTGCCCTCCTGGCTACAGCTACTTGGAGAAAGCCTGCAGCACTGGTCGTGGTGGAGGCCTAGCTGTCATCTACCGAAAGGAATTGGAACTGTCACTCCTGCCCCTGCCTGTATTGTCCTCTTTTGAATGCCTTGCATTTAAATGTAAACCCCCCTTCGCCCTGACAATACTTCTGATCTACCGGTGGCCACCCAAACCCAACTCAGCTTTCATCCCAGAGATACAAGACCTTCTCACTATGCTATGCACAACCTCTGCCAATATTATCATACTTGGAGATTTTAATATTCACGTCGACTCCCCCTCCTGCCACTTTTCCACTGAGTTTCTGCTACTTCTGGACTGCCTCAATCTGACACAGCATGTTAATGTCCCCACACACGCCAAGGGCCACACGCTCGACCTGGTCATCACAAACTCCGCCCCCATCAGCAATCTGCTAGTGTATGACTTGGGGGTGTCTGACCACAAGACCATCTCTATGGAGCTCTCTTTCCAATCCCCACTCAGCATGCCCAAACGCCAAATCCGCTTCAGGAACCTGAGGAATATCAACCCGGACACCATGACCCTGGACCTCCAGCATCTTTCTTCCACCAACTTCTCATCAGTAAATGAGTCAGTGGCATACTACAACCAGTCCCTTAACAGTCTCCTTGATCTGCACGCCCCCCTCAAAACCAGGATGGTCACCTTCTCGAGCTCAGCCCCTTGGTACACCGGCGAGCTGCGGAGAATGAAGACAGCTGGGCGTGTCCTTGAGCGGCGGCTCAAGGCCTCAGGACTCACTGTTCACCGGTTAGCCTATCGTGAACACCAGAAGGCCTACGCACAGTCCCTCAGAGATGCACGGTCCCAGTACTACTCCTCCCTCATCAACAACAGTACTGGAAACTCCAAGCAACTCTTCTCCACCATAAACCACCTCCTCAAACCCTAAAGCCCTCTACACTCCGACTCCACTGAGAAGCAGTGTAGCAACTTTGCCGCCTTCTTCACTAACAAAGTTGATACCATCCGCTCCCTCCTCTCTAGCCCCTCTGCACCTCCAGTTACAACTGCTGACCCACAGCCTGGGACAACCCAGCCTCTTTGCTGTTTCACAGACATCTCTCATCGAGAGATTGAGGGCATCGTTAAGAGGATGAAGCCCTCCACCTGTGTCCTGGACCCCCTTCCGTCAGCTCTTGTGAAATCGTACATCTGTACCATGAGCCCCATGATCACTAAGATTGTAAACCTCTCAATCCAGGCTGGCCATGTCCCCTCTGGCCTAAAAACCGCTGTCATCAAACCTCATCTCAAAAAACCCTCCCTTGACCCGGGAGTCCTGGCCAACTACAGACCCATTTCCAACCTTCCTTTTCTATCCAAGGTGCTGGAAAAACTAGTTCAGCTGCTCAGCTCCAGGACCACCTAAACTCCAACAACCTATTTGAGAAGTTCCAGTCTGGTTTCCACTCAGGCCACAGCACAGAAACTGCCCTGGTCAGGGTCACCAACGACCTGCTGATGACGGCTGATGCTGGCTCTCCCTCTCTCCTCATCCTCCTCGATCTCACTGCAGCTTTCGACACCGTCGATCACGGCATCCTCCTCCATCGTCTGCACTCCACCATCGGACTCTCTGACTCTCCCCTTGACTGGTTCAGATCATACCTCACCGGGAGAACAGAGTACGTCTCCTTGGGCGAGGCAGAGTCGGTTACCCACAACGTCACCTGTGGTGTCCCTCAAGGATCAGTTCTCGGCCCCACCCTCTTCACACATGCTCCCCCTTGGCTCTATCATCAGCCGACATGGAGTATCATTCCATTGCTACGCTGATGACACCCAACTGTACCTCAGGATCAACCCTACCTCCTCTGCAGCCCTGCCTTCACCCACACTCACTGCCTGCCTGGAGGAGATACAGGCATGGATAAAGCAAAACTTCCTGAAACTCAACAGCTCCAAGACCGAAGCCATTATAGTTGGCACCCCACACCAGGTTTGGTCATCCACCATCACCACCACCTTTTTCTCCTCCAGGCTGGACTACTGCAATTCACTCCTCATCGGGATCCCAAACAAAAGCATCCAGAAGCTCCAATACATTCAGAACAGCGCTGCTAGGATCCTGATGAGGGTGCGCAAATATGAACACATCACCCCCATCCTTAAAGCACTACACTGGCTACCCGTAGAACTGAGGATCGAATTCAAGGTCTCTGTCCTCACCCACCAGTGTTTCCATCTGGCCCTTCCTACATCCAGGACATGATTAAACCGTACACCCCAGCACGTGCACTCCGCTCTGCATCAGCCAAACCGCTCGCTGCACCCGCACTGCGAGGGGAACCCAAGTTCCCGTCAGCAAAAACACGTGGGTTTGCTATCCTGGCTCCAAAATGGTGGAATGAGCTCCCCATTGAAATCAGGACAGCAGAAAGCTTACACATCTTCCGGCGACGACTGAAAACTCATCTCTTTAGACTCCACTTCGAGCGATTGAATTACTAACAAAGCACTTATATACTAATAAAGGGCTGGCTTTTCTAAAGCCAGTTGAGTAGCACTTGAAATGTTTGGCTCTATGAAATCTGATGTACTTATATGATTCTGTTTTCTTCAAGGTTGTATCTTCCTGGTCGAATGCACTTATTGTAAGTCGCTAAATGCAATGTAATGTCCATGGAACTGCCCCTCCCTACCTCAAGGAACTCCTCACCCCCCAAACCTCCTTGCGGACCACCCGCTCCAGCAGCTCCAACCTCCTCAAACCCCCCAGGACTAAGCTCCGTACCATGGGAGACCGGGCCTTCTGCTCGACTGCTCCCAGTCTGTGGAATGCTCTCCCCGACCAAATGAGAGCACCACAGACCGTGGAGGCTTTTAAAAAGGCCTCAAAACCCATCTCTTCAAAAGAGACTTTGCCTAGACCTTTTTTATCACCCTTTTATTTTTATTTATTTATTTATTTTTATTGCTTTTTATTAATTTTACCGTGTTGTCTAATGTTTATTTATACTGTTCATGCTCACTGTTGTAGCACTTCGGGATTTAAAATAAAATATGAAGTGCTTTATAAATGGAACCCATTATTATTATTATTATTATTATTATTATTATTATTAACAGACTGTGCTCTGGTTTCAGACAGAGGGTGAAAAGAGGTAAGTAGAATTCTTATTACTTGGCCAATCAAGCTGATTCTAATGCCGTCTTAGAGTACAAAGAACAACATGATGACTTGTTTTGTTTCTGGATTATCTTTACCACTTCTTATACGTGGTAAGCAAACAGGAATTCAAAAGAGGATTTTAGTCACTATGATTGGCAAATTGTAGACTTTGTCATAAGATTGCACTGTTGGTTTGATGGATTTACTAATTGCGCGAGCCTTTCCATTGGTTTGTGATGAAGTGCCTGCAGGTGCAACCTGGTATGAGTAGAAATTGATTGCTTGCAGAAATTGCTTCTTACACAATTCAGATCAGCAAATGTGCGAAAAGGATGGCCTAGTTCTCACCTAACTGGCAAGAGATTTTCGAATATATACTAAAAGAGAATAAACACAAGGAGCTTTGAAAAAAAAAAGCATCCAGTGAGCTGAACAAGAGTGTGTTTCTTAGGATTTCACTATTGATTTTATACTGGACGTAATCAATCATGTGATGTTGGGTTAACATTCATTTGGTGACATTTTCACAGCGCCCCAGCAGAGGATCTGTCATCACAACAAACAGTAATACAGGCACTGTATTGATCCCTTACAGGTGTGCTCTTTAACCCTATCTGCGGCAGATCCCCTACGGGAAAATGGGATGCCAAGATGGATTTGTTGAGACAAGTACATATTTGTTTGACCAACAAACAGAAGATTGTAATTTTGTGTTGAGCTTAGAAACACATTTTCCCCTGCCCAAAAAAGCTGTACGTTAAAGAGTTATTTCAAAGGTAGTTGTCTTGTGAGTGTAGAGAGCAAAACACCTTTGTTGTATTCTTTGGATAAAATTTAAATACAAATGTCCATTCCTGTTGTGTAAGGAGTGTATTATCTTGTTCTGTTGTTGTGAATTCTTCTCTGAGAAATCACTGAAAAGTTGTTAAGTTGTTAAACCTTTTTTTGCTTTGTTCATTTCAATATGTTGGCCTTTTCAAGTGAGGCACATCTGGCTATGAAATGTCGACATCTCCCCTCTTCTACAAGGCTTACGGACATTTTGGACATAAGGAATTAAACCAAACTCAAACTGAAGTTCATATAAAGGGCTTCCCTGGTCTGTGATAAGACTCTAGAGTAGACCTTTATAAATCGATGGTTTTCATTTTGGTTTTGCTTAATGATTAGTGGATTAAGTAAATATTTGCTGCCTCAAATGTTCAATCTTCTATCTCTGCAAAAAAAGAGTAAAAAATAGACTTATTTAAAAGTAATTTACCACTTTGCCAAAGTGAATCCGTTTCTAAGTGTGAACTACGGTCCCCTACTGTCAATGCATACTACTAATGCACATTTTGTCACTTAGACTGATTTCAAACTAATTATGTCTTTAAACTAGACAACCCTTGACTCAGCATTTTCTTTTTCATGCTGGGGAAAAGCTCATTAATTATATGGAGGCACATGTCTTTTGATACTTTCTAGTCATCACACATTAATATAGATCAGGGATGGGCAAATGGCGACCCGCGGGCCGCATGCAGCCCCCACCTCCTCTTTTTGCGGCCCTCAGATTAATTTATAAACAACGTAATTAATAAAAGAAAAAAAATATATATCTTTTTTTTTACTTGTAGTAGGCTACTGATACCGTCCACTAGACTCCTAGTTACGTCGCGAGCTGCGTACATGATTTCAAATACCGCAAAATAATCTGTGACGCATTTTTGTGTATTGTGTTTGTTTCCCGGGGAAACCCTCACAAGAAACACCGGCTGTTGTTATGTCTGCTGTGACGTTAAGTTGCCTCTTGTAATTATGCCTTTACAAGCTTAAAAGTTGTATTTATCATCTGAATTTGGCGAATATTCTTAAAACCAAGACTTTGTTTATTTGAAATCAGATGAAAACAAACTGTCACGGACCCTGCCGTGTTATCTATGATTACTACGCTTTTCATTCATAATTTTAGCGGGAGGGAGGGGGAGTGGTGCTGAGGAACAGCAGAGTGTGGGCTGACAGGTGTCTGTGTTGACATTCCCCTTATTGTGGAATAAGGGGAATGCAGAGACTGGCTACAAGTGTTTTAGGTTCAAGTTAGACAACTAATATCTGGGTTAGTGTTCATGACTTCATGTTTATGTCATCTTAATGGTTAATCTCAATACACACACATTTTCCGTGCTTTCCAATAGTTTAAAATAGTTTTATTCCACTGTTTAATAACTATTCAATACAAACATACCACTTGTAAAAATGAAATAACATTTCTGTGAACTGATATTTGTTTAGTGAGCTTATTAGAGGATGTTCCCATTTTTGGGGGATGTTCCCTTTGATTGTAAAATGTCAATGAAGATGTCAGACTTAGTATATTTGTTAATAATTACATACAACCACATACAACACATGGAATCTTTTGTGTGTGTGTGTTCCAAGTGAATCTGCGGCCCCCTGGTGGCCAGTACATCAATGATGTGGCCCCCACCACCATCAAAGTTGCCCATCCCTGATATAGATGTAGCATATTCTTCCTGACCTGCATATTTGCTCCAGGCTTTGAATCAAATCTTGCCTTGTTTTGATCAGAAACAAGTCATTATCTGAAAGGCATTTGGTTGATAAAAGATGGTAACAATGATGCAAATAATACAAAAACGTTATTACCGTTTCCCAAAAGGCAAGAAAAACCACTAGGATCCTAAATGCTAAAGTAATAGTGAAGTGCAGGAAATGGAACTGTGGAATTGTAATGGTTCCCCCAGTGAAGGAACAGACAAAGTGTTGCTTGTAAATGACTTCACATGCTGCCAATTCTGCTACCTGTTAAACACATGCCAGAAGCTCTATTTTCATCACATCCATCAACAAAAAGTCATTACCATAGGAACAAGAATAATCTGCTCAGCACCATCTCTCGAGAGTTGCTTTCAATTAAAAGGCTGCTAAGCAAACTAGGGCTGCTTGATTATGGCAAACATCATACTCACGATTATTTTGGTCAATAATTGATATCACGATTATTAAATACGATTATTCATTGACTTTGAAAACATCCCTTTATTGAACTTTAAAACAAATACAAATAATAATTTGAACAGTATCTTTTTAACTGTTGATTGCCCTGAACCTATAATTCAACTGAAAAACCAATACAAAAATAAATAAAATAAATGATACATTTATATTTACATTTAAATAAGTAATATCAAAAATAATAAATACCAATAAACAAGATCAACAAATACTTTTTTTTTACTAAACATATATAAAATAAATTAGATCAAATATTTTGCAGTGCACGGTCACAACCTAGCAAAGCAAAATAATCGTTTTTTTCGATTATGTTGTTTTCGTAATTGTGGCAAGCCAAAATCGTAATTGCGATTAAAATATGATAAATTGCACAGCCCTTGTGCAAACATAGATCAATTATAAAATATTACATGTTTCAAATACATATCTCTTACACAATTCTTCCATCAGAGTATATGCCCAACTAAAGCAATATTTTATAATGAAATTACTCCCTATAATCAGAGGTAATAAATAGGGATTATTCCAATAATATAATTATAGACAATAACAATGTTTTCCTTTCATACCCTCAGGTGTGCATTAAATACAGGTTATGAACTTATATTTAATTTCAAAATGTGACATCACTTATCTACTCAACCCATATTCGCTATTCAGTTATGTTAACCCTACTGAGAATCAAGACCTCACGCTACAGGTCTTTCACCTATAAAACCGGGCACAGCCAATAATGACCATTACGGAACTGTCCAAAAACAGTAGAAAAGACCAAAGAAGTCTGAAGAAAACTGAATATATTTCAACTTGCACTTGACAGGTGTTGAGTAAGAAGATCAGAATGTCCCCAAGGAGGTGATTTGTAGTTTTCTTAAGCATTAAGACTTGCAAAATTGGTATGTGCATTATCTCAGGGTGAGGCTTTAATGGAATCATAGATATGACTGAACACATTTGTAAGGAGGTAATTTGCTTATTATTTCTAGGGAGGGATGGATACTAGCCTGTGGTTCACGTAAGCTGAAAGGAAAACAAATTATCTCACAGACAAACAACGCATTAAACCCAGAAGCACACAGCTCTAAAGAAGGAGATGAGGGTCCACAGCAGATCAGAGCGTTTGCGGACATTTATACATAAATAGAGTGGAAACAGTATCAGCCCCTGAAAGCAGAATCACTCCTAAACTGTATCTAAAAAACACATTTGTGCAGCGGAATAAGAATAAATGTTGAAATGGAGGCTATTAGAGGTTGGAAAGGCCAGTAAATGTCCTGAATGCACTTGTAGCATGTAAATGTAGCCAGCTGTATTATCTATGCTTTTAATGTCTATTAAGCCAAAAACATGACTATAAACCATATTTGAAAATAGAAGTTGATTTGATTATCAATTAAATTAGTGTAGTTTCTCCAATTAGATAAAATACTGAAAAAGAGACAATTCTCTAGCGAAGAGATAGAATTATCTGACATTAGTGTGCTCATGCATAATCATATAATGCAATTAGTTCTTGTTTTATCTCTGAAGTGAATGGAAATACTTGAATATTTCAGAAGCAAAAAAGACAAATATGACATTCCACAAAATAAAGTGTCACTAATCAATCAGTGCCAAAACCAACATAAGCTTGGCTTTAAAATGGTATGCTGGGTTAATTCATCTATACAGTAGAAGTCTTTGTGCTGTATTATGCAGTGATAATGAGACATAAAGCCATATCATAAAGATTTTTTTTTAAAAACGTCTCTTGGGGTCAGAGAGTCATCGCTGGTTATAGTGTCCTGGCCGAGTGCAAGGGCAACTAAGCAAAAGAAAATAAGGAGCACAGAGAGCTTATTAAAATCAGGTGGTTGCTAATAGAGGGGAGGTATAGGTAGTAGAAAGAAGCTGATTTCACGGAAAAGCAACCATTTAAGTATGAAATAGTCAAAGGCTTGTCGGTTTGCTTTGGTGAAATATTTGCATTAGGGATGTCATGAGAAAGGAGTCTTCAGTACCAAGTCGGTGTCAAAATTCTGAACACGTGACTTGTTTTTATAAGCAAGTACTGTGAGTCTCGCAAAAATAACGTTGTAACGTCTTCTCGAGCAAGGGGATGCACCCTTCCTCTTTTAATGCAACATGACGTGAACAACAAATCTGTGTTGTTAACAACAGGAGAGTTACTGGGTGGTTGCAATCTTATAATAATGAATAGCAAGCTAACTGCTAATGTCAACAGAGTGAGGTTACATAGAATCATATTGTAATTGTCCTATTGGAAGGTAAACTATTACATTAACATGATGTGTTCAAATGTTGTCATGTAAAATGTTTGATTGTTAAGTTAAGTTGATATGCTTGGAAATATAATAAATTATTATGAAGTACACAGCATTTATTGTTTGGTTTTCAATTTGTTTTACAATGGAATTGTATCAGGTATTTGTATTGGCCATAACATTTCTGCTGTCGTGACATAGTTTGCATGTTGTTTTTGATCCCAGAAAGGCGAAGAAGCCGAGGAATAATAATTCCATCGCAGGATTTAGTAACATATAATTGTATGAATGTTCAGGCTTCTAACTTTAGGTATTTACTCTTGCATTGAGGAAAAAGCAGACGCCAACTTAGCAATGAAGCCAATTCCCACACGCGTACAGATAGGAAGCAACCCGTGACGTGTGCCTCAAGCCAGAACTGAACCACATACTTAAGGCTTGCCAGCACCATCCTCCAACCAATTACGATGTATTATGAGAGGTACTTGGCTATCAGAGAAGCCAGCAGATCTGCCCTGTCTCGATGAGTTGCAACATTTCCAGGCACACACAGGTCATTGATTAGAGGGGCTCAACTCACAGCCTCAGTCTATCAGCGCTCAGGGACCGGTAATCAATTCTCTAATGCCGTTTGAGCCTATTCACCGCAGCAATGATCCACTCCTCATTTTGCAGATACAGACACACATGCCCACGTGGAAGGACTGGCCATCGTAAAAGCAGGGGACAACTCCCAAATATTAACTTACCAAGTGAAGCAGTGATGGGGCATTGTCATCTAATGACATTATCAAAATGAGTGCAGCTCTCCTGAGGCGGACTCTGGTTCCTGATTACCTGGCAGCGCAGGACCCTGTTCGTGGCCAAATCTGATCAGCATAGCACCAGACACAGGCATGGCCGGTCAGCGATTCAGCCCCGCGGCCCCTTATCTCTACCGACAGGCTGTTGTTCCTTTATGGGCAATGATGTACTCCCAAGAATTAATCTGATTGGGCTCTGGTGGAAGATTATGTTCGAGTGAAACTACTGAAAGGAAAGCACGGGCCCTAACTTCCTTTCTGCGCTACCCTCGATCAGATGGAATTACGCTGAGAGACCTTGTACAGATCAGGGAGAGCGAGGACTGAATCTCTGCTTCAGGCAGGTCGTCTGCGGAAATGGACTGACCAGTAACAACTCCGATTATTGCCTCCAAGAAACTTTTTAAACAGGATAATTGACAGTCAAACAAATGTGTGCAATAAGAACCATGTTGCCTCAGTCCTAAATTACAACGTTATATAGTGTAATTGTGTTGTTGCTTCGAAACCATCTTCCTTCTAAATACTTTTCACTTTCATTTTGTATATGCTTGCTAACAATATTAACATAATTTTACATTGGTGGCATCCTAAATGCAGGGCTTTTAGTTAGAACGGAGAATTTTTACAATTGCTACTAAATTAAGAATCTGAATACTTCCTCCGATGATCCCTATCATTTGTATTATCTTTCAAAGGCAAGGTTTTCTGTTGGCATTACATTCAATTAGATTGTATTTCAACATGTTAATTAAAAAAATTAAATACAATTATAAAACGGACAAGTCAAATCAAGCAATCTGATTGGTTCTCAGCCGTGATATAATGAGCGTATACCACGGGTAGAATTGTAAGTTACTTTTCACAACAAGTCAGTATCCCTCCGCGCCTGAGAAAAACAGTATACAGTTGGACTGAAAAGCCATGCAGTTTGCTTTTCAAACTGGAACAAGAAAGCAGCGGAGAAGTAACGGGGCAGAAACCCTCCTTTTTACGCAGCGGTCCAGACATAGACATCAAACGGCAAAACATATTCAGTGTGCAGTTCCTTTGGCATTAGGGCAGGGATATCTAGATACTTTTGAAGGTTTGACATAATGAATTGTGCTACTTTTAAAGCAAGCAACAATGTTTTCAAATCTGTAATCAAAGAGGTCCGCAAAAACGCTATCGACCAATCAGATTGCTTGATTCGACTTGTCAGTTTTATAAATATATTTAAATTTCTTCCGTTACGAAACAAACTTACAAAGCACAAGATGAAACATTTAATATTAACTTCGACCTCCGGGGGGGTCTTACTATGGAGGAGTGGATTGAGGAGTGCCTATCTCCAGAAAAAAAAAGCACCTAACGACGACATGCAGAGCTACGTGAAGAGCAGGTAGACCAACTGGAAAACTACCACCATTCAAAAGCTTTCTGATGCGGGTCTTGAAACAAAGCAGAGAAATTATGACCGTTAGTGGCCCCACAGGTGCGAAGCTCTCTCCAGAGCTACTGGAAGCCCAATCTCGGGGACCGGAGAAAGTGGAGCAATATTCTCGCCACGCCAAGCAACAGCCTAGAACAACCTCAACCTATACAAGTAACCACGTAAGCCATGCTACTGATGCTGGACAGTTTTTCAGTGGTTGCACAATAAACAGCAACATACTTTACACATTAATGTAAATAAACAACCAAATAATGGATCAACGCTCTCTGTTTAATATGTTCGCTAGCTGTTAGTGTTGTTGCATAGCAACCACCTCGCACTATGTTTTGTGCAGAAGGCAACGGAGGGATTTTATTTTTGAACATCATTATTTACTGATAAAAACTATTTAAATTTGAGTGTGTATCTTTCTTTCATATTGCCACACTTGGTAACCGTTTTATAAAAGCAATAGCTCACTTCAGGCCGTGATATATGCTCATTATATCACAGCTAAGGGGGTTGTAGACCCTCCGCTTCGCATCGGGCCGAACCACGCCCCTTAGCTGTGATATAATGAGCATATACCAAGGCCTGTCGTGAGCTATTGCTTAATTATACATGAAGGTTCTGACTTTATGCACAAATCCAACAAAAATAAGGCATTTGTCAATTCTCGTAGGTAAATGCTTAAATCATGTACATTTCCATTTGTGACTATAGTAAGAAAATGTGCTTGGTTGATGCGAGTCATCAGGTTTTGCTTCAGTAAAATGTATCAAAGAAATTGACCTGATTGTTTAGAAGAGGGTTGTTTTAAAGGAGCATGTCATCTAGGATTCAAACCCACACATGCAGGGCCCAATGGGTTAGCACGCCATCGCCTTGATAATGCAGCCACCTCGTCTCCTGGGCTGGCTTTTAGGGTGACCTCACATTGTGTTTTCGTAAAAGGAAAACTAAATTGAGCTTTTGATGTAGTGCAATGTATGAGTGGTCCGTAGGAATTAGCTCAAAGGGTAGAGCACCCTTTGAGCATGTGAAAAGCAGTGGGATCTAGGCCCACAACACTCTCCTGCTGTGGACTGATATTTACTGTAACTCAAAACTAAAGAATCAACTGATAGTTAAAACTTTGATCTGAAAAAATTATAGAAGCACTGATACCCGGTTTAAAAAAGTGCCGAGCTAGGGAGCTTTTTTATCAAACAAAACAATTACCATACACAGTATGTGTATATCTGCTTGATAATCCAACATTCATAATGATCAAAACTAATGATTCAGTTTGTTTTTAAACTGATTAGGAGTATCATTAAATGTGAAAATACCTTTGCAAGCATCACAACACATTCATAACTTAATAGTTTTTGCCAAGTTTCCATTTCTGCATTAAAATACCTGTCAATCAATTATAGAGTATAGAATGTTGGTGGTAATTTGACCTCAGTGTTTGAATTTGGATCACGGTTTGGGCTTTCAAATGAACAACGCTACGACAGTTTACAAATCCAGTATAACAGTAACCCAAACAAAAGAGTATAACACTTACTTTGGTGTCTGTGTGTCATCCAGGCGGTTCCCCAGCTGGAACTCGTGGGATTTGCTGCGGTGCAGTGCGGTGAAGCCCGGCAGCAGATGGATGAGCTTGCGGCTCGGTGGAGGTGGTGTGCCCGGGGCCTTCCCTTTGTTCCTTCGCCGCATTGGGGGGGTGCCAGGCGGGGTCATGGTGTTGACCACCAAGGGAGTCCGAGGAGGCGTGTGGCCAAAATGCCTCTGTCGGGGAGACGGGGGCAGAGAGCGATGACCAAAGTCCAAGGGAGGGAAGAGCCCCGTGGATGGGCTTTCGACGGTCAGCCGATCGGCATATAAAGGGGGGGCCAGGGCCTGGGGGCTGTGGCACATGTGCTGGTTGTACTTGGACTGGACTTTGGGGCTTTGGGAGAGCTGGTACCGGATCCACTGACTGACCTCTGGTTGGCACACTGGAGTGTTCTCTTTGCCCGATTCAGAGGTGGGCCACTGGATGGACCAGTCCTGCTTCGACTGGCTCCCTGTGGGAAGATGACACAGATTCAACACCAACAGAACACCTGGTTGTGACAAACTAAATAACCCTAACACCCTAGTTTACAGGGTTTTTTTGCGATGCAAATCGTTTTTATTTATTTTGACTACGTTTTTTAATGTCTGTTTGTATCCTCTCCTATAAACCTATACAAGTGATACAAGTTTTTGTGTTGATGGTGATCACAGGTTCTTTTAAATACCATCTGCAAAATAAACAGCAATATTTATAGAAACGTAGGTACTATAGATAGTACACACACCTCGGTACTTTCATTTAAATGCTTTTTTCTGAATAATTAGACTAGATGAAAACTGTCTTATGTAAAAATATGTTGCTGTTAAATTCTAACATTCGTTTTTGGCCCTCAGTTTATCTCAATTGTTTAAGTCAGAGGGGGTCAAAACTTAGCCAAATAAATCAATGTCTGCATACCACTTAGTTTTTGCTTAATATGGTGTATCAAGTTAAACTAAAGTGGGTCTTGACATACACTTAAAACTGAATCATCAATTAACTTTTCTTCTTGATTGCAGCGGTAAGAGTAATCCTGACGGCAGGCAAACATTAACAACCAGCAAATGTGCTCAATTTGGTTAATGAAGAATTAACTCAGCAGTTATCTGATGTGATCGCATTAGTAGTGCCGTGGTGTTCAAATATGCTGATGCAGAACAGATTAAGCATGAATGAATGGAGCAGCAGAGTGAGAACAATGGAAGAGTGAACCAAAACAGAACAGGTCAAAGCCGTATGAGTCATAACACAAGTCGACTTCTACCCAAAACTAAACTTTCTGTTGAATGAGAAAGAGAGAGAAGCAGAGGCAAAATAATTGAAGGTGAGCAGCCAAAATGAGTGTTTTTGAGCTCAGATGACAATACGTTACCTCCATTACTGTGCAATTTATCCTCCTCAAGTTGTTCTTCAGAAAGAAACGGGGGGGAAACAATGTGTTTATTGATCTGGCAGAGACGCAGCTGAAGTAGTCTGCAACAATCCTACTTTTCTTTCCATCTGCAGTTATGTATAGCCAAAAGGCTGTTCAGCAAAACAAAACTATGTTGGTGGAATTGATCGGGGCTATGCTTTAACTCATATCTGACTCTGAGCAACATTTACCTCACAGTCTTCAAAAACTGCTTTTGACCACAAAGCCACATTTAATGCAAATTTCTGTCAACAAAAGTACACTTTTTTATTTTTGTGTCATTATTTTTTCTACCCTGCGACATTGTCTCCAAGGAACTATAAACATCAAAAACACAAACTTCAAACACAATATAAAACCAGCAACATCAAATGAGCTTCAGAAAATATCTCCCATAAAAGGTCCCGGTGGAATTGCTAAACTTGATGAAAAAAAAAAAATGCCTGCAGCCTTTCCTATTCTGTATGTTATGAAGAAGAGGCCACGAGGAACGATGAGTTCTGGGAAAAGAAACAAGGGACATAAAATGGGGATTTTCAAGGGTCCCACTTCTTCTTCTTTCTAAATATATGCCTACTTAAGTCATAATGGCAGGGGGGTTTCTTACATTTCTTATTAAAGAGTTATTTTTTATCAGAGGTTATGCTAAGAAAATACCGAAAGAAAGCTAAACTTTTAAACAGATGCCCCTGGAAATTGTTAAATACAAATGTGACATAGATCTGAACACGTGAAGTGTTATTCATATTTTATATTGATGCCTTTTCCAGAAATAAACATCACATTTGCAAAGATTGATCAAGAACATACGTCCTGTTGACTACTGTAGCTCGATCCTTGGATATTACTCAGTAGGGTCTCTCGAGTGAAGCTGTAGCTGCCACTCTGTCCTCAATGTGGCTGTGTGAGTACCACAGGTGCCTGAACCCACATTAAGAGGCCCACATCTCAACCCTAAAAACCTCTTCAGAAATCAAGTTCCAGGGAGGATGAGGGGGCTCAAAAGACTGCTTGTCCACCAATGTGAGGGGGGGGATGCTTAATCAAGCCTCTTTTATTAGCAGGAAAAGCCATAACCAGCCACTCATAAATGTCAAAGTCCAGCTTGACCCAGCATGAACGACTTAAACTAATGACCAGTGAAGAGTTCTCACCTTTGAGGCTGAGAATATGGATCTGTTCTATAGGGGAGGTTCTGGTTTCCCTTACATTTTCAATCAAAGGGTCTCTTATTCTAAACAATAGGGAAATGGCCGAGTTTTGTGGCGTCCATTGCTGTCTGTGCAGTGTCATTTGTTCATTGTTCATCATTCAGGAGGTTTTTCACAGGAATAGTATTATCCTACTCTTTAAAAACAAAAACACAATGATACAAACAGCTTATTGCTAAATATAATTTCTCTGAATACTTAAGATTAAGATCTTCAGGTAGTTTTAGAGTTTAACCAAGAGTCATACAATATTTTAATATTCTCCTCATCTATAAAACAAATGGATATGGTGAGTCAAATTGGTAAAGACTTGAATGAAGCAGTTTCATTTAAACTAAAGGAAGAACATCTCTCTCTGTGATTCTCCGACAATGTGCAGCTGCAGTTCAAGTTTTCTCAGCTCGTTCTTTAAAAACTCAAAAGTGAGACATTCAATGACTACCTTTCTTCATCCTAAGATCAAATATGTGTGTTATGAACCTAATGCTTATAACTAGATACAAATTATATTTATGTTAGACCAACAGACAACAAAATCCAACGGACCATTACCTTCATTGAAATTATGAATATTTCTAGGTTTGACATTTTTGGAATTTATTAGGATGACTCAAGTACACAACTCAACAAAATGTTAAACTTATAGGTCTAGTTAATATTTGACATTTTAATGTGGAAATGTTACATAGTACAGCTAACATGCACACCTTTCATGCTGCCATAGCCTCAGTAGGGTGGTCAATTCAGATCAACGTGAAGCTGATTGCTTTAGTCGGGTCCGGAGGTGTGTTTTGACACATTGGCCAATTTGACCTGTCCATTTGAAAACCAGCACCTTGCAAAATCTAACCAGATTGTTTTTGGAAGTGTGGACCAATCACCATAAACCCAAATTATGTGCTTCCCTTCTGTAATTACATTCTTGCACGAGACCGCCTCAATTTAAAACTGCTTTTGACAGTTCTTATCAAGCTGATACCCAAGTGAAATGCCTCTGCAAGTGAACCAATGAACTTAAATCACATTCATAAAACTGTTGCTTCAAGTAATGAGTCAATCCATCAAGCGCACTAGTATCTTAGCAACTGCTTCCGCAAAAAAAGTGACAAGACTCGACTTATGAATATCTTGTTTCACATGATCTCACCTAAGCCAAAGCCTCAGGCAATCAAAAAAAAAACACATGCTGCCAAACGAGATGAAGAACACAGACTGAGAGTAACCCCTTTGAAAACTGTGATTTGAGTTCATTTGCGTAGCTTGTGCTTGTTAGAGAGACAGTTTTTGAAGTTACTTTTCATGCAGGGCATTGATCGGATTTTTTTCAGAACCCCATAATCATCAATCTTCCATTCTCTCGCTCCTCCTGAATAACGTCGCATTTCCACCTCCACTGTCGAACCAAACAATGCACCTGAAGCATTTCGCCTCTCCTCTGCAGTGATTAATGCAAGTGGCACACCCCAACACCATTGTTGTGGCAATCTTAACATGCCGTGTGGCTTTTGAGAAAGGCAGATAACAGCGTTATAATTTCATTTCATTTCATTTCAAACCTTTATTTAGACAGATTGGCCTAATTACCTCTAGAATGTGTTGCTGCTTTGGGCTAAATGGCAGTAAAATGCCACGGGACAGCGGCTGGTTTATCTGACGGCCGCTGTAAACAGGATTTGGCGAAAAGGGCAGTGGCTGCGTTCAATAGATGAAGTGTCCCTATTGAATCTTGAGTTTCTTGACTCTTTTAAGTTGACGGTTCATGGACCTTCTCGCAGTGTAGTCAGTGGGACTCAAAGTCTGCTAATTAGATAACAGCCAATAAGGATCACCAAGGGGTGTTCAGGAAGATGGGGGTTCGGTCAATCTTCTGGTCCTTTCTTCCTTCCCCCGTTTCATCTACTCTTTCTCTTCACGACATGACAACGTTTTTCTTCTTCACCTCCTGTCGTCATTAGCTCTTTCTCCCCCTAATTTTCTCTCATGTTATTCCACATCCCCCTTCCCCCGCATGCCTCCTTCACTTTCCACTCCTTCGATCTCCTCTCTCGCATATTCTGTGCCTCCCTCTCCTCTGCCTTTCTTCGATTCCTTTTTCTGATGGCATTTGAAGCCAATTAGGTGTTTGTGAAGGCGTCTTAAGATCGAGCATGGGGACTTTCTTTTTTTTTTAACCTATCAAAGATTACAGGTGTAAAGTCACAGAGGAAACCTGTCATGCTAAGACAAGATAAACACTATTAGCCTGATAAAAAGACAAACTCATATTTCAAAAGTTGTCCATGTGAAAATGTTTGTCTGTGAGAGTGTGCGAGGACTTGTCTAGAGGGACGGGCTGAATAATGTGTGTATATTGCGGCACAAAGGACCGACCGGCTGCCTCCGAATTGTATGACTCATCCTCATTGCAACTCTTGGACTGCAATCCCAAGAGCCTGTAGTGAAACATTCTATTAACTTAGCATTAGTTTCCTTCCTCCGCCATTACACCACAGAGCGCCATACATTCACGTATTATGTTCTCTTCTGCTCTACATGTGATGTAGCCTACAGTACGAACTGCCAAGATTGCAAAGTATATGAATGTCATTGTCTGCCAATTTTAACATAAATCGTGATGACTCATAAACTGGATCAACATATTTTCCTTTTGAAAGGAAAACATGTGCCATACAATCTGCAAATCCTTTTTCTCTCATTCATGATGGTTGAAAATATCTGTACCTTTGCAACAACGTCTAAGATGTAAGAACATCCTCTGCTTCTTGCTTTGCGGTGTGTAAGAGCTGCATGTCATCACAGGGTCCGTAATGCCCTTTAAAAAAAAATGCTCTTCTTCTATTTTTGCATATATTCATGCTGAAACACACAAACTCACACAATCCCACCAACTGTGCACACACACAGATGTGCAAATGTGGGGATGTTGTGAGGCAGTGGCATGTCTCCCTCTCCGAGCTCAGTCTGGGTAAGAATATGAAGAACTTTTCCGCCCAGCCTCTACTATTTATCTCGGCTCAAAGTGCCTCTCACCGCTCTGTGCACTGCCGGCTAGAGCCCCCACCCCTTAAGAGAGCCCATTAGTGACCAGAACCTGCCTCTGAGGGAGGGAGGGAGGGAGTGAGGGGAGGGGAGTACGGTTGAGACAATGGTCAAAGAAGAGAGGCAGAAAATAGATTGACAAACAATAAGCATGAGAAAGAGAAGGAAAAAAGTAGACGGAAAAAATGTAACGAAGACAGAAGAGGATAAACATAGCCCAGACCTTCATGGTCGATTTTGAAGGATAGCAGATTGTTTTATTGCAGTTTCTTAAGCTATAACCCTTAGGTTTGACAAAAGAAACTTAGGTGCTATGTTTTTCTAGAGCTTTCATCCACATTACATGGTGTTTCAGTAAATGGAGTTTGCTTATTGTGACCGACGCATGGATCCTTGGTCATGAAATAACAGGTGGTCACACAAAGTGGACATAACCAATACGTTGTTCTAATTGAACTGTTCAAGGTTTAATGAATCTATCCATAAATACATGACAATGACAATGCTGCTGTCCAATTAACCGATGCAAGTAACATGTATATATACAAATCATGCTGTAAGTAACACAGCTGAACAGCAAGGGAAATGAACAGACAACATAAGCTTTCTGTGAACACCAAGACTGAAATCATTGAGGTGCATAAAGCTAGAAGGGGGCAAAGGTCCTACACAGTGAGTTCATGCCAGACAAAGATCAGGGAGGCCATTCGCATCCAACCCTTTTAAAACACAGTGGGTGGTTTCATCATTTGTGTCTCCTTGATTTCTTCACTTGCTTTCCTTATGTTTTATCTCCTCTCGGCAAAGATGAAGCGAGGGCAAGAGGTGAGGATGCATGAGCTGAAGATGCCAGATGAGAAATCCTTGGTTCAATAGCGCCAAGTCTTCATCGACGTCAGTCAAGACGTGCTGCACAGCTGTGTGTCATGCTTGGAGGTGTGGCATTTATACGTCACCCCGCATAGGGTATTTCTGTGTTTTCTCGCTCTGAGCTCCTTCAGAAGCCTCCTCTCTCCTCAAAGTGCAAGGTGGAGGTAATGAGATGTATTCTGAATATCCATGTTTAGTTTATGTGATGACATACAAGATATCTACATCCAGTGAAAAAAGTAAGATGCAGCTGGAAGATCCAGAAAAACTTGGCAAACCATGAGTGATGATATTAGATTTTATTTCATGTCCTGTTTCCAAGATCAAGAATCTACTTTTATACTCAGCTGTAAGTTAACTGAGAGCAGTAATATGTTGATTCTAAGACACAATAAAATGTCAGTCTCTTATAAATACTGACAGAACTGTGAGATAGCTGGAAAGCAATCAATATTTTCCAGTAATTTACACATGCTCACACCTCATATAGTGTTTTTCTCTTTTTTCAGGCCAGAAGGGAGAGGGCAACAGGATGGGGGCTTCGGGAAAAACAGACAAATAGCAGCAGTTGCTTAAGAGTTGGTGCTATAGTTGTAGCAGGGATTGTCAAAGCCACTTTATGCAACTAGGTGTGAAGGAGCATCCTTATGGCATTCTTGCAATGGAGTATTAGGTCAAGAATATACATCAAATATCAGATTATATAATATATAATATATCACACTCATTCTAATAAAAAAGGAATATCTACAGCAGGTGAAAGACGGGAAAGAATCCAGACTGAAACATTTTTAGATTCATTATGAACAGCCAAAGTCTAAGACAGTGACAAAAGAGAGCTGGTCTCCAATGACGCCTGAAGCCTGCTCTGAACCCAGCTGGACCGAGGCATGGGCGGCTGGGACCCCCTGACGGACCGCCTCTCTGTCTTCCTGGATCAAATCCGCCTCTGTCCCCAATCAAGCCAATGAGACGGAAATTAAAAAAGTTAGAGAAGCCCACAGGTGGCGAACAACTCCAGCAGTCTGACAAACCATTACAGAGTCCAGCTGTGTACCTGCAGAATCACAAAGAGCCTGTTTTTCAGGGCAGTGCAGTAATTACAAACTGGGGAAAAAATAAATAAAAAAGCTTTGAAGAACTGCCAAGTTAAACCTCCTCTAATGAAACACTCTTTTAATAAAGCACATTTCTGTTAAGGGCACATTGAAGAAAAACTACTCGTCAAATTAATTTGCTTAATTATTCATCAGAGCTTTCCGTCTGAAAGGACATCTGTTACAGAACAGAGCGTGTGCGAGAGTGTGTATGTGTGCGTGTGCGTGTGCATGTGTGTGTTTGAGTGGGAGTCGAGGAGAAACAGATATGTTATCAAACGGGTTTACAAAAGGTTGTTACTCAACACAAGGACCAGTTTTAGTGATGTAATACTGCCCCCTTCTGGTTCGTCTGTATCATTGCACAGTCTTTGACCTAACAGACTGAGAACACAGAGTGGCCTGTACCGCCACCTGGTGGAAAGCATGAAGCAGAGAAATCCACTTGTGTCTTCACAGCATCAGCAATACAAGTCCATACACACTGTTTGCGACAGCCGAAAAAAATACAATACAATACAAAAAATACACCGAGCCCATCTTTATATGGACTATTTAGAGCTAGGTCTGCAAAATAAGACAAATTGCGATTTATTTGATTGATTAATATGATATGATTAACGATATGGAAGGAAATGATCATTTTTGCATTATAATTGTCATTATCATTTAAAATATAATAAAATACCTATAGTAGGATTTTCAGGAGGGTCTGTATGGAAGAAGTATTTTTTGTTTAGTCTGTAGAATATGATTTGTATGAAGGTATATCTCTGCAGCTCGACAATACTTTATTCAAAATTACGTTTTTAACACAAATCTGGCCATAAACAAATATTAGGCCTCCTCGCACTAGTCCATATTGCGATTATAAAAATGTTCCATTAATTGTGCAGCCCTATCAGGAACATAATGGTAGAAAGATATAAACATCTGATATTGTTAGACAGGCGTTTTATAAAGTGTCTTACGGCTAAAGAATAAGAGTGAACATTTCCTATTTTAGGGTCCTTAACAATCACTGAGGCCCAATCCCAAACCACTATGTTAAAAACATATGAGGTTATCATGAGGTTGTTAACATCACAATTTATCAGTGGATGTTTGCTGGAACTGTTTGTAAACAGTGTGTTTCCTGACGGACACACACAGTGTTGAGTCCGGTCAGGTAGGGCAGCGCGTGAAGTCAGCACCGATGCAGACACAGGGTGTGTTTCTCAATGTCAAGGAAGGATGCTCCAGAGCCAGTATTTCAAGGATGCTACGTCATCGAGTCCCGCCGAAGGACTTTTCCAATGTCCAGGCTCCTTGGAATTCCGAGCCCGGCGTCCTTCGTAGCGAGACATTTCGAGGCTGCACACGTGTATCCTCCGCGGTCTTAAAATCCCCACAATGCTTTGCGCACGGACCAATTTCCAAAACTTTGGCGGAAATCGAGCTCCATTTAAGGCGGGGCCTCGCATATGACGGACACCTGTTAGCCTGTTCCACCATTCTTCGTTTTCCGAGGCAAGGAAGGATTCTTGCCTCACTTCTGAAGGAAGTGACTCGCAAGACATGTCCTAGCAAGGAAGCCGTCTCCCTAGCCTCGGAAAACGAAGAATGGAACAGGCTAGCAAGTATGCAGGTGTGCATCGTATGAGAGGCCCCGCCTTACATTTTCCGCCAAAGATTGGGGAAATCGGTCCATGCGCAAAGCATTGTGGGGATTTTAAGACCGCGGAGTCTACTTATGTGCAGCCACGAAATTTCCCGCCAGGAAGTATGCCAGCCTCGGTAGAATTCCAAGTATCCTGGATATTGGAACAGTCCTTCGGCGGCACTCGATGACGTAGTATCCTTGAAATAGTGGCTCTGGAGCAGCTTTCCTCGACATTGAGAAACACCCTCGCTGTTTGAGGGCTTGATAACCCACTCCCCCTCCACACTCGTTGGTTTGGAACAGCACTTAATGTGGCGGACCCTCCGCGCGAACGGAGGGGTAGTGTGTAGGGGTAGTGTGTAGGGCTAGTGTGTAGGGGTAGGGTGTAGGGCGTGGTTTGGGATTGGGACTTAGTGTCAAATGTCACCTGACCTGATAAAGCAGTTACAGCCAATCCCACATAAGTTTTCTTGTCAAAGCAATACAATCATTTTTTGCACAGATTTTACTCAGGAGTGGGTCTTCAACTAATCACAAGTTCAGCAGTTAAATCTCCTCCTAGATCATGAACAAATCTTCATGAGTAGGACACTAAACTAGAAATTACTCACGATGGTCAGACCAGGGTTTGTTCGGTAGCTCACTGCCATCCTTGTTTGAGTGTGCGAATGAAAGGCAATTTGTAAAGCACTTTGGATAGAACGTGTGATATAAATTAGGTCACTTACTCTACTCTTTAGTATGCTCTCTTGCGGACGGAATTTTAAAAATGTTAACCTCCGCAGGTACAAAACACTCCTAAAAATACAATTGTTCTTCATTGCCGTTCAACATGTGAACATCAACAAAGGCACGTTTTAGAGTTGATGTTTTATATCATGTGCAAAGTGGATGCTTTTACTGGCACATTATGGAGTTTCATTCATTTGTCTTTTACAGAATAAATGTGAAATTCTATGTGCAAACAGATATAAAGAAAGGACCGGCAAACCTGAGGGAGCCGGATGTAAAGAACATCGTGCCCTTGTGAAACAATTATATTAAAAGCAGCAATAAATAATAACTTGTGTGTTGTGAGATTTAAACTTCTACAAAAATAAGGATGTTATAAAAGCTGAATATTATTTTGTTCAGTCTTAACTACGATGAGCTCTGCTCAGGTTAAATGTGGGTGAATTTATGTGATAACATTTAGGCTTTGAATTCTTTTGAGGTTCTTGTACTTACACAAATATCAGAGTATGTTGTCCAATACTTAGTGGTGACATTTAAATATATAATAACCAATAACCAATTTATCATAATAAATTATGATACATTATTAAAAAACCTACAGTAAAAGGAGAAACTGTGCAGTTTTAGAATTGTATAAAAATAGCAAAATACCATTTATTATTATACATCTTAGAATTGATTGCTTCATATTTCACAACTTCATGAAATGAAAGCTGTTGCTTTCAACAGATGGTGTCTTATCACACAAAGATAGTTGTCTGGCACACAAGTAGAGGTTCACAACCTTTTTGATATGAAGTGCCATTTAAAAAAATTATTGTTATCACCGTGCCAACGATCGAGAATTATCAACGGGGGGTGGGGGGGGTTGAGGAGCTTGACGCTCGTCAACTATCAGCAGGAGGGCGGGGGAGCCTCGCTGCGGGGAAGCAGTGTGTGGACCTGTCAGCGCAACTCGTATGATGCCGAATTTAACAAAAACATTTAAATAATTGGTTTAAACGGCATAATAATAAGGACGATCGTCCGTTCTGTGATTCTCCAGAGCACACATGCTATGATATTAGGGTCATGCAGAGTGAGATGAGATCGCTGTCCCTTTAAGAGAGAGAGAGAGAGAGGGGTGTGGCTGCTGCATGTGTGTTTGTGGATGGTAGAGCGACAGTGAGAGAACCTATGGAGAGAACGTGTGTATGTTTCTGGAAGTGAAACGAGGAAGCAGAAAAACAGAGGTCTGTGATGTATTTTGTGAAACAGAAGAACAGCTAAATAAATGCAACGGCCTCCCAAGAAGAGCTCGCCTCTCTCTAAAGTGGGTTATTGAACCAGAAGCTTGTTGCTTCTGCCCTCCTCGACTACGGTCTGGGAGCCGACAGGAAAGTTCAACACACAGATGGCCAGTCCGCCCCTTTGTAGCATATTATTTAGATGAGAGATGAGCAGATCGCCACTGGGCTTTCAACTAAATACACAGCCACGCAAAAACTGCGGCATTTGTACAGCTCCTTATGGGTACTGCAATTTGTGAGGTGCTTTCCTCCGTGGTGAAACGATCAATACTGCACCACGGAGGAAAGCGGCAGAATGTCACCTGGAGATAAAGAGAGCGGGGCTGCGTTGCGTGCATGGCTTCCTTCTGCAGGTAACGGGGAGACGCACTCTGGCGGCGGTCTCGTTCAGGATCCGAAAATACAATTTAAATATTTGTGCACACTTATTCCACTTATTCCTAGTGTGCCACTGGTTACGGTGCTGCGTGCCAATGCTGGCACGCGTGCCAGGGGTTGCCGACCCCTGCTTTATACCTAACTCTGGGACTGGTATTGGATTAACACCACAGCAAGACAACTAGCATATTATACATACATCATGACAAACCTAAACATGTGGAGGGTTTGTCTGATTTAAACTTCATAAAGGGCGAGTAAGACGTTTTCTGACTGAAATCAGGAATGAGGTTGCTTTTTTGTTACATAACTTACATTTCTGTAATTGTTACACATCATAACAAATACATTATAACTCTTGTAATTCTAATCTTCTTTATATAGTCTATCACATAAATATAACTAAATAAAAACAATGGTTTGGAAAGGGCATAAATAATTCAAAGATTGTTTAGCAATTATTATTAAACCATTAAACTGTAACCTTTACATATTACAGTGTTCATTTGTATGTTGATTTAGGATTTATATTCTTAATAAAGCTTTATTTATAATTATGAATACCTGCATCATTGACACAACACTATATCACTGAAATGTACTAATCATTGTAGGATGATTAATGCCATATGGGCAGTTATTAATGTGTGGACTGATGTTTGTATCACACTCATCACAAATAATACGTTATTACATTGAAATATAACTGATTTTATATTGATTTGTATCACACATTATATTTTTCATAACTATGTTTCATTTGTTGTTTTGCCTGTTTTGCCATCCTGTCACTGTTAGGGATAGTCTTACACTGGGGCCTACAGTATACTGTTAGGTTTAACTCTAACCCTAACATGTCACCCACTGACACATTAAAAAATGTTTTAGGGTTTAACCAGTCAGGTTTAACCCTAACCCTAACGTGTCACCCACTGACACATTAAAAAATGTTTTAGGGTTAGGGTTAAACTGACTGGTTTTCGGACCTCCCCAGACCCCCCCAATAAAGCAAAACTGCACGTTTCAGAGTGGCCTTTTATTGTGGCCAGCCTAAGGCACACCTGTGCAATAATCATGCTGTCTAATCAGCATCTTGATATGCCACACCTGTGAGGTGGGATGGATTATCTCTGCAAAGGAGAAGTGCTCACTATCACAGATTTTTTCGGATTTGTGAACAATATTTGAGAGAAATGGTTATTTTTTGTATATAGAAAATGTTTTAGATCTTTGAGTTCATCTCATGAAAAATGGGAGCAAAAACAAAAGTGTTGCGTTTATATTTTTGTTCAGTGTATTAAAGTCCCCATCTAATTCCTGTTAACCTTAAAACCTGTAATAGCTGAAATAATTGTCCTGAGCCTTATGTTTTTAACTTCCGTTTTCTTACGCTTGATAGTTGTTTATGTTTGTTTCAGGAGTTCCAAATCAACATTTCATGAGAGTATGGTACGTTTATCTTCAGCACTTTTTGAATTGAATTTACATAATAACTACAGTTATCAAAAATGGCAAATGCCATGGGAGAAGTGTTTGCCGTTATTGCCCACCCCTAGCTCACACTTTACATGTAAAATATAACATGCAGGCCAAATCTGGATATTGACAATTGTCAATAAAGATTTGTTTAAAAGCTTTGATGTAGGAGTTTGTTTTCAAGAGGACGTAACACACCAATAGGCTTAAAATGGAGGAATCTGCTGCCTAAAATATCTGTGCTATCCTGTGTGCTGGGACGTCCTAAACTAAAGAGAAGCTTGCATATGGACATTGCAGGAGACGACGCAGTTGTGGACAGTTTAGCTAAACAAGATTTTTACATTTCGTAAAAAAGAAATGTTATGGCAATCAATGGCAGGATCAACCTGGAGATCATCCAAAAAAATGGATGCCATATTTTTAAGTGCTGAAGCTAAAGTAACATAGTATGTAAGGTGAATTTCAGACTCATGTCTTTAGAATTATACCAATCTTCTAGTTTGTTCTTTTAACTTATTATACTGTCTTTTTCGTACCTTACAAAAAAAGCATTTAATAAGCCGAGATTACTTTTTTCACTTAATAAGGGATAATGAAAGGGGAACATAGTCGTCTTTTACTGTAAACCTTTGAAAGCTTGTAAAGCAGATAATACCAAGTTAAATAGAAATGTACTTACAAAGCCACATTTCAAACTAGTTAAGAATGTAATTTTTCAGATTCTAGTGGTAACTGGCTATTTAAAGTCAGATATTTGAATGATAATGTGTGTATCTGTGTGAGCTTATCTGTGTGTTTCTGCGTGGACCCTCACCGAGCTGGTGGGCCTTTCTGAGGCAGGACAGGGAGGCGTTGAGTCGGGCGCACTCCTCTTCGTTGGCACCAAACTTCTGCAGCAACTCACACACCTGCTCCTCGCTCAACTCCAGCAGGCCCTCTAGGGTCACCTCGCCCGGGCTCATCTCCTGCAACACACACACACACACACACACACACACACACACACACACACACACACACACACACACACACACACACACACACACACACACACACACACACACACACACACACACACACACACACACACACACACACACACACACACACACACACACACACACACACACACACACACACACACACACACACACACACACACACACACACACACACACAGACACACACACACAGACACACACACACGCACACGCACACACACACCGTGTAAGTACATGACACATGCATTGTTACGATTAAATCTTAATGAAGGGAATGCATGGTTTGCACTTTGGCAGCCGCAATTGACAATGAAGAGAAGATGTGGGGGAAATGTTGAACCCCTTTTTTAGTGATTATGTTTTATCTTCAGTAAAAAGAAAAAATATGTCGCTGCGACAATGCTGGGTTGTCTATGTGACTTTGAAAAGCATGAATGTGGCTCTCTAATCTTTCACAAATGAGACAAAAATGTACAAGTTTAAGTTTAAAAAGCTGCAACTACTGTAGCTGACTAATGTGCTGAGAGACCTGCCAATCAAATAAAATGCCTAGTAATCAAATCATATACTAGCTTCAAAAGCCTTTTTTCTGAACAAACATTTCTCACATTTTAAAGCGATTTACAAGATGCGATGTTTACTATTGAGAGCATACATATTGGTAATGTTTTTATTACAAGAGACAAAAGCTTCCTTGCAGCCAGCATCTAGCGGCTGTAAGTGGAACAGCAGCTTATAACATTTCTGCAGTGCTTGAAAGAGAAAATTTATCAATTATAATAAGAAAAAGGCAATATGCAAAATAAAACATAAGAGCAAACGCTAAACTAAAACCAAATCACACACAAAGCACATTCAAGTAAGCAAGTCAGTGAAAGGTGAACAGAGCAGGTGACACATTTAATGTTGAAAATGATCAATTCTGTTGTATAGACTTCACAGTCATCTGCATGATATTTTGGTTAGACAGAACTCTAACCTTTACATCATCAAAACTGTATTTTTTATTTGAGCAATAAAACATTAAATTCTCGCTATGCGAGGTAAGATTTCCTTTTATAAAAAAAGACGTGTGTGTGTCTGTATGTATTACCTGTGTGACCTCCTTCCTCAGGTTGACGATGCGGAACCAGTGTCCGAGGCGGGGGAAGTCCTCCAGCTCCACACTGCGCTCCTCTAAGGCCACTTTGCACTTACAGGACAGCTGGCGGCTGAAGTACTTCACCAACTTCCCCTGAGGACAAGAGGAATCGATACTGTGAGGCAGGGCTGGACATGTTCTACTTATTTTCAACTATCAATATAAACAATATATATAATATGATAGCTATTCATTTGTTTAAAGAAGAACTGTCCTGCACAACACACTGAAAAAAAACGAGCTTTGACTTTAATTAAATGTATTATGTCAACAGATTCACATAACTGTATTAGGTTAGTTGTAAGCAATAATATTTAGTTGAACCGAGTATTTTTTATTTATACTTATTATTGTTGCTTATTATGAATACATTGAATTAAAGTCAACTTTTTAGTTTTTTCAATGAATGCAACTCATTAATTGTTGTACTGTAGAAGAAGAAAATAAACTATATAAAATATACTGACTGAACTTACTTTTTAGCACTTCACCATAACGTATGTTAGTGTTTAATGAGAACAGCATAGTCTTTGTTGATTAGGTCTGTTCTTGTCACTATCAGGATTAACAATAAATAAAAACCCAATAGTGGCATATGCTGCCTAGTAGGCCGGTTCGAACCCCGATTCGGCCGAACATTCAGGCAATGTCCTCCCTTGTCTCCCCCTTAATCTCTATAATAAAAGGCCCTCTCTGGTTAAAGATACTTTAATACATTTAAAAAACACAGTAGTGGAAAAAGTGGCAGAACCACAGCAATCCTATTTAATCATGTTACAAGCATCAGGGATCAAAGTTGTGACTTTAAAACACTCTCCTTCCCAACCCCCCCCCCCCCCCCCCCCCATAATGAACAGCAGCAGTAGTGGTCTGTGATAATTGATCATTTATTTAAGGGTGCCAGTAAATGTAGCTGTTTACTATCTTTGTAAATACCATTAAATATATATGTTTTTCATGCAATATTCTCCTTTTTACTAATTGAGTGTCAAAGTTTAATTCACGATACATTTTTGGGAGGTTTTCATTTTGAAACCCCATATTTGTTCTCTTATGTCATAGCACTTGTATTGTAGGTTAAAGGCAGGTGAAGTATTTTGCACTTAGTAGCCCATTCCTCTACCGGCGATAGTATTTACGATGCTGCTCTGTTCAATACATCCTTGTTCCTTGTTATTTTAAAGCATTGAGCTACTTCTTGGAATATAGGCCTTCAGATTAGATAGGACAGCACAGTGGCCTGGGAGTGAACCTTTGCTCAAAGGAAATAGATAATAGAGAAGTAAAGAGATAAGTAAGGGGGGGGGGGGGGGCGCAGATCTGGGTTATCTATGAGGTCACATCCAAGTCATGTGTATTAAATAACAGCAAAAATAAATGCGTGTTAAGCCTTTCATTTTGTAATGTGTGTGTGATATGCTGTTAGATAAAAGAACAAGATTAATTTGTTCCCCTTGACGTTTTAGGTGGAGTGCCGTATCACACAGTTTGAACCCACATGCAGATCACTCCCTTCACCACGTACAACAATTATACAAATAATAATGTTTACATCATGCAAAATGTATTAAAGACTTAATCCAGCTAAAATAATCTAAAATAAATCTTGGATGTATAAATCAACAATTATTTTTGATGAATATACATTGAGATGTCTTCATAAAAACTAAATTAATTAAATAATTATCTCAATGAGAAAATAAAGGACAACAATTGTAACTAGTTAATTAGTAAGTGTGATATTTAAAATACATGCTCTCTTTATATATATTTAACTGTTATTATTCTTGGTTAATTTGCCACATTTAGTTTTATCATTTAAGGAAGTACATTTATTCAACTACTGGTTTTAAGAACAATAAAGGGGTTCTCTGTATTTATGACTTATGTAATACCGACTTATGTAAAACCGCTCCTCTACATTTTCGGGGAGAATACGTTCCTTTCCAATATATCGTCTGACAGCTAGTTACTTTGCAGATTTTACACAAAACATTTTTAACAGATTAAACTCACAAACTGTACACAACGTTTACGCGTATAATTCCACCACGGTAATCTGCTTAACTCACATATGTATGTATCATTACTAGCAGTATTTGATTGTAATGTAGTTAATTTTACAGACAACTCTTCTTTCAAGTACAATTTTGAATGCACAATCACATTTTTACAATTGTGCTCCTTTGACTTCAGAATATGCTTAAACCACTGCTTACACCTTGCTTAGTTATGACGCTATATTAGCTTTATACAGAACATCTTTCTAAAACAGAAGTTGTGTAAAACCTCCACTGCGTTTTAATACTATAAAAGCATTAAGGTATGAGGTCCCTATATAAAATATATTTAAACAAACTATTTGCATCTTGCAGAGATTTCTTATTACAGTGTGAACAGTTAACATGTTGAAAACTAAATATTTGGTTTCGACTGTAGGCTTACTTACTCTACGAACCAGTAAGTAGGCTAGAGTTTTTGGTCTGATAGAAAATTGGAGTAAAAAAATGTCAAGACAGTGGCTGACATGATGCTTGAAGACTTACAAATGATAAAGTGTGGTGGGCCCAACACACAGCTAAAAATGATTGCTAGAAACTACTGTCTTACATCAGTGCATACTGCATACCAAAGAGAAACCAGTGGAGGAGGGCCTCCCAAGTCACCTCTGAATGTAAACCCTAAAGCAGCTGCTAACGCTCTGCACAATAAGACACACAGCTACCCTGGCTAAATGTGTTGAAGTCTGACTGTATAGCATCAACAATGTATGGCGTGTGGTGCAGTGGGTTGTGCGTTGGTGTTCGGATCAGGGGTTCACAGGTTCAAACCCCACTGCAGTCAGCATGTCGTTGTGTCTCTGGGCAAGACACATCACCCAAAATTGCTCCTGTGGGGATTGCCCACAGTATTGGGTATGTAAGTCGCTTTGGATAAAAGCGTCTAACAAGTGACATGTAATGTAATGTTATATATATATATATATATATATATATATAACACATAAGCCTCATGCTGCAGGTGCTTTAAAAAATATATTGCTATTGTTATTTGTTTAAGAGAAAAATAGTGAAATAGAGGCTGACCGGGAACACACAGCCAGTAGGTGAACTATTCATTCTTCAGAGTTATGACTTTTCTCTGTCTCTTCAGATAGAAGAAGGCTGTTGTTCTCAAGGAATACGCTCTCAAGCTGGCCATACTTGAATAACATGTTTAACAGTATTATCAGTGAGAAGAATGTGTCCAGATAAACCCCTTGTCTGAACCCCGGTTTTAGTTGAATACCCCTCATTTAACCAACCAACAAACAGCATCGCCATCCCATAGTTACAGTTGGAGCAGATTTTGGCAAGGCATTCTGTACTTCATTGCTCTGGCCAAAACCAGAAGGGACTGAACATACTGTAATACTGTGGGCAGGTGCACAGGCATACGCTGCTAGGGCTAGCAGGCTAACACTAGCACGACACAGGCTCAAAATGATCCGTGTTTTCCACAGTTTATTATCTTTACCTTCTGTCCTTGCCTCGACTGCTAGGCATGCCACTGATGATGCCGCTTGGATTTTTTAACCACAGAGTTACAAAAGTGTAAAAATCAAGGCTTTCGGAACAAGCCTTTCCTGTGTATGTCATGGACAATGTTCGGATAGGGTCGACCCTATATCCATGATGCAACTTAAAGGAAGTAACATAGTGCAGTTACAAACAGACAAGAAGTGAATAGAGCCGCATTTATTAAGGGTAGAAAGTGTCTTTACATTTTTTAACATCTACTTTAATTTTCTCAACAATAAAACTTTAAAAATAAAAGGCCCAATGCGTTGGATGTACCTTTTAAAGTCACTATTATTATTGAAGACATAAATGCTGTAAACTAGAATATTTCCTTACATTTTTGACTGTTCTTTTAAGTTTGAAGATGGGTGTATGTGGAGCTATTCCCATTTGGCCAGGAGCTATTGAAATGTTCACAAACGCTACACTGAAACACTTAATGAACGTGCAGCAGACTAACTTCCACAGCAGCTGTATCTGCTTGGAGAAACTACAGTCCTGTACTTTCATGCATCAACATCCAGCACTGTCATTCAAGCATATCTAAAAACACAATGATTGGTCTTTAAGGAAACGCTGATGCAATTTTTGAATTAAACGTCAATTCATATAAAGACATGAAAAGTAATGCGGCTTAAAATGTACACTTTCATGTGTATTTAGTAGATATAGTTCCCAAATTCAGCGTACTGAGCTGCAGCGTACTTAAGTGACTGATAATTTGGCAAATAAAACTTAAAATATATCACAAAGATTACGTATTAGTTGATTGGTTGTTTGTTATTGTTTGTTTAAGGATGGGAAACACATTCAGTGTTTCCCACAGAATTTGATTCTATTTGTGGGGGCACCGCACCGCACCCGTTGCTTTGTTAATGAGTGAAACACACCGGAGTTGAGGATCTGTGGGGTTTATTCTCCCGAAAATATAATTTACAATTTAGGCATTTAGCAGACGCCTTATTCCAAAGCGACTTAGTGACCAATTACAGGGACATTCTCCCTGGAGTAACTGAGGGCTAAGTGCCTTACTCAAGGGTACACTAGTGGTGTTCCAGGTGGGATTTGAACTCGCAACCTTCCGATCATCAGCCCACCTCACTATCCATTATACCACCAAAAAATTGTGTTAAAATGACAGATCCAAATGTGGCGGACGATATTTAATTGTGGCCAATCAATGTATGGGAAACACTGTCATGAAAGTGAGAAAGGTAACCATTTATTTTTGCCCTGACCAGTATTTAAAACTAAATCATTCATAATCGTATGATTAATATTAAATTATACTCAAATAATTTGGTAGGTCACTTAATAAATAAAAAAGTGGGGGAATTCAGTGGCAGCATAAATGTTAAGTAAAACTATATAAATAAAGCTCTAAACCCCACTGTGCATAACTTTCCCAACCTCTAACAGCAGACAGTGACAGTTAGAAACCAGTTGGTGAAAATACTGGAATAACATAAGCCATATGCATGCCGGAAAGACAAAAATAATGATAAAATAATAATAACTTTGCTGCAGCTTCTGGATTTGTAAATCAGCAACTGCCTTCCAACAAGATTGCCATATCAACTCCAAAGAAACAGCCACTGTTACTGTATGCCCACTCAGCAACAGGTGTGAAAAGAAGGCATGGTTTGAACATTTTAAATAAAAGAAAAGCTCTCTTTTTTTATTCTTCTTCACAGTTTCTCTCCATTGCTAGAACACACTTAATACGAATGGGACCCAATACATCTCCATCACCATCTGAGCACAACAGAAGTATTTTCTTGCAAATGTGTATCCATTTGTGTACACCCTTTTTCCATAACAGCTATAGCAGATAATATAGAAAGACACAAAACTCTATTGCATTAACAGTGGTAAACAAAAGAAAAAGATACATTCACAGCTGATACTCAGTGCTTATGAATATATTAGGCACCCGTGTGAAACTCCTTTGCATAACTCTTCAATCAGTCCTCATCCATCTATAAAAGATGCCCCCTCAGTGATCTCAGTGTTTCTGAGTTTACTTGAACTTACCTATTGGTTCTTTGGTACAGAAACCTTTCAAAACCTAATGATATTGAATTTCAAAATATGTCTATCTAGGTGTTTCCTGCAGGTCTCACATGTAAATCACAGATAATGGGCACAGTAAGAATCAAATTAACGTGAAAACCCTCTTTTTTTCAACAGGGAATCTCAAATATATGTGAAGCATGCAGGTGCAGTGTTATTTTAGTCAAATTCTGAGAAGAGGATAAAATGTATACAGTAGTATGCTTACTTGCCTTTTTCTCACACTAAAAACGATGTATCAAGAATAGCAGGCCTATGGCACAAATGAGGTTTGAACCCTTTCACCTTGACTACTACATTTTGATTGGAGCTTCTGAATGTACGAATGATTCAAGCAAATAAGCAAAGTTGTGAAAGGAGAGACTGTCCAAAAAGCCCATATTCCTATTTAGTACAAAATCTGTCAGCATGCAGTTTGACACAGACAAGAGGAGATTTTTCAACAGACTTTCCATACATCATTCTAATGTGTGTTATTTGAACAGGTCTACACGTGGTCGAGAATGCTTATGTATGACGTAGTTTGCACAATGAACCCTTTATAAGCTACATTTAAAAATATACAATAGTTCCCCCTTTGAGGCAAGAAACAAATGCTGATGCTACACTTGTTATGACCTTCTCTCTTTTCTGTTAGATGAAATACATAATTGGCTCACATGTCATGCTCTATCATGTGTCTGCATCTCTATAAAAGCCTAATAAAACCCATCATGTGCGTGGATCATTCTAGTGTATCCAAGGGCTACCGCCAACAATGCATACAAATATTCATGGAAACCAGTATTACTGTAACACTTCATCCAGGTAATGATATATGCCGCTAAAGCTTTTGGCCAAAGCAAGGTCAGTACACGATGCTTCTAACAAATTGTGTCTGAGGCTCAATCTGCATCCTATAGCTTAATAATAGAGATGGAAACACACCACACTCAATGAGGACCAGGGCATGTTAACGAGGAAGGCTTTACATACGGCTGACGTTGAAGAAACAGAAAGAAGTTCAGTTCTATCCAAAGTAAGTTTCTACAGTAGCCCAAACCCGTTTCTGTGTTGGTTCCTGGGTATTGATAAAATGTGTTTTACAAGGTGATTGTAGCCTTAGCTTAAAAGAAGAGTTGAAGCCCACAACAATACGTGACTACCAAAATATCTCACTCTGACCCGAATTCATGCTGGTGTTTCTATTATTTTGTCCGTTGGGCATACAATTCATACAAATGTGGCAAATGGCTGTGATTCTCCAACATTCTAGATAGTAGCAGCAAATAAAAGTTGTAATGTTACAGCATTGACAAATAATGATTAAACCATAACCTAAACACGGAGATACAACTAGGTTGCTGTTAAACAAGTAACATTTAAATTACTCATTGCGAATGATTCACTTGACGCTATGGGCTGTCGGTAACAAATCGAAATCATTGTGGATTATTGTTTTCAAGGTATAGAGGGCAACCAAAGTTGGGATATAAACTGGGACATTAACTGCAGACTCACTACTTAGATGCAAAGGATGGTGATACTAAAAATAAAAGGGATACTGGAGATGTGAAAAGTGACAGCACAGTAATCAATATTTTTAAATTAAGCTGTTCTTGTCAACTCTATTTCCATCTGAAGAATACATCTGTTTTCAGTCACACAGCATGGATGCTGTGTGTGCACTAACTTCCATCACCTAAAAAAGAAAGAGAGACAATATAGCACTAAGCTTGGTTTACATCAAGAGGCCAGACACATCACTTAAATTAACTCTTATTCTGCTGAATGTTTAAATACGCATATTATTTGAGCTACTAACAACTTTGTAAGGTAATATGCTAGACATGTGTTCTGGAATTATTCTGCCCTCAAGTGGCAAAGCAAATCTGGTAATGCAGCATCAAAAGTTGCAAATCACCAACAATCAAAATGGTGTTCTTATATTTCGTGTCTCCTGAGAACTTGACTTTATTGACTTGTATCTGTGCAAAGTTTGTCAGAGTTGTTTTCACAATTCTCTAAAGGGAGATGCCTAGAATATGAGATTCAAACGCACCCTGGAAAAACGATGTCAAAAATTAGAAAGAGACAATTGCTTTCTAACGGGCAAATATGACACAAACAACAAGTCCTCCAACTCATACGACCAAATAGTTCGATTGTTCAAGCGCTTATTACGACCTATAATCAGATTTTAAAGTTTTCGACCTCTAGTGCTCCCGTTGAATGCAAACGCTCCGGGGGGTCGTATATTCACAAATAACCCTCTCTCGAAAATCCGAAATTGTAGGATAGTTTGGCCATTAAAAAGCTTTTTGATTAGATTTCTAGCGAGACGTATATATTGTACTTTTAGAATCCACGTCCAGTGGATGTGTAGGATCTATAGTTTGATAGATATTAGGAAGTTGATTTGAGGTCCCGCCAGGACAACGTGTAACGGCAGCGTCCATGTAAAGTTAGCGGCAATAGTCACGGGGTGGAAACAGTATTTCCGGTCTCGAAGTTTTCATAATAAAACCGTATTCCCCCCACTGTCAAATGATTTCAAAGCTATATCTACACAGTACTCATCCACTAAAAACATCAGTTTATCCTTAATTACACAACATTAATTGTTTTAATTGTGTACAATGCTTTTGTGTTTTTCAAATAGGTTATTCTTTTCTGATTCTGAGAGACACATTTATTTTTTCAGAGGTTTTGATAGGCTAAAACATCTATACCCATAATCCTCAGCTACCGTTCAAGCTTGGTGATGGGATGTTTTATCCGCAATGCATGTCGGGATATGGTGTTTCTGCGATATGAAATCCGAAAACATTAAAAAAAAATAATAATACTTTATTCCGAGTGTGCTTGCTTTTCTCTTTGAAAGTCATCAAATAACGGCATTGTAATTCACCATGGGCGTAATTTCCACTGGGGACAGGGGGGACATGTCCCCCCCACTTTTCAAAATCCCGTTTGTGTCCCCCCCACTTTTCAAATGTGTTTTTGTGGTCATTCTCACGGAGGAGCGTCTGTGTGTGTGTGTGGCAGGAGCGCATTTTGTGTGTGTGAGAGAGAGACAGAGAGAGACAGAGAGAGTTACGGGGGTTGTTGTTAGCATCTGGTGCTAGCTCGGAGCTAACGGAGATTAGAAGCTGTTTCAACAATAAGGAGAGGGAGAGTCCTCTCCTGTCGGACTGATATAACGTCAGCTCAGGGAGGTAAAGGACTCGCTGAGTGATTATATTGTAAACTTTAGTCTAAGTTATCTCAGTGGGTCTCAAGCAGTTTGGTCTAAACAAATATTTCCATCTATTTAATATAGTTGTTCAAAATAAGTAAAAAAATAATTCCAATGTCAGTAAAAAATTAAAAACACAGTTTGGAAGGGGAGTGATTAGTAAAATACGCATAAATAAAAAGAAAGAATGCAGACTAGGTAAGATAAAGATATAGAGAGGAGTATATCAATGATTTCTTATTGGTTGTGAGCATATTCTAATGGCTTTTGGAGTATTGAAATATATACAGTTCTGTTTCATATGAGTATTGAGAGCTGTATCCATAAATCTCTTAATTTGTGCACCAGATTGATGCCTTTAACTTCAATTTAAAGAAAAATATCTTACCGGGGGTGCATGCCCCCGGACCCCCCTATAGGATGTGAGGTCATCACAAATAAAACAGGTTCATGGATAGATAAGTTTGCACACTCATTATATACACTACACATTTTTCTTGGATTAGTTAACACCATAGTCCCTAATATATATTTGTAGAAAGGCAGGAAATGGAATTAAATCGAGAACAATGTTTCATTGCAGAGGACCCCCTGTTTTGTGTCCCCCCCACTTCTCAAACCAAAGTTACACCCTTGTAATTCACGGTTCGGCTGCATTAACTATTACATATCTGCCGTAGTTCTCTATTTATAGCGCCTTGATTAGAAGACCTTTGGACAAACTGGAAGAAATGCCCCCGAAACTGAATATGTGACGTGGATCATAAATATATCAGCAATTAAACAACATATTCCATTTCTCTTCACACAATACGTCTCCTTGCAGTATCAACACTAATTCGGCAGACTTTTATATTTGATCCAATTCGTAGATAGGTTATATTTACACCATAACGGTGCACAGCTGATAGAAAGGGACTTGAAGCTTTTAAAGATATTACTGATTTTCTTCGAATATAACAATGTAAATACTGAGTTGAAAGAATAGTCAGGGGTTTTGGGTGATGGGAGACACATCTATGGAATCAGAATTTCAATAGCTTACCATTAAATGATGGATATACATTTCTGTCAGTGATTTTACATCACAGACAGACATCAGATATCAGATATTTATGTGTATACACATTAATATCTGATATATTACACTATATATATAATATATATATATATACATTATCAGCTATAATATTTCACATATTGTAGTTCTATAGAACTACAATATGTGAAATAATATAGAAATATCCAGTACAATTATGTGAAAACATGAATAAAACTACAAATCTTCAGATGTTATACATACATAAGCGTCCTACACTAATAATACAAAGTTGTTATGGCATTGTATGTTGTGTGTTATTTGTAACATCTTCAGAAACTACTTTTCCAACTCATCATGCAGTTGACTGTTACAGGTCTATACAGGTTCATGGTACAAATAAGCTTCAAATCAAGAGACTGAAACTGTATTTTTTTTATTGTTCTGTTTTAATTTCACAAGTTAAAGTTAAGAGTAATTATGTTTGATATTATTATGTTTATAGACCACTGGTTTTTTAACCCGCACCGCTTAGTGGTTAAAGCACGTTATTGAATTTAGTTGTTGAATATGTTATATTTGATGAAAACATTTAAATATTAAGAGTAGCCTACATACAAAATAGGGGGAAAGTAGAAGGTCAATGATAGAAATATAGAATAGAAAATATCAAGAAGATACTGTAGTGATCTCTACAATAAAACAGCTAGTGGAGGACGTCCAAAGATATTAATAGGAGGATGTGCAAAACAGACAAACTAATAAGGCTTTATTTAAACATTAAAGAATACTTTAAGTTAAGGTCTTCTTTTAAATAAGAACAAAACATTGGGGTTATCAACAGATAAATATTAAGTCTGACAAAGTAATTAACGTCTAATATATTGCATAGTTTATTTTGGCACTTGACAATCACCTTCGCTGAATTTTACTCAGGTGTAACTAGAGGTCTGATTTAAGGGTTGTATATATTTCACATCATTAATGAGAATCTGCAAAGTAACTAAAATAAATGTTGTGGAGTAAAAATACCAGGTTAACCTCTGAATTGTACTGGAGTAGAACAGAGTAGTACATGCTGTTGTAACAAAAACATGTCCCAACTTGGGATCAATAAAGTATATCTTATCTTATCTTAAGATGATCGATGGCTACTGACATATTTGCAAAATTTGCCTCTGAACCTTGACAAGTGCATGTTTCAGGCTTATCAATGAACAACAGGAGGGGTCACAGACATAAGACCAGCTGTTAAATAAAGCTCTTCTGACCTTAACTGTCATGTGGGTAGATATTAATGCTGCCGATTATGGACACAAGCAATTTTCACCCATTTATTAATTATATGTTTTAAATTTGATAACACCACTGTGTGTCGTATCCCCTAAACCTCCAGGGGTGTACACAGTTTAATACTGGCAACTTGTAATTATGGGAAATACAAAAACGTCTTTTAAAACTACAATTCCCAGTAGAGACGTGCCATAGAACATGTTGCGAAACACAGCCAGCATGTGTAGTTCGGGGCCCGTTCGAGTCCATTTTTGGATAGTCTGCCGTGGTTACATTCCATTTCAAAGAGCTGTTTGACGCTCGGTGTAACCTTGTCGTACTGCTACTCCAACATCCAATCACAGAGCTTGAGGAATAATCATGGGGTTTGTAAAGGAAAGCGGATGTTGTAGTCACAAACGACAGCTGAGGATTCTGGGTAGTGTAGTGTCTTCGTAAACTCTGTAGTGTCTAAACTCAGAAAAAACTATTTGTTTCTCCGAATCGAAGGTTAAAAACACAAAAGCATTGTTCACAATTTAAACCAATCAATATTGTGTAATTAACAAGGATAAACTGATGTTTTTTAGTGGATGAGTAATGCAGATATCACTGTGTAATCATTTGACAGTGTGGGGAATACTTCCCGTTTTGTTATGAAAACTTCTCGACCGGAAATACTGTTTTCACCCCGTGAGGGTTGACGCCAACTTTACATTGACGCTGCGTAAAGACATTACACGTTCTCCTGGCGGGACCTCAAATCATCTTCGTAATATCTATCAAACTCCTACACATTCACTGGACATAGATTTTAAAAGTACATACACTTCTCGCTAGAAATCTAATCAAAAAGCATTTTAATGGCCAAACTATCCTACAATTTAGGATTTTCCAGAGGGTTATTTGTGAATAAACGACCCTCCGGAGCGTTTGCAATCAACGGGGGCATGTTGTTTATTACACGACCACTAGAGGTGCTACACTTTAAAACGGGACTATGGGTCGTAATAAGCTGCTGAACAATCAACCTATTTCGTCGTTTTTTGTAGGAGGACAGGCTGGACACAAATCAATAAGGAAACAGTCACGCAACAGTCATCACAACACCTGCACATAAAGCTGAAACCTGCACGCGGAGAGTGGACTTGTCAACAAACTGAAAGATAGCATTAGCATAGAAAGATGGTACAAACGTGGTAGTGTGCAATTTTTTTATTTAAAACTGACCCTGGAATCTTCTTCCATGTCTCCAAAAACAAGTCAATTCATTGTTTGTTTCACAAACTGTAGCATTTTGCTAGTCACTGCCAGTTACAAGCTCACAAGCTAACAAACAACATGAGCTGAATAAAACGTGCTAACTACACTTAGGCCTACCATGCTGATAGGTCTGCTAGTCCCAGATTGTGGTGCACAACAGACTTCTCCTCTGAGTCAAACATGTATGGCTAATTCTCTCAGGTGTTTTCTAACAAAGAAAATAGACCAGACAACGAAACGCATCGCTCAGGACCCATGCTTCGATGTGCGCACCTGTCAGCTAGCTCGAGCAGGTGTGGGCGGTGCCAAATCCAGAACATACCAGGGGGAGAGAAATTTCATTCTAGCCCCTTTAGTTTTTTGTTGGAAAACCATAAACTAAATATCAATCACGGTAGCCTTTTGTCACATACTTAATTAAAAACATGTCTGGGGGGAGTTAAAGATTATTTTCATTTTTCCCAGGATTCACTCATCTTGGCTCCTATTTTGGACTGTTATATATTTTTTGTCATACTGCAGCTTTCAGTAACATAGCTTGGCAGAATGCTCAGGGAATGTTATTTTTGGGAAACATGGCAAATGCTATGAAACACAATAATATAATTTGTCCATCACCAACCTTAACATTTCCAATGATGTAAGTTATAGGAAATGTTTCCTTAAAAGAGCAGAGTGAAACAACTTTATAGACAACAATTCATAAAATGTAAGAGACATGATAAGAGAGAAATTAATATGTTCAAGATATGTTGCTGCAGAGCAGAGTCACTTTGAAGAACTACAGTAAGAGAGGCCAGATGTTCCACTGGTGTGTTGTATAACAAAGACTACCCCCCAATGCATTCCCTAATTCAGTTCAATAGATCAGGTATAAACAAATTAATAACTTATGAATGTTTTGGAGTCTGTATTATCCAGCTTGCAATTGGCTTTGACTTCGACATTACCGTCCCCTGCAATCATCAGAAATGTTTCACATTAACCATTATGCTTGTGGCATGTCAGTCTGGTAGAACAAGTGATACAAACATTACTGCATTACTCTGCAAGGTCCCTTTAACATCCCAAATGGCACAGCTAATGTTTTTTCGTCATGTTGTCATTATAGGATAATAAGATAATAAGTTATTCAAACGTCTACTGTAGGCCTACACCATCAATGTTCACTTGAATAATACCATTGCCTTTTTATGTTTATGTAACTTTTCACAATATGACAAGGAAGGTTGAGAAAAAATAAAACACCTTTCGCTGCTTTCCCAAAATGGCCTTACTACTATTCGGTGTCTCAACCCTTCAAACCTAGTTCATTTGCCATGTGGAAAAGTTGTTATAAATATGGCATATGCTGATGATTAAGGATTTATAATTGCCTTCAAAGTTACAACCCTGTCCAAATGTTGTAACATGAAAACAATACTTATGTCATGCTTACAACGAACAATCTATGCTTTGCAAGGAATTATGGGAACATAGTGAACATTTATCTCCACACTGTAGCCTGCTCATGATGGCAGAACATGTCTACTTAACATTAGTTTTCTCTACTCTTGGATTACATGCCTGTCCCAATGACTGCGCAACACTTGCAAACTTCACTTAATAGCTCAGACACAGTATTAAAAACATGTGTTTATCCATTGTATAACATATTATAGCCTCATGTTCCTGTGGGGTTGGGGTTAGTGTGTGGCACTCACAAGTGACTTTATTGTTATGTAATGTCTCATTATATTCCCTCTGGGACTTAAAGTGGTCTGATGGTACACACAGATAGCCCTGCTCAGTGCTGAGTTTATGGCGACCTTATCGCACTTAATGGTATTTGTTTTAATCTCCCGAGGCATCTTACAGGCCCTCCATAGTGTGCTGTGTCCGCACTGCTTAATAGTGACTTTTCAGTGACCTTATCGCACTTTATGGCATTGTATATGTCCCGTAACAGCCTCTTAGTGGTGGTGGTGGTGGGGGGGGGGGGTTAAGTGGTCTAAAAACGGAAAATCTGACATCTCAAACACAATACTGATATATGATGGCGCTTACGTAACGCAATTTACGGAATACCCCACGGGCCAATTAAACGGATAACGATATTTTGTAACAAGTAATCTGCTCGCCTTGCATAACAGCAGCAGGGCCTGGATGCGCTAAGAGGACAGATACGCAGGCTGGCATATTGGTAATTGATTGTAAACACGGGCAGCCTATAGGCCTCGGCTGCCTCAGATATTATTATGATGGAGAAGAGCTACCTTCTCTCCCCGCCACCTGCAGAATGCGCAAGTCTATAACAGCCCACTGCAGCCCCGTAGCCTCTTGATTTATTGCACTGCACAAAACAGATAGCAGTGGAAATATTTGCATATGAATGCAATGGCAACCCCGATAGTGGAAAAGCAGTTTGTGGTGGATAAGGCACTGGAAAATATGCATAGTGGCCTAGAAATAAATAAAATACGGTGACAGCCCTCCGTATTGATTTTGATGAAGATGCACAGCAGTATTTCAGTCATTCCGCTCAAATGGTGCTTACCTCCAGCGTTCGTATCTCTTTTTGTGTCAAGTCGTTGGATGTGGCACATTTGGTCCGTAAACCCTCCAAACTAGAAATACTTATGTCGATCATATTTTGCACCAACTCGCACTGCTGCAAGGCTTTCTGCAAACTAAGATGCTGCTCCTCGCTTTTTGTCATCTCCTCGTTCATAGTTTTGCGAGCAGTGGTCGGTTTTTTCCCCCCCTTTGCGCTTAAAAAATTTAAATAAAAAAACAACAAAAAAATAATTCAGAAAAGAAACGTGGAGAAGCCCACGGAACAGAGCAACCTGCTGCAAAACGCCATGAAACGAGATGTTGTAGGTTTACAGACGCGGTTTGAGCCGTGAGAGAGTCGACTCCATTGCAACAACAGTCCTCGTAGTTCCTGCTGCTTCATCAAGGTGTCTCTGATTGTAGGCTAAATCAAACACAATATGAAGATACCGAGCGGGACTACACGGTTTGCCACAGCATCCATTGGGTGCCCCTTCGTTTTAAATGGATGTTTTGTTTTTTTAAATAGAAGCAGTTGAGCGCATCATAAGCAGACGTATCTGAGGGGAAAACCTGACGGTTTTAAAGGTGCTGATGTGTGGATTGGATGCAGGTACTCCCTGTCTCCCTTGGCAGCAGCTGCATCCCGGTTCGCTCCCACCACACCGACATGTTTCCCGTCAATCAAACCCACAGCAACAGCATCGCATCACCCAGGCACCGCCGTGAGGGGCCACTCTCGCGAGATCAGCGCCAAGTGCGGTGGGCTCACTGCTTTAACAGACAGGCTTGAAGAAGGAACACTTTTCACATGTGTAGAGGAAAGATCGGGTCTTTATATAATAATAATAAATCGTACACAGATTTAGATGTGTACTCTACCATACAGGACACCCACACATACACATAGCCTATGCAGCCTATACACTTTTTTTTGTATGTATTTTTATGGGAAACAATTAATGTTCTCGCGACTACAGTGATTGTACTTTAAGTTAGAGTTTTTTTAATGAATTGATTTGAATTGTTTAATATTTGACAACATCATAACATTTTGGAAGTCTCCTCATATTTGGATAAACTTGACTTTAAGTGTTATACTTGTTTACTAGAAATGTGTTGTCATTCTTTATAACTGGTGTTATTGTTGTGTGCCCTTAAGCCACTTAGCCCCCTTTTAAACTCACATTTCTAACCGATATCTTTGTGAAGAAGACTGCTCTTGATTATGGCTTGATGTCATTCGGCTGGTAGGTTAAGTAAAATAAAATTATTCCCATATATATTCAGTAAAGAAAATAGGCCTTTACAATAATTAAATAAATCAAAACAAAAGAGAAAAACTCAAATAAAACAGATAAACAAAGTAAAATCGTCTTTCTTTCTATTATGTTGTATGTCATCATTTTACAGTTAAAAACTGTGTATGCGGCGTATTCCACACATATCTGTGTCTCCTATAAAAGGCTTGCACTTTGGGAACTGTATATTCAATAGTTAAGAGTTCACCAAGAGGTGACAATAACTGACCTATGGACAAAAACAGAAAACTGGCTGTGATGCATCTTCTGTAGGATAGTTAGTTTCTCTAAAAGACAAAAGAGAAACAATACAAATACATGTAAAGTCTGAATTCATTATATTAATTATCACGCTTTATTGAAATCTTCCATCTCATTATAAGATATGTGCTCACAACCCGGGGGTTAAGGGCATCTTACAGTTTCCCATGGTAACTCTAAAAGACCACAAAATAAATTAAGTCCTAAGAAATAAAGAATATATTTTACATATATTTTTATATAGGACACAAGCCAAAAAGGTTGTAAACTACTGCTACAAGAAATTGGATAAAATAGGCTAATAACCTAAATGCAAGCTATTAATGCTCTTCAGAGGAAATGCAGCAACATTACACCTTTTGATATATGTATAGAAATAGGAATATTCGATTGCCAAATTTTCCACAAAAATACCAAGCTAGTTGAGAAAATATGTGTACAAAACATGTTTAATCTTTTCATCAAATGGCTCTAAGCTGTGCAACATATTTGGATAATTTAATACAGGACCTGCTGAATGTTATATTAGGACACTGGATATTTTCGATGAGAGTAACACGAGAAAATGTGTTTTTTCTTCGTCACCTGCCTACATAAATGTAATAGCCGTCATCACCCACATATCTGCATGCATTGTATAACGCTTTTTTAACTGTAATTGTGAAACTTCTCATTTTACACACTACTTTTTTACAGAGGGAAGTCGTGTCCCCAAAACCCCGCCCACATGTGCTCGCACACTGATGGGATTGGTTGTACGTCGTGACGTTTGACGCACGTTTTTGTTGTGGAGCGCGCCAAACACGGCCACCAGCATCAAACCGAGGGTGCCCGAAAATAAATGTATTTAGCTAGCTCGGAGCTAAGTATACAAAAACAGGGCACATGTCTTCCTCAAGTAAACTGCCGTTACAGAGCAGAAACTTACCATGGTGAGTTCAGAGTCGTTATTCATCACAAATAGGTTGGAAAAGTTAGTGCTAGCTAGCTAAACTACATAACATTAGTATGGCATCAAGAAGGCAGCTTGCTACTGCATGTGGATGCACCAGCGTTAGTTCTTCATTCATATACAAACAACGTTAGATATGAATAATACTTATAAAACGAATATTTAATCTTAATCTGTGTGAGCTTGTTTTACATTCGGCATACATAGTAGCCAGTTGATGCATTTAGCATTGCCTTTTGCCAGCTGATACAACTGTCTCGCCGGACACGTTGCGGCCCCTAATTAACAATTACAAAGTTGAAATTGTATTTAATATATTGGTGCATGGTGCAAAATAAAGATGCCGAATTGAAACTTGATACTTAGCGATTTGAAGTGTCGATAAAGTAAAAGCTTATTGCATATGTATCCAAATCGTTGAGACAGATGCTTTAAAATAGAGAAACTCTTAATGAAGTTCGTTCTGTAGTTTGGACCAGTACAGACAACGATGTTATAATAATAGTAATAATAATAGATTTAATTTGTTAGCGCTTTTACAGGTGCTCAAAGACGCTTTACAGATAATAGTGAAGAAAAAAAGAAAAGAGAAGAAAGGAACAACAAATAAATATATAGTTAAAGTTAAAGTCAAATAATACAAAAACAATCACAGTTATGGGGGTTTAACAAGTGGCTAATGTAATTTTGAGATATTTATGTTAAATTAACTTGTAATGTGTTTATGCCAACCACTCCTACGTTTTGCAGTCATAAGTCATTTAGAAATTGGAAGTATTGGTTTATTATTTACATCATTGATGTTTTGGACGATGTCTTTTCGCTTTATATTCAAGGGTTGAAAAATACAGACCACAGAAGCTCGATGATCTGATCTCACACAAAGATATTCTAAGCACCAGTAAGTATGTAGAATAATACATATAATCCTTCTTCCTAAAGCCGCTGCACAACAGGGTTCGTCAGTAACCCTGCTTATTAACACAACTTCTCCAGTTATTTTTGCTTTTTTATTGTAACAACTTGGAACATATACATATCGGGTGTATTGAAATATGAATAACAAAGATACCACACAATTTTAAAGTTAACTTATAAATGTGTGTAGACGCATTTACCTGCTGTCTGTCAGTTTGCTAACTCATATTTTTGTTGTCTACTATATACTACTGTAAACGCCATCAATAGTTCAATCATCAGTTGTACATGAGCCACAGCTTTATACATTGACTTCATGGTTAAAATTAATGGTACCATTCAAAATAACCATGTCATATTCAGATTGTTGATTTAGTTCCTGTTCTTTCAAATGTTTTTGATCCTTTCAGTCCAGAAGTTTATCAGTGAGGAAAAGCTTCCCCATCTCCTGTTCTATGGCCCTCCTGGAACAGGAAAAACTTCCACCATCCTGGCCTGTGCCAAGCAGCTGTACAAGGACAAAGAGTTCACCTCCATGGTGTTGGAGGTAAACTACAGCTCTTTTATTAAAAGCTTTAGGTTTATTGGGATGTGAGAGCTTTTTGCTTCTCCTTTCACCTGATATCTTCTGAGGTTCTTCTATTTGATATTTAACTTATTTGTGTTACAGCTAAATGCGTCAGATGACAGAGGTATTGATGTTGTACGCGGTCCTGTCCTTAGTTTTGCGAGCACCAGGACCATCTTCAAGTAAGATACACAAATCTATTCTTCTACTCTTTTCACATACCTCCTGTTGCGTTCTTAAAGCTCTTTCCTTTTATCTGCACCCGGAATAATTTCAATTGCTGCCTTATTGTCCGCTCCTCTTTTCCTCCAGGAAGGGCTTCAAGTTGGTGATACTGGATGAGGCCGATGCCATGACCCAGGATGCCCAGAATGCATTGCGGCGAGGTAAGCCATCTGTTCAGCCGGGCGTTGTACAGCTCACAGTGGGCAGCCAGACCATTTGGCTACTTGTGAATTAAAGAAAATCTGCTTGTACACCCAGAAATCAATTTTGAAGGCAATTCCTATTGAAGGCTTTTGTTTTTAAGTATTGAAAACTTTGTGGAATCATCTGACCATTACCTTGTGTTAATAATTTGACATAAATGCTTACAAACGTGTGTAGTTTCTTGATGCAGTGACTTGCATGTGATCTGCAATTACTTCAAAAAATCCTGTTTCTATCAATAAGTCTCTCCTAGGTTTTAAACATGTGTTCTATGAGAGGACTTTGACAAAATGGAGACCTGTCAGATGTGATAGTCTTTAAATGAGTAGGTTTTAGATGCAACAATGTATCTCTTACATTACATAATCTTGTTTCTAATCCCTGCTCTCTCTGTCCCTCTCTCAGTGATTGAGAAGTACACAGAAAACACTCGATTCTGTCTGATCTGCAACTACCTGTCCAAGATCATCCCGGCTCTGCAGTCTCGATGCACCAGGTTTCGCTTCGGCCCGCTGTCCCCAGACCAGATGATCCCTCGGCTGGAGTACGTGGTCCAGCAGGAGAGGTGGGAATCGTTCACGTGTCATCTTCTGTTATAACTGTCTAAGGAGGAAGAGATTTTGATGACGCTGTTATTTTCAACAAATCGTTTTTACATTTATTCCGATATTTGGTACTGCCGAACACCGTCTAAATGATATCCTTCGTTATAAAAATATATACATTTGATAAATATCATTTTATTTCTTGTTAATCTACTTGTTAGAGTTTCAAAGGAAGAATGCTATTTTACAGCACAGGATCGAAAGGAAATGATCCTACTGCACAAAATAATCAGTTACATACATTTGAATTGAATAATTAGTGACACTTTACAATGATCTGACTTTTAATTTAAACTGTTATTGTTTTTTGGCAGTATCGACATTAATCCAGGTGGAATGAAGGCCATTGTGACCTTATCATCAGGCGATATGAGAAGATCGCTCAACATACTGCAGGTACAACCAAATATGATCTTCACAATTGAGGTGTTGTCGCTGTTGCGTTGAAGTGTCAGTGTTTTTTTCTATTCATAATATTACACCTGTTGTTATTATATAGGTGTAAACAGCACTAACTGTATTCCACCTGTGTGATTTCAGAGCACCAGCATGGCGTACGGGAAGGTGACAGAGGACACTGTGTACACCTGCACAGGTCACCCCCTCCGCTCAGATATAGCCAACATCCTCGACTGGTCGCTCAACAAAGACTTCACCTCAGCGTACAAGCGTATCCTTCACTTTGATTATATACAGTAGAGCTTCCCGAGTGATTATCCTGATAGGCAAAGGGTGTTTATGTTTAGTGTTATTCTGTACAATATTAAAAAAAGCTCAACATCCCGAACATCTTGTATTTTCTTGCGAGTGACACTATCTAGTGTGAGGTTAGTAGAACGTAGATATTCAAATGTCCAAAATTAGCCTTCGAAACACTTGCATATTACTCACGCTATGCATGTATTACACAGTTTGATATAATGTTTGCAGAGGATGGGTTTAATTTTTAAAAATGTAAAAAAAAGAGTTCAGTTTGTTTTTTGCAGTTCTTTAACACCTCATTCAGAAATCCTTCAGCTGAAGACTTTAAAGGGTTTGGCCCTGCATGATATTCTCACTGAGATTCATCTGCTCATACACAGAGGTAAGACCACATGGTAACATGTCTAATAAATATATATTTATTAGCAATTTTTGTGACGGGAAAATAAATGTTTTGTTTAAAACTAGGAACTATATTAGTTTAACTAAAGTAATACTAGATCATTCCAGGTAAGAACAGTTACCGTAGGTGCTTTTGGTTGCTTTTTCCCACTGAGCTTGCATGGTTAGTGTCAGTATGCTATGTTTTTCGGTAGTGTGGTTCTAGACAAGCATGTGAATAATTTTTTCTTCCCCCCCCCCCCCCCCAGTGGATTTTCCTCCAGCTATTCGGATTGGTCTGCTCATCAAGTTGGCTGACATTGAGTAAGTGGGATCACCTGTGCTTTCTGTCTTATATTAACATGACTTTACATACAAGTGATCAAATGCATGTGTTTCTTTATATCATGAACATTTCTGATGTTTACTGGAAAAGTTGCTTTTGTTCTTACCATGTGTCGTCTCCTCAGACACAGGCTCGCCTCAGGGACCAACGAGAAGATCCAGCTGAGCTCCATGGTGGCAGCTTTCCAAGGCGTGAGAGACATCGTGGTCAGCGAGGCCTCTTAGATACAGTTTCCGCTTTTACCCCACAACAACATGTTGTCTCTTAAAAGCAAACCACTGGTGGAGACAAACGTTTTTACCAGTTTGTTTTCATGTTGGTCAAATCGGTGGAATCACATTTTTGCTTATTTAGAAAGAAAACAGATGCCCTGAAGTGTCCACCAACGCTCCGTAGAGTTGATGTACAGCGAAGAAACAAAACGCTCACAGCCATCTTAGTCACTCACATCTGCAAACAAGCTGAGTAAAAAAATGGAAGGCAGTCTTCATAACTTTAGAAACCAAAAATCCTTTGGGCGCTAATACGGACTTCGAAAACTTAATTTAGTCTCTTGTGTAAGAGCAACTCAGTAACACATCAAACATATGCAATGTGTTTAAAGATATTAAAGAAATGTCACAAAGTTACACATACAACCAAACTGTAATAACTGTACAAAATGTACCTGTGTTTGAATCTGTTTAATAAAACTATTTCCTATAAGTCAAGTTTCTTGTTATCTTATATTAACAATTAATATGTGCAAGAACAATAGTAGTGCTGCTGTATTATAAACATAAATTAGATATACATATGATATTTACACAATAAATTAATAGTATAAAATGGTGATATTCAAGTTATATAGCATGTGAACATTAAGTGTATATGCATCCTCTTACAGTAGTAGTGCAATAAATGAATTCCTTGATGTAGGAATGGTGAATCTTAAGTACATTACAGATGTGCTAAATCAAGCTGTGAAAATATCTAAATCCGTAAACAAAACTATTTCTGTTAAATCATTATTATGCATGAAAATCTCTCGCTGTAAATGTCAGTTGTTGTATCGTGTTAATTTTCCTATTCAACCTTCCCAGTCCTCTTCGTCGGACGAGCAGCAGGTCTTGAGGCGCTCTGGGATGTTTCTGTAGGTGAGGTATTGGAGGATCCTCTTGGGGAGGGGGAGCGGCTCCATCTGGTGTGTGGAGACGGACTGGCGCAGGATGGATCGGCACAGGTGGCAAAGGCTGGGCACCGTCCTGGGCCCCCTCCAGAACCTCACATGGCCGTCTCTGGTTCTGTCACAAGAGGAAATTGTTGGTGTGAGTTAGGTTGCTGCTGAAAAATAAATACTAAAATCTGGGTCTTTCAGGATTAATGTGTTGAAGTGCCATCTTGGTTGTGGGTGTGAATGAACTTCTGTTATTAATTTAGTTATTAAAAGGTGATCGGAGAAATTGTGATACTATGGATGTTGGACTCAGAGTGAGTTGTTGATCATAGATAAGAAACACTGGAGTAAGTCTTTTGGTAAGAGGAGTAAAAACAGTATCTATTGTTTGGGCTGTGAATTCTCAAGATATCAGTCAGTCCACATTCTGACATGTACAGTTTAATTGTAGATGATGAGTGAAACGGCCTATGGAAGGTAAAGATTAATTTGAGGTCAAGTTCTCAGTTTATCAGTGTTAAAAACAAAAAGGTGGGTAGTTTGGTCAGTAGGCTGGGTATTTTAAAACGGTCTGCATATCATAAACATCAAGGTAAGACAACATGAAAGCTAAAAAAGGGACTTGTGTTGCTCACGTGTAAAGAGGTAAACATATCTTAACATGTTTATATGTGTTTGCTTTATGACAGAACACATCAGTAGCTACCCTATTCATATATTTTGGAAGTTTTTACATGTATTAGAAAAGGAATGCTGTGACTGTCGCTCAAAGACACTATTTACTGTCATGCCAAACAAGAGGCTGCCTTTAGCTAAGTGGTGGAGATGTAAAGGCATTGCTGTAGGAGGAAGAATGTGTTTTCAGAGTAATGTGTATCTTTCTTATATCTAAGGAATTATTCAAAAGTTTCACTTAACATGACAAACTAAATTACAAATCCCTACATTTGTTAAATTGGAACCTGCAAACTGTTTGACATTTGTCCTTGATAAGTTAATTCAATATACTAATTATTGTTTGGATTAAAAAGGGAGAGTTTGCATGTTTAGCATTTGAATTGCTAACAGAGAAGTGTGTTAAGAAGTTTTATTGATGACTTGATATTTATCATTTTCATTGTGACCATTAACATCGAATCCCACCTCTGTGAATTTAAGTCTCTGATCAATTCAGCCACCAAAGTACACCATATCTAAATCCACTTTTGTACTTTATTAGTAGTGAGAGATTCATAATCAAATCATATTAAAATTGTGATGAAGGGTGTTTACCCTGTTGCAATCACTCCCCCCTGTGGATGGTACTTGCAGCAGAGTCCGTTAGAGGCTCGGTCGGACTTCGTCTGCATCACCATGCCCGTCTGTCCGGGCTCCCAGATCCGAAGAGCTCTGCACACACAACACATCTGTCTGAAATCATTCTTTAAATAACAAATCATAAAAGACTTATAAGATGAAGCTGACCAACTACTCACCTGTCGTCAGTCACCATCGCCAAGTGCAAACCGTTGGGAGAGAACTGTATTGAGGAGATTTGGTTTTGCCCGATATCATTAAAATAGTCACTGTCGATAAAAGAAATAAGGAGATTTCATGAATCATTATGCCCTGTACTATATACTTCAACTTCAAAATACAAAAACAGTTTGTAGGATATGAGAAAATATTTCAGGAAGTGCACGAGGATGTGTTTGGTTCCTACTTCTGTATTTAAAACCGCTTACCTGCATGATGATATTTACTGTCTTCATGTCTGTCAAAACAGTGCAGTCCAGAATGCATTTGCCACCATATGAGTTTTGGGAATCGACTGCAATTAATTTACAGATCCAAATGTTCAGTTCATTTTAAGACTGTATAGGCTGAGTGTAAACTTACACCAGAGTGGCCAGTTTCTCTGCGGTGTACGGGTCCCAGAGGTCGATCCACCAGCTCGAGCCGCTGAACGCTGCGGTGGCGAGCACCGCTCCTTCAGGAGAGAAGTCACAGGAGGACAGCAGGAACAAGGTCTTGTGGTTTCCTCCTGTCAGCTTTCTGATGAAGGTGTATGACCGCAGACTCCACAGACACACCATCTGATACATTTAAATCACAAAAGGGTTAAAGAGTCAAGGTTTGTATTTCATTTGAAATATTTAGTGTTTGGACAATAGGTCATTTAGGAACTACAACCACGTCTGCTTCTTTCTGCGGAGTGATACAGTTGGCAGGTGTAGTTTGGTAGAGAGAAAATAGTTCCTACATGAAACTGCTCACAACAACGTCTTTGGATTATCTTTTGATCATGATTTCTGGAAAGAGACATCGCTGTGGAATTTTTCCAATACATTTCTTTTGGCGCTTTGAGCACCACAAGCTGATTGTAAATAGGTTTAACTTTTGTTTTAATTTATTTTTGGCCTTTTGCAAATATTTGAGAGGTTGCCAAAACAATCTAGTGATTTGATCCTCACTCTGAGTCAGTCCATGCCAACAGGACAGGCTGGAACACGCAGCTAAACTGTGATTGTGATCTAAAAGTCTGTCACTACACAATGTTAAGCTGTCTGCTTTTTTTTTGCGATTGTAAAGGTGTCAAGTTCGCAGCTTGACAGGAGTGGGAAGAACTCAAAGGACAAACTGCTAAACTTTCTGTCAGGCTTAAAACAACCACACACAGGAGGAGAAAGAGATAAGCCAATCACATTTAATAAGCATAATCCCCATTTGAAATACATGTTAAAAGCTATATGCAATTTAGTTACACCTATCTTGACCTTCAGTTTAACCTTGCCTGTCAAAAATCAGTGAATTAAACCATTATCCATCGAAAGCAAATGCTGCAATAATGATAACAAAAACAGACTTGTGACCAAAAACTTGTAAATTCCTCAAATTCTTCCTGTATATTCCAATATGTCAAAGATCAACAAAGAAACCTTTATGCGAACAAGAAAAAAAGTTCAATTCCTATGAGTGTTGTGCAACAGGGAAAAGTGTCCCATTTTACTGTACTGAGACAACGACAGTTTGCCCCTATGCGTAATGATGGTAACATGAATGATGGATGAGAAAGACTTCTGAATCTGAAATGAAAGTGTATATCAAAAATAGTCCTAATGACATGCACAGTTTTTTGTTTCTGTGTCTGTCCTTGCCTGGAATATGAAAACACAATTTACAATCATTAACTCACTCTGTCAAATCTGCCAACAGACGCGATCATGCTGCAGTCTGAGGACACGCAGCAGCTGCTGATCCAGTCTTTATGGCCAGAAAGCACCTGCACCGTTTTACCTACAGACACAATACAGACAGACTTACAACAAAATCATCAATGGGATTAAATGAAGAAAAAGGAAAAACAGCTTTTCAAACTATCAGCTCCTGAAGTTGTGGAGAACATGACTCGTATGTGTAGAAATGAACATATGTTTGCTTTAACCTCCTGGAATTGAACAGGAGGTTCAGTTCAGTAAAAAAACAGGAAGTGATACATGAAGAGAAACAGGCAGAAAACTAATCATTTAAAGAACAACAACAATAACATTGAATGCTTACTACCACTTTTTATATATCATTTATCATTTAAACCATGAAACTTTATAGCCTTATTTTCAACCTTCCAGGCAGCCACTGGTTTAAGTCAATATCCAATCAATTTGCACAACTTTGAAACCTGTTTGGCAACACCTCCCAGAGATCATGTATTGTCTTAATGTTTAACCAGGGACGGTTTAATATAGTTGCGTTCAAGGATGCTCCGACATTAGAAAGACAGCTGAAGGAAAGCCTTGAACCTAAAAGGTATGATGTTTTCAAACAAATAAATGGCCATGTTTTCAACTTAATCAAATGGCAAGGTGGATCTTGTCTTAATTTGTCAAATAATAAAATGGATTTGCTTATGCTAAATGTCAAGTTTCACATTTCATGTATTTGTACCAAAAACAACGATTTCTAAGACAGCCTCATCATAAGGGAACTTGGAAAACAATGCTAAAATAAAAAGATGATTCTCTAGCCTTACTGCCTAAAAAGGACAGATTCTCTCATGGATTTGGTTTTTGGAGCATTTGTCAGACTTTACATTAGTTATTAAACTTAAAGCCAGTAAAAGTGCACCTTTCTGAGCCAGGTCCCAAATCCTCAAAGTCTTGTCCCGAGAGGACGATATGAGTGTGAGCGTCCCATTCTGAGGGAAGACCAGGTCCCTCACAACACCTTCATGGCCATGGAGATCAAACACAGCATCACCTGAAACAAAAACATTCAAAATCAGCCACAACAGATTTGAAAAATATTTTAAAAAAAGAGTGCAGGTGAGAGTGTCACCAGCAGGAATAGAGATCTCACCTGTTAACACATTCCAGATTTTGATCACCCCGTTCTCTAAGCCCGTGGCCAGAAGCAGGCTTTTGCTCCCTTTTGATGTTTTCCCTGTTTTAGCTTGGCGGGCCACAGCTGATGATTTTGGAGGCCTGGGTCCGAAGGCGAGGCCCCACACTGGATGGCCACAACTGAAGCTCTTGTCTTCGCGATCGATCTCTGCATTCTGACTGTCTCTGTGGGTGAGAAGAATCCAGATATACTATTAAAAAAAAAAGGCAAATTGGATGCTAGAGCTGGAGATTGGATATGCTGCCTTTAAGTGCTGTTGGAAATAATAATTCATAATAAGAATTAGCAGTTCAGTTTTTCTTTGATTGAATATGTTATGATCTTCCATTTTCTATTCTTTCTTTTTTGTATCATTGATGCATGAAGGAATTTGGTATGTTTTGAAAAAAAGTAATCAGTACCTTAATATTGGTAGCACAGAGCATATGGAGTCTCAACATGTTCAATATTAATAAATACATAAATAAATAAATAAGGCACTTCAAAAGAAAATTTATGAATAAATAAAACTAAATGGGTACATACATCCATTCACTTGTACAATAATCCAATACATATTTAAACTGTCCATCTACTTTAGATTTTGAAGTTTCTTTAGGTGCTTTTTACATTTAATTCAGGTAGTTTCTTCATTCAGTTTCATCATGTTTTATTCCTATTGCATAATGACATTTTACCCTACCCTTAACTTTCCTAATGCCAGTGTTCATCACAAAGACTTGGAAAACAAACACAATAAGAGATACATAAATAAGAGCAAGTTCAATAATGATAATAATAATAATAATAATAATAATACTAATAATACACGAAAAAATATCTATATAATCAAAATTAAAAAATATTTACACTATACCTTAATTAAAATGAAAGACCTTTTTTTAGATGCTATATGTAGGCCCTAAACTACATTTGAATTGTTAAATATTTATTTGTAAATGTTTAAGTAATATGCAATGTACAGAGATATAGCCCCAAAGATATGCGTTAATATAACGTCATATTTGTACTATTTATTTTAGTTTATAATTTGTTTGTCAAGTCAAGCAGACATCAGTATTTATGCCCTATCCCAATGTATGTGGCACAAGCCCGTTTGTACGAGGGACACCTGAACGCGTCGTGTGGATTAAATTCAGGTAAACCTACTCGGAGTCGAGAGGCCAGGCGACCACCCAGACGATGCCGTGTCCCATCGACCAGGCGAACCAGGCTCCGTCCGGGGAGAAGTCCACGCTCCAGGTCTCACAGCCCGCTCGGCCCTCCAGGGACGGAGGACGCCTGGTCTTCAGCTCCAGCACCAGAGCCGGGTCGGACGCTGAAAGAGAACGGAAGGGCGACATAAATTCAGGGGCTGACACATTCATCCTTCACTGCCCCTGGCCCTGACAGCGCCTTCCCCCCGCATAATAACAAACCCTCTACCCTCGCTCGGTGCTGCATTTCCCCCCGGAGGTTTAACCGCTGCCTGGTAACTGAGCGTTGCGATGACAACATGACGGAGCTCGCAAATAATATCCCTAATGTGACGACTTACATGTCTGTTGTAGCTCCGCATTGGTTCCCGTGGAGCACATCGTTTCTTTATCACATTCTTCGCTTTTAACTTCCTGGAATCTTGCTCTGTGTTCGTCTCCAGTCGTCCATTCACGCGGGCAGGATAGTGTGTTGTGTCCCGAGACAGAGCTGCTACTTGTCTGTTCCTGCGATACACTGTTTGTTATGTGAAAAATGTGTGAGTGGGAAACTAAACGATCAGCTGATTTCCGGTTGCCTGAGTCACTTTGTGCTATTGGCCAAAAGCAGTTACGCTTTTCTTTTATTACGTAACCTTAAAGCCATGGCACGCCCCCTAATAAAATTGCAATGCATGGTAAGATACAGGCTAAGATAACCAACAACAACTCCTCTGGTTTCCACACTGGATAAACACGATGCCACTGTGAAACAGAAGTGGGCGAAGTACTCAGATCTTGTACTTAAGTAAAAGTAGAAGTACCAGAGTGTAGGAATACTCTGTTACAGGTCAAAGTCCTGCAATCAAGATGTTTTGATTATAATTATTAATGCATTGCAGTGTTATCAAAGCAAACAAAGGTGCAGCTAGTTTTAATTACTTTGTAGGGTAGATTGTCAATGTAATCCAGGTTGATCTAAAGTCCTTTTTACATCTCACATCCTTAATCCAAATCTGCAATAACTAAAGGTATTACATACATGTAGTGGAGTAAAACAAGTACACGATTTACCTCTGGATTGTAGAAGAACAAAGTAGCAAAGAAATGAAATACTCAAGTAAAGTACAAGTATCTCAAAATTGTACTTAAGAACTGTACAGTAATTCCACTTAGTTACTTGAACAACTACACTACTGCTATTCAAATATAATAGTCCCTTCTTGTCAAGATCCTACAAGGAACTACAGAGAAGTATGTGTTATATAATTCCCAGAGCAAACTAAATATTATATATCAAGTCACTACAAAAAATCATTGACCCAGCCATGTTAAAGCTTTCAACATTCTACATTTTTTAAAACATATCCCTTGTATGTCCATTCATTTCCGGCAGGTTAGATCACTGCAATGCTCTCTTCTCAGGCCCCTATCCAGATTAAAAAGAGAATGATCCCCTCTGCCCTTGACTGAACCCTTAAGCCTATCTTGTATTTATGTTTTGTATTTATTGTAAAATGCTTTTTATCCTTTTAATTAGCATTTCAATTTGTCATGGTTGTGCAATGTCTTAAGGTATTAATAAGGCACATGTCTATATATCTATGTATAAGATATTTCCATTTGATATGAAAGGACATTGTCCTCTACTTAAAGAAATGCTCAAGTGGGTATCTAAAGGATGATTTACAAAGTAAGATTAATATTGGATTAAAACACCAATAATGACAATCTACCACAAACAATAAAGAGATTTTTCACTCTCACTATTGCACAAGATCTCATGTCAGCTGAATTGAAGTTATTTCTAAAGGTGGGACATCCGACCTGTAGTAGTTTTTACCCTCCCTTCACTGCATCCTTTCAAACATAAGACCCCACTACATTTTTAAACATTCAGTCTAGGGTTGCATTCTACACTGGTATCATCACAGTAAATCTGTAAATGCTACGCACAGCACAACGCAGAAATGTATAAGCAGTGAGTAATGAATGAGCAAAGGCTTTGTCACATCACATTCAAAATGCTGTAGCCTACAAACAAATCAATCAGAAATAAGCGTACAAAAATTCCAAACCCTTTTTTCCAAAAATAATAACAAATTCAAATAGATGATTCTTTTATTATACATGTATCTTCCACCGATTCCGTTCACATTGTCATTGGGAGAAAAAAGGTATTTACCTCAAATAAAACACGTATCTAAAAAACACCCGATACCTAAAATGTTACAAGATCCGCTGACGTTTCTATCCGTACAGTATCGTCCTGCAGGCTCTGGTCAGCAGTTTCTGTGTCCTCATGATCACCTAAAACAAAACAAGGGACATTGGTACTTTACTAAAGATTTGTACTATGTACTAACAAACCATCAAATCAATGTTAGGAGCCATGATGAGGTCATACTGGATGGGATTCGATGTATCTGGACGAGCGTTGTACTGAGTCCGTTGGTTATCGGAGGCAGCCGGGGAACAGCGTCCTGAAAGATCTGCTCATCATCCGACTCCACCAGACTCAGCACGTCTCCTTGGTCCTCCTCAATGCGCCTAAAGATTGGGAATATTATGATTTTATGATTGGCAGAGCGTTATATTTGACTAAAAGCTTTTAAGAGTGTCATTTTTCTTTAGCATTCAAAGCTTTAATTGAGGTTTTTGGGCTTTGAATGTCTGTCTTCATATTTTATGGCATCACCCTATGAAAACCAATTCCTTGATTACAACAAAGTGATTCCTATGATGAAATTAATAAGCATTGGTTATTAAATTAACTATCTTCATTAATTGAGCCTTTTAGCTTTGTAGAATTGCTGCTAGAATGCGAAAGCTAGTGCAAACTGTATTTGAACGCCTACCAAATATGGATTAAAGCAGAATATTCCGTTGGAAAGAAAACATGTTTTGATTCGTGAAATCTATCTTTTTCTCAATACATTTTGAGTTTTGGACCATGCAATGCTGTAAGTTATTGGAAATCTGTTGGAATCACACTGAACAACCCAAAGCAGCTACAATTGGAATATTATCCTACAAATAGTATAATTATACGAGTGTAATTTTTATCTTCAACTGTGCAAATATATTAACTCTGGAGCAACAGTTTGAAAGTAGGAGCCCGTTTCTTTAGTCAACGTGCACTTTACACCAATGCACATGATGCACAGTAACACCGTTTGAAAGTAGTCAGCAAATTCGCCAGGACAAATAGTGCTAGCTGGCAAAACATGGTTGTAAACAAATACGGTTTCAAATTCCAGAAATCTGCTGTACAAATATTTTATGATGAAGGAAATTGAGAACACTAAATGTAAACAACATGAGGTTTGTTTGTTTGCCAAAATAACTTCACAGTGTACCTGCTGGGCTGAGCGCACAGATACTATAATAGTGCAATCAATCTTTTCAACTAGTGCAAAAAAATACAAGCACAGTACTGCAAGCATATTCCGCAAAATGTTCATATACATCTTCATACTCTATGGGCCTTTCTTATTTCTCTAATTTCCCTGATCGACTCCTCGGTCCTCTGGTAGTGACCCGGAAATGGATTTCAGTGTGCCATGTTGAAGGACATCTCATTTCTCTAAATGCACTTCGAGGACCGAGCATCGAGGAGGCTCTCTGGAGGAGCTATAATCGAGGATACACTGATGGGTCCTCCACGGATTCTCTGCGGATGTATTTCCGGCAATAGTGATGTTTAAAAGACTCTTGACGCACAGCCGGACTTATCTCAGCCAATGAAAGCTCTGCATGCGTCCCCTGGATATTATTCTATTAACTGCTTGAATCGTGACGTGATGTTTACAGAGAGAACAGCTGTGAGGTCCATGCAGAAAGCAGAACAGTGTGTATAATATATATATCACTCAGTATAATAGGCCTACAGTTGGTTTGATGTCCTATGCTAATTTTAATACTTGTACAACTTTTGGCCCGTAATTTCATTTCCTCATTGTAGCGATTCTATTAGGAGAGTGCTCTCATACTTGTTTGATTCTGAAATTGTATATATTTATATAAATAATATATGTGTGTGTGTCCACATCTGTAGCCTGTTCTTGTCTCATTATACCGCACTGTGAATGAATTAAAAGTAAATATAAGTCGTCATGAACACAGTTCTGTCCATCAGACAGAGGGCTGCTGTGCCTCCTGTCATCATTAATGGACGTCCCTTTAAAATGACCGCTCAGAGGAGAGGAGTTCTCATTTCTCTAACCGCCTGCTGCTTCCCCTCCTCTCTCCTCGGTTCCCTTTCTCGATTCCTCCTCCCGCATCTCCTGTGGGCGGGACTAAGTCACGAGGATAGGAGTCGAGGAGGGGAGTCAATTCGAGGAAGGGAATTAGAGAAATGAGAAAGGCCCCATGCCTTGAAGCTGCATTGCATTCTGGTCTATTGATGCCATGATAGGTGCAGGAATTGGTGTCTTTACTTTTTGGATGAATGTACACCCGTAGGATAACACGGGTGCCAAATAGTGAGACAAGAGATCAGGCTATTTGATACAGAGATGTGATGTTAACTGCTCAAACTAAATGTATACATTTTAGCTTCAATGGTTGTATTCAATGTGATTTTTTGTATTAATATATATTCATAAGACATGACCTCTACAGTATGGTTATGCAGTTATTTACAGTAATACAAAAATAAGCTCCTACTAAACTACTTAACAAGGCAAATACTGAATTGCAGTGCATAATCCATTATGTAATTGCTGTTTTTAATCCCTTTCATTTAATGAATTGACTTAAATAAGCATGCGTATTAGATAGGTGATATACTCACCCAAAGCCATCTCCTGAAACAAAAACATGAAGAGAAATTGTGAAATTAGTACAAGCAGATTGTTATGTGTGCTCTCATTCAAAACATACGAGATGCAGTATGTAAGATTTTTTTAACACGGGTGCAAAGACTAATTATGCCATGGGTTAAGTCGGGTATTTGTTACATGCATTTGTAACTTCTTATGTCGCAAATATAAGCAAAAGTTACCAAGGCAAATGCGGTGTCGGCTGGAGTAAATTGTTTTAGCCACGATGGCGGCTATTCCCACGATCAGCGCAGCGATGAAGAAGCCGATGACACCTCCTGTGTATGCAGAGGAGTCTGTGGAGGAAAACACAAGGTAAAAGGTGAGGGTTATGGAGCAGAAAGAGGGAGGAGCAGCAGTTCGATCAGCATTCCAGAGGTGGAGAGACTGTGTTGTAGTAAAAACTGTATGTATCATGTGTAACTTGTCATACCCTCTGCCGCTACAGCTTTGATATGTTTACATATTCTAAATCCATTTACAAAGGAAAGCAAACTGTTGTCTCCAAACTCACTCTTCACAGTGAGGTAGACCTCCAGCTCGCGCACGGCGAGGGGGTTCTCGCTGCGGCAGAAGTACACGCCTTCGTCGTCCTTGCTGATGTTGTGTATGGTCAGCTTCAGGATGGCGCCTTCCTCCGTCAGGACGTACTTGGATCCTGGGATGATGTCCTCCTGCTGGAGCCCCTTCCTCCAGGTGGTGTTTGCAGGGGGGATGGAGACGTCCTCAGTGCAGGTTAGAGTAATGCTGGACCCCTCGAGAGCCGTGGCCATCGGCTCGCCTTTGGGGTACGGATATTCTGAGAGAGAAGGTCAGACATTAAAGGTCTCCTATTATACATGTTTAGGCATATATTATAGGTCTCAGATATATACAAATATATAAAGAAACATGTCTATGAAGTGTTTTGCAAAACAGATCACCCATTCTAGCCATGCCTCATATCCCTCTATTTCAGCCCTGTTAGAGAAGTAAGCCTACTGATTGTGGGTCCATAGGTTTAAAAAAAAAAAAAGAATTGAAAAAAGAAAAAAAAAAGAGGGGGGGGGGGGACTTCTGCAGGATAATTCTACCGCCAGATACTCAGCTAAATGCTGCCGTGATGAAACGCCATATCATGTTCAAAAAAATGTCAAGGATTATTTCTGAAACAGTATGGAGCTCAAATGCTTTTTCTCTTGCGGGTTTACCACAAGGTGAGTACCTTTTTTATTGCCTGATTTTTTTACACATACTCTCTCCAGTACAGGTTAGCTCTGAGTGTTAGCGATGCTTGCTAATGTAAACAAAGACCATATTACTTCCAAAACACGTTGCACATTGTTTCTGATAGCGACGTTTCTGATAGGGCCAACAGTGTTTCTGGATCAGCTCCGTTGTACCCCCTTTTTAGAGATTTGGGTATGCAGGAAAAGAGAGAGGGCTTTGTTTTCTGACACTTTGTGAGTTCACTTACACACCAAGGACACATATTTATGTATAAAAGACATACAAAAAAGTGCATTTTTTATGATAGTAGAACTTAGTACGATCACTTCAATTTGTTTTCTAGTTGACCCATGTGGGAATCGAACCCTTAATCTTAATCGACAAGTAAACCACTCATCTTCAAAGCTTTTATAAACATAAAAGAATGCAGACAAGCTGATGCAAACTAATAAACTGTCACATGCTTTTGCGTCATATCATTGTTTGCGCAATCCTGTCCTGTGATGATAACCCTTACACTGCAGTGACTAACTAACTCAGGGTTGCTAACTCTCACGCATCTGGCGTGTGACACACGCTTTCACTCTCAATCTCAATCTCACGCTCCCCAAACTATTCTCACGCCAAAAACAAGATGAACCGGCGATCGTTTTTGGTTGGTTATTTACAATGTTGAGTTGACAGCTGCTCAAGCTGTTGATCTGCTCCCTCCCCGCCCCCACCACTCTTAACATCGTTAACAGACAGCAGAGCAGTGGGAGCCGGTTGGTCAATCCCCGACCCGTATTGCGCATGCGCTGATCTAAGATCCAGTAGAAATTATAAAAAAGTAAAAGTCTGCTGCTTATTGTTCTACTAGGCCAAAATAGAGTCAAAGAGTATATGAGAGTGAGAGTGTGTTAATTCATATATTTGGCAGTTTGGAGTAAGTCTGTAGATTTGTTTGTGTGTGTGTTTCATGTATAGGCCTCTCACAATAATTAATTTTGTTGGATACATTTTCCCGCAAATTATTGCGATAAACGATAATATTCTCGGCACCGTTGTATGACCATTTTAGACCACTGACATAATGATAATATATAATAATAATTCAAGTACATCCTTTCAAACTGCTAGTCACATCCTCATGTAAATGGCAATTTATTGAGTTCATTTTTATTTATCGTACGATAAGTCAATTAATTGCTTATCGCGACAGGCACACAATAAAACAGTGGAAACAAACATGTGTTTGACTTTCATTATAGAATGAAACTTTGTGCCCTTTATAGTCTGTGTCCAATATTGTGTATTTGTATATATCCTATATATACGCTAAGGTTCCGCTGCTGACACGATAGCAGTCATTTAGTGCGCATATGTGTAATTAAACCCATGATATCAAAATCTCACTCCAGCCAGGTACCCAAAGTTGGCAACCCTGAACTAACTGTCTATATCCTGGATGCAGGGCTGTGTCCATCGAGGTGTGGTTGTAACCGCAGCAGGGCTTAAAATCTAAATAAACTAATTATGAGAAGGTTTTTCTAAAACCTATATCTTGATGTTACAATAAAGTTTACCCAGCGAGCAGTGCACAGGGCTAAAGAGTTGAAGAGCCTGTGTACTCTGTTAAAGAAAGAGCTGGGAGGAGGCACATTTGATCAGTAACTAGAGTACATTTCCTCTTACTTTAACAAAATATATTCTCCCAATTGCCTCTTGTGGTAATGTCTAGCCGTGCAGATCATTTTGTTTTAATTTGCCTACACACCACACAATTTTACAGGTGCTTTTGCTTTGTTAGAAATCATGCAAGATATCAGTAGTTTACAACATAAGGATTTGTATTAAATTATCAGCTTTGAAATGATTGTGTAACTGATTTTCTGCCTCCATACATTTTTGTAGATTATCCACAGGGGTCAGGCCTTTTCAAATCTATGAATGCTGAAATCTATTGACCTCAATTGCACTGGGGTGGAGGTGTATTTCAAAGCTTTAGCAGATGAACCTAAGTATGTATCTATAAACAACAATGTTATAAACTCTGGGTAAATACCGTAGAAAGTGGCCTTGTTACTGTGAGTAGTCTATAAACATCTCTCCATATAGTTATTATGCAGTAAACTCTTTATTTAAAGCTGCTAACATGTTTGAAATCATGTTCTCCTTAATGTTGCTGGTGTGGAAGCAAAAACATGTCTCCCAATAAACCTGAAGAACTAAAACCCTAACTACCTGCATGGCTATTTTTGCTAATGACCTTTTTTCTGGAATGTGGATGAAGAACTGGCCCTTTAAAGTAAATTAAGGTCAATGCTAAGAATACACTGTCTACAATCCCACTGAACAGTGTCAGTGTGGCTCTAAAGTGGAAAGCACATGAAAGATTTAGCAGGGTTGTAAAGAGGCTCATTTCACCAGCACATGCTTACTGAGGTTGAAGGAGCACGACTTCTGTTTCCCCGCAGCGATCGCCGGGTGGTGGGCCGCGCACCGCAGCGTCTGCCCGTCCTCCAGCATGGAGCGGTTCAGCACCACCGACAGGCTCTCCGTCACTTCCGACTTATAAACGTGTCCTTTCCAGCCGGCCGCCTGGTCCCCCTGGTCCTCCCCCCAGAGCAACTTCGGGGCGGGGTACGCTCCAAACCAGGTGCAGTTGAAGAGGACGTGGGAGGGGTCCTGTGCCAGCACCCACACACACTCAGGGTGTCGGTCCGGGACATCTGGGCAGGGCAAACATATCAGTCAGGAAATGGACAAAAGCTACAGAATGGTTTATACTAAGGATGCTTGATAATGTAATGATCAACATCAGGGCTGCTTTTTCTATATGTGCATCCATTACACTGTTTATTTTACACAATATTACAATTTTTATATAGATGGGGTTTCAAAAACTTGTAGCAAAACCCACTCAGGTATTTTCATTTATTTTTCCCATGTTTATCATGTAATTTGTTGTGTTTTTTTCATAGGGGGAGGAAGAGGGAAAAACGTATATACTTATATTTAGTTAATATGTGGTCTATTACTGTGATTTCCACCTGTTCCTATTTCATTAATAAGAATATTTCATAGTAGAGGTAGACCATTTATTTTTCAAAATAAATTCTATTTTATTTTTGACATTTCTTCCTTTTTTCTATACTTTCCCTGGAAATGTCATTTGGTAATAATGCTGAGACAATTGTGAGTTAAATCCGAGTTCAATAATAATTTTAAGTAAATATTGATTTATTAAGCATTTATAATATTGAATTTGTTATTTGTAAAGAGACTTTTGCATGTTTCACTGAATTGCTAAGCACTGACTGAAATGTTTATTATAAATGTGTATATCAGTCATTTTCTAGAAAATTAGAAGAACCTATTGTACCTTCAAAATAAAGTATTACCCAATCTATCTAATGTGTAACCATAAGGATATGCCTCGGCTAAAAGCAAATCATAAATATGTTGTCGTTGTTATTCTTCTACAGACAGGTTGATACATCAAAGTGAAAAACGCAGCTTGCCCTCCTGTAGAAAAGTCAAGCATCGGTGAGTAATTCTAGGAAGTCAGAAAAATCACAGGAAAATGCTGTGTTTGCTGTGTTTGCTGTGTGAGAGTTCAGGAAGTGAATTCAATGTTTCATTGTCTTAGCTTCTAGCTCTGCATATAACAACAGGTAACTCGAACCATCATGCTGTCAGTCTGGCAACATTTGAAAGTGCCTAGACTTTTTCTTGACTTTCACATGATCGCAATCCATATCGGATGCTTTTTTCCCTCACCTTATTTAACCTCTTTTAATCTCACCAGAAGAAGTACAGTAAACCAGGCTAAAGTCTCATATGGGCGCCAGTACTAAAACATTTGAAATACAATGCTATATGATATAGAATATGTATAACAATAGTTATTACTATATATTAATGGCATAATAAAATTAAGGCTTAATCTTTCTATTTTGAAGTTCCCCTTAAAAGCATCCCAGTAAACACGAGAGCTGTAGACAGAGAAGAGTATTCTGGGTATTCTGCCCGAGGTACTTACAGTATACCAGCAGCTCTGTGCTCTTATTGGCTGCCTGAAGAGATACAGTGTTGTTGGCCTTGCAGCTGTAGACTCCCTGAGCGCTGGGCTGGACGTTGTGGATCCTGAAGTCTAGCCAGGGTCCGGGGGCGGAGGCCAGCGACTGGTTGCTGGACCCTGCTCCTCTGAAGGCCCAGGTCAGCTGCTGGGAGGGGTAGGAGGAGCCGGAGCAGTTAAAGGAGACTGTCGAACCCCGATTGACGAAGAGGGTCCCGTTGGACAGGGCGGTGGCTGGACCAATCGACAAAGACACGTTTTCTGGACCATCTGAAAGAAGTAAAAGCAGCGCATTGTTCTTATGAATACATTTCAGGGCTTTGTGGACTTAATCCATGACAAACTGGAGTTGAGACCAGGGGGCGGAGTCACAGTCTTACACGCTTCCCTGCACTCTCTCCTGGGCAGTCATTCATAGGAATCCCGAACCCAATAAAATACCCAATATTAATGTTGTGTGTGTCTGCCCAAGGACAATTTAAAGTAAAACCTAATAGGTGTCATACATAATAACCTAATAAAAGTAAATTCAACAACTACTACAGTGCAACAAAACAGGAAGATTAAATGTGGTCTCTTAAACATAAGATCTCTAGCATCTAAAGCAATATTGGTAAATGATTTAATATCAGATTATAATATTGATATATGCTGTCTCACTGAAACTTGGTTGAGACATGAAGAATATGTCAGCATAAATGAGGCCACTCCACCCAGCCATATCAATATTTATATTGCTCGAGGCACAGGCCGAGGAGGTGGAGTTGCAGCAATCTTTGACTCAAGTTTATTTATCAATACTAAACCAAAATTAAATATACCTCCTTTGAAAGCCTTGTTTTTAGTCTTACGCATCCGACCTGGAAAACTTTGCAGCCAACCTTATTTGTTACTGTGTACCAGGTCCTTATTCAGAATTTGTATCAGAATTCTCTGAGTTTTTATCAAATTTGGTACTTAAAACAGATAAAGTAATTATCGTAGGTGACTTTAATATTCATGTTGACGACGATTAAAATAGCCTTACAGTTGCATTTAATTCTATATTAGATTATATTGGTTTCCGTCAGTGTAAATAAACCAACCCACCGTTATAATTACACTCTCGACCTTGTTCTGACTTATGGTATTGAAATTGGGCAACTATAAGTCGAACCGCATAATCCTGCTTTATCCGACCATTTTTTAGTAACATTTGAAGTACTGTTACTTCTACAAAGCATTAGTCAAAAGCTCCTGCAGCAGAAATCTATCTGTTAGTGCTATAGCCAAATGTAAGGAAGAGATTCCATCAATACTTAACTCTATAGTCTGTATGTAAGGGAGGAAACTTATACAAAATGTACACTACCTCAAATTGATCATGTTGTTGATAGTGCTACAGGTGCGCTGCGAATAAAATGAGACTATGTTGCTCCTTTGAAAAAGAAGAAAATAAAAAAACATAGACTAGCTCCATGGCATAATGCCGAAACCCACAAAATAAAGCAAAACTGGAGACAACTTGAAAAGATATGGCATTCAACTAAACTTGAAGAATCTCGTTTAATTTGGCATATTACTCTCAATGAATATAAGAAAGCACTGCGTAAAGTGAGAGCAGCTTACTAATCTTCATTAATAGATGAGAATAAGAATAATGCAAGATTTATTTTCAGCACTGTAGCCAGGCTGACAGAGAGCCACAGCTCGATTGAGCCTTTTATTCCCATAGCACTCAGTAGTAATGATTTTATGTGCTTTTTTAATGATAACATTGTTACTCTTAGAAACAAAATTAATGACCTCTTGCCTTTGACCAGTATAGTGTTATCAACAGCCCCCGGAAACGTAAGTTCTAATATTTCACTAGATAGTAAATTAGAATGCTTTTCAACCATAAACCTTGAACAATTGAATTAAATGATTCTTTCTTCTAAACCCTCAACGTGTATCTTAGACCCGATTCCAACTAAGCTGTTAAAATAAATTTTTCCATTAATTAACTTCTTTATTAAATATTATGAATATTTCTTTATTATCAGGCTATGTTCCACAATCATTCAAAGTAGCAGTGATAAAACCGCTTCTTAAAAAGCACAACCTCGATCCAGAGGTTTTAGCCAACTATAGAACTATTTCTAATCTTCCGTTCCTCTCAAAGATGATTGAGAAAGCAGTCGCAAAACAGTTGTGTGATTACTTAAAAAACAATGATTTATATGAAGATTTTCAGTCTGGCTTTAGAACACATCATAGTACAGAGACAGTTCTGGTAAAATTCACAAATGACCTTCTAATAGCCTCAGACAGGACTTGTATCTATTCTTGTCTTGCTCAATCTCAGTGCTGCATTTGATACTATCGACCATGATATCCTATTGCAAAGACTAGAGCACTTAGTTGGCATACAGGGAACTGCATTAGGCTGGTTTAGGTCCTATCTATCTGAACGCTCCTCAGTTTGTATGTGTCAACGATGAATCTTCCATGCAAACCAAAGTTAGCCATGGAGTGCCACAGGGCTCAGTACTTGGACCTATTTTGTTCACATTATGCTTCTATTAGGCAATATTATAAGGAATCACTCTGTACATTTTCACTGTTATGCAAATGATACTCAACTATATTTATCCATAAAGCCTGATGAAACCAATCATCGAAATAAAATTCAAGACTGCCTCAAGGACTTAAAAACGTGGATGACCTTAAACATTTTGATGTTAAACACGACCAAAACTGAAGTCATTGTACTCGGCCCAAAGAATCTACGAAACAAACTATCAAAAGATATACTAGTTATGGATGGCATTAATTTGGCCTCCAGTGAGACTGTAAGGAATCTTGGTGTTATATTTGATCAGGATTTATCCTTTAACGCCCACATAAAATCAATCTCACGGACCGCCGACTTCCATCTACGCAACATTGCCAAAATTAGGCATATCTTGCCTCAAAACGATGCAGAGAAGATAGTCCATGCATTTTTTACTTCTAGGCTGGATTATTGTAACTCTTTATTATCAGGGTGTACCAAGAAATCACTTAAGTCGCTTCAGCTGATTCAAATTGCCGCAGCTCGTGTACTAACCAGAGTTAGGAAAAGGGACCACATTACTCCTGTTCTGGGTGCCTTACACTGGCTCCCTATAGAACACAGGATATAATAAAACGTTATTCTTCTCGCCTACAAAGCCCTTAATGGGCAGGCGCCATCTTACCTGAAATAACTCATTATACCCTACTGTCCTACTAGGGCATTGCGTTCCAAGAATGCATGGTTGTTGGTTATTCCTAGAGTTGCTAAAAGTATGATGGGAGCCAGAGCCTTTTCTTATCAAGCTCCAATTTTGTGGAATCAGCTTCCAGTTTGTGTTCCGGCGGCAGAGACCCTATCTGTTTTTAAGAGTGCGCTTAAGACCTTCCTTTTTGATAAAGCTTATAGTTAGGGCTGATTAAATTCAGCCCCTAGTTTTGCTGCTATAGGCTTAGACTGTCGGGGGACACCTTACTTCTTCCTTCTCTCTGTCTGTATCTGTGTACTCTCATGTTCCGAATAACCCAGCTTCACCCACATTTTTTTGGTGTCTATCTACGCCGGGATCCTGAGTCGTGGCTGATCCTGTTGCTCTGTTGCTGTGGTCCTGGATCCTGAGTCCTGTGTCCTGGATCCTACATCCTGAGTCCTGGATCCTGAGTCCTCTATCCTGAGTCCTGGATTTCGAGTCATGGCTGAACTTGTCTCTGCGGTCCTGCCTGACTCATCATACTACTTCCCTGATGGCTCCCACAGGATTGTTGACATCTTCGTGGATTCATCTTATTATAGACACATGCATTTCCAAACATTTGGTCTACCTATGTGGTAAATATATTATCTTTTCAATGTGTACACACGGCATCTATAGCACGTCTGTCCGTCCTGGGAGAGGGATCCCTCCTCTGTTGCTCTCCCTGAGGTTTCTCCCATTTTCCCCTTTAAACTGTGGGGTTTCTTTGGAAGTTTTTCCTTGTACGATGTGAGGGTCTAAGGACAGAGGGTGTCGTATTGTCATACTGATGTTCTATACAAACTGTGAAGTCCACTGAGACAAATGTAACATTTGTGATATTGGGCTATATAAATAAACATTGAAACATTGACATTGATTGTTTGATGAGTAAAGTCTTTAATGGAACTTTGTAGGATGAAGGATTCTGTTAGACGTCATCAGGTCCCATGTCATGCTTTTCCGGTTATTACCCGTCCCCCTTGTGTGTTATGAAGGTTTTTATGCATGTAAACCAGGGGTGGGGAACCTCCGGCCTCCGGGCCGTATACGGCCCGCGAGACCATTTGGTACGGCCCTCGAGGTAATTTATAAACACACGCAAAAAAGAATAGAATTGAAGAAATATAGACCGCAAAATAATAAAATAAAAAGCGAGTGCCTGTTATCCTGGCCAAGATTAGGGTCCTTGAACACAACACGAGCCTGACGTGACTGACAGGGGTGCAGTTTTGACAGAGAGCACCAGATCGCCAGAACGCCAGAACGCCGCTCCGGCACTTGAGAAATTGCAGTACCCATAAGGAGCCGTACACATGCTGCAGTTTTTGCGTGGCTGTGTCTTTAGTTGAAAGCCCAGTGGGCGATCTGTTCATCTGTCATACTGATCATACAGTCAATAACTTTGTTGTTATTAGCATCTGGTTAGCTAGCTATGCTAACGAATATAAGAAGCTTTTTCTCCAACCAGTGAGGTAAAGGCACATCGTTATCATCATCCTTATTTATTTTATCTTTATTTATCTGTTTTTATTTTGTTTTACTTGCTTGTAAGCGCTTTGAGCACCAGGAAAAGCGCTTTATAAATGTAATGTATTATTATTATTATTGATATGATCATTATAGTTATACAAAAATAAGAGAATAAAGTAAACAGGTATAAAATACTGTATGACAGTAAAACAAAGTTGTCATTAATAAACAAGAATACAGTTTGAAAGGGGAGTGATTTGTAAAATATCCATAAAGAAAAATAAAATCTGCTTACAGTTCTGTTTCATATGGATGTTGAGAGATGTATCCATAGATCTCTTCATGTTGCTCTCAAAGTGCACCAGATTGATGCTTTTAACTTAAACATTTAAAAACAAATCTTCCCGGGGGAGCATGCCCCCCGGACCCCCCTAGAGGGTGTGAGGTACCCCCCAACTTAAATCATGTCTACATGGATAGGACACTAAATACATTTTCACACATCTTGTGTCCATATCTTTCTGTTGTGGTGGTCATGCCACACCGTGCACGTGCATGCATGCGCGAGTCATGGTAAGATATCTGGATTAAGAGGTTGCTTTTTCTTTGCACAGCATGAAAGAAAGGCCAAATGAATGGGCTGTGATTTTAGTTTTTTTAAGCAGAGGTCAATGATTTGTACGGCCCTCGGAGGATGTTGAAAAAATTGAAATGGCCCTCGAGAGGAAAAGGTTCCCCACCCCTGATGTAAACGGTCTGCAAAGTCACAAACCCTAAAAGTACACCCTGTAGCGACTAAAACTCTAACACAGAAAATACCTGTCTATGCTGCCCCAGAACGGCTCGTTGGAGATTTCTCTTTTTACATTGTTTTCTTCCTGGGTACAGTGACGTGCCCATACCCAAATGGACCCATTGGTCCAATCCGTGGAGCCGTTACGTTACGTCAGCGGAGCCATCTCTCTCGTTCAGATTAATATTGTCGGGTTTTTTCAGTGTTCTTTTTCTGCTTTGCCAAATGACACTGTGTCAAGTGACCTATTAAGAGTTGCCGTATGTAGTTGTCAAATATGGCGGACCATCTCTCACATGCGCACTGCAGATAGGGCAGGGCTGCAGATCGGGTAGTGACACTCATCCCTGAGATGGCGGGACGCGGCGAGGCTGTGAGTAGGTGCGTGACTGAGCACACACACAAACTCCCAGCCAGGCTCCGGGTGTGTGTGTGTGTGTGTTCGGGCTGGGTTTCGCTGTGTCTCGCAGATGGCCACTGGGCTCATAGGGAGGGGGGGACAGGAGCTCCAACAAGCCGTTTAGACAGAGAGTGAATACACATACTATACAGAGATGCTGTATGAGAAACCAATGTTATTTTGGAAAATTGCACAATATAAATCTATTTTAGTATACCTCAACAATGGAATTATGATCAGTAGAAATGGCCATGACATGGGACCTTTAAAACATATTGTTATTTTGTTAGTAAGATGTCATGTCTGCAAGTGTTAATGTTATAAAATATGTATACTTTTATCAAGACACAACTATAATATAATAAAAGTTTATGATAATGGTTATACCACAATATGTAAAGAACATTTTATATTAAAAGGAAGACTGAGTGAAATTCCTCTTTAAAACTTAATTTTCAAAAGTGAATACAACACATACAAAAATACCACCAACAATAAATCCTTGATAAAGTTAAAACATCCTGAATAGTCATTGTGAGGTTCTAATGTTTTTCTCTGTTTTGTGTCATTGTTTACTGAATATCTTGTGAAAAAAATAATATGAATTTGAAGGAATTGGTATGGTCGTGTCTGTTTCTGAATAATATACATTATATGACTGGATTATAATTATTGATGCATTTATATTTTAATTATTTCAAGGTTATATTGCTAGTGAGTTTATTGTATAATAACACATTCTAATATCTTTGGCATATTTATCAAATAAATAATTTGTCGATTATAAAAAGTATTGTATTTGTATTGATTAATTGAATGATTTCAACTTAATCATTAATTATAATAAATTACAATTATAGCAATAAAAAGGTATTATTATTACATCTTTGAGTGTCGGTCTCTGTGTTTTGTGGACTCTGAGGAAAATATTAATTGTGGCTAAACGGAGGTACTACGATTCCGTATCAGTCGACGGGCCCGGAAATAATTGTTCCCATTGACTAACATTGGGAAAGAGACGTCTGTAAATCGTTGGATAATTTTTTTTAAACTAAATAAAATACCCAGTATGAACATGTGTATAGCCCTTATTAAAATCATTCGGTCCTCAAGTTGTAATAACGTTATTCTGAGAGTTATTTTCCTCTGCATTATGAACGCGGATCCAACCCACGGGGCCGCGCTGCCTGGCACGTTCATGTGACGTGCTCAGTACTACATCATGAGTTTTACCTTGGATGTACAATAAGAACGGATTATATGAATATATGAATACTTTCGTGACGTTTCGCTCTCTCAAAAGTTGGGCCATTTTGTCTTCATGCGCCAATGAGCAACTCTCATACGAGTAACAAATGCGTCACTTCCGGGCAAAAAGTACGGCTCCGCCCACTTTTGGTGGAAAACAACGCTGTCATTTGAATGGCGGTCAATACAAATTCTGAAGATTTTGCCAATCCGATCAGAAATGTAAGAAAACCGTGGATTTTTGGTTCTTCAAAGAGCCCGATTACAATGGCCAGTCAGGCAAACAATTACATTAAGCCATTGGAAATCGACGATCGGGCTCGACATATGGTTAAAGCAGTAGGCTATTGATTTTCATAGATGAGAGTAACATCTATGTCAATTTACGGCCCCGCCCACTTTTGAGGGAAACAACGCTGTCATTTGAATGGCGATCGTGCCTGAAGCCACAGAGCTCTTCTTTTACTGTCCTTAGAGAAAGTACAGAAAAACGTAACTCCGGATTTGTTTTAATGTTTGAGGTGCAATAAACGACACAGCAGCTTTTTGGCATGATAAAACTATTATTTTCCGCCTCGTCATGAGAGTAACAGCTGGAGAAATGACAGCCTCGCCTACTGATTTTAATTTAACCATATATAGAGACCGATTGCCGATTTTTCAAATGATTTAATGTAATTGTTTGCCTGACAGGCCATCGTAATTGGGCTCTTTGAAGATCCAAAAATCCACGGTTTTCAAAAAATTCTGATCGGATTGGCAAAAACTTCAGAATTTGTATTTACCTCCATTCAAATGACAGCATTGTTTTCTATAGTGACATAGGTGTTACTCTCATCTATAGAGAGGCGAAGTCCCGCCCATCTACTTCCGACCCATGAGACCTTATTTCGGAAAAATTATGTATTGAAGTCAATGGGGAGAGAAAGATTATCTTTCGATCCCGTTTGAATTGTGCCACGAATTAAATCTTAAAAAATAATGAAAAATATGCAACTAGAAAGACTACAAATACCAGAATCCCGGTCCCGCATGCTGGCTTTTACGGAACCGACTAACTCCCCTTTTGTGTATGTAGAGCTCTCAACATGCCCAGAGTAGTGATTTTCACCTCTTTTAATACTTTTCGCCTCATTCTGAAAAAAGAAATCTGATTAAAAAAATCTAATCGATAGATTTATGATTCGAAAATTATAAAAGTAGGGTAGACATGTGGATATTATCCGGATGAACAAAACGTGCATTTATCTAACAGGTACGTTTCCCACAGATTTTATTTTGAGCTATTTTCTAAAATCCTATGGAGAAATCTCATTGCTTTTTTCTCGAGGGAAACAATGCGCAGCTTACTTCCGGGTTTTAGGACGCGTCACTGCAGCTCTCTCGTCTCCTCTTCACACAATACACTTTTCACGGCACACGTAGGCCTACATCAGCTCTGAATTATGTGAGATGACGTATGGTGGGGATGGCAGCTCAGTGCCCCTATGGTCATTATTTTTTGCCACACACATTATATTGAAAAATAATCTGAGCATGCGCAGTCTAGTTTTTACAGTCACCGTTCACTTAGACAGTGAGAGGGAGGGGCATGATCGGGTTTTGTCCCAAATGGCTCTAAACAGCTCAATAGGCACACACGTAGACACTAAAACTGTTAAGCCCCAAGGTCCCTGCCATTGGCACAGAACTCAAGATAAAAGTACCCTTATTACTTATCGTAGCTGCACATACAAGATATCCGATTAAAACTGAGGTTCCACAGATTATTTAGGTATATAGTATCATCACTGAGTGATCCGAACTTGCGACAGGGGAAGCAAAGACAGACATCACAACACGTACCTTTACGTAGCTTCTAGGGAGATTGTCTCACCGTAGCTGTTAATCTGATCAAAAGACGTGTTCAATGGCATTAAAACGAGAAAAAACGCAGCTGAATCGGTTAATCCATAGGTTGATAAAGTTTCTGGGCAATAATTTGAATTATTTATAATCCATAATTCCATTTTTATGTAAAAATCGCAGAGCAAAAGTTAGCTGCTAATGGGAGCCACCAGAGTGGCTGCATCAATCTTGATACAGGGTACTTATTATATGTTGTACTTTTGATCCCTAAAGCTTTTAGTCTACTAACACATCATCCAAGGTTAGTTTTCACTATAAGTACAAAATATTCTTGGACGGACACTATCATTTACAGTTTTTTACCATGTTCAATCTGAATTTTCTTTAAAATAAAAAACATCTATATTGAATCTGACTTTTCTACATCCAACTGACAGGTTTATCATTACTTCGAGAAAAAAAGATTATTAATATAACCCTTTTAGAAGGGAAGATATGGTCATTTGTTCTGGGAATGTCATTTTCGAGCCTGAAACCTGAAAAACAGGCTCGGGGTTTAACAGGTTAGAAGAACACAGACTAAAACAGCAATGTACAGACAAATCAGATCATTAAACATGATCTTAAAATATATGTTATATATATATATTTTTTGTAATCATTATTTGTAATACTTTCTGCTGACACTAGGTGGGGCTGTGCCCCACCTGCCCCTAATGTCCAGCCGCCACTGCTTCACTTACTTGTTACTTGTAGCAGGACACGTGCGTGAAAGGTGTTGTTGCCTGGTAGCGTGGAGCTGCACAGGTAGGTGCCCTCATCCCTAGGTAACACTGCCCGGATGTTCAGACTCCCGTCATGCAGCACTGCGAGGCGCTGTCCACCGAGGGAAGGGCTCGGCGAATAAATGCTACCTTTGACAACTTCTTTTCCGTTTTTTATCCATGACGTTAAAGTCGGTGTTACGTTACCGAGGGTGTAACACGGAAGTATAGCGACGTCTCCCTTTTCGGCTGTCAGGGCCGTTTCGGTTGAGCCACTACCCGAAACTGCAGCTTAAGAAGAGAGAGAAAAAACATAATGTAAGCCGAGTTTACACTCACCTGAGGCTGTGTGGACACACCATTAACTCACCTGTCACACATAAACACATGTGTAGAAGCGCTACAGGTGTGACTGTCTTCATGTTAACTCTCCAAAAGCCTACATCGCCTTTAAAAAAGAAAGTGAACAAAAGGGCTTCCCGTCCAAACCTGCCTGACTAGTATACCTGTGTGAGCCTGTCGGAAACACACCGAGATACCTGGGCCACCAGTCCGCCCATTATAACACCAGTAACACACTATAGCAGGGAGCACCGTGACACGGGGTGAACTCTCCGCAGACCTGCTTTGTTTACTAGAGTATGCTGATCCGGAAACTTTGGTACGAATACACCACGCCCCGACCTCACCTTGTTAAAGCTACAGTAACACCATTTATTTTTCTTCTATATTAAGCATACTGGAATGACTACACAGGTAGTCCTGTTATATCGGTGTTTATAGATCTGTAGCTACTGCTTTTTGGTTATCTGTTCATCATTGAGCCTGTAAACAGCATTTGAAGATCATCTCACATAGAAATATGAAGCAGAGGAAGTTTACTCGGTTTTTATACAGTTAAGGAATATACATACATACATATAAGTTATTGTAATTTTCATTGTAGAAACATATCATTCTTATAAAATACATGCATAACATGACGTTTTCTGAATGATAAAATCACCTAGCAATGTCTCATTTAGCAGTTACATGGTATGTTGTAGTAAATAAAGATCATAGGTTTGCTTATAGTGTTATTGTCATTTCATTCATTATTTACAAGACTGGTTATTTCATTCTGGTGAACATTCATACATAATTTAACATTAGCATGTTAACAATTGAGGTTCTTTATAAACAAGCCTTAACAGTTATGGATAGAAACTCATTAAAACACCATCATTGCAATATACTGTCCAAATACAAACTTTTAAGTTTTGATGGTCTTGTTCTGCTTTCAAGAGTTCGAATGCTACAACACATTGAGGAGCTTTGTTCAGCTTCGCCGTGAGCAGGGTTGCAGACACTCGAGATCTGCACTAAATGCAAATATAACCGTCCCTCTGAGGCACACTGCCTTTGCACAATCTGCATTTTCATTTATGGCCATCAAGCACTGGAAAACTCTTCCATTTGAACTTAAAAGCTGTACTGACTTTAACTAATTATCTTATGGTGCAAAACAATTTATATAAAGCAACCAGTCATGCCAACATTAATTACACTATAATCTGAGTTTTTCCATTTTAACTGTATTGTAATATTATATTTTAACTGTAGCCTAATATGTATTATTTTATTGACCTGTACTTAAAGGTGGGGTAGGTAATTTTGGAGAAACCAGCTCGAGTGCGCTAGAATTTGAAAATACACAGCCGGAAAAAATCTGCCACTTCCTTACAGAGCCCCTCCTCCAACACACACGAAGGCTAACAGACAGGTAGGCCATCCAGTTAACTGCCGGGCCGGCTAAAATGATTGGTCATGCTTTTTACAGCGCTACGGCTTCCACAGATGAATTGTTTTTATGTATTATTGTCAAAGCATTTAACATATTCATTGCTATCAGGATGTTAAGAGCATTCCATGGAATATAACAAAAAGTGTTTCTGAAATAAGTTACATACCCCACCTTTAAATCATGTTTTATAATTGTTTGTGTGATAGATATTATGCAATATTTTAGTGTTTGTTGATTGTTGTGTCCTGCGTGAGGACTGCAGATGGAAATTAGCCATTTGCTATAATCTGGCATAATTGATATATTCTCTTCTCTGAGATGAATGTATGTATGCATGGTCCTTGTTGAAATGAATACACAATACATGGAATTAATAGGAAGAACATTTTGTATTATGTGAGAGTTTTAAGGTCAGTGGCATAGACATCTGAACCACTACAAAGGAGAGAATAGGCACCATTTATGTAACACAATTGACTGAAATAATAGGATCAATGAAGTTACATCTTCATAATAAGACACAAATACACATTCCTTTGCTAAAATGTAAGAAATACTCCTCAATTTACAATATAAAGTAAACAATTATCTTTCTTTTAGACCCCAGTTTCTATAAATGGGATGTTTGGAAACAGAAAGTACTGTATGTTAATGGAGCATGGGCCCTGGAGGGGGGTCAGCCACAGAACAGTGATTGACAGATATTTCAGCAAATCACAATCCAAGTGGCAGAGAAGTGGCAGAAATGTGACAGCGCCCTCTGACGGTCGCTTGCAGCTGGGGTAGTTTGTACCGTTCATGGGTAGTCAGATTGCTCGGAAAAAATACACTTCACCAGCCATTATTCGACACAAGAAGCAACACAATTAACACATACTAAACTTCCCTCTGATTTGACTTGATGAAGGAAAGCCAAAATATGACTTATATAATAATACTACTACAGTGAAAAAAGACAACAAACTTGGTAACGGTCTACAAATGGTAATTTACATCAAAACTATCAGATGTCACTTTAAAAAAAACCTGCTTATATAATTTTGTTCAATACTGATTCATAAAATCTCACAATTATATTTTTGATTAAGGTGATTAATTGTTCAGCTAAAGACGCTTATTGTTCACTACTGCCCATTTCTCCTAGTAGTACTTGAACGCTCCACTTTTGGCAGGTTTTGTGTTCATGCTTGAACAGCAGTACAGTAAAGTGGATTCAGCAGCAGGAGAACGTCACAGGTCGAAATGCCCGCAGATTTGAGCCAGTGGACCGGGGACCTTGCCCTAACGGAGGTCGAGGAGCAGCCTGCACAGCCCCTGACCGTTAAATACGACTCTGTGGAAGTCGACGAGCTGGGCAAAGTCCTCAAGCCAACACAGGTTAGTCAGCTATTGTGGGCTAACCAAGCTAACAACCCAGCTATTGTTAACACTGCGTAATTTCTGTGTTTGCTTAAAAGCTGCTGAGCGAACAAGTCGTATTTAGTAGCACAAACGAATGCCCTTTACTTAATGTCATATCGGCCTGGTTGCAAACAATGAATTGGGTTAGATAATGTGTCCAGCGTGTTTGCAGCTGTAATAGACGGTGAACAGCGCCTTCTAGCGGATGCAACGCTGCTAAAGCTAAGGCATCTAAACATCAGTTTTAATAATCTCCCCCCTTTTTCGCCTGCAGGTGCAGAATAGACCCTCCTGCATCGAGTGGGAAGGATGTGACTCCAGCAAGATGTACACCTTGGCCCTGACCGACCCTGATGCTCCCAGCAGGAAAGACCCCAAATTCAAGTGAGAAGAGATTTTTACTGTTCTTAGCTGTTTCAGTGCTGTGGGCGGAACGGAAACCAGACTGGAATTTTGTCAAAGAGGCCGTTTAGTTGGAGATGGTCCTGAAGCTGGGCGACAACTACATGTCTAACTGTCTACCAGCATGTCATGCACTCACTGGCTGTGGCACAACAAGTAGTTTGTACAGAATAGGAAAGACAACAGCATTCACCAAACTCAAGACCCATCTCAGCGAGCTCAAAGATCTGGCCCATTTTGGACTCTCTGCCAGCTTGGAAGAGTCTCTTTTCGCAAGAGAATTTGCGCTTCTGCTACATGGAAAAAAGAAAAAAGAAATTGGGCTGATGTGCACAAACTTGGATGAACTGAGGTTCATAATTGCATCAACAACAGATGCAGCCTCGGAAAATCTGCCGCCAACAGAGGATGCATTTCAACAACATGTACAAAGAGCAATGTTTCAGACAGCGATATGGTGTCACAGCCCGAACCCAAACCTTTGTTATGGAGTCCTGCTGGCAGAGGGTGGATTGGCAGGGGGTGGATTGTCAGAGATGGGGTCATTCAACCAGTGCTATTTACAAAACCCCCAGCACCTACAGAAGTGAGAGACATTACTCACTTGTATTGCAAAGATGCAGAGTGTGGAGAGAGTGGAAAGTGCCAGTGCCTCTCTGTTGGCCTTCCCTGTACGGAGTTCTGCACCTGCTGTGCAGAATGTCAAAATGTTTCCGCTAACGTTTCTGAGGCACCTGACATTTAACATTATATTCTAGTATCTATATACTTGACCTCTCACAGAATTATTTGATGAATTGTAAACTGTACTTTGAATTAAGGTTCCAGTTTCAATAAAACCTGTACTATGTACACCTATGTTTTAGAGGTTTGCCATTTAGAACTAATACACTTGATTGTATTGGGTTACTCTTATTCTGACTATTTGGTGATGTAGTTCAGCCACCTGGTATTTCCCTCTCCAAATATAATGACCATCAGAGTGAGCATTCTTAACTTATAGGCTATTGTGCCACTTCTCCCCCATTCGGAATTTGACCTATGTCTAAAGAAATCTCATTTGCAATAGAACTGTAACAGATATTTCCGTGCAACTACTGGTTAGTGTTCAATAGCACCTTAGACAATTCAGTAATGGTATATCTTTTAGGGATCTGTTTTTCTGATAAATGAGAGAAAAGTGATTGAGTCCTATGTTCCTATCACCAAAAAGCACAATTTCCGTCTAAACTAAAGCTAAGTTTACAGGACTATAATTCAGTATTTTTTTTGTTAAATAATTGTCTGACTATTTGGTGATGTAGGACAGCCACCTGGTTCATACCTCAGCAAATTTAAAGAGGATAAGAGAGGCTTTTCAGTCACCTTTCCCACATTCAGCCTGGTCTAATTTGGCTCTTTTTCAGGGATTTGGGTAGTTCTAAAGAACAACCCAAAAAAAAAATGTTTCCCCCAAAATAAAATTTGACAACAATCAATTTCATTAATCGGAGACCCTAAAGATAAGAAAAATCATTGTTGTCATTTGTTCTACCTCGGGTAGGGGTATCTCGAAAACTAAAGCCTTTTTTGAGGACTTGCTGCTGGACTATTAGATCATCATGTCAAGTGGGAAATAAGTATTTTTGTGTACGTTTTTGTGCTTCTCTTATTTTCCTACGATACTGTTATGATTGGCTGTGAATAAGAAAATATGAAGGACAGACCATCTATTTATTTATATATATTTTTTTTTTTAGTTGAGAAAGGGGCTGGTAATATAAGATTATTTTCTTCTCCCTACTGCTTTTTGGGTATGGTGTGTTTATAGCGATATGTTTTGTGAATAATTGTTATAAATTAAGTTGTGCATATATCATGAACGGAATAAATACAAATGAAATGAAATCATAAATATGTATTTTTGTCTTTCACTTTAGGGAGTGGCATCACTTTCTGGTGGTCAACATGAAAGGGAATGATGTTTCCTCTGGCTGCGTCTTGTCTGACTACGTGGGCTCTGGTCCTCCCAAGGGAACAGGTGAGAGAGAAGGAAGCTTAGAGAAAAGCTTTAGCATGAAGGCGGTTTTCAGAAAGACCTGTTAAACCTGCTGTTTGAATAACGCATTATTGGATGGATTAGCTCTTTTATAATGTCCGGGTGAAGTTCAAAAAACAAAATGTCTCTACACATCAAGACTTTTGCTTGAAAATAGTCTTACAGACAGAGGGCAATAAACTTTACTTTCCACTGGTCTGTTTGTGTAGAAATAATGTTAAGATTAAATAAAAATGTCCACAGATAATGTAAGATATGTCTGTAGCAACCGGTTTTGTAGTGAGGCACATCTACAGCCTTCGCCATGGTTAATCTTGAACAGTATCTGCAGCCTTGCATCAATAATTGACTGTTTTAGGACATTATTTTCCGGCAGAACTGTAACATAATATTTTAAACCTGGACCTTTGCCCCCCACCCAGGCCTCCACAGGTACGTGTGGCTGGTGTACGAGCAGCCGGGCAGCCTGTCCTGCTCCGAGCCCCCCCTCACCAACCGCTGTGGAGACAACCGTGGCAAGTTCAAGATCCAGAGCTTCAGGCAGAAATACAGCCTGGGAGTCCCGGTGGCGGGGACCTGTTACCAGGCAGAGTGGGACGACTACGTCCCCAAGCTGTACGAGCAGCTGGCCGGGAAATAGATGAAAAAAACTTGACCCCATAGCGTTCAGCACTTAGATTTCCGATACGAGTTGCCATTCTTGCAAGGAGCAAAAAAAAACAAACAGGAACCAAACATTTTGTGTGCCACCTTAAAGTATGTTTCTTTTCCCACTGATGCCTACAAATGCTGTGACAAAAAACTCAATGATGTTAACTGCACTCTTCTGCAATAAAACTGTTAAACGGTGAAATGGTTGCGTTATCCTTTCTAATGTTTTATTATCCTGTAAGGGCTGATCAATGTTTAGAGACCCGTTCGGCCAACTTGAATCCTACATTACACCTTAGTATTAATAATATACAAATATAGTTTACATTTCAAATGTGTTCTATTTATATCTCAGTAGGTAGAGCAAGGAGTATACATTTCTTTTTTGGAGGTGGTTACATTTGGCAAGTGTTTTTTGTCAGCAGTTACAATATACACACATTTGGGCTGGGGGAACTAGGACCTACAGTACATTTAGGTCTTGGCCCCTATTTCTCTTTAATCCAGGGGGTTACTTTCATTGCTGTTTGGTCCACACAAGCTTGAGGTCATATGTCATATCATAACTTACCTTCCAGGAATCATTTTGTGGAACAGCAGAGGTTATTAGTTAAGTGTAATGCAGTCATGAGTAATCATCATGACCTTAGCTCGGCTATCAGACAAACGTTTGGTGAACTTTGTTCTTCCTAACAACCGGTCTTAATATGTGTATTGATATCTCATTGTGCATTTATCAGCCCTACAATACAGTAGCTGGAAATCAGACTGATGTTTTCTTACTCATTTCATTTGTATCTTAAAAAAAAGATGCCAAGGCCTACATTACAATGGAGTAGTTGCCGCTGGATTTCATACTCATAAAACGTTTTCTTTAGGTAGATTATATAAAACTGTGCACAGTGTAAGTGATGAAATGTTGAATACTTGACCAACCATGTTTCCAGTTAGTTGTTCAGATAAGAGCTCTTCAGCTGTAATGCGTGTTGTCAAGATGAAATGCAAAACATTTAAACTTCTTTAACAATCATCTTTTTGCTGTTATACACAGTGAATATGATTCATAGGAGTAATTCATATTAAGGCATATATATAACAGCACACCCTTAGTTTGTGTGATGAGCACTTTATTTACAAATATAATTAAAAGCTCTGACAGATTCATGCTTTCTTTTAACCTGGAAAAAAAATTAAAGTGCATGCAATAATAAAGCATCATACTGGTCTGGTTTATAAGAAAATACACAGCTTGGGAGTTGTGTAAAGCAAAAAAAAAAGGTAAAGAAAATCAGATTGATACGTGGCTGAACCTCAAATACTATCTGAGGAGGGGGGAGGGAAAAAAGCGGCTTTAAAAATTCTTTTTTGATTTGAGTGACAGTTAAAATACAATACGAAAATAAGTAAAAGCTCTCCATAAATCCTTCTATACACAAAGTACAAGTCCCCCCGCCCACCCCATGAAGCCCTTTGTGCTAGCTGGGAGTTGGAGTTTATTATTATTATTATTCACATTGGCTGCCAGTGCAGAGAAATCAGTCAGTTCCAGTACCATGATTCAAGCTCCCCTCAGTAAGGAAATTCACCTGTCACAATTATAATGAGCGTACCTGTATGTACACGATATGCGCGTATCAAATTATTCAAATTTATCATAAAAATGTCCAGGTGAATAAATACAAAAAAGTGTTGAAAGATGCGGTGCAGACTGACGGCCGCGGAAGGATCAGCTGTTTGATTTAGCGCTTTTCTTTTTTTGCATCACTTGGGACCCCAAAAATCGAACTAAGCAAAAAAAAAAAAAAAAAGACCACCTTGCAAAATGCATGTGTGTGTATGTCGCTCATCCGACCGCCCTCGTTTTTCTCTCCCTCCTTCTCTCGTCTTCCACTTTAAAGTCACAACAAAAGTGTCATCATTGCACAAGAAACAAGAAACACCGTGACTAGGTTATCATTTGTCTTACACAAAACATGACAACTACAGGAAGTTATCCAGCATATTTTTTTTTGTCATCTTGTGACACCACGAGAGGCAAGGAGGGGGAGGAAGTTCAGGTGGGTTTGGGAGGAAGAGGTGGAAAGGGGGGGGGGGGGGGCAATAAAACCTGCCATCCACTTTGTCTGAGCACCCCCCCCCGGAAAACACACTGAATTCTGGAGTGGGTATTTTCTCTGTGTCTGTGTGAGGGCGTCAGCAGCTGTGAACACCTGCACTGTCAGGTAGAAGGAGAGGGACGGCAGTGAGGGACGGCAGCAGGGGGGTCTCAGCCCCTCATCTGTAGTCGTCCTTGGGGAGGTCCAGGGTGCACAGGTTGCCGAAGCCCAGCCTCATGCTCTCCATGTCGAAGGCGTCGGTCTCGCGGTCCTGCCGCTCCAGAAGGTGCTTGATGCGGTCGGTCCTCTCCTTCTGGATGGAAACCAGCTCCTCCTCGATCTGAGGGGAACACAGGGGGGCACGCAGGGTTCATATATTGGAGGACACTTTAATAAAAAACAAAAAAATACTATTTGTCTGTCGAAACTGAAGGTACATTGAGGAGGGGAAGTGGTGTTTTGTACTCTGATAAAAAAAGCTTTGGGGGCATCTTCTATCCAAGGTTGAAAACAAAACAAACAGTTATGTATTTGATGTTCTGTACAATCTTAAAAGAGGTAGAAACAATATTTTACCTGTGTCTCAATGTATAATAAAAAAAGTTAAACTGGAAAAACTATTTATATAAAGCATCTTTCCTAATCAGGTCAAGCCGATGACTTGTATGCGTAAGAACAGCGTGAGTGATACTAAACATATAACATATGACTCAATATGCAGTAAATGTCCCAGTAAGACAAATCAGATATCCAGCCTGAATACAAAACCAGGCCCTGTAATAATATAATACAACCACGATCAATGGGGTTGATAACCCACAATGGGGTTGATAACCCACAATGGGGTTGTGAAAGTCAAATCATGTGATTTGAGATAAGTCTACACCGGGCTACGGTAGGAAAACAACCATGAGTGAACAACCTCAGCCATAGCAGATAGATGATTGGAGAAATATGACTAAACTAAACCCAAGATTAGGAATAAAGTAGATTCATTTCAATCAGTTGTCCAACGCCCATCAATTAAAGACATACACCTAAAATGTAAACAGTGTGTGAGTTGAGTATTGTTCTCTGGCCAAATACCTGGCGGGCTTAAGTTGTCCTGAAGAGTGCAACAGGAAAGTAAAAGAGACACCTTTTAAGAATGATCTGCACACGCCTGCACAGTCCTGACGCAGAGGTGATGTAATGACACAGTTTTAAGGAATGTTAAGGGACTATTTAATGGCTGTTTTTGGAAATAATCTGTTTAGGTTTACTATTTTGTGGTTGGTATTTGCCAGAGGCAGATGCAAATAAATACATGCAGGTGTTGTGTGGTTTAATACATCTCAGTCTGAAACGCAGCCTCTGATACAGTCCTTTCAAAATGCTGTGATTATAACAGGATGGTTGTGTACGTCTCCATGACACTGCAGAGTTTTTCCCTTCTTGACTAAATGAGGAATACTACGGTATGCGTCACTTGATGCAGTGTTTTGTCCTGTGCGGGTGTCAGTGTGTTAAGTTGTGTTACTCAGGATCAGTCATGGCAGGAGTTGTGTCTGCTGGGTGTCTCAGATGACCCCCCCCCCCCCCTCAGCACACACATCCACAGGTGCAGACAAAGCACTGCATGGCGCAATACGGCAACTACTGAGCATGCACGGAAAACTCCCGACTCCTGACCATGAACCGAACCGGAGGACAATAGTGCCTCGGAAAACAATGACATCATCCCGGAGCCAGCGAGCAGATCTGGAGCCAGCCAGGAGAGGGCGTCAGACCCCCGTGCAGAACTGGACCCCAGAACTGGATCCTGACGGCATCGCAAATGTCTCCCTTTGTTGTCGGAGTGCTGTCTACTAGACTGTGGCGACGATGACGTCGGTCACTTTGGAAACAAGTGTTGTTCTAATCTCATCACATGTGGTTGGCAGCTTATGTGTTCAAAGTCACAGAAAATAAGAATTTAGGAGTTTCAGGACACAGCTTGATAAAGCTGGGTCAAATACATGCATCGTAATTTAGAATGAGACAAAGTATGAAAGCTAGGTGCCAGCTTGCAACACGGGTGCTGATGTCATAATTAATACTTTATAAGTGTAACAAAATAAAAGCATAGAAACGTCCCAATTGTATGCACGTGAATATCCAATTAGGACACATAAAACAAGCTATAGCGTTAACTGTATTAATTGTGCTTTCTTTTAAAACAGACAAAAATGTCGTAGTGAGAGAAACACTGTGTTTTCTACAGATTTCATCACCATTAGAGGTGCGTGGGAGAGAAATAGTTGTCAGCTCCCGGCAGGAAGGCATGCCACTATCACCCCCACCTGTGGTGAAGAGAATCTGTGTGTGTGTGTTTGTGTGTTTATCTATGTGTGTGTATGTATGTAGGAGGCAGGATGCTGTCATTGTGTTAAAATGAGTGACCATTTCCTCAACAGTGTCCTTTTTAGGGCGCATTTAAATGATCTATGACGTGAAAGGCTTCGAAATGAACGGTAAAGGTTTTTAGAAGCTTGCTACTTTCATTATTGTCAAGGTACTGATTTACTTGGTAGTGGTAGCATATAATAGGCCAGCTAATGCACAGTGAGCACGTCAGGGTCTGTCCTTTCCCCGCTCAGAGACCCAGGTCGTCGCACGCATCTCTGCTTGCCTAGCAGACATCTCTCGGTGGATGTCTGCTCACCACCTCAAGCTCAACCTTGACAAGACTGAACTGCTTTTCCTTCCGGGAAAAGAGTGTCCCACTCTTGACCTAACAATCAACATCGGCACCTCTGTTGTTTCCCCGACTCAGACTGCAAGGAATCTGGGTGTGCCCCTAGATAACAAACTGTCCTTCATTGCAAACATAGCTGCTACAACCCGCTGCTGTAGATACACTCTTTACAACATCAGGAGGATACGTCCCCAGCTGACCCAGAAAGCGACGCAGGTTCTGATCCAGGCTTTCGTCATCTCACGCCTAGACTACTGCAACTCCCTCCTGGCTGGTCTACCTGCATGTGCCATCCGACCTCTGCAGCTCATCCAGAATGCAGCGGCTCGTCTGGTCTTCAACCTTCCTAAATTCTCCCACACCATGCCGCTCCTCCGCTCCCTTCACTGGCTTCCGGTAACTGCTAGAATCCACTTCAAGACACTGGTACTTGCGTACCATGCTGTGAATGGATCTGGCCCTTCGTATATCCAGGACATGGTTAAACCGTACACCCCAGCACGTGCACTCCGCTCTGCATCGGCCAAACAGCTCGCTGCACCCGCACTGCGAGGGGGACCCAAGTTCCCATCAGCAAAAACTTGTGGGTTTGCTATCCTGGCTCCAAAATGGTGGAATGAGCTCCCCATTGAAATCAGGACAGCAGAAAGCTTACACATCTTCCGGCGCAGACTGAAAACTCATCTCTTTCGACTCCACTTCGAGCGATAGAATTATTAACAAAGCACTTATATACTAATAAAGGACTGGCTTATCTAATGCCAGTTGAGTAGCACTTGAAATGTTTTAGCTCTATGAAACCTGATGTACTTATATGATTCTGTTTTCTTCAAGTTTGTATCTTCTTGGTCGAACGCACTTATTGTAAGTCACTTTGGATAAAAGCGATTGCTTAAATCAATGTAATGTAATGTAATCAATATATCTGTCAAGCACTTGTTTGAAGCCTGAATTTAATTACACGTAAAATGGAAGGAAGTGCACCAACATTAAATTGCGTCTTGGTCCTAAAATCTGTTAACTCTAATTTTAAACCGTATGTCTTTTACTTTGAAGTCTTAGGTTCCATCCTGTCTGTCTGTAGCACCTAAATTGCTCCAAAACTGTGATTTGTATTAATCGTTATTCCTGTAGAACAATTGGACGCGTGTTGATACTCAAACTGGTGGGGGTCTTTAAGTTGATTTATTTATTAATTTTTTACACGAAGTAACTCTTTTCTCTAATATATTATTATTTTATATATTTGTATTATATAAATGTAGATAAATGCTTTGAAATGATTGTAATTTTAAGAAGAAGTGTCACAAACATTTCCTCTGTTGTGTTTCATTTAGGTTGTCAATATTGATCACCTGCCGTCAATCTAGAGTCGGTCCTGCAAAGAAAAGACATGAAAAGTGTCCTTTAGAGAGACGAGTGTTTGGTTCACCTTCTGCTCCAGGTGGGCCCGGCGCAGCGACACCTTCTGCTCCAGCTTCTGCAGCTCGCGCTCGTGCTGTGCCTCGGTCTGCATCTTGATCTTGCTCTGGTAGGCGTTCAGCAGCTCCATCTCCTGCTGCAGCTGCTGCCTCAGGGCCTGGCACTCGGCTTCCTGGGCCTCGTCCAGACGCAGCTGACAGTCCACCATGGACCCAACAGGGGGGGGGGGTACATTGATAAGACCCCATAAAAAAAGAGAAAGAAAGAGGGAATAGAGACAGAGGAGAACGGGGGGAAGAAAAATGAAAGGGCGACAGGGACAAGAAGGGGAAGGGGTTTAGAATAAATACAGAGAGATTGTAGAGAGAGGGAGATAGAAAGAAAAGGGGAGGAGAGGCAGACGGGATAAGGAGAAGAGAAAAAGGTAAAATTGTGAGCAACAGGTGGAGAGAAATACCTCGTAATCCCTTCAGAACAAGTTTACATTTCTTATCCTAAACTGTGGTGTAAAGTAACTAAGTACATTTACTCAAGTACAGTACTTAAGTACAATGGTGATACTTTACTTGAGGATTTCATTATTTTGTTACTTTGTATTTCTACTCCAGTACAATTCAGAGGTAAATCGTGTACTTTGACTCCACTACATTTATTTAATCCCTTTAGTTACTCCACAGATGTGGATGAATGATGTGAAATATAATCAACCCTTAAATCAGACTTTAGTTCCACCTGGAGTAAATTCACAAGCTACCCTGCAGTATACATTACTTGAGTAACATTTTTATTTCAGGCCTTTTACTTGTAACAGAGTATTCCAACACTCGGGCACTTTTACGTTTACTCAAGTACAACATCTGAGTACCCTTCCCACCTCTGATCCTAAATATTGCTTCCTGCATTTAAAAACCAAACTCATTAGAAAGCAGCGTATGGTTCTCCCTGCGCTCACCGCCTGCGAGGCCATCATCTCGTTGATGCTCTGCTCGTACTGCTCAGCCAGGATGGCCAGCTTGCGTGTCTGCTCGTCCTTCAGAGCCTTGAGCACCGTCTTGTGCTCGGCCTTGGGCGTCACCTCCATCTGGTGGTGGCGCAGGGCCTTGTACTGCTTGGTCTGCACCTTGCATGTGTCCTGGAACTGCTTCTTGATCTGCAGCTCCAGAGCCTGGAGGAGGGGACAGAGAGGAGAGGCTATGAGGGGGGAGGTCAGCCGGTTAAAGAGTATTATGTTTTTATTAAAGGTTTGCTGTTGTTCTCCGTCCTGGGTCGAGCCCTGAGAAATCCTGGGTCGTGCCTCAGAGTAACTAAGTACAATTATTTTTGAGGTGCTTGTACTCTACTTGGGTATTTCCATGCTATGCTACTTTATACTTCTACTCTTCTTCATTTAAAAAGGGATATACAGCTCTGGAACAAATGAAGAGACCACTAGACAATTATCAGTTTCTCTTATTTTACTCTTTATAGCTATGTGTTTGAGTCAAATTACATCGTTTTGTTTATTCTATAAACTACTGACAACATTTCTCTGTTTTGGAATTCAACAGACACTGGAGTGGAATGGTTGCCATACAGAGATTGAGATTTAAGAAACATTTTGAGAGGTCTCTTAATCTTTTCTAGAGTTGTATGTCATTTTTACTCCACTCCATTGATTTAACAGCTTTAGCTACTTTTAACAAAATGCACCTCTAAACATTACACTAGTGGATTTACTCTTTAAGTCACAAAAGAGTCCAATTATTACAATATTTTACAAAAAGTCAATCAGACCTTTGTTTTTTTACAACAGTAAAATGCTACCTGGCGTAAAAATATTAACTAGAAATGTCACATGAATAAATATAATTATATACACTCATGAAGGCCATTTTCTGCACAATGTTTACTTCTACTTACTTAAGTCAATTTTTCTGAAAATACAATTGTACTTTTACTTAAGTAGGTTTGAAATGAAGGACTTTTACTTGTAATGGAGTATTTTGACAATAATGTATTGTTGCTTCAGCATCTGAACCCTTCTCCCACCCCTGCTGAAGTTGAAAGGTTTAGAAAAGCCGGTGGCTAAGATCCCTCTGCGTTATCCTCAAGAGCAGATGACACTGAAATGACTCTCCGAGATGACACATTTAGTGTGTTCTTTCACCATTTCTTCCAACTAATTCATTACATCCACATTGCATCACTGCGTTATCAAAATCTTTCCAAAGATAGAGGTTGCTCATTGCTTGCGCCATCTTAGAGGTGGATCCAATTTGTGATTTCAAAGACTTATGAAAAAATACATCATTAAAGCACCTGTACGACAATAACCACATCTTTGAAAGACTTTTTTCCCGACTCACTTTGAGGTTCTTGGGCTGCTGCCGGAGCTCCAGCACGTGTTTGCGGTGGAGTTCTCGCTCTCGCCGGTTGTTGTACTCGATCTGGTTCTCCAGCTCCGTCTGGTGCTGCAGGCGGATCAGGTCCATGCGCAGCTTCTGCAGCGTCTTCAGCTGCCGGTGCTCCAGCTCCTGCATGGACTCGTCGTGGCGGATCAGCATGGCGTGCTCCATCTCTTTCTGGGTCTTCTTCTTGTTCAGCTCCTAGGAGACATGCAGGGGGAGAGGGCAATGATGTAGCAGCAGGTGCTATTGGTGAACCTTCCGGGATCAGCTTGTTTTATATGCGTTATTCACATTTAAATAACTTTTTGTCTGTTTGTCATTTGGCATAATGGCAGCCCACTGCTCCTTACACTATGATGGGTCGAATGCAGAATGTACATTTCCCCTCTATGGGACTAGTAAGCGTATATAAAATACAAATAATAAATACAAAATATGCAGCTATATTCAACAGCAATCAATACATATCACAAATTAAAAGGTTCCTATTTGTTTATAGTTTTTTTTTTATTAAACCAAAACATTGAAAGTATAACCTAAAATGTAACTCAGAGGGTGATGTGGGGGAAATACAAAAAACCCTAAGACTCCACAAAAGAGCTTTTCTCTGTAATAATCTTCTTACACTTCACAGATCTAAAGACAATGGGTTTATTCAGGACACACTGGTCTTTAACACTGGTGTTGTTGTTGTTGTTGTTGTTGTTGTTGTTGTTGTTGTAATGAAACTATTATCAAATTATTTATTCGCAAAAACAACAACTTTAAGGTTCTTTCGCACCTCTCGGATCTGTTCCTGCTCCAGGTCGTGCCTCTTAATCATGACTTTGCGCTTGAAGGCGCGGCAGTTCCTGTCGTAGAACACTCTCTGCTGGGCCAGCAGCATGGCCTCCTCCTCGGCCTGGGAGTGCTGCATGTTCTCCTTGTGCTTGGACAGGCGCTCCTGCTTCTCCTTCTTGGGGGTGCTGTGGTCCTCGTTCATCTCCTGAGAGAGAATCAGAAACAGGTTTATTACCAGGTAGGTTGACACGTACCAGGAATTTGACATGGTGTTGTGGTGCATACATAAAAGTAAATAGCAGTCAATGAAATAGAATGGAATCAAATATGTGCAGTAATAATACAAAATCAAACAGACATTGTGTACATTGTGTGCATTAATGTAATGCATAGAGTCTGCTAAAGTTCAAAGCAGAGAGTTTGAGGAATTATGAATGACTTGTTTTAATAATGATAGGTCAAAAAGCAGAGTCAGATTTAGGCCGTGGCCAGTTATCAAGGAATTTGAGCTGTGATTTAAGTTTGACTTGTGTAGGCAAATATGAGTTTAACTGGCAAAATAAAAACAATGGTAAGAATGGGAGTAGCCATTGTGGGCTGTTGGGGAGGAACTATGTCTTCATATTCTATATTAAAACAATTAAATAGTCTAAAGTAGTTGAAGATGTCCAAACAATGTATTTCACATGCATGTTTTGAATGTGATAATAAACAATGCTTCCCTAAACACTGCCTAAATAGAGACTAGTGTTCACAATATCAAGTATTTGTAGTGAGAGCATACGGCAAACTCCAGTTGACCTTCTGTCTAGAAACTACAAATGACTTTCATAACCAGAGGAGGGTTGTATTTTTCCTTCCAACCAAGTCTATCCCTCCTCGGTATGAGTTCTCTTTCATGGGCTTTAAGGTAATCTACAACTCGAGCTAATGCACTTAGCACATGAGCCTGATCCCCGTTCTCTGTGGTGTCTAATTCCGTTACAGCCCTCAGTTGGTGGGAAATATCTCTGCCTGCCAGCGATGCTTTCTTTTAACTGTGCTGCTGACCTAATTTTGGTCACTTATCTTCTAACTGAAAACACAGTGTTTCGCACTCCCAGCCCACAGGGGTATTCTCTGGACTCAGATAGAAGGTTGTGGAGGCACACGAACGCCGCACTGTGCATATGGTTTTGTGGGTTTCCTTGTTTGTGTCAATGTACATGTGTAGGTACAAAATGAGTAGGCTGAGTGACTCATCACAACTTCCAAAAGAGCGCTTTTTGAGGTACTGAATGTGCATGTTGGTGTGGAGGAGGGCTGATTCAACAGTAAACAGCATGCTGGACCATGTGTCACACGCCAGAGAGGCTTTCAAAAGGAGAAAAAGGAAAGCAACAAAACGCGGCACACCTCCTTAATCTTCTCCTTGCAGAGTTTGTACTGCTTCTTTTGATTATCCAGGAAGGTGGTCAGCTCCTTCTTCTGCTGGGCCACGATCTGCTGCTGGAACTTCTTCTCATCCGCCATCGCCGTCTTCATCTGGTGGACACATGAAACGTGAAGGAAAAAAGAGCGAGTCCCGTTAGCAGCGGAAATAATAATCTTAAGTACTAAGAGATAAATGAACAAATAATGAATAAACATTCTTAAAAATGATAAATCTTTTAGTCAACAAAAGGTGCCCAGTGATGGCCCGATGATAGGATTAGCCATGTTCCTGTTTCTTTATCATTTAAATCTGTATATTCTTTTGTTTTGGGCTGTTTGTCGGATAAACAAATAGTAAGATGAAACCTTCAGGTCACAGACATTTTAACAGAAGTTTTTAACTACATGGTATTGACAACAAATATATATTAATCAATAGAGATTCTGCAGATAAATTAACAAAGAAAATTATTATTTTTTATTTTCTGAAGCCCTCAGAGTTATGTCGGCTAACTTTGTATCTGTTTGTCATGTATAATATATGAAAGTATGACCAGCCAAAGACATTGGACTTGCGGGTTTGATCAAACTTTTCATGTTATAGGCTGTTCTAACTAATATCAGTTTATATAAATGTAAAGGAAATTACAATATGCGTACATTTGTCTTGATAGGAGATTCATAATGACACTGCAGGAGTCCGTCTACAGGATAACAAAACATGAATATGATCCATAAAAATAAACAGCTAAAACCACTATTTCCAGACAACAGGCCTGTTGGTGTTTTCTTATGAAGCCAATGTCTAGTGTCCTTTTGGTTTGGCTAATTGACTTGTCTCTCACATGTGACATTGTGTGCTGTTCTACAGAAACAGATGTGCTATCTCCATGGCTGGGCTGGCAAGCTGCGTGCTAATTGCAGAGATATGCAGCTTGTTTTGGGACACTCTGTGACCCACTTCTGCCCTTGTGTTTCATCCTATGTATCATTGGGTAGCAGCAGTGCTCAACACAACTTTTCATAGCATTCAATATAAAACATTAGGGTTCAAATGATAGTTTTTTAAAACATTATTGCCCTTTCCTCAGCTTTAGAATAGTTTGAACTGTTGCATGGCACATGTTGCTCAGAGCGATCATCAGGACATGACTTAGGGTTCCTATAAGCTTCAACACTCTTCAGATATCCCACCTCCTTCTCAGAATGCACGGCGTGGCGCTTGGCCAGCTTCTCCAGCTCGATGTAGGCGTTGTTGGCCTGCGTCTCCACTTCCTTCTGCAGCTTGAGCCGGTGCTCGTCCATCTCGGCCTTCAGCTTGTTCTCCAGGGCGATCAGCTGCTTCTGGTGTTGCCGCCGCATGCGCTTGTATCCCGACATCTGCTCGCGCAGCTCGCTCTCCTGCTCATGCTCGTGGATCTGCTTGGTCACCTGTGGAGGAAGAGAAGTTAGGACATGTGATGTCTGACTTTTCATCAGACCAAAAAAATGAATGATTTAAAAGAACTGTTCACAGGTTTTAAAAGGCTTGGCCAAAATTAAAGACTTTGTGAATAGGCAAACATGAAGAACACGTTTTCGTTTCCTCAAATAGAACCTAAAACAAAATGTATTCAATACAGTTAAGCATCACAACTCAACTTTTAGTGTTACATATATCGGTTTTACAGAGACAAGAAAAGCTATTAACCTGTGATGGGGAAAAAAGGACCTTAAAAAAAGAAATACTGTGAAAACCCTGAAGATGAAGTAACAAGTAGAGCCTAACAAAAGCTCTTTCATCTGACCATTTTACACACACACACACACACACACACACACACACACACACACACACACACACACACACACACACACACACACACACACACACACACACACACACACACACACACACACACACACACACACACACACACACACACACACACACACACACACACACACACACACACACACACACACACACACACCAGAGCTCGGGCTACAGAAAGGATCTGAACCCTCTTTAAGTCAGACGGAGAGAGAAAACATTTACATTTATATCATGATAAATGTAATCTAAAATAAGGACAATTATGTCACTCAACAACAATGACACCCATCTTTCTTTCTTCTTTTTTTTGCAAAACTTGACCACCCCCGCAACACCAACCTGAGGACAGAAAGGGTTCTCCACGTCTAGGTAGTACTCGCTCCGCATCTTCTCGTAACTCCCACCTGAACTCCTCAGGCCAAACATGATGGCAAATTTTAGCCAAGTGCACCGGCATCCAGGAACCTTGTGCAGCATCCTCTGCCCGACAGAACCCCGCCTGAGCTCCGATGCCACCCTGAGACCCACCCTTACTGGACGACCACCCCCCCCCTCTTCTTCTTCTTCTTCTCGTGGCAGGCGTGTGAACTGTGAATGAGGCAGGCCGCCCGCGCCGGCCAACAAGAGCACAGAGCGCCTCTTTAGTTGGGCTAACGCTAAGCGGCGGACAGCAGGTGGGTCACATGAATACCTCATTGAGTAGGAGTGAGAGAAGTTGGAGAGGGGGGGTTGGATAGGAGAAGGCATTAAAAACTGAGGGAGGGGGGTGGGAGGTGTTTGCAAAGGAGAAACAGCTAATTCAGAGTGACTGGGAGAAAGTTGGATGAAAAAAATGCCAATAACTAGAAAGAGAATAAGAGCATCTAGAAGAGAAAATGGGGTGGAGTGTGAAAAAAGGTGGAGGTGGAACCCCCAGCCCCCCTTAATCTGTGCTGATTAGCTCCCAATCCTAGTCACTCGCTTCGCTGCCACCCTTCGTGCTGCATCAAAGGGCCAAGTCACGTCATGTGACGGCCTCTTTCACACAAGGTGTGTGTGTGTGTGTGTGTGTGTGTGTGTGTGTGTGTGTGTGTGTGTGTGTGTGTGTGTGTGTGTGTGTGTGTGTGTGTGTGTGTGTGTGTGTGTGTGTGTGTGTGTGTGTGTGTGTGTGTGTGTGTGTGTTTGGTAAGAGGGGCATGCAGGCTAAAGGGGGCATTAGGCAGCTGATCTCAGTTATTTGCTTATGTTGTTCAGTTTGCTGTTATAGAAATACTGCAAGGATATGATTTGTGGAAAAAAGGAAATGCTGTGCTGGTGGTTGGGAATTAGCAAATAAGTAGGGCAAGCACTCACAAATGGTCTTCTTACTTTGTTGTTGGTATCAAATTAATAGCATTAACAGAGGCAGTTCTGTTTTCACTGTTATCCTGCCAGAATGCAGGGTTGAAAAGAAGGCATTCAATTTGCTGAAAATGGATGATGGTCTTCAGAAGATTGTAATCTTTTTATTGCCTGGAGCTATTTGGTCATTGAGGAGTGGAAAAGGAGCATTTATCTTTACCTAAAACTGAGAAAAGAGATGCATCCTTAAAAACAAGTATGCCATTGTTTGAGTGAGAAATGTTCTTAAATCATTAGAAGCCTCTATCTGCTCTTCAGGTCTGTCAGGTAAGAGACCAAATAAGAAAACAATGCCCTGACTGAAGCTACAGATGTATAGTAACACGAGGGGAAGTCATTTGGCTGAAGAGGGGAAGCAAAAGCCTCCACAGACCCTTCTTTACTGTCATGTTTTCCTGTAGATGCTGGGGACTCTTTGTCTCATATGTCTCTTTGGATCCCAAAGCAAAGCAACTGCAAAAATGCATTGGGTTTAACCACATCCTCCATCTCTACATATGAAATATTTTTTTTCCCTCCTGCTATATAAATACATGGCAGATTTGTTGTGTAAGTGTCGTTTGACGGGGAAGGTGCATGTTTCTTAAAGTCGACTGATCTGCTGCTCTTTTGTTGAGCGGCAGATGATGTGAAATCTCCTACAATGTCGTCTCTACAGCAGCCTTCAGTCAGTTGACCTATAATAACCCCTGCCCTCCCTCTCACTCTGTATGCCCTCTCACATTGGGTCTGTATGTCTTTACACCCATCTCTTTCTGCTGTTTCCTTCCCTCCTCACCCTTGTCCCTTTTTCCGTCTCCAATGTTTTTTTCATTCTGCTCTCATCTGCCCTTCTCTTCAGTTTTCCCGTCGTTCTTCTTCTCTGCTTCCATGTTTTCCCTTCAGATCGGACTCTGTGTCACCTCTGCCTCTCTCTCCCTTGTCCTGCTTTGACAGCCCAGATTCAATCTGCACTGCTCTTGTGTCTCACCTCTGTTTGCTTATCTGTCCTTCGCCCTGATATCTCCTCCACATCGTCCTTACCTTCACTAGCCAACATTCTCTTTCATGTCATGTAATCTCCCTTCATCACTATGATTTCCTCCTTTGTCTTTGCAAATAGCACATTTCTAACTCAGGAATTTGTGTACTTGTTTTATGGGGGATGCAACTTCTTCCTGACGGTACATGTTTTTATATTTCTCCTGCTCTTCGTCTTCTCATCTCTTTCACTTCTCTGGCGATCCCTCTCTCGTCTCACCATCTGGACCCCCGTTCGTGTCTCTCCCTCTCCCTTTGTCTACCTGCTGATTCCAGTCTCAGCGAGCCGAGGCCAATCTGAGGACGTCTGCGCTCGGCAGAAAAAGATGATGTCATCTCTGTTTGAGCGCCGGCGGGGAGGACTGGTGCTATCACACAACACAGACACCGTGGTTTACACCATGTAAAGACGGGCGGCCTCAGTTACACAGAGCTGCTAGGTACCTTAGTGTTTTGTCATGAGAGGACCTGCTACAAATCTATGACAATTAAAAGTTGTGTGTTTTATGACAACATTTCTGATTTCATGAAATAAACTCTCAAAAATAACTACAACCATCACAATTGACAAGTACCTTTCTTATCATTTTGTTTCATCTTTTCTTAAATGACACTAAATGGCCTGTTGAGGTATGCGTAACCAATACTTTGTTCTAGGGTTTAATTTACTGGATGATTTTGTGTTTTCAGGACCCTCACATGTATTCATACTATCAGGAAAATGCTACTTTGGTGAACCAGGGACAAGTGTTTGCAAAAAGAAATGGCTCCTTTATGAGTCAACAAGGTTGGCTGGCATCGAGGCTTCTGAGCATAATAGTGAAAAGGCTTCTCACAGTGAGACAAAGGGAGCTGATGTAATGCTTATGTGTTTAGCCAGGTTTAATTCTTCTAGCAATGCAGCAGTCAATTGATTAAGTGTGTATTAGGGGGGATTATATTCATCAATTTTCTCTATGAGGAATTTTAGACCTATATTCGGGGGGATCTTATTTTTTAACATCCTAGAATTTCTGCTGCACTGAATCTTACACTTCCAATGGATGAAGAATGGCTGTAAGATTTTAATAAAGCTATATACAGTTGTGTGCGACGACAGATAAAGGCGACCTCTGGTCAATAAAACCACACAGTGCTGGACTTGGTTCACACTCGGATCAAGGTCAGCACGAGGACACACGTCTTCTTTGCTCATGTTCCTCGTGTCTGCTTTAAGACCACTGGGTCATGGATGGGTAAACAAACACACTCACATACGCTTACACACAACACTACTACTAGTTACTAGAGCCGGTTTCCATGACAACAGACATGAAGGGAGGGAGAGAAGGAGAATATTCCTCCCTCTTCAACTCAGACTGTAGAGTCAGATCAAAGAATGATGTATTATAAAGTGCAGGAGAGGAGGAAGTAAGAGGAGAGGGGAGGGAGGGGAGCAGGAATATGAAGCGTAGTAAAAGGAGGAAAGACAGCAGAGAAGAAGAGAAAGGCTGTATAGTTGCAGAAGACTGGAGACAAAGAGTCAGAGAAGGTGATGACCAAAACATGGGTTGACAGGAGGAAAAAGAAACTGAATATATAGGTGGGGCCAAAAGAGAAAGGCAGGGTTGATATTAAAACTAAAGTTTGTTCAAAAACGATCCACATGTCATTTCTTGGAGATATCAAATCCAGCCTCAATGTCCTGCGGCCACATTTGCAGACAGGTTTTAACAGAGAGAGACAAAAAAAAAGCCCGCTGTGCGCCCTAGTATTCTGCAATGGTGTGAATATGACATTCTGAGAAAAAACGCTGCTTCAGCAAGAAGCAGTTTTTCCAATTGTTGGGGGACTTATATCAACACAACTTTCAACGTGGATGTAGCACAAAAAAATACATATTCAAACATTCAAAAACATAACAAGGCTGTTACAGGTTCCCAGGAAGAGGAAGGAGAACAACAGAGGAAGGAGTTGAGATAAATTTACCAGAGAGGCCGATTTGATGGTGGCGAAGCGGCTCTGGTTCTTGTAGTTCTGGGCCTGGCTGCTCTTGTCGGAGGAGGACGGCCGCAGCCCTTGCAGTTGGTCCCGGTGGTTCCCATCGTCCCAGTTGTACTGTTGGTCCTGACACACACACACACACACACACACACACACACACACACACACACACACACACACACACACACACACACACACACACACACACACACACACACACACACACACACACACACACACACACACACACACACACACACACACACACACACACACACACACACACACACACACACACACACACACACACACACACACACACACACACACACACACACACACACACACACAGTCAATAGCCATAATACATTCATTATCACCATGTTTTAGGAATCTATAAATGTGGCTATGAATGTTACATGAACAAACCTGCAAGGAAACACCTTCAAAATAAAGGTATGTTTGAAACGGAAAAGTGTGGTGTATGTAAGAGCAACTTAAATGGAGATATCTTCCTCATACATATCCCATACATTTAGCTAGGGATGGGCAACTTTGATGGTGGTGGGGGCCACATAATTGATGTACTGGCCACCAGGGGGCCGCAGATTCACTTGGAACACACACAAACAAAAATTCCATGTGTTGTATGTAGTTATTAACAAATATACTAAGCCTGACATCTTCATAGACATTTTACAATCAAAGGGAACATCCCCAAAAAATGGGAACATCCTCTAATAAGCTCACTAAACAAATATCAGTTCACAGAAATGTTATTTCATTTTTGCAAGTGGCATGTTTGTATTGAACAGGTTATTAAACAGTGGAATAAAACGATTTTAAACTATTGGAAAGCACGGAAAATGTGTGTGTATTGAGATTAACCATTAAGATGACATAAACATGAAGTCATGAACACTAACCCAGATATTAGTTGTCTAATGAACCTAAAACACTTGTAGCCAGTCTCTGCATTCCCCTTATTCCACAATAAGGGGAATGTCAACACAGACACCTGTCAGCCCACACTCTGCTGTTCCTCAGCACCACTCCCCCTCCCTCCCGCTGAAATTATGAATGAAAAGCGTAGGGTCCGTGACAGTTTGTTTTCATCTGATTTCAAATAAACAAAGTCTTGGTTTTAAGAATATTAAATTTGTTTCGCCAAATTCAGATGATAAATACAACTTTTAAGCTTGTAAAGGCATAATTACAAGAGGCAACTTAACGTCACAGCAGACATAACAACAGCCGGTGTTTCTTGTGAGGGTTTCCCCGGGAAACAAACACAATACACACAAATGCGTCACAGATTATTTTGCGGTATTTGAAATCATGTACGCAGCTCGCGGCGTAACTAGGAGTCTAGTGGACGGTATCAGTACTACAAGTAAAAAAACTTTTTTTAAAAATGTGTTTTTTATTATTAATTACGTTGTTTATAAATTAATCTGAGGGCCGCAAAAAGAGGAGGTGGGGGCCGCATGCGGCCCGCGGGCTGCCATTTGCCCATCCCTAGACACTACAATATATAGTTTACTTTTCTAAAAAACGAAAATAGACAAAGTGTAGTTAAATAAAACATGTAAATGTGTATTTCGGATGTTTTTCTTCCAACCAGTCTGGAAAGGCACGTTATGGAGGCAAAATATCCAATACTTAAATAATTAAACATTGCTTGTAGATAGATGTTTTTGCCCGGTAGTGTTTTGCCTTACAATAATGCAAGAGCAAATTTCACTGTTGTGAACATGAAGGTGCTACAGGACACTTCACACTGCCAGTGAAAAACCGTGGCAGTGTTAAATCGAAAATTCCCCATTGATGTGAATGGTACGACTTCTAGACTTCAAAAAGGCATCTAGGGCATCTAAGGCTGCAGAAACTGTGTCAACCATAAGCAGGAACATCAAAATACGTCTACACTAACACCCCCTCCCCCAGCATTACAAACTGATTTCAGGACCCAGGGGACCAAAGAGTTGATTCATGTGAGGAGGGGGACTTCATCAGCATCTGAAAACAATATGCGTCACTGTCACTTGTTCTCAGCTCAGCCCCTGAACTTGAAACACACTGGCTGTCTTTTCATGGAGTGTCGTCCTTATTCATGCACTGTCATATTTACAAAGGGCGGATGAGGAAAGAGAATGCATAGCAGTGACAGGCCTCTCTTGACAGATGTTTAAGTCACATGAGAACGTCAGGCATTGTGTTGACCTGTGTGTGTGTGTGTGTGTGTGTGTGTGTGTGTGTGTGTGTGTGTGTGTGTGTGTGTGTGTGTGTGTGTGTGTGTGTGTGTGTGTGTGTTGTGTGTGTGTGTGTGTGTGTGTGTAGGATGACTGTAAGTAGGGGGAGTGTGTGCTGCTTGTCGACATGTGTACACAGCCTTTGTTCTTGAGTGTGAGCGGTGTTTGTGATGATCTTGAAGCGGTCTGCCAAACAGTGAGGACTGTGTCGATGGTTTCCATGGTTTCAAAGGGGGAGGGGATTTCGCATACCCTTGAAATAGTAAAAGAAATCCAGAGATGTGTGAACAGAGGCATGTGTGCTTTGGTTGTGTGTTTTTATGCACTCACTGAGTACTAGTGATTTTTAGAAAGCCAGGTGTTTATCTCTATATCCTAAGGTCCTAAAAATGGAAATCAATGACATTTCAAGGCCAGGTAGGCCTTATGCTAATGTCTAATGATAGACTTTTGTGGTTATCTAGATTTTAAATGTTATCCATTAGATATTTTTATTCTTCTTTATTAGCCACAATGAAACACTAATCCTTAAGCATGGGACTTGCAAAGACAATAAGTTAGAGCAGCGCCTCCAAACCAGAGCTTTTGGAAACATACAGGGTAAAAATAAATAATCATATTTTAACATCATTTAGAAACATTCGCGATATTGATTTTTGGTTGCAAAGATTAGTGCCGATTCCATGGGTGTTTCAGAGCTTGAGTACCAATTGGCAACTTTGAGGACCCATGAGGGAAATCAAAATGTGGGGTTTAAACTTGTGTCCATTATATCAAACTCTCCTGGTGTCTTTAAAAATCGTATTTTTTGTAAACACTTAGTGGGCTGCCAATTAACCAACAGTAATTGTCTCAAAGAAATGCACAATAAATATAAAATGAGGCCTGTTGCAACCAGTATGACACATGTTAATCAACTAGTCCTTGTAATAAATAGATATGTTTTTGATGATGTAGCACCCTGTCTCTGCAGTAAGCCATGTTAGTATTTTTATACCAATATACGACTTTGTTCTGTTGACGTACACCTTATCTGTCTAAGGCCCTTTAATTATTGGAACAAGCTTTTGTTATATTTTCCTACAATACAGTGTTTTGTTTCTGTTGTGGCAAGGCGGTTAAGAGCGGATTCACACTGCCTCTCCACCATGAACTTAAACCTCTAGTTCAATTTGTAGTTTTCAACTTTTAGCAGCATTTCAAAGGTGTGTCTGTGCCAAAGGGTTCATTCTGACAACTTGTGTGTGTATGACTTGTACCTTCTTTGTGTGTGGGGAGGATTCCAGGGTGCTGCTGTAGTCCTGTGGGTGCATCATGGTCATCTCGGAGCAGCTGTCGTCCAGCACCTCCTGCATGCTGTTCACGCTGCTGCTCTGGCTGCCTGTGCTGACCGAAGTGCTCGGGATGGAGTGGTTGCTTCCCAGGCTGTTCATCTTACAGCTGGCTGCCTCGCTATCCTGCAACAGAACATCCAAACAATCACATTCAAAAACACAAATATACACTCAAGAGTCAGCTCCAATAGATACAGGCTCCTGCAAAAGTGTATGTTTAAGGAAGTCACCTCAATACATGGAAATACAACTTTTGGTTGTATCAGAATCATGCTAAACTGCCTGTTGACTTTACATTTGCCCGTGTGTGTTTGAGTGTCATTCTTATGTTATTGCACATCTGTAAGCCTGAGATCTATTCAGATTAGATGGCCACTTGATTGTGTGTACATGGCAAATTAAGGGAATAAAGCTGCACAACTATTAGGTGCAGGTGAATATTCAATTAAATCTGCAGTAACCGACTGTATCAGGATGTTATACCCAGTCTTTTAAAATGACAGTTTCTGGTTCTTTGGGTAACATCACTATCCTATCCTCAGACTTTGTCCTGTGAATCTGATCTTCGTGATTCCTGTCTGTTGCCCCAATCAAGTGAACAACTTGAGAAATGGATGCACTGCAGTAGAGATGATAAAAATGACGTAAATCGAATCATTGTATTTGTGTAAAGAGATAATTATAAAAATGGTTACTTCCAGCCTCTCAAACGTTGTTTTATTTTTATTTTCTGTTTAAAAGTGGTTACTACTGTATAGCGGGGGAAAAAAGTAAACTTGCACTCTAGGAAATAGTGTATATTTTATGATAATTGTAAGACCAAACAATAATCAATTTATCTAGAAAATGGCTGGCAGAATATTTTAAACTGATTGATTTAGCCTGTGCCTGACCAACTGGTATTTATTCATCTCTATTTTATCAATGAGTGTCTCTATTGGCTTTATCATAGTGTTTGCTGTTGTTTGCTGTACACTGTGGACTTGTTATGTGTGTGTTACCTTTCTATGATAGTAAAGCTGAAATAAATGTGGTTTTACACAAAATCATTGTTTGAACATTGGAGAATTGTGAAATGAATTCAAATGGAGCTTGACTGGTTGGATGGGTTTGAACCCCTTGTTTTCCACTTGTATCCCTTTACAGTAACTCTTGACAGACCGTTTGTATCTCTGTATTATTTGCATAACGCTGATCTTTAAAATTAGGCTCTCCCACCTCCTCCTCTTCCTGGCTCTCTCCCATTGGTCCGTTGTGCTTCTCTTGGTAGAGGATCTTCTTCATCTTGCGGTACTGCAGGTTGTCCAGCTCCCGCACCGCATCCTTGGTCCTCTGGATGAGTTCCAGCAGAATGCGCGGCGAGCGTTCCCGACGCACAAAATCATGCTGAGAGAAGAAGAGGGAGAAAGTGAGTTAGTCGGTTGGTTGGGTTAGAAGTTATCTAAAGAGGGTTTGAGGGAGGAAACAATTGGTTTAGACATTTTTAAAATGTATGTTTATACATTAACCTGGAATAATTATTCATGTTTCTAGTTCAGTCTTTATACCAGACATTTTATCAATGCTTCATTTTACACAAAAACAAATACATATATCTACAAGGTTTTTTTTTTTCGAAAATGAATACCATTTTTAAAGACTCCATCTTAACATTAAAATACAATTAATATCCTAATTTAAATGTTAATAGGTTAAATTGTACAAATGGTCTTTTTATACTTTCTTTGAAACCTGGATTAATTATTGATGTTTCATTTTAAGACAACTAGAACATTATATTTCTTACAGACTACATGTTGACATTGAAATGCATTTAACCTTCTGATATTATTAAGCTAAATTATTAACATCTTTAAGAAATAATGTAAAAAAAGTGGTGTGTGCTCTAAAGGATGTAGGAGCTTTAAATAATATTTTGAGTAACTCAAAATGATGGTTTTAGAACATATAAGGGCCACAGGACTTTGATGTGTTGACATGCTCTGTTCTCAAAGATCTCAGTTGTGAATATAGTTCATATCTAATTTAATAAAGTATTTTACTGCCTGCTACTTTTTTCACGAAATTTACTTTTTTAACAGGCAACTGTGACTATCACTAGAGGGCGCCTGTAGGTTGCTCTGCCCATTCTGAGAGTCCCAGCATGCTTCATTCTGTAGTAGACTGAACACATGATATCTGTGAAAGATTGCCCATAAAATCGAATTGCATAAATACTCATAATCCTTTTCAGTCTAATTAATTATGTCTGAAGTGTAATTTCCTTGGCACCAAGTTAAAGACAGCTTCAAAAACATTGTACAACCATAGAGTAACAAGCTTACAATTAATTAGGAGGTTTCAGGCTTTTAATCTTAATCATTTAGTTTGTACTTTCTAGTAAGCCTACAAACATTTACCTCTCATTGGAAGCTCGATTTAATTACCCAGTCATGTATACACCTCAAATGTCTTACTTACATTTTTTTCCTGTAAAATGAATATTTCAAAAATGGTCAGATTTATTTAAAAGAATATAACGAATCATGTTTCCAAGATTGTTTGTTATTTTTCCAACACAGTTTTACACTAAACTCCTGCGATAGGTGTACTTCGGTGGAGGTTGAGGCATTATGCATTTATGTAATTACCTATTTTGTGTTACATAAGCAGCAGGTCAGAGTGGGTGTGCAGGGCTGGTGGGGTTTGGGTAAGAATGACATGGTGTATGTTGTTAAAATTAGTGTTTTTTTTTTAAGCATTGAACTGTACTGACATCAGGATGAAAATAAAACACTCTCCTGCTCTTCCACACACACACACACACACACACACACACACACACACACACACACACACACACACACACACACACACACACACACACACACACACACACACACACACACACACACACACACACACACACACACACACACACACACACACACACACACACACACACACACACACACACACACACACACACACACACACACACACACACACACACACACACACACACACACACACACACACACACACACACACACACACACACCCCCTTAGTCACTCTCATTCATAAAATACGTTGAGCTAAATCACTGAAATGTATGCAACCTCAGAGTACAGGACTATATATACTTTATAAAAAAAGCTATATTTTTAGGTCTATTTCAAGCTTTCTGTCACTGCACACCGTCCTCTCCATGTGACAGATGCTGGTGTAATGGGTTAGTCAGGACACCAGGGAATGACATCACACTCTGAAAATAGAGATGGGAGAGATTTGTCTCGTTTTCTGACGGACCAAAACCATAGTGTGGGTGGTCCCCCCTCCCCTTTCCCATCGACCAGCAGGAAGTTATCTCTGGGATTCATTATAAGTTAGAATGAAGCGACAGAATCTGAGTTGATACTGTAGTAGCATCACCAGCTTCTTCTACCAAAAGTACTAATCCTTTCTCTGAGATTTACACGTGAGGTATTGTGATGTTAAATGTGAGTGCACTCGAGACGAAATACTTTCTGAGTATTATTCTTAAAAATGTAAAACCTCCACCGCTTATGTAGAAAAGGAGATAAGGGAATGAATATTATTATTCAAACAGTTTTATTCTCCAACTTATGCTATGCATTTTATTTATCATAATTTGGTTATCTTAATTTATGAATTGGTATTTTTTTCCTCCTTCCTATCCTTGATTGTATGTTAATTTTAATGGATATTGTTTCTTTATTGTAAATCATATTGTTTTGCATTTTTTGTACCAAAGATGCTATACAAACTAAATATATTTACCTTATATTATTAATAAATGAATGGTTGAGGATCTTTTTAAATATCCCTCTTCTCTTCCTTTCCATGAGTTACATTAACAGAAATAGTTCTGGAACCAACACTTGGTTAGCTTAGCCTAGTAAGAGCATTGCTCTGCTAGCTCTAGCTCCATATTTATCTAACAGATAGCGTCAGTCTTGACATCTGACTCTCAAAAGGAAAACTAATCCACAAATAATGTATCGCCAACAATATTAATAAAGAATTTTCTTAATGTAACCAAGACATAAAGGAAATAGCCATTGACTGGGTCCAGCTTGTTAAATGTGAATATTCTGCTTTTTCATTTAAATATATTCATGTAAATGTAATTACCTAATTATTGATAGTCTGTACTCATGAGAGGTCGATTCATAATTACTTGTGTAATTTTTAATTTTAATACTTAATTACTATTACTCTTAACAAGGCATACAGGGTGAGTTTAACCTGAAGCCAGAACACTGATAGCTCAAGGCCCCCAGATTAGTGACCTGATTTCCCCTTTAAAGAGCTTGGAGGGGCGTGTGCCTGTGTGCCTGCAAAGATTGATTTTGTGTGTGTGTGAGAAGAGAAAGTGGGGTTTTAATCACAGGCTAAAACCCTACCCCCCACCCCCTCATTCTAAAGCAGCCCCTTCGACACTGATCCCAAGTCTGTTGGGTACTTATCCATCTTTAATGTGTTTTCGGACAGGATTTGGGTCAGGGGTGTTGGTAAGAGTGAATACTAGCCTAAACTTCGATCCTGTCCAGGCGAGAGTCCAGAGCCCTTTATTTGAGCTACCCTCAGGTTGAGCAGGTGGGAAAACTCTTGCTGGAGCCCCCACACTGTTGAGCGTGATTCCCAAGAACATAAAACTCTTAGTGGACCAATGGGATTACCTTTTGCTCACACAAACAAAAAGATCAACCCCTGGATAACAGGGAAACACAAAGAACCTGCACGGATTAACACTGTGTAAGTTCATTATGTTTCTGAGTGGATTTAGTTGGTTGTTATTAGGCGGGATGGCTGAAATACATTATAAAGCCTGATTTGCAGCTGCATTTCAAATGTTTAACCTTTATTTAATGGACAAATGTGCTTTATATTTAAAAAATAACAGTAGGGAAGGACAAGAAAAGAGGAAATGAGGAGGACATGTCGCAATAGATGATTTTTGGACCTCGGAAACAGCAGTTTGACAAAAATGTGATCCACTTTTAAGTTATTTTAAACTTCAGAAAAGTCCCTCCCAAGTTAACCTTGTTATAAGACGTACTGTATTTGTAAAAAGTATCCTAAAGTTGTATACACATTTTTTTTTTAAAAGGCACACCCTTGTGGCATTGTCACCCCAACTTCTTATCCCATCCTACCCTCTCTTTCTGCCTTCATTTCCTGTCATGTCTCTACTGTAACTTAAAGGCTATTAAGGTCCATGGCTTTGAGGCACAGCACAGGAAGCAAAGTTACAACAAAGAGACAAAAAATAATCAGAAATTCTCAGCGGGGTGCTTGCTTCCTGCGCTTGAACAATATATTCTTTAGTATTAAGGAGTCGCGGGTGGGTGGGAGTGACTCATCCACAAGGCTCATGGACTGACAGAGACAGGAAGTGAGGTCACAGCTGGAGGGATTACAGAGGAAGCCCACTCACTCTTAGCAGCTCCCCTGACGAGGGTCTGTCCTGAGGAATTTTCAGTAGGCAGTAGTCGACGAAGCTCCGGAAGGGGTCAGACCTGGGTAATGAGAACAGTGAAAATCAAAGACTCCCCTTCCCATTCAAACATTTCTAAATCAGGAAAAGTTCAAGCCAGACACCAGAGGCAAGGTTTGTCATGAACCGGTCCACACCCTGCCATGTGTTGTTTCAGACTATAGGGAAAGAACACATCCAAAATAAATGTTGATTTAGTAACTGTGTCTATTTGAGTATGCAGATGTCTCCTTAATTAACCAAAATTACATTAGAGGATGCGTCATTTGCATATTTTGTAGAATACAAAAAAAGCTTTCCTATTGTAAGGAGACGTTTTATGGCAATCTATTTGCTACATTGTTTAACATTATTCAACTGAAGTGTCTTGTACATACAAAATGTATTGGATTTTATAATACATATATTTAAAAAAGCTGCTTTCTCAAAATATTCTCATACTCTGAGCTAGGGATGTCCACTTCAGCAGCTCTTACTGTACATACACCAATTATTCTAGTTTTTTCCCCGTCTATGTTGTAACGTTATTTTTAGGATTTGTTCATATATTATTCACAGCCTGATTTATAGACATTGGAAACCTGGCTTTATCCAAAGATTTCTGTTGCTGAAATATAAGCAAAAAAGCACAAATTGAAGAAAATTAAGATAAGGTCTTAGTCATTCTATTTTTAAAAAAAAAGTGTAATACATGAGAAATGTTGTATTGATGTTAGTAAGCAACTGATGAATTCTCACATTGATATCGACTATAGTATCAAATGTTACCATAGTTGACTATTGTCTCCCTATAAGCCCAAATGGTAGGCTGCTTTCCACCACACATCAAGTCATGAATGTTGCACGTGATGAGTTATCGCTTCCTCTGCTGTGCCTATGTTATCATATCAATGAATTAAACCAGAACAACCCTATGTAATCTCTTATTGTAGCCCCATATATTACCCATATATGGATTATGTAAAAATGTGGAGCAATACAAATATAGGCCACTGGAGAGGTGGATCATTGTGACTTTAATCTAAAAATATACTCCTGATAACTAAAACAATGTGATTGGATTTTTTAATTAAATTAGCCCGTAGTGCTATTTAAGATATTGAGCCGTAATATGCACATTCAGGGTCTTTGTAGGGTTCACCAATCCACCACAAACTCTAACGTTTTCTGTTGTAAGCCCAGGTCAATGAGTGCAATGTAGTGTGTCATGCCAGTGTGTGTGTTCGGTGTAAACCCAGTGAATGTGAGCAGAAGTTACACTGAGGAGTGGATGTCTGTACTAGTCTCATCTGGAGGGATGTTGCTAACGCCTCAGGCCGCTGGAGCTTCTCCAAAAATACCTCAACCCTGCGCCACCTCACACAATGCTACAAACCAACGCTAATTTTATAACTGCAGCGCATAGGCAGCAAACTTAGAAGACTCCCCCTGCCTCATGTTTCTGATGACAGGGTCTGTGATGTATTCTCTTTTTTAGGGTGTAAAATAAGAACACTGTTATTTAATTGAGAGCTTGGTGGAAGATTCATGAAGGCCACTGATGCCTTCAGGCTGCGCTGAGGCAGGTAGAAAACAACTCTCACCCTTGGCTGCGCAAAAGATTCTTGCAACATACGACAAGGAGCAAACACAGACACGACTCTGCATGCTTAGGACCGCACACTTTCATACCACAGTAATGATAGCATAAGAAGAACACAGAGGTAAATAACATGGAGAACATCAAACAAAGGGTTAATATTTGATGAGTGTTGTTTCCCCCGTGAGGCCCGCACCTCACATGCAAAGGGTTAGTGTTGGCTGCAGCGAATCAGAGGAACTGAGGAATATTTACAGCTTTGCTAATTTCCTGCTTGCAACATTTTATGTCGTTATTTCTTATAGCAAATTTAGATCATCTTCTCTACATATTTATAGTCTACAAATACATCCTCTTATCTGCTGCGTGCAATAATACAACCTGGTTTCCTCCTCCATTCTTTTAACTCAAGGTTTGTGCAAGCTCATACTCATATTTGCTAGTTAAATAATTATGAGGATGAACTATTTCTACCTAGTTGAGAATTTACAACATGAACTAGCTTAGTGTTAACATTATGCTGCAGCTAGCCAAAAATAATGTTTATAAAGTAATGTATCTTAATTGAATGAAGTCAATAAAGCAAAAATCATCAGCTTAAATTATTTACATAAAAAGTAAAGCAAAATAGAACACAAATGATCCGTCTCCGCAGAAATGAGCAATTTCAAAAAACATTTCTTAATTTATTAGGTACACTTTATGATTATATGAAGAAGCAGCACGAGTCTGACTTCAACACTGTGGCTGAGATGGTGCGGCAAAGAGCTGTTTAAAAGCTGCTGGCCTAAATTAAATCGCTTAAAGTTTTTAGATGTCTGGTAGGACAGTCTCTAGAGGATCTGCTGTGAGGCTGAGAGCAGCATAACATCCTGGCTGTTTTCCCATAATACATTTAGAAAACTCAGTGTGTATACAAAGAAACATCAAGGTTAGAATGGAAAACACAAGAAAAATCTGAGTTCGATCAACTAGAATAATATTAATATAGTATTTATAATTACACTGCTTTGCTTTGATGCTGTTATACATGTAGACGTGCCTTATAGCCCAGCAGTAACGATGTGGGTATTCACACTGTATTACTTTGGGAGAGGTTTCCCAGGTAATTACATAGGAGATTTAAATCGTGACATCGCACAAGGCCTGTTGCAGGGTTCAAAGGTCACGCAGATTAACACAGGGATGTTTTACCCCCAATGAGCACTGATCGGATTGGCTTTCACGTTCAGTTGTGTGAAAGTATTGTATCAGCAGTTTCTCTGGATTTTTTTCTTTCTTTATATAACCATTTAAGACTTGTTAGATAAGCATATTGTTTTCAAAATAATGTTGTAGTTCTTGGGTTTGACTGGCCACATATCGGACATATTGCCATGAAGGAATGAATGGAGGAATAAATCTTCTATATTATTTTAATGACTGATTGAACTCCAGCAGTATTAATCTAAATATGTTATATGTTTAACTGCTATGCCTGTCATCTCTGTGTAATTGTGTTTTCTCCTGGGTTCTGTAGTGTTCGGAGTATTTGTTCTTAATTGATTTTCCTGGCTAAATAAAGGTTCTACTACTACAACTACTACTACTACTTATTAGCCTTCTGCAAATTATATTAAAACAATTATAAAAGAGACAATGTTGAATGGTGTGTTTTCAACTCACCACTCATTGGACTGTAGCGTGGGAGAGTCGTTCTGTGCGATGTGATATAAGGCACTCATGGCATTCATGTTGAATAAGGGAGGTTTGCGTTCCGCTAAAATAAGAGAAGATGGGAGAGTCAGAAAAATATATAAGGGTGTGGATTCAGTGCCAAGGATTTCACAATCAGATATCAGCCTCTCCTTAAATGAGGCAGACACAACGTCTCCAAAGCAACCAGGAACAAATAAGATGTATTTTCATGTTTTACAGATTTTTAACCAGCGTACATCTGTTACATTTCTTACATCAAGGGCCCTTAAATTCACTTCTTGACTAGATGTATGCTCACCCAGTTCAATACAGGTGATCCCCAGCGACCAGATGTCCACCTTTCCCTCGTACTGACCCTCGTCCATGGCTAGGATCACTTCCGGGGCCATCCTGAGGACATGCAAGTGCACAAACATGCATAGTTTATTAAGTACAGGGAAAAATCCACGGAAATGTTATAATCTGCTAAGCTGCTCAGAGCTTTTAAAGACTCTGGTATGCTGTGATAGCAGCTCAGTTTTGTGAAAGTATGTGTGTGTTTCTATCAAGGCGGAGTGTGAAAACTGAACACTGGTCCAGCTGTTTATGTAATGGCTTTCATTAACCAGCAAAGCTCCATAAAGTGCGTGAGTGAGTATTATGATGGGCAAGTTAGAGCAGATAACTCTATATGAGGCAAAAAACAGTAGGCATTATTAAATTAATGAAATAAAGTGTCAGCGGCTGTATCAATAGTGACCATCTTGAGGCACGCTCACCCTTCACTTCACAGTGAATACCCCTATTTATTTACCCCTATCCTATTAACTTTGTCATTTGTAAGCATAACTAGGTTTTTATTCAAAGTGACTCGGGGGCAACAACAAGAAGTACTCACTTTCTCCAAAAAAATGAATTGTTCTTGTAATTTCTATGCAAAGAAAGCACTAAAACAAATACCACAATTCCCATTTTTCTCATTGTCATTGGTCTCTCGCATATACTGTAGACATGTAAGGCGTTCAGTGTTGTGCCATATGCCTCGTGTTTCATGTATACTGACCAGTAAGGTGTTCCCACAAAGGAGTTGGCAGGTGAGGCAATGGAGGCGGAGCCAAAGTCGGCCAGTTTGACCTGACCCAGCTCAGTCAGCAGGATGTTACCAGCTTTCACATCTCTGGGTGGGGAGAGGGGGATGGAGAGAGTGTATTTAGGAAGAGCAACCAAGAGAATTCATATCCTTTCCAGGGATCTATTATGCATTATACTTCTCCCTCAAATCTTAATGAACTGGTCACTGATGTGGTGTATTTATAGATGTGATATCTTTATTAATTCCGTTAAGGAGATCATGTTTTTGGCTCGATTTATTTGTCTTCAAGCAGAAAAAATACTGGCCCCTTTTCACTGAAAATTGGTGAAAGGGTGTAGCATGGGCCGAGAAATAATCCACATTCAATATCAAGGCTGACACGCTCATTTCGTTTTTAACATTGCAAGATCTGTGCTGCATTCATGGTGTGTCAGAATAATCTGAAAAAAGTCATATCCATCTAAGGGAAACTTGAATGCAGCATTGGCTTTAGCGGAGGTCTACGATCACCGAGTGCGACTCTAATTTTATGGGTTTTATGTCATTTTTACAATTTTGCAATGAGACATGATGATACAGAACAGTCAAGATGATTCATACAGCTCCATTTAAGAAGCTAATCATATTTCCCTGCCATTAAAAATTACATTGTGGACACCAGTAAAACAGAAGGGTTGTTTCTTGCTCAGTAAGGACCACATGTACCTACAGAGATGACGTTTTACAGCCTAATTAGTAAACGCTCAGTCAGGGAAGTGCATCTCATCTCAGCCTCTTATCATGTTTTTGATAAAGGCACTTCCTTATGGGAGCTAGAGAAAAAACTGACTCACCTGTGAATCATATTATGGGAATGTAGGTAAGCCAGTCCTAGCAAGGCACCATGGGTAATGGCAGCAATTTCCAACTCTTGCAGTGGTTTCTTATGAACTGGGGGAGAAATTAGCAGAGTGGAAATGAGTAAAAACCCTCTGAAGACTTTCATTATATAATCATGAAATGTGTTCTTCACAAAGGCCTTCATAATAAATAAAGCTTCTTCATTTAGTTATGAAGCGCAGACTTCAAGCAACTGCTGGCATCCAAAACATCACAGTATTAGTAATAAATAAATAAAAACTATAGCGGTGTGCCCTGCTGATATAGCAGTAAGAAAGTAGTCTCTTGGCATTAACAGTTGTGATAAGGGCTCCTAAGCCGGCTCCCTGTGGACTGTTGCAGTAACAGAGAGATTACATGCCAGGCGAAAGGTCCCAGCTGAACTATGGCTGAGACATTTCAAAAACAGGCCGGGGCCGACTGTCAGGACCGTGTGCCTGCATGAGTGACGAGCTCACACATAGATGCTTAAAATAACACAGTGTGTTCAGGTCGGGACTGTTGAGAGGATGGACACTTTACAATTGCCAAGCTTTGAAAACTAGAAAAAAATTGGTCTTCAGAAAAAGGAGTCTACATCTAAGTAACTCAGATATGGTCTTTTGTATAATGCATATCATTTGAATCAAAGTGCTCAATTGCAAATCGGATATAGAAGATATAGAATACAGAAGATATATGTTGTATTATTTAGTTACAAGACCATTTATAGAGTATTTGTTTCTAAATTGTTTTAGTTTTAGGTTCACATTATGTTTGAATAATGACAAATAACCACAGGAAACAACCAAAGAACCATCTATGTTTATATATTTATGTTGCTTATTAAAAATGTCTATTGAAGAGTATTCAAATTGAATCAGAATGTTTTATATTGTGTATTATTCACATACTGTAGTGATATTTGTCTTTTCTACTGTAATTGTGTATATGCTGTTAATGTTATTTTTGATTGATCTGATAGCATGTAGCTAGCTAACCACAGTAAAGCTAAAGCTAAATGTACATAAACCACATAAAAAAAAAAAAAAGGTTTCTCACAGGTTTTATTTACATTTGACAGACTATTTCTTGGCCAGAGGAAGAGACTTCCTGGAAAAAAATAAGTTTGTGTGCATATTTTGCATATATTTACCCTCTAGTAAATCTGATGCGGAGCCCAGGCAGTACTCCATCACCAGCTGTAACAGAATGCAGATACAATAATTCACAGTTTGCTTTTCATTGTTAAATATCCTCAATACAAAGATTCACATCAAGTTTGTGAATACTTGTGAAAATGTTCTCAACGACAAAGATTGTGTTACTGATAACAACATATGCAGAGAAACTGTAGTGAGAAACACATTCAGTGGGAGATGAAATCAAAAAAGACAAAGAGGAAGGAAGAAACAAACAAATGTTGCAAGATTAAAACAAAAGATGGGAACTGGGACAAAGGGAGAGATGGATCCACTAACCCAGGCAGTGTTGTCTTTCAAGTAGCATCCTTTGTACTCAATTGTGTTTGGGTGTCGCAGCTGTCCCAAAAACTTGACCTCCTTAATGATGTCCTGCCACTTCTGCCAAAAACAAATTCAGACACACAGATGGTTACACACTACAGGTACAATCCCGGTAACACCTAGGTTGGCATTGCTGTGATTTGATAGTAGTGGCGCAGCTGGCCGCACTGTAGTAACCACTTTAACAGGTAATATGGTCTTTATACAGGTTTAAATGTAGACGGATAGGAATGTCTCTCAATAGCACTGCAATAAGGTTCAATTAAAAAGCATATTGAAAATGTAACCAGAAGAGTTTACATAGCAAGTGAAAGCCTCAGCCAGTCAAGAGCTGTGTGACAATGTGTAAGAGTCCTCACATGCAAAACACAGAGTTTATAAATAGATAAAGGTTTAAACAAAGGACGCATTCTGAAATAAGCTTATGCCTAAACTTGTTCCGTGGTTTGCTTGAGGGAGGAACATGTTTGTTCCAAACCTTGCAACCTTTGGTGAGCAATTATTTTGTATTATTTTCACATTGTTTTTGTTCCTTTAGGCCCTAAAGTTAAGGGTAATTAACCATCACAAATGAGAAATCTCAATCTCTGACATGCTACTGTCAGAGCTTGGGTAAATATTATTAGAGAATTACCTTTTTTGCATTTTAAGCGCTGGTTGTTACTGGATTTGTGCCAAAGCAAGATAAATTAAAGCTGCAAGCAGCGATGAACAGGTCGTCACACATCCATGTGCTTCAAGGGTCCTAGTGGAGGCCGGTAAACGCTGCAGTGCATTGAAGTGACCATTCGAGACGGGTCTGACAAGTTAACACTACTTATGATGGTGCTGAATGATGATTTTTGTAGAGAATGTCAAGAGTTCATGTTATCCAAGCTAATTCAACAATACAGTCTTTTGATACCAATGCTCACATAATGATTTGTTCAAATGAAAGAACCAAATGGTTGTTCCAATGGGCCAACCAGAGGGATTCTTCAAATTGGCAAATCATAGGGTTCGTTTCAATGGGAAACTCGAACGGTCCCATTTAATGAGCCAATCAAATGGCTTGTGGCAATGGGCCAATCAGAGGGATTGTATTAATGAACCAATCAGAGGGCTCGTTTCAAATAACCAGAAGAAAATCTGAGGCTAGTTTCAACCGACCTAACAGAGGGCCTGCATCAACGGACTAATCAGAGGGCTTGTTTCATTAGGCCAATCAAAGGTCTTGTTTCAATTGACCAAACAAATGACTCTTTTCAATAGGCCAATCGAAAGGCTTATTTCAACAGGCCAAATCAAATATATTACAGTAGAATCAAAGACATACTGGATGTGTGCAAAGGTTCTCTTTTTCACAACCACTATTTGTGTTGTACTGACTGTCAATGGTGGTGTGTTTTCTTTTTCAATATTGATGACCTTGTTATCAAACTGCAGGCTAACCAAATGTCAATGTGACCCAGAGATATGAATCAGAGACATAAGCAACACATTGTGGTGTCACATTTACAGTGGGAGCTTGGTTTTGAAGGTAAGCCTTTGCATGTCTATGTGCTCTTGTGTGCGAGTGATTTCCTTACTTCGGTAGTCTGCTTGCCATTATAGGACATCTTTTTGATGGCCACCACCTCGTTAGAATAGGAGTTACGCGCCTGGAGGGAAAAAAACAGAGATCAGATTCAAGAAAAATCAAATAAATACTTTTTCACACGGTTAGAACAGTCTATAAGAACAATATGGCATAAGTCAATTGTTGACAGAGGCACATGAAGCAACACACCGCTTAAGTTTAGACTTTACATCTAGTTCAAGAGTCATACAGCCAGGGGTGTGAAGATTTGAACTAAAAATAAATTAGTTTTAATTGGACGACAATTGTGGAATACTTTACTTTAACTCTCCTCTTCTGTATAGCATTTATTAGCACTATGTTAACATTTAATCATAGTGCCAATCATTATTTGATTCTACACCAGCCTTTAAGCTGTTGATATTTTGTATTATTAAACACTAGTGTTACAAACATGTATTACATGTTTATTTACTTGCTAAATAGGGGGGGCTAAAGTGAAGTGTTGACAACTCATGAAATGTCTTAAGGGTGAATGAGAGTTAAGGAAAAAAAAATTGGTGTATAAAAACATCATTATGAATGCACAAAGCAATACATCTACAACTGATTGATACAGCACTAAGAGATTATTTCATTTGAATTTAAACACATTTCCGCCTGATAAAAGCACTCTAACGTGATTTGGGGAAGCCTGCAGGTTTGTGATATGTGCTCGTTCTTCAGCTACTGTTAGGGCTTGAGTTGTCCGTGCACATCCACATGTCCACGCTAAACCCATGGTGTTAACCTCAGAGGCATTGGCCTTAGGAACAGCTACGCTAAAGCTCAGCCTAAACCCTTATCTCCGCTTCATCCCACTTACAAATGAATGGGAATTTCATGTTGAGATTCAAAAGGAATTACAGAGTATTCCTATTTGATTTGATTTCTGATTAATTTGATCCCTATGATTGACTGTCTGTTCAAGCATAATTGCTGTTCCCTCTGGTGTAATGTATAGATAGATTGCTGTAGAGAAGAAAAAAAAAAAAAAAGGTAACGCTGAAATATTAAAATACATTCAGGCTAATTGTCATCACAGAGGAAAGGGGGAGCATCAATAATTACAACAGGCTAATTCATTCAACATACACTGTAGTGAAGTGTGTGGGCCTGCACACGCAGCTGGGGGAATTCCCCTCGTTCTCTTCTATAATGGAGTTTCTCTTTAATCTTAACATGCGTTCACGATGCATAGATTCCTTTGACTATGCATGCATATACAGTAACATCATAGAAGGAAGATAAGAGGAAGCACTGTGCCACTGCCACTGTTCTTTTCTCGTCTACTAACATGCACCTAACTTGCAGTATTGTAGATTTTATTTCTTGAATGTTAGAAAATACAACTAGATCACAACATAGTAAAACCCAAGCTAATTGCTGTTATTTTGTTGTATAGCATGAAAGTCAATGTCAACACAATGTGTTATTTGCTACATATAGACATCATTATATCTGTCAGTAGATCTTTCATTTAGGTATTAAAACTGTAAGGATATCTTTTTAGACTAATTTAACTAAAGCTGCTCTTGCTAACAGCTAAAGCTACCAGGTTGCCAGTTGTAATGCAGACAGCATAAGTGTGTCAGTGAGCACAGCGCTGGCATCAGGGCCGGATTAAGACGCACACTGGAGCCTGTTAGCCAGACGGACATGGGCACCAGGGTAAGTTGTGACGTATTAGGGCTGTGTGTGTGTGTGTGTGTGTGTGTGTGTGTGTGTGTGTGTGTGTGTGTGTGTGTGTGTGTGTGTGTGTGTGTGTGTGTGTGTGTGTGTGTGTGTGTGTGTGCGTGCGCGTGCGTGTGTGTGTGTAAGTGAGATGGGACAGAAGAGGATGTTAAAGCCCTGACAGCCAAGAAAATCCTGCTTTACTATCGATTTCAAGAAAACAGCTGTCTTAGTAGGGAGGAAGGAGAGGAGGCTTATCGCTCCCAGCCCTGCATCTGGAGGGGGAGAGAGGTGTAGCTGTAGATGAGAGGAGGAAGAGGAGAGGAGAGGAAAGGAGAGGAGAGGAGAGGAGAAGAGAAGAGAAGAGAAGAGAGGAGAGGAGAGGAGAAGAGAGGAGTAGCTGTAGAGGAGAGGAGAGGAGAGGAGAGGAGAGGAGAGGAGAGCTGGAGAGGAGAGGAGAGGAGAGGAGAGGAGAGGAGAGGAGAGGAGAGGAGAGGAGAGGAGAGGAGAGGAGAGGAGAGCTGTAGCTGTAGAGGAGAGGAGAGGAGAGGAGAGGAGAGGAGAGGAGAGGAGAGGAGAGGAGAGGAGAGGAGAGGAGAGCTGTAGCCGTAGAGGAGAGGAGAGGAGAGGAGAGCTGTAGCTGTAGAGGAGAGGAGAGGAGAGGAGAGGAGAGGAGAGGAGAGCAGTAGCTGTAGCTGTAGAGGAGAGGAGAGGAGAGGAGAGGAGAGCTGTAGCTGTAGAGGAGAGGAGAGCAGTAGCTGTAGAGGAGAGGAGAGGAGAGCAGTAGCTGTAGCTGTAGAGGAGAGGAGAGGAGAGCAGTAGCTGTAGCTGTAGAGGAGAGGAGAGCAGTAGCTGTAGAGGAGAGGAGAGGAGAGGAGAGCAGTAGCTGTAGCTGTAGAGGAGAGGAGAGGAGAGCAGTAGCTGTAGAGGAGAGGAGAGGAGAGGAGAGGAGAGCAGTAGCTGTAGCTGTAGAGGAGAGGAGAGGAGAGCAGTAGCTGTAGCTGTAGAGGAGAGGAGAGCAGTAGCTGTAGAGGAGAGGAGAGGAGAGGAGAGGAGAGCAGTAGCTGTAGCTGTAGAGGAGAGGAGAGGAGAGGAGAGCAGTAGCTGTAGCTGTAGAGGAGAGGAGAGCAGTAGCTGTAGAGGAGAGGAGAGGAGAGGAGAGGAGAGGAGAGGAGAGCAGTAGCTGTAGCTGTAGAGGAGAGGAGAGGAGAGGAGAGGAGAGGAGAGGAGAGCAGTAGCTGTAGCTGTAGAGGAGAGGAGAGCAGTAGCTGTAGCTGTAGAGGAGAGGAGAGGAGAGGAGAGCAGTAGCTGTAGCTGTAGAGGAGAGGAGAGCAGTAGCTGTAGAGGAGAGGAGAGGAGAGGAGAGGAGAGGAGAGGAGAGGAGAGCAGTAGCTGTAGCTGTAGAGGAGAGGAGAGGAGAGCAGTAGCTGTAGCTGTAGAGGAGAGGAGAGCAGTAGCTGTAGCTGTAGAGGAGAGGAGAGGAGAGCAGTAGCTGTAGCTGTAGAGGAGAGGAGAGGAGAGCAGTAGCTGTAGCTGTAGAGGAGAGGAGAGGAGAGGAGAGCAGTAGCTGTAGCTGTAGAGGAGAGGAGAGCAGTAGCTGTAGCTGTAGAGGAGAGGAGAGGAGAGCAGTAGCTGTAGCTGTAGAGGAGAGGAGAGCAGTAGCTGTAGCTGTAGAGGAGAGGAGAGGAGAGCAGTAGCTGTAGCTGTAGAGGAGAGGAGAGGAGAGCAGTAGCTGTAGCTGTAGAGGAGAGGAGAGGAGAGCAGTAGCTGTAGCTGTAGAGGAGAGGAGAGGAGAGCAGTAGCTGTAGCTGTAGAGGAGAGGAGAGGAGAGCAGTAGCTGTAGCTGTAGAGGAGAGGAGAGCAGTAGCTGTAGCTGTAGAGGAGAGGAGAGGAGAGGAGAGGAGAGCAGTAGCTGTAGCTGTAGAGGAGAGGAGAGGAGAGCAGTAGCTGTAGCTGTAGAGGAGAGGAGAGGAGAGGAGAGGAGAGGAGAGCAGTAGCTGTAGCTGTAGAGGAGAGGAGAGGAGAGGAGAAAGAGGAGAGGATCTGAAGGGACCAGAGAGATCTGCTTTCAACCCCCCCTCCACACAGCTTTAGAATCAAAGGCTTGATGAGTAATTAGTGATGATGAGATTAATAAGGAAAGCTACAGAGAAAATGCTGAGAGCAAATCTGTCTCCACTTCATTTCATTCAAAGAGCCATAAGGTAGTGGGTTACACTTACAACATGCGCACAAATCAATGGATCGATCAGGGGTGACTAGCTCATAAATAAATCAAAGCGATATTCGTGTATTAATAAGCGCTGCATAGTAAAGGGCTTAGGGAGCTTTTCTTAAATAGTATTTGTATCTGTAATGGTCCAGCCCGTTATTCACATGCTCTATTTCTTCCAAAGCTAAATGGTCAACTAATAAACTCCACCACTACATCTTTGATGTTTTACTGCGTCGAAACAATGGCTTCAAACCGTTTCACTGTCTTCGAGGTCCACTCATACTCAATCAATAAACTCTGTCTTAACAGGCATGCTTTACGCTCAGATGGTGTAAAACCCACCAAGTTAGACTCAATATAAAAATATAAGATCCATACTGACGTAAAACGCCTGACCAAAACTATTTTTTTTAATATCTGAAATTACTTGATAATATGGTAATAAAAGCAGTTTAAAGTTTTTTTTTTTATTGTATGCAATGTCCTTGGTTTGGATGAAGTCCTTTCAATTAAAGTGTATTGGCTTGTGAAAGAACACAACATTTGCACTCACAAAGTAGACGGCCCCAAAGCTGCCATGTCCGATCTCGTGCAGGTCACAGAAGACATCCTCGGGGTCATCTTTGAAGAAAAGGTCAGCCAGCTCGGGGTCCTTCGGCACTCCTTTCCGCGTGGAGGACGGCATTATGGGCTGGACATGAGCTAGGCGTCGGGGGCGACGCTCACATACACACTACTGCTGCTGCCGCCACCAGATCTCCACCACGGACCCGGCATTGGCCAGCTAGACCTGGAAACAGAAAGGAATAGATTGGGACATTTGTCAGAACCTCCTCAACTTAACACTTAGCTGTTGCCACACAACACAACATATCACTTCCTGTGTGCAAGAGAATTCTTACATGACTGAAGTATATTTCAACTTTTTAAAACTGATTACCATTCATAAAATGAGTGTTATATTAGTGGAATTTAAAATAATAACATGCGGACTAAAGCATTCGTTATAGTGACACACACAAACACACACAGGCAAATATTCCTGCTTATGCCCTTATTCCAACAAAACAACAACTACAGTACATTTTATATTTCAAAAATATTTATCCTGTAGTAAACTCTTTAATTCCTTCAACTATCTTCCTGTAAAGGTCGGTGTTGCCGCATTTGAGAACATCCAAAAAGCTGTCTTTCATCATTTGTAGGTGTTTCGTTTAGTAGGTTTGTTACTCCGAGAGAAAAGTGGGCTACTTACATGCATCCCTAGTTGGTTAACGAACCAACAAAGATTCTGTTTGCACACACAAACCCGTATTGTGTGTGTGTGTGTGTGTGTGTGTGTGTGTGTGTGTGTGTGTGTGTGTGTGTGTGTGTGTGTGTGTGTGTGTGTGTGTGTGTGTGTGTGTGTGTGTGTGTGTGTGTGTGTGTGTGCGCGCGTGTGTGTGTGTGTGTGTGTGTGTGTGTGTGTGCATGCGCCTTTCTATTCTGCATTTGCATCGGTGCAGTTGATAGGTGACAGAGACAAGTAAAAGGACAGCTATATTGACGCAGCAGCACTGTCTAGTCCCGCTGGTCATCCGAGTCACACTTGCTTACGTAAACACACACACATACACACACAGACACACACACACACGCACACAACACCCTTGACAGTAGGGCTGCGTATTGGCAAGAATGTGGCGGTACAATACGTATCATCTTTCAGGGCTTATGAAATAAATAATAAATATCTGAGCATTTTTTTGTTTTTAATGCATCAGAACAGTTGGTTCTACATTTTGATTTATCATCAAAACATAAAATGTTCATACAAACAGTTGATTAAATCATGTTATTAAGAGTCAATATAGTATCGCGATACAAAATATTGCATTTCAATAGGATAAAGAAATATACTTTTCTTAAGATTATCAATATTCTCCATCCCTACTTGACAGCTGAAGCTGATTCACTGATGCATCATCACTAGGGATGTCCCGATCACCTTTTTTTGCTCCCGATCCCGATCATTTGATTTTGACAATTTGCCGATACCGATTTTTCCCGATCCGATCTTTATGCAATGCATTAAGAGAAAAAAAAGCATTCAAGTTGTCCCTTAAGGTTATTTTTTTATTTAAATTGGATATTCTATCCAACATGGATATAGCTTCTTTCTTTCACAGCAGCATTGGATCAAAACAAAATAAAGCTTATCAGTACTCGTTAGCTTACTGCTACAATTGGACACTGCGCCCTGCCCACTCTGTTGACAGATTTGAGAGAAATAAGCAACCAGGTCTATGAAAACAAGCCCCAAAGAAGCAACACATACATGATGTTCTGTAATTTGAAACCAAAACTAAGGCCTCATGATGACTTTAAGACTTGAACATGGTCATTTTTGTTTTGTAACATTGAATACAACATTTAAAAAAAAGTATTTAAAAAAAGAAATAAAATAAAATAAAAATCCCGATCCCAGATTTTTTTCCTCCCGATTCCGATCTTTTGAAAATCACGTGATCGGATCGGGACATCTCTAATCATCACACATGCAGACACACACTAATGCTAAATGTTTTGTATCACAAGGCTGCAGCCAGCCCATCAAGCGTGCATACATTCTGGACACCCTGCTCCAGTTAGCTTGGTTGCACATGCATCACACACAAAATCACACGCTATCTCTCTCACTGCCGTTCCTCTCTCTCTCTCTCTCTCTCTTTTGCTGTGTACCAGAACATCTCTGTGCACATCATCCAGATGCAGCTAATCTGGCTCCAAAAGGCCAGCCCCACACAGGGCAAGCTGACATACAGGCAGAGGCAGCAAGACATACATGCACACACAGGCCAAGACACTAAGCATCAGCATCATCCTAATCCCCCGCTCTTAAAAGGGGCTTAAGCCATCACACCCACTCCCAAAATATCTTAAAATGCCTTAAAGGCAAAGTGCTGTGCCCTCTGTTCCACGGCACAACATGTGTGAAGATAGTAGCCTCGTAGCTTTGGTTTGGCTTTGATTACTGTAGGTGTGGGATTCTGAGGGTGAACTATTTTATTGATTACCCGATTGAAAAAATATCTACTTATCTTAATGCAACTATCATTTGCTATAAATATCGGAATATGCGGATTGCATCGTTTGTTAAAAAGCAACCAAAAACATCTTCTTTTTTAACAGCATTTAAAACTTTACCAATAAAGTGAAAAGTATGAGTTGTCCACTACAGGGCCTGCAATGTTTGTCAGTAATGAAATAAATAGATGCCTGGAGTGACAACTTTTATGACAGTGTTAAATGGATATTAAAATGTATGTATATTTAAAAGAAACCCCTGACTGAGGTCGGTTGAAATACGGTTTAATGACAGTAAATTAATGATCAATACATTTTGCACAAGTAAACAAGGTCACAAAGGGTAAATCACACAGAAGTGCCTTAGCCAATCAGAATGCAGTCCTGCAGCACCATAGGTGGGCTAGACTGAACAAGCTAGTCAGATTTGAGATTCATTTGAAAAGGGCACTTCTCGAATAGGAAAAGGGCAGGTGCTCAAGCCCACTTTGAGGTCTATCTGTGCACATGCCTAGTGCACAACACCCGATTTCTCGAGTTTTGATTTGTTGTTCACGATCAACATACTCTCAATAGCACTGGCTCAAGATACCTCAAAGCTATTCTGCCATGTTTCATGTGTTGACTTGCCACGTCAAGAGATGCTGCTTATTTGTTAACCCAGAGTTGAGGAGAAGACATGGTAAAATACTGCTTCTTAAGTTGGCCAAATCAACATCAACAAGAACATACACTCTGCCTCCTTCTGTAAATGGAAAAGTCTCCTGATGCCAACCGGCTACAACTTCAAAGCTGCTTTAACATAACATCTCAGCATTGGGTATGGCAGCATGTTGAGATGCAGCCTGACTAAAGTCAATTTCATGGTTTTGATTTCTCTCTAAGAATGGCACAGAACATGCTCGGAAACCACCACGCGTTGCCACATAAACAACAGCCATGGTTTCAGTTTACCCGCTTACATAATGTGGAAGATCACATATACAGGCTTACATGCGTATTGCCTCAAGGCAGCTCTTGGTCACTGAGGCATCTTTGAGTAGCATGAACCCTTAAAGCCTGTGACGGAGGCGTGTCGAATGAGGAACGAACAGTACAGCACACAAATACAACCTGTAGGTTGCAGATCATTTTCCACATTATTTATGGTTTCTAGCAATTCAATGGAAGTCAAACTGCCATCAAGTATATATTTTTGCATGTGTATGGCATTTATTAGAAGCTTTGCGTGATTTTAGTTCTTCATATATCTGATTAAAGACTTTTTTAAGCACTAAAAGTCTGTTTGTTGACATACAACCAAGACAATTATGTATGACCACGCAGTGTCTCTGTTTGTATTTGCCGGTGTGTATGCCAATATGTGTTCCACCACCACTTTTGTTTGGCCACGTGTATAGTGTGTGTGTGTGTGTGTGTCTCCTGGTTGCATCAGCACTGTCTGTCTCTCCTCTCTACTCTATCTCTGCTGAACACACACACACACACACACACACACACACACACACACACACACACACACACACACACACACACACACACACACACACACACACACACACACACACACACACACACACACACACACACACACACACACACACACACACACACACACACACACACACACACACACACACACACACACACACACACACACACACACACACACACACACACACACACACACACACACACACACACACACACACACACACACAATATATAATGAGAATGATTGGAAATTAATGGAGATAATCAAACATTGTATAGAGAGAGATAGTTGGACCCCATGTGGAGAAGCTTTAAAAGCAGATCTGAACCACAATGATGGGAGGAGTTGGCGGATGAGTAAAAGAGATAAAAATGGAGCAAATTATGTCATGCGATCACTCTGGAGACTGTGCACAACTCCCTCTCACCCTCTGTTTCACTCTTCCTCCTCTAAGATGTGTGAAGTGATGCAACGTAACGTTAACAGGTTGTAACGTGGGGGGCTTGATTACGCTGTCACTAGTCCGGCAAAGTCCGGTATTTTGTCAGTTGTGTGTGTGTGTGTGTGTGTGTGTGTGTGTGTGTGTGTGTGTGTGTGTGTGTGTGTGTGTGTGTGTGTGTGTGTGTGTGTGTGTGTGTGTGTGTTTACTCTGGATCTATGAATGGCATTGTGCCGAGAGAGCTGATTAGGCAAATGGCATAGACAGATTTACTGCTCGGTGTGTATGAATTCTTTACTACATATTCACTACCACACGCATGCATGACACGGTACTTATGTGTAGGTGTGCAGTAGTGTGTCATGCATGCACGCACTGGTGGCTGAGTGAGTAAATGAGGCAGCATGTGTGTGGGTTAAAGTGGGGGAAGGTATTGCTGCCAAATTATTGCTATATTTAATAAATGATCACAAAAACAAATTATATGTAAACGAAAATATATCGTGTATATGAAAATCTGGCCTAGACTATAAACAAACACACACACATTTGAATTCAACAATATTTGAAGAACAATAATAAGGATTTTGCACTGAGTTTGGGAATTTCTTGCCGAATATACTAACAAAAGTTTTAACGTTGCAGTATTTTTGGAACAAAAAAACACATTAAAGTATCCAATATTTCATATAGGGAAATTAAATGTATTTTCAAATCAGAAATGTAAAAGAGAGAATATATATAAAAAAGTACTCTTAGACTTCTCTTGCTGTATCTGTACATGAACACATGCTATGGGCCAAAGTTCAACTTGCTTATACAAGAAACACATAAACAAACAAATACTGTACACCCCCCCTCCCCTCCAGGGCCCCTGTTGGTGCCGTTATGACTAATTGATGTACCAACATGTTGTTGCAGGAACAAGTCCATCAGGCTGGTAGATTTGGCTCTATACCATGTGCTGCGACAGACATTTAAATGGGACATCGCATCGCATGAGGGAATCTTAAATAAAAAAGTAGAAAAAAAAAAAAAAATTGCAGTATAACAAGGGGTAAAGAGAATGAAGCCAGTCCTGTCGAAAAAATAAGTACAAAATATACGGTATACAAAATGTAGAGTCAATAGCCGATATTGGGGGCTCCTCAAAACTATTTGAATCTGTCTGGGGCTCTATGATAGCCTACATAGCTAAACTTAAGACACTAAATTAAGAAGAAAGGGGGGGAACTACAAATGTATGTGTATGTTTTTTTCTGGGTTTTTTTTTCTTTTCTTTTTTCTAGTGTCTCTTTATCTGTTTTTTTTTTTATATTATTATTATTATTGTTATTTTATTTTTATTTATTTGTTCTGTCTTTGTATACATTTATGTATGTAGGTACGTGTATGTATGTGCATGTGTACATGTATGTGGGTATGTACTGTACACACTTATGTGTATGTGTATATGTGGGTATACATAATGCGAGTATATGGGTACATCTATTACTGTTACTATTCTTTATTCCCTTATCTATTAATTTTCTTTTAATATTATCTTCTACATTACTTTAACCTATACATGTATCTATTTATTTAGTTAGTTATTTAATTTACTAGCTAGGACCGGAGGGGGGAAAAGGGAAAAAAAAAAAAAAAAAATATTGACTGTATAAATGTAAACTCATTGTGCCTGACTCAATAAAAATAAATAAAAAAATTGCCGATATTGATACTTTTTCGTATTTATTTGGAGGGAAGACGAACATTGCTTCCGACAACCAGAGTATCGACATCCTTATGGATTCATCTTCTTATTATAGACACATGCATATCCAAACATTTGGTCTACCAATGTTGTAAATGTATTATCTTTTCAATTTACACACGGCATCTATTGCACGTCTGTCCGTCCTGGGAGAGGGATCTCTCCTCTGTTGCTCTCCCTGAGGTTTCTCCAATTTTCCCCTTTAAACTGTGGGTTTTCTCTGGAAGTGTTTCCTTGTACGATGTGAGGGTCAAAGGACAGAGGGTGTCGTATTGTCATACTGATATTCAGTACACACTGTGAAGACCACTGAGACAAATGTAACATTTGTGATATTGGGCTATATAAATAAACATTGATTGAGTGAATATCAAGTATGAAAGTGAGCTGAAAACATGTAGTTTTTATGAAAAAAAGAAAAACAAACTATCAACAGAGTCCAGTTCAACCGCCACTTAAAAATTACATGCAATTTCAGCATTCCCTAAACACAACCTGATATTTTATTTTAGAGTAATTAAAAAAACTCAGAAAAATAAGTTGCAAGGAGTTTGAACTTGCAAAAATGTTTGCAAGTTAAAGATCACATACATTACAGGAGAAGCCTTCTCCCAGAGAAGACAGAAAAGAGGATAATATCATATAATAATTTCATAATTGTATCTTTGCCTTTGGGGACAAAATGGACGTATGGAAACACCCATCACTGAGACATTTTAAAAACAATGTTTCTTGTGCATGGAGACTTGCATTTAATTGTTCCTCCTCCTATATTCATTTATTCAGAAATGTCTTTTAATTCATTGAAGTGTTATAGATTTAGCTTCACTTCTGTTTGATCATTTTGTTTTAATAATTAAAGCTTTTGACAAGCAGGACGTGTTTTCCTTATCGTTGGCTCACACTCAGTCTCCTGGGTCTGCCTGTATCCCATCTAAACTCTTATGAGAGTGCAAATAAAGTGCAAATACTGCACATGTATACATTTATATATATATATATATACAGTATATATGTACCATAACGCCAGTGAGAGCACACTAGAGTCCATATGTGTGTGCGTGTATAGCCAGGGGGTTTAGCAGCTTACTGGCCCCCCTACCGGCTTTAGGCAGGAACAGGAATTAGGCAGACTGTGGGAATTCTTACTGGGATTAAAGTCGCCAGCTCTAATCAGAAACGAAAGGAAATAAAACCTGGTAAATCCCTTAAATTGTGCATTGAGACAGAGTGTGAGGGTAGAATGTGTAGAAGACAGACAGAATAGAAATTACGTAATGATTCCGTACTATCATGACAATATAGGGAGCAGGCTTTGCTGTCGAGTGTGTTTGTGTTTGAGGGTGTCTGCATGGATCACACACACTCATAGAAAAAAGAAAAGAAAATGGCTGCACTTCAATAATCCTGTCTAATAAAAATGTAAAGACTGCCAGAAGATAGAGCCTTACATCTAAATGGAGTGCAAGGCCTCTGGAGAGTAATGTATGCGTGTGTGTGACGTGTACTCTGTCTCTGTTTGTGCATGCTCTCTACATGACATTAAATGGGTCAGCCTCGGTATGAATAATATACAAGCCTATTTACATGCACAATGCCAGGGTTGCACGGTGATGACAGACCAATTAAAAAAGGGTGATAGGACTATTTCTTATCAATGGAAAATCCAAAGTGGCTGTTCTTCCTGTGACTTAATACACAGTGCATGGATGGGGTGCAGCATTCGTGTATGCACATTCAACAGCTTTCTTTCGGTCCATGTGTCCGGAAATGTGTCCCGGAAAAACAGGGATCAATTCCGATCTTAACACAAAACATTTTCCTCAGCTTCAGGCCAACACATTCTCATATAAACAGAGCAAACAACTATTTGAAAAATAAATGTAGACGTGTCTGGCTCATGAGGTTTTAATTGAGGCGGGCCGCCGCCGAGTTTAAAATCAAGCGCTGTTTTGATTGTGTTCTACAGAGAGAAACCACCGATCACTCAGGCTACCTCGTCCAGTTTGACTGTCTCGGAATAGATTGCGCTGAAATAGGGTTGCAAGATTTTGGGAAAAAATCGAATTGCGATTTTTTTGACAAATATTGCGATTCAATTTGCGATATTTGTTTCTAAGCGACCCAACGGAAGTTTATTGTAAAATGCGGCCGTATCTCCGGCTAGGAAGGTCGTATCAACATGCTCCCGTCTCTAGCACCCCCGCAGCCCGAGCTACGAGTGAAAGAACATGAAACAACATACATGAAACTTCCGTTGGGTTGCTTTAAATTCAAGCTTCAGTTTAAGATTCACCCTGTAATAGAAACATGTGATGGAGCATTAATAACCTGACTCGATGGTTTGTTTCACCAAATCATCTAGGAAAGCTCCATTGGAAGCCATTTGGAAAAGTATTTCAAAAATACTTGGCAGGTGATTGGATCAATCTGTCCATCACCTTCTATCATGGGCCACTTCTGATTGGTTAACAATGGCTGGTACATGTGGAGCACAGCACTTCTGATTGGTGTGGATGACTGACACACAAGAAGAAAAAAAATAAAATAGTGAAATAAAAAAATAAATGTTAAAAAAAATTGCTGGCTTTGCGATTTGATAATCGCATCATTTCAAATCGCGATTTCGATTTAAAATCGATTAATCGTTAAGCCCTACGCTGAAATCTCTAATCCAGTCTTCTCCTCATGTGGCATTGAGGAGAACTACAGGTGCTGACATTATTCAGCCCATTTTTATTGTACTTAAAATTGTACTAATGGGAAATTATTTTCATCAGACATAATGATTGGAGAGATTTAAAGTTGTTATTTTTTTTCTGGTCATAGTCTGGTAAATACCGAGTAATAAAAACACTCATACACAAAAATACACTGCACAACACAATATTTAAAAGTTGATTATCTGTATTAACTGTATCAACATTTCTTGCAAGATGTGTAAAATGGGTATAATGGACGGGGGCCTTTATACATTTATTTATTTGTTGTACACAGTAATACTTCCAGTTACTTTGAGATGCTGCATATTACACTATTGAGGACGATCCTAAGCCCCTTTACGTTTCATCAACAGGCTTCGCTCAAAGTTCAGCTGGTTTCGACTTTGCCTTTATTCGCCAGTCCTTTTTTAATGTACTAACCATTCAATGGCAGCTGCTCGTCAAGATGGATGAAAAAAAAGGTTGACGGTCAGACCAGGCTTCCATGTGTCTGATTTAACAGATCGTAAACAATGCTGCTGTCCCACGGATCATAAGTGGGGGACGTTACTCTTGTAGGTGGTTTCATATCATTCTTAGAATACTGATAAAACCAATATTATATCACCAAAGACTTTTACCAGCATACAGGTTAGGGGATGCCCAAACATTGGAAACTAGCTCTGGTGCCGCCCTGAGGATTGTTCTGTAACCCAGATTGCTCCCCTCTACCACACCCCTTTTACACAAGCGCTTTCCCTCACTCAGGGTGTGAATCAGCGATAAGATTTGCCCCTGGCTCAGAACGTACAGTTGCACATACTTGCCTGCCTTCCTGCTGAAAGAATGATTGGTCTTGGCTCTGTGTATGATGCCAAGTTGACTGAAAGAATTTACATGATTACCCAATTCACAAAAGACTCCAAAACCACAGACTAGCCGCAGGCTTCCTTTAATCCCAAAATATTTAAATACGCTTGATCCAGACAACTTTCTATGAAATATTAAAGCAAAACAGTTCAAAACTTAAAAACGAGAAATATGACAACTGTATTTAAAGGCTACTGTTGTTCATGACATTTAACCACAGTATTTCAAGGGTCTTTGAGCACGTTTTCTCTCAGTGATTGTGCTGTTATGTTAAATGTTTGTTTTTCATGTATTGTTTCTTGATATTTGTCTATGTTGATGTTACACATGGAGCTGCTATGATGCAAGTCAAATTTCAGACTTGATCTGACCATTAAAGTATTATCGTATCGTATTTGATATCTAGTCGTTTGAAAAACACAACGCCGACGGTCTTTACTTTGCTAAAAGACTAAGAGTGAAGTGCAGCTGCATAGTGCATCTGCAAAGTGCACTATAATCAAACATGTGAGACTGGTTCTGGGCTAGCAAGCTTCCATTTTAACGTATCCAACAATTTATTTTCCTGCATGCTGCCAACAAGCAACCTCAAATCTTTCAGCAATCCCCATACATAGGAATTCACATGTGTTCACACGTACACACACACACACACACACACACACACACACACACACACACACACACACACACACACACACACACACACACACACACACACACACACACACACACACACACACACACACACACACACACACACACACACACACACACACACACACACACACACACACACACACACACACACACACACACACACACACACACACACACACACACACACACACACACACACACACACACACACACACACACACACACACACACACACACACACACACACACACACACACACACACACACACACACACCAGAGAAATGCTGCCTCCATTCAGACTCAGCTTTAATGCAGAGTGACAGTGGGTTGGTGAGCTGCTGTGTACATCAGAGAGCCGGCAGGGTAGCAAGCTTTCATTACGAGGACAACAAGACCCAGTTACAGTCTGCTGATGTCTGGATTTTGACACAAGGACGCACACACTTAGACATTTTTGCTTAACTATTTGCATGCTAGAAGTCGCAATAAGATTAGACATATCGGTTAAAAAATAAAATACATAATTTAAAAAAAAAAGTAATAGGTTTGGTATTGCATGATGAGGTATGTTGAATAATAGCAGAATATAACCTACCTGTAGGAAATGTGTGAATGGGGAGTCGGGCAAGCCTCTGTCTCCCTCTCTTTCTTTTTCTTAGTTTAAGTCCAGAGTTGACCTCTTGCCGACTTTCCTCATGACTGGGATAATACTGTACCTGTTGTTGGAAAGAGGAAATAGAAAAAAAGAAAAAAAGGTTAGATGGTGTGATTTGACTGTATGTTAAAGTAAAAATACATTCAATAACTGGCTGTGATAATGTGCGAAAGCTGAAAAAAGTGGATTAAAAGATCCAAAGAACAATAGTCTGCACTAATATTTAACTATTTTGATGATTGCCCAAAAGTCACTGGTTCCAACTACTTACATGAGATTTTGTGGTAGAAAATGTGCTCACGAGGACGATTAATTATTTATTATAATGTTTTACTGAGCCAATACGAGGGAAGGCTACTACACTAACATTGTTTTTTGTTTAAGTTCTTAGACCTTTGAGAAATTCAAGCATGTGTTAAATACATTTTTATTTAGGTTCAGCTATTTTACTTTGAGTGTGTTTTCAGCTGCAAACCTCGACACAATGTGAATTTGAACATTATTTCTTACATTCTTCTCTCATTCATAAATAATGAATGAAAACCATAATTAGTTTCATGCTTAAGCAATGAACCTGAACTGTTCAAGTATCCTTATTTTATATGTGGCTTTCGGTTGTGTCTTTTTGGCACTGATTAATGTCTGATGAACTTTTGTGGCAGAGTGCAACTTCAGCAAGAACCGAACTGCCAACACAACGTTTGTTTTTCCTTTTTTTTCTCTTATATTTGGCTTTTTACTAAAATACAATCAAATGCAAGCCAACAACTGACAAGACTATCAGCCACTCTCTACTGTAATGTATACATGTTATATCAGGTGAGTCACATTTTGTAAAATATTACATTTATTATGAGCATGAGAGCTGAGGATAAACAGTACAAACATAGGGACAATTTTTTTAATTCCTCACAATAGCAGATGGTGGAATAACTCAACGGCTAATAACAATCTCTTTAGTCAGTTGTTATCCTCTCAACACCAGGATCCTGCCTTTTATCAGCTTCAGGAAAGAAAACAATACATATTCTACAACAAAAAGTTGAGAGGCAGCATGGTTCAACTAACAAAATCACCAGTAAAGTAAAACAGGTTATTTATTCAGTACCATAGAAAGATTCTCTAACCATGTTCATATTAATGATTCTTTTCCACATCGTCCTTATTCAGGGTCACTCGGAGCACAAAGTCTATCCCAGAATGCATTGAGCAGACAGTATCTCCAACTAATTGTCTTGGCATTTTTCTCCAAGTGAGAAAAGCCTCCTGTTTGCACCTGAACACATCTTCTTTCTTCCGCTTTCAAATGCACGAGTTCAAGGACTCCACACACGGTGGGCAAACACAACCTTTCACTAGCAGGAACAAATTCAATATTTTGCTTTCTCCCACACACAGTGTTGCACAAAGACACACACATACACGTCAAATAATCTGAGCGAGTCTTTCTGACAGCAGATCGCTGTCGGCTACTGGACTGTGTGTCGTTTTGACAAGCAGGTGGGGCAACATCCACAACATTATCAGCGAGAACAACATGACCCTGAACTAAACACACTGTCAGATACAAGACGAGCGCACAATAAAACCAACTGTTGTCCACAAGCACTCCACAATCAGGAAGTATCCATAACTCAATCCATTACCCTTTGACCTTTGCCTTGGGACAATCCATTCCTGTATCAAACTGGAACATTTCATTTCTTCTTCTTCTTCTCAGTACCTGTACTTTATCACGTTTCCCCTACCCTCTTGTCTTATTGGTTTCACACACCCCCTACCCCAAAACGTCCTCCTCTCTTTTTGTTATCACGCAGAGCAGCAGATTGGTTGCTCAGAGGAACCACATTCAATAATAAAATGAGAGAGGATGGAGGGATGAGAGGAGAAGGATACAAATGTATTGTGCCCCTTCTGAGTGTCCCTGAATGATTTATAACACAAACTGACGCTTGCATGAGCCTCTGGGGAAGCTGTTGCTGCACTTCTCCTCCTCGCTCTCTCCACCCTGCTTGGCATTTGTTACCAACTGACAAGAGAGAGATATAGATAGATAGAGACTAAGTGTTTGTGTGTCTCTTATTTAAGTAAATCCTAAAAACGGCATTAAACGCATCTTCTATCAAAGAAACAACCTGGACATAAAGTTCTTTCATAACTGCAACTTTTTGAACATTTGTTTTCTTAGTTCATTCACTGTTGGTCAAAAAGTATGAAAAAAACGTGTGTGTGTGTGCGTGTGCGTGTGCGTGTGTGTGTGTGTGTGTGTGCGTGTGCGTGTGTGTGTGTGTGTGTGTGTGTGTGTTCTCTGTTACAAAGGTCAGGGGCAATTGAAGGCTTGGCATGATAACATGTTCAACATACGGAAAAAACGCCAAAGAGAAATGCTGTTAGAGGCAAACAGGTTGTGTGATAATAATTAACAACAAGGAACGAGATGGGAGGGGAAACTAAGAAGAGGGTGAGACCGAAACAGAGAGACAGAATCCGAAAGAGAGCGACTGGAGTTAAAAGCCAGCGATTATCCATTTGACAACTTCCTGATTTTCAGGGCCTTGCTTCTTTTTTCGGTTATTATTAAGCTGCTTTCCACAGACAGCTCAGTAGGACTAAATCTTTACAAACTAGAAACTTGAATGGAAAGGGCAAACAACATATGAAGTTACAGAAACAGAAAAGTAGTTGTTGCTATTTCATCCTAGACAGTGGGAGTTTCAGACCTTCAGTGAGGCTCGGAAATGTTAGCGAATTCTTCTAAGGTCTGTAGGGTTAAGGTTAGGCAATGAAGGCTTTAACAAATAGTAATATTACCAACCCACCATCCCTGGTTTCGACGTGCCACAGGCTCTCTGGAAAGGTCTGTTGTTGCATTGGCAGATGATAACAATCCTAATACCCAACTCCTACTTTCTGTTCCTCCTGTTGCATGACACACACGGTGATATGAATCATAAATCCTGAGTCACGAGCCGTCAATTTCAGAGGTTCAAGTTGGCCAAGCAACCTTTTTTCAGAAACAAAACCTTGTTTTCCATTTTGGTTCTCGGGCATTACAATCCAAAAGAACAGCTTTCAGAGGGATTGGCCGAACAATTCATCAAGCTGGAGAGGGACTTGGGCCAAGTTCAGACCCCTTTTTGGTTCAGTTTTCCTCATATTGACTTCCAAGAGTTGGTGAAAAGCTTATCAACAACCATGCTGCTGCAGGTATTCATGATGACAATTCCTGGGGGACTCTGGGGAATTCTGTGGGAACTATTCCCTTTTATCAAGAGCCGTCTAGTTACCGTTGAGCTGAATCAATGTGCAAACTTAAGCCACTACAGACAAATAATGTCACACTGATCCTTGATCTGGCTGAATGTAATGCTCAATAGGACTCAATGTAACTCTCAATGGTTCCTAGAGTGCCAGAAGATGACTGAGGTGGGATTTTGTTGAGTCATGCTAGAAGTAGGTGTGCTTAAATCACACGTCCCTTAGTGAGATGCTGCTTCAAATAAAGCTGAGACAACTAAATGTGAGGGCGATTTCCACAATGCGCTAAATTCTCCCTGGATGAAAATAAACTAATCCACGGAGATAGAAAGAAACTAAACATGATGTCCTGATTATCCTGCCAGGGCGGCATGGTGTGGATTTTTATAGCAGTGACTCATTTTCAAAGTGTGAATAATATGCAAACACACACACACACAGCACACATCACACACACACAGCACACAACACACAACACACACACACACACACAGCTCTAAAGCAGGATTTGAATACTTGCTAGGTAGGTGCATCAACCCCAGACTGTACAAATATCCATTCAAAGAACAGTAGATTAGCCCCAGATATTGCCAAACCAAATCATTCATAGTAGACTAAGCAGGGGAGAGCAGCTCCTCATTCCCCCTCCAGCTCTAGGTCAATATCAATCTTAATCTCCATATTGACGGACAAAAACCACTTCCAGTAATGCAGACAGGATATTACTAGAGCAGCACATGCTCACTACACATGGTAGCCTTACATGTGAGAAACGCTTTCACACCGTTTCCCTCATACATGTCCAGTTGTCCACGTATAGAATGCATGTGTAAAGTGTCAGCTATGCATTATCAGTGTAGTTAAGGGCCTTTGGGAGGTGTTTGGGAGTAGCCAGGGGCTGTAGGGGAAAGATAATCTCCCCCCCATTATGGAGCGTTGGACTTTGGTATGCTATGGCACAGTCACTAAATAAACCTTTAACAACGTCTATACGGAGTTTATAACTCATGAATTCACAAACAAACTTTTTGGATTAATCGACAACTTATGTATTACATGTTGCCTATAGTTAGTAGTTATTTGGCAATTGATACAGTAGTTAATTTATAGAAAATGAGTCTTGGTTATGTGTAAAGTAAGTTGTTAGGCGTGTGGCGCAGTGGATAGAGCGTTGGTATTCGGATCAAGGGAGCACAGGTTCAAACCTCAATACTGTCAGCATGTCGTTGTGTCCATGAGACACTTCACCCCAAATTGCTCCTGTGGGGTTTGCCCACAGTATTGAGTATGTAAGTCACTTTGGATAAAAGCATCTAACAAGTGACATGTAATGTTATTAGTTGCTGTTGTGTCTTTTTTTTAAAGCATATTGTACAAGTTCCAGCATCCCAAATATGAGTATTCTCTGCCTTTATTAATCTAATATGATGGAAAACAAAATATCTTGTTGTTCTAGGACTGTTGGTCAGATAAAGCGAAAATATTTAAGGCCTTCACCTCAGGTTTTTTTATTTATGACGCTATGTTTTATTTAACTTTTGTCAGTAACTAGTGAATTATTCCTTGCTACTTCTTCATGCTGTAAAATAAATTGTACTACAGACTACTGCAGTTTATCTTGGGAGATAGCTAGACAGTTATGTTTTAACAGAGGACATAATAACGCACCACTACAAAAAAAAATTCAGAGGGAAATTTCAGTGCCCTGAGGATCACTGACGGTGATCAGACAGAGAAAGGCCATTCCAGAATGATAAAAACATCTCCTAGATAATCTTACAAACATACACACAGCTTTGTTCACACACATTTGGTCACACAGAGACCATCCCTCATCCAGTGTGAACGCTTTTTTTAGAGCAATCCCATGAATCCAGAGGGGTCGGTGTGTGTGTGTGTGTGTGTGTGTGTGTGTGTGTGTGTGTGTGTGTGTGTGTGTGTGTGTGTGTGTGTGTGTCTCTGGAGCGCAGCCTGGAGTTTTCTCTATTAAAGCCATTCATCCTCTGGCAACTATCAATGTTAGCGCCTTTTCAGCTGAGCTTCTTTTTTTCAACCTTGTCAATAGTGTGTGTGGTTTGCCGTCTTGCTTTTTTCCAAAATCTACGGTCTTTCACACACAAACAAAATCAATCTCTGCACTGTCTAAATCCAAACCCCTCCCCTTTAAGTAAACACGAACACACTGAATGAAACAAGCAAACACACTTAGTGCAGTGTCACAGAGCGGCGTCACCGGGCTGTTGAATTATTCAGCAGTCCCTCACAGACACTACTGCACATCAGAGAAAGTGAGGGAGGAGAAGCGGGGGGAACTTGCAACTTAAGCCACAATAGAGCTGAACAAAAACACGTATGGCTATTTATCCTTCTACTCGTCATACCTTTTAATCGACAACCACAACTTAACAGTGAATGTTTGGCCCATAGATGTACTAAAAAGCCTTATAGTAGCTCAGGTAGAATTGCAAGCTGGAAAAAAGCCTGGAATGCACCGTATTTATTGTCTGGACAAGGCTTGGAACTATTTTAAAGAAAGAAAGACATACTTTTATTTTTTTTAAACGATGGACAGGTGTCAGAGCCACATCGCCTGCCAGTGTTCCGACGCAAGGGAGTGGTTGGGGGTTTGATGCCTCCCTCCAGGGCACTTCAGCAGTGGCCTGGATGTGAACTGTAACTCAGGTCTGTATTTGGTCCGATCGGGACTTGAACCCGGCGACCCTTCGGTTTCAAAGCGAAGTTCCAAAAGACTGAGTCACTGCCATTCATTCTCAAAAGTAGACAGCAAAAAGACACGATAGTGTGTGATGGAGTGTCCGTGCAGATAAGATAAGTAAACAGATCTTAAAGGGATTGGGACTACTTCACAAGTTCATTATGTGGTAAACAAAGCTGTTTTTTACACTCACGACCTTCTGCATTAAAACAGAAATATATTTTTAAAATAATAATGAAGTAACTGGAAATAAAAGTCAAAGGCGCTACATGTAAATCATGTATGGATTATTTTTGGATACTCCTAGCTTTTAATCATAATCTAAAATAGTCTGGTAACAACGTCATCACTCTACTTTGCGAGCACTAAATTGCTGCATCACGACAGCTTCCCTGGTGCACAATGTTGATTCTGTGACATGCCTGAAATAAAACACATGTCAAAATGTGGGAGTTTGATGTTTATGTAATTCATTTTCACTTGGGCAATCATTTTTGGTCTAACTTTTTTTTTAAAACCCTTCGAAGGCCCTGCACAGTGCAGTTCATTATTCTAAAAGCACGACTCCACCCACCAGCGCCACCTCCTCTAATCTGACTCACCGTACAAACACCAACATGCACATGTGTTGGTTTTTATGCAAATTATTTCTGAAAACCACTCAATTAATCTGAAGAGATTTGCAAAGACTCTGCATGTGTGCCCCATAAATAATGCCTTCATCATTGACCCCAGGGGAATTTGAAAATACATAAATAACAGGTCACCCCAGGGTCTGCACAGGAGGTGAAGCAGAGCAGCTTCACTCCAACGTCTGTGTTTGTACACGATGCGTTCAGGCACAGCATCCAGTGTAGGCGACCCGCATTTTGGAAGCGCAGAGACCTCAATAAACAATGACTGTGGTTCTATGAGGAAAGGCACACGGTAACCCAGATCTTCTCTTTCCAACTTGGACAAAATCTGTGGTACATTAGCTTGCTTCTGGCTGTGGGTCAGTAGGAGTATCTACAGAACATGAGGACACTTTTTTTCAGAATGGGTTGTAGGACAGCAAATTACTGTGTGTGTTATTTGCCAATTATGCATTTTTGATTTTAAATGAGAGATCCATGCAAACAGGATGTGACATGAGGATGAAGGAGAGGAAGGGATGGGAGAAACGGTTGCATCCATCATAATCACAGATTCACTCTCACAGATGTTCATCCTTAGATGTTTCAGTCAGACAGGGCTGGGCGATATGGAGAAAATCTAATATCACTGTATTTTTCATCAAATACTTCAATATCGATATTATAGAGTTTATTTGCGTATTCACAAAATATGACATTTTCAATAGATAATCAATAATAATAATGATCATCAACTATTTAGACATGATGATGACCAAGTGGGTAAAGGCTATTAACAGCCCAACTAGAGACATCCTTTTGTTAGAATGACGAAACAACAGTCCAATGCCTTTCTGCAACGCAGCCTTTAATACCAGGAAAAGACACTTATGCCATTTGACAATATTCAAAATCTGAGACAATATCTCGTCTCACATCACTATATCGATATAATACCCAGCCCTAGAAAGACATACTGTGAAGTAAGGTCCCAGTCAGGAACATGACATGTATTATTCTCTAACCAATGAACGCGCATGGATTTTCTGTGTGAATTTAAGAAGGGTTCTCACCACAGTTTGTTTTTTTATATCTGTCATACAAGTCCTATTTTTATTTTATTGAGTTTTGCTAGGTATTCTTTTTCCTGTGTCTTTGTATGCACCACATGTTCCAAAGCAAATTATTCGTAAACTTACATGGTAATAAAACCGATTCTGATTCGGAACCACTATGTGACCCTGAATGACCTTGACCATCCTGTTTCTGTAAATAAACACTTGGGTTGAGTTAATTCATGTCATTTGCATCAGCGTGAACCCCAGACCTCCATTTCATTCATCTCCAATGATCTCTTTGACGTGTCATAGCAGGAAAAGCACAGGTGTAATTCATATCATTAATAATGAGTGCTCTGCCTTTGGGTGAGCCAACTCCAGGTCGCTGCTGTCATGCTGCCTCCACCACCTGTCTAACGGGAATAAAAGACAGCCATTAATAAAGTTATTAGTCACACATGTGCTTTTGCTGCTATGACACGTCAAAATGTATTCTGTAATAAAAAGCATCAATTAGACTGATTTTCATTCGGATCTATTCAGCATGGCGATCAGAGGATATAAAAAGATAAACATGTGTTCAGTATTGTTCTAACTGCCATCACAGGGAAGAGAGAAGATATGGCCCAAGTGAAAGTCACATGGTTACCTCTGGGAATAGACCTTTAAACCTAAAGCAAAGAAGAATTGTATAACCCACATACAAAAATATGAGACTATGTTTTAGTCCTGCCAAGTGAGAAAGATTTGTTTTTTTCGATCAGAATTTAATTATAGAGGTGGACACCTTAGAAAGAGGGGACTCTACATTTAAAGTAAGGATAAAATACTTTTGTGCTGCACATGGTTATTGTATCTTTCTTTGGATTGTGTTACCAGGGAGGGCAACGCATCCGCCAACGGAGCCCCCCCCCTTTTTTAATAATAATAATACATATTTATAGCACCAAATTGCAACTAATCTATATCTATTGTCACTTTTCACATTGAACATGTGCTCTTTATTATATAAACTAAACACTTTCATTTTAAGTTATGAGTTTAGTGTTTTTTACCCGAAGAAACACTGATGCATTAATCAATAACAATAATCCACAGCTCCTCTCTCTGATCCAGAGGATTTAAAACCCCTCCCGCCCCCCGCTCAGACAGCACCCACCCCCAAAGCAGTAAACCTAGGGGAAACACTGGCATCCTTTATCCTGACCATATGTCTCATGTCAGTTAGACATGTCCAATGCCACGACGACAGCTAATATCACCTGAAATTAAAATATTGCGAATGGAACTATTTTTATAAATAATAAGAGATGGTATAGCGAGTGTAGACATTCCAAAACAAAACTGTATCCATATGTTTTGTGCCCCTTCAATTCCCTTGTCAGATTTACTATGGCCCGCTCAGGTGGTAGGCTACTGGCTAATGAGCCGGTATTGGGAGTAAATGCAAGGGCTAGGTGACAGGTTAGCAGTCAGTCAGAGGGTTAACAGGGTGTAATCTGTAAAACTGAATTTAATCTAGAACTGACCCAGGGTCACTGGTTTAACAGAGAGTATCAGATCAGCCTTTGACACTTTCTTTCAAAGGAAACATGTACATAGTTTGTCATTGCATTAATGCCATAGCACCAATTGTATGACCTTTAAAATGACTATGCCTAGAAAAGTTGATTCTGAGTTCATTCAAGTGGACGCCAGGTTTAGTAACTGCTCTTAATGCATTAGCATGGCTCATGTGCATGATTCAAAACCACCATTTCATTGCTAAGCAGAAGCTAAAGTCACCAGTTTTATTTATTTTTGATTCACATGTTGAAGCTGCCATGTGATATTTACATCAACAGCTGGTTCCACATTCAGACTGTAGAAGGTACATACTGTATTTGTTAAAGCTTCTATACTCAAAGGTATACACAATTTAAAAGCATGAAAAATGTGCATGGGGGTAATAGGCAGAATTTTAACTTCAGGCATTGCCGTTGTAATGCTACACAATTACTACAGGGAAAAGACAGGAAAAAAGGGTTTTAAAATAAAACAATATTATTGAACTTTTAGACTATTTCCCACTGGGACATTTCCCCTGCTCTTGCATGCTTACACGGAAACAGAATCATCAGAAATAGCACAGTCACACAAAACAAATGGTTCTCTCAGCTGGAACATGATGGTGGGAAATTGAGTCTAGATAAAGGGGTTTTACAAGCATATAAATGTGTGACTGTTTGTTTTACAAAGAAATATGACAAAACTGGTGCCAGGATTTTTCTACAGTGGAAGTCTGGCCGAAAATATGTGTGAGTAAAATGTGGGAAACAATGGGACTTTTTAGAAGGAGCATTGAGTATATGACAAGGCGTGAATACAGAAGCTGATTGAAAGAGCAAGAGAATGCTATCAATCTATTGAAACTTAAACAACCATTACAAAACCGTTCTCTTTCACATATTGTTATTTCATTAAAAGAAAGCGTCAGCTTAATGTTTGTGCAGCCTTTATCACGCCTCACACTTTTCAATGGGTCATTAGCGAGTGTCCATGATGGTGTGCATTCCCTTTGCCTGGGCTTCAATGGCTTTACAGCTAACACAATCAAAAAGAAGGAACATTGTATGTGGTCTGAACCTTTGCTTTGGCTTTGATATGTATAAGATTAGTAAGGGGAAACAAATGCTAATCTGGGGGTTTTATATACGATTTTAAATTGTAACCACCTTCCGTACTTGCACAATTATATTGTAATGATATCCCTGTTACCGATTAACAAAAAAGAGAAGAAGACAGCAATTAGTGATCAAACCTCATTGACATTTACCCTGAGGTCTCGGCCTTTGTGTTTCTATTGGCCCTGGCTCACACAAAGGCCTGCTGCGGGTGCTAAACTGGTGTGAACGCCAGACACAGGCCATTCGATAAGTGGTTCTTTCATCAATGTTACACTCATTGCCATTGGTCACAGCTAGCCAGGCCCAGCTGGGACTCTGGTGACGAGATGTGCCATATCGACTAGGCAATAACCCTGGGCCTGTTTATGACACTATCAATTCCCAGCTATATTGATTTTCATTGTGGCTGCAAAAATACTCTTCAGTTGCACACCCAAACAAATGGTAGCTGTGTCACACATGTATTCATTGAGAATGGGAAAAAGTGAGAAAGAAACGATGTGGAATTGGACCAACCAAGGCACATGTGCACACATTGATTAAAGATGTGCATGTTGTGTAACAAATATTCAGGCAAACATATACATTAAATCACACAGTATAGCTCTGTGACCAGTCTGGGGCTGTTTGACATCAAGGCGTGATGACAGCCAATAAAGATTAACTATGATTGTCTCCCACTGTGTCATGCCTGCAGCTTTAGCCCCCACATCAACTATTCAGGCCCTTCAAAGATTCTGAACTGCTTGCATGTGAGTCTTAGCGGAGACTCGTGCTGTGTCCCTGACACCACAGTAACAAGTGCTCGTGGTCAAATGCCTACCCCGGCTAGTGAGTCATCCTGCTGCTTGTAACCCCATTCTGCTATCCCACAAGGCCATGCAAAATGCATGAGAGTACCAGAGAGTTTGAGAGAAAAATGTGCAAACACACACATACTGTTTGCACATGTGCACAGCCACACACTTACGTAGAGAACGCATGTAATCATTACACAAAGTGCTATAGTCATTTTAATCAGCAGCGTGCATGGACAGTGCACACACCCACAGAGGGGCTTCTGCTCATGGAAGTACACACCAGATGATCTAGTTTCAGCTCCAAGTGTGTGTGTTTGTGCATGTTTTTATGTGTACATGGCGAGGGCTGAGCATAGAGTGAAGTGCTTCTCTAAAGCCCAGCAGGATTTTCCAATCAGGAGCAGCAGAAAGATTAATAGAGGCCTATCACATGTTCTGTGGTGAGAGCAGTCCAAACGGGAAATGACTAGGAAGGCTCTCAGTGTTTCAGCTATCTGCGGAGATGTAGGCAACCCACCCCACCAAGTGTGTCTCCTATTTACTGTGTCATCACAAGTCAAAGCGTTTATAGTCCTATGCACAGTTTAAAACAATGTGAGCAGACCGGCCATTGGCTGGATTGCGTGTGACAGGGTCAAGGTATTACTGCATGTGTCCACTTTTCTCAGATGGGTTGAGTGCGATCTCATTCTGTGATTGGGTACCAGAAAGTGAGAACATAGATTTAGATGTCTTGCCCGAGGAAGTGTGTAAATCTTTTCCACTGCCTTCTCTTCTCAATCTGCCGAGCAAGGTTTGTTGAATTCAGAGCAAAACTAACTGTCCTCCAGACAAAGCTAAAGCAATAAGCAGGGGTCTACTCTTAACCTTTTATCTCAATGAATGGATTCCATGTAAGACGCCTATGCTAGATGAGACGCCCTCTCTGACTTTCTCCAAGGCAGTTTTCTTGGGAGGGAAAAGGATGATGTCACGCAAGCATTTGCCGGAGCCTCATGGGATGATGGGGGGGGTGTTGTGATTCAGGGTTATACATTTATGACTAGGACTCCCACAGCTGTCAGCTTCATCACAGACTGGATCAAAACGTCCGGCTGCAACCACTAGTGTATCACAGCGAGCCATTTTCTGAGGGAGCCTGTGGCTTCTCTTCGTTGACCGCGAAGAGAAGAAGACAATAAAAAAAGACAAAATGAGTGTGTGGGTTTTTTGTGTCAAATTCTCCAGAGAAACACCACCAACTTTGCCTTTATCATTGAATAGGACATCTTATCAGAGTCATTAAGAGGTTTGTAGGTGAGTCAAAGTGTACACTGAAATGGCTGTTGCTCAGTGGAGCACTAGCTATAGGGTCATTTGACTCATCTCACACTCCAAGGGTGCAATGCAGCATGGGAAACTTAAGAATACCACCGTTTCCCCTCATATGCCTTTTCAAAAGACGAGAGAATGATCCGACAACATGATAGAGAAAGAGGCAGGAGGACATTTAGCAGAGGAAACCCCAAAAAGGAAACATGCTTCTAGGCCATTGAGTCATTTCCCTTGTGTTTTGCCTCTTCCTCTTCTTCAAATCTACACTGACAGTATAAATTATGTACATCATCACTGAGTGGGAGAGGGCCCATGGGTTTTAGGACTTAGCATTTCAGCTTTTTATCCCCTGTAAAGTCTGCCCGCAATTAGTTTGGGAATTAATTCAGGCTCAGAACTTAGCCTCCCCCTTCCTCTTTTAGATCTGTACTGATTCACCCAAGACACACACACACACACACACACACACACACACACACACACACACACACACACACACACACACACACACACACACACACACACACACACACACACACACACACACACACACACACACACACACACACACACACACACACACACACACACACACACACACACACACACACACACACACACACACACACACACACACACACACACACACACACACACACACACACACACACACACACACACACACACACACACACACACCAAAAAGACAAGAGGCTAATCGACGTGTTTGCTAATTCTACAGTGTGTGTGTGTGTGTGTGTGTGTGTGTGTGTGTGTGTGTGTGTGTGTGTGTGTGTGTGTGTGTGTGTGTGTGTGTGTGTGTGTGTGTGTGTGTGTGTGTGTGTGTGTGTGTGTGTGTGTGTGTGTGTGTGTAAGAGTTACACGGTCAGGCCAATTACATCAACATGATCAATGTGCATTGATATGCAAGCTGTAGCTAAAGTGTTCAGTCTCTAAACCCCCCAGGCACTAAAGTATTGATGAGTTTTGTTAAACAACGGTTTGTGAAACTAACCAATTAAAAAGAGACTTGACTATAGGCAACACAACAATTGGCAAATAAAGATTCCCTCTTCCTGTTTAAGCTCTGAAAGTAACATAATATAGGATTTAGCGATTTAGCTACCTTTAAGTTACAGAATGCAACTACATTCTACACCGCTGCCTCAAATATGAGCAGCTATAACCTTACATTTGCTTTGTTATGACTAAATTACTTATGATCTTGTGAGTTGACAACTTCTCAAAAATAGCCAATGGTCAAGCAGGTGCATGAACAACATAATCCCTACTACTACTCGGGTAAAATCTAAATGATTTGAAGCTGTTCAAATGTAAATCCTTACTAAATCTTACTTTACAGTAGCCTGCTGATCTTCCAATGTACAACCAAACATCAGCTAACTTCTCTTTAGATGAATTGTCTTCACTATGCAGATTACAGTACGATTGTGTGAAATGAGATTTTGAAGACAAAATGAATCATAACACAAACCAACCGCTCAGTCCCAAAAGACAGGTATTTATTCAATATGGCAGCAATCAACTTCCATTTTCATTATCAACTGATCCTTCCTGTTTTATGTATCATTTGGTTTGATGACATGATGTCATAAATCCATGTGAAATGCTTCTGAGAGCCCACATTGTTGTCTTCAAATTGCTTGTTTTGTATTTATTTGTCTACTGGTTGAGGGGTTCAGCCAGTAAATCATTCTGATACCAAATGCGGTACTAACCAAGTATGATTTAAAAAGGACAGACACTAGTTCATTCTGCTCCCTGTTCATGTTATTTATTCTGCTGTTTTCGCTTTATTTCCAACATTCACACTTGCTTTAGGCCTGCTGTTCCTGGTGGGATCTATTCACTTCTGCAAGCCATCAGACCGGCCTCTTTGGGGAAAGGAATAGTGTTTGGAGAGCAGTGACCAGTTCCTTTCAGTACATTTCTACTATCTCTACATCCTCCATTTTAGCTGTCTGATTTGACCAGTAAGTCCGGTGTCAAGATCCTCACACCATCAACACCCTTAAGTCCTGCGTGTGTGTTGTGATCAATACATAATTAGGTCAATCTTTATATTGGAAATATAATAATGAAAAACCTTTGTTGATAACACGTAGCGCATCAATCGGAGTGAAAATAAAATGAAGGGGAAATATCAGAATTCAGTCCCAGCTTCTTTAGGTTTCCTGGAATGAGTGAATTATCTGAAACTACAGTACAGCTGAACATCTTAATAGACATTTTCCCTTTAGGCTTATCGTAGATGCACTATAGTTTAAAAACTAATCAATGAATGACTGCTTAATTATGCTGTGTGTTATAGCAATCAGCAATCAAATCCAGCTTCTGATTATTGGTGAGAACAGTTACTTGAACCTTGACATCTATTAAGATAGTAATGTTGGCCTGTTTCCTGCTCCTTCGCTGTGAATTGGTTAAGAATAAACCATAACTTCCTATCGGACATGGCCCCTGTATCACACCAGGAAACAAAAGCTGGACACAGGTCATGAAGACTGAACGTCAACGAAAAGCCATGAAAGGCGTGTGCATCCATCGACTTCTTTGAAACTCTAACGGCTTGATGATTTAACCATTTCCTCACTTGCCCTCTGGGACGATATCATCCCTGCAATTATCCAAGGGTTCGTGGCCTCCTGGCTTTGCAATGCTGCACATCTGGTTCATTTTTGTTTGTGTATGATGAGAGCCAGTGTGTTTGTGCGAGCGAGAGGAAACGAGAACAAGCATGAGGGAGTGAAGTAGTGGGGCGGGGTGTTGACTGGCAGAGTTTCCTCCAAGTCACAGTTTAATTGGACAATTGTTCAGTCCAACCTCGGGGCTCTCTGGGTTCACAAAGGCATATCAAGCTGTCCTAGCATGGACTATTAAACAAGTAGCTTTGGCTCCATTTGCCTTCTTTTTCATCATGAGACATTATTATGTTCCCTTATGCAATATGAGACACAATTGATATCCATTCGGATGAATCAGAGGTTAGCTAAAAGCTCTAGGGGTGCATCGAATGGGAAATTCTTGGCTAAAACCGATACCGAAAATAGGAAACAGTTGGCCGAAGACCGAATGCCGAAAGGCCGAAAATGATTAATAGAAATATATATATATATATATATATATATATATATATATATATATATATATATGTATACATTTTTTACCAATGTTGTTCAGCTACCTGATTATGGAAAAATATATGATTATGGCAAAACTTAACTTAAATAATAATCACTATTATGGGTCCATAAAACATTTATTCAGCACTTTTGAATGCATATGCATACATTACATTAATTCCAAGTCAAGTGCATTTTCTTTTCTCTGTAGGATAACTACAACAAAGTGCATTCAGAACAAAGCCAAGGTGCTTTAAAACTGCATAAACATCTAGGCCAGCAGGCTTACAACAAATAGTGTAAATAAAGACTGTAACAGCCAGGCCTTCAACAACAACAAATGCACCTATAAGCTTGGTAACCTAACGTGTTGTTGTGATGACGTAATCAAAACGCGTCGACAACAAGCACGGCGCGCGACCATGCTCGCGGCTGGCTCACAGCCAACATGTCTGCCGCTTGGAGATATTTCAAAATATCAGAGAAAGAGGCGCGGATTGCGATTTGTAAAACGTGTTCAGCTGACATTTCTCGAGGGGGTGTAACTGCAAAGACTTTCACCACTTCGGGATTACTCCACCACTTGAAATCAAAACACCCGGACAAATATGCGGAGTATGATCAACGTAACCCTGTTCTCTGACATTCGGTGATATTTTTTCGGTGCTGAAACCTTTTTAACCATTTTCGGCCGATAATTTTCGGTAGCCGAATATTCGGTGCATCCCTAAAAAGCTCAGTTGCAGAAATAATGGCAGCATCTATGGGAAAAGGCTGAAGAAAATGGCTAAGCAGTCCGTCTAAACAACAAGAGAGTAACCTTCATAATTCAGCCCTGATGTTATGTGGCATTACCATTTATGGTGGGGAATCCTACAATAATCATAATCAGCCTGGACGAGCCACAGACTTAACTAAAATATAAAACATTTAAGTCACATTTAGCTGGATTCACTGATGGCTGGCGAGAGCGAAACACAATCTCTCCCTGATTCATCAGAGGAAAATCTCCACTTGACCCAATGGAGGCTGTCCAGTCATAGCATTACAGCTGTACAGAGCTTGGGCAAAGCCTAGTCTCTCTTAGGACCGGAGGGGCGGTGGGGGGGGGGGTTTGGCACATATTCTCATAACCCAAAAGATGAGGCGTTATCAAGCTTCTACGTCAGGTTCTGTGGCCGCCAGACTGAAAAGATTCAGTTTTATCCAGCCAAGCGACATCAACCTAAAAAGACATGCATCTGTTGATTATGCTATTGGCTGAAAGCTGGTCAATACTCATTGCACTCAACAGTGTCCACTACTGTAACGCAATGAAAGTTCCCAACCAAAACCCCTGTGAAATATCCCAAAGAATGACACGTACAAATAAAATAAAAGGCATGTTCGGGAATGTATTTGAGAAGGCTCAGAGTAGAAATTATGATGAAGAACTGTGAGACACCAAAGTCTTTGAGCGGGCAAAGGAAGATCCCAAAATAGAGCGGCGTGGTGCAGTGTATTACCTCACCCCCACTCACATAAGCAAATGTGTCCATCACAATCATGCATCCTCAGCCTTGCTGACGTGCCCTACTCTCCTAAACTAGCAGCACATTCTGGAGTTTTCCAAGCTGGTTGCATGCAGGGGGAGAGTCAGCAGAACAGACCTACAACATGTCACTTTATATTTTTTAAAGACCCCTTTTACAGCGAACCATGAAGTTCTAAAAATACTCCAGCTGAAGCTTCTTCCTTCATTATGCTGTGCTAAATTAGGCCATGGACCCAGAAGGGGTGGTGGCGGGAAGAGATAAGGCAAGTCAGCCATCAGCAATGGTGATGTCTCTTTGGGTGATGATGATGGCTGCTCTTAATTCCCCAGCATGCAACTTGGCCTAGTAGTGGAAGAGCAGAGAGGGGCCCGCCGATTTAACAGCAGAGCAGGAGACAGATGTAGCCGGACATAATGGGGGTTGAAAATAGGGGGGGGGGGGGGGTTTGTTGGAGGGGCAAACTCATGGTCACAGCTGCAACCTCGCCAGAGGATTGGAAGCGCGCTTCTAATGAAGGGCTGTAATCAAGTTTCTCATGCTAACCTCCCACACCCAGTGAGGCCAACTCGCCAACATGCCTCTCTTATGACAGAGGGTTTAGTATGCTTGAGGAAGAAAACAATGAGAAGAAGAACAATCTGTGTAATGCAAAAGATAGAATGACGTATTTAACAACCAATCTGTTCTGCATTTCGGCATATAACATATCTGAATTGCCTGAAGTAAACAAGTTAAGCCAGATGTGACACTAGGAGAGAGCCTTTGAAAGGGGTGGAAAAATAATATTAGACCCGCCAGGTGAATAAAGGTTGGCATGTGCCTCCAGACATAAGCCTGCATGTAATGTCACAATGAATGTCTTTAAATGTTCGCAGGATCTGACTGCTAATCAAAGATCAAAATGGGTTGGTGAGATAAAGAGAATGTTCAGCAGTGTGAGGTATAATGCACAGCAGACTCACTAGAGAGGCATTTGTTGATGAGACATCTGTTAGGCCATGACTTCCTCCTCTCCTAGACAGCTTTCAGTAGACCAAGGCCATGACTCAAGTCTGCACCAGCTGCTGGGCAATGACTAGATCCATTCCTTGTAACTCCTATCATAGTCAGTTGTGCATATACACAGTTTCCATCCAATCCAGAAGTGCTGTAAGTGTGGATGAAAGAGTCTCTTTGGTCTTCCATGGACATGAACCATTGGTTATAAAAATGACCCTTTTGCTTACATTTTCACACATGTAATTCAATTGAGAAGATGGATGGTTGAGTGTATCTTTAGTACAAATACTTCCTTGATATCCACCAGAAGAAGGCTTAATCCCCGGCCACACAAGGACGATAACGGTCTTATCCGCTACAGTTCACTATCGGATAGATGGTTTGGCCACACGAGGCCGACATGGAAACGCAGAAAACGATAACGATAACGTGTCCCAAGGTTGGTAGATCTGCAAACTAAACGCTCTGGGGGGGCAAACGGCTCCGTGTTTACGCCTATATGATCATTTCCTGATAACGTTGAAGCAATAGCCCCGCCTCTCCCCACCTCTCCTGCTCAGAGATTAGCTGCTGGGCTGTCAGAAGAGGGGGAGGAAAAGAGAGGCTCCGTTTTTTATTATTATATAGAGTCGTTATTCATTTGTTTTAAAGCTCAATAAATAACAAAGAAGACCTTTGACCGGCACTTTTCTAATTTTGTCCGGAATATTTTAACTTTAACGGACATTTTGACCGGCGAAAAAAAATCGAACTGAAACTCTGCTGCACGGTCCCCTGGTCCCTTGGAAGAGGCAGAGAGGTGGGTGTTTTTCATCTGCTGGTGGCAAACCGGAGAGAATTACAGCAGGAGCAAACGCTTGCCTCGGGGAGGGAGAAAAAGAGCCAGAGCGGCAACAGCGGAGAATAAACACAAGGGCAACCATGGCAACCATGCGCGGGAAGCAGTGGTGTAACGGTAATACGTACCCGTACCGAAATTGTTCGGTATGGGCCATTCGGTTCGGTACACATGTGTACCGAAGTGTACCGAACGAATATAACGTTAAACGTAAAAAATTGAGAACGTGAACAACTTTTTGGAAGTAATATCAGGTGCTGCGTCGCAGCGTTCGAATAGCATGTTCCTGCAGCCCATGCTCCGGGCGGGGCTGCAGGAACGCAGCGTTCAGTGTAATTTCAATGCGTCATAGAGCGACCAAGTCATTTAATTGGACGAGAGGCATACTATGAGAGCTGGTCACAGCGATGCGTTCAAATGTAGTCAGTAATTTGAGGAACTGGCGAAATGGCGAACGCAGATAAAGTTGAGCTCGAAAATCCTCCAGCATCATTGAAGTCTCCGGTTTGGGAACATTTTGGTGTCGCAGTTACGTAAAAGGATGACGGGCAAAGACAGGTGGACCGAACCAAAGCTGTTTGTCGGCATTGTTCAACTAAAATTGATTACGCGGCTGGCAATACATCAAACTTGCACACTAATTTGAAAAGGCATCACCCGAACATGGATATCACCGGTACCAAAAGAAAAAAGACTGAAGTGCAAACCCAACTCCCACTAGCATTTAAGCCTCCACCACTCGCAAAAAGTACAGACCGAGCCAAAGCTATTACAAACGCCAAATATCCTTATGTTGCCATGTTAGCAAAGCGCTACCTGGCTGTATCTGCTGCCTCTGTCCCTAGCGAGAGGGTGTTCTCCACAGCAGGAGACATTGTTAGTGCCAGCAGATCTGCCCTTTCGGCAAGCAATGTGGACAAGTTCATTTTCCTTTAAAAGAACATGAAAATACACTGACAAGCAAGTCATAATGTCAAACTGGCTGCTTAGTTACTAGTACAGTCCAGTTCAAATGCAGATTATTTCAGTTCATCGAAATACTGCACCTTAATGTTTATTTTATTATATTTGTATTTATTTGAGTGATTACATTATTCACAGTTTAATAATAAATCATATTTATAATAATAAATATTTTATGTTTTGTGATAATTGTTTCTGCTGTACCGAAAACGTACCGAACCGTGACCTAAAAACCGAGGTACGTACCGAACCGAAATGTTTGTGAACCGTTACACCCCTAGCGGGAAGTCTTCTTCGCTGCTTTTGTGGCAGGACTACAGCGCCACTTACAGGCCTGGCGTACTAAAGCGTCTCCAGCGCTTTTGAGCGGTCTTGTGTGAACGGACACGTTTCTGGTGCCTGTTGCGTGTGGACGGAATACTTTTTTGATAACGATTGCGGTCCGTTTGCGTTATCGTCTTCGTGTGGCTCCAGCCTTAGAGATGCACCTGCTGCGAACACTGGCATATGTATGCAGTCTTCATGATTGAGTAATTGATTTAACTACTGTAGATTAATCCTGTTACCAAATATCTTCACTGGTTCTCTCTCTCTTGCTGGCTTCATAAGACTGTGATCTTGCACTGGTGCAGAGTTTAGCTGTCTTTTAAAATCATCATTGAACACAGTATGCATTAACACATCTGCTAGTAGGGTAGAGTTGGCATAATTCTCCTTGTCATCTGAGACAGCATTCCTATATTAGACATGCTAAACCAGATCACTTCAGAACATTAAGCCTGACAGCAGCGCTTTAATATTTGATGCATTCTGCTACCGTGGCATAAACCACCAAACTGCTGTAGGATGGGCTAAACTGGCAATTCTGTGATACATACAAAAGTCAGGCTTCCATCACAAGGATGAGAAGACAGTTGGGAGAATTGCTGAGGTGGATTAGTCAGCAGGGGGGGGGGGGGGGGGGAAATACATTGTTTTTCTCAGGTGCTTTCAACAGGTTGCCCTCTATGCAAAACACAACCTGCAAAGACTTTCTCTACTGGCATCAAGGGTTTCAACTTTTGGAAAAAATAATAATGGTGTTCTGACAGATATAGAGCTGCCCTAGAACACAGTCAGCTAACTCATTACAGGGTAAGTGACAAGCCATGAGACATACCGTGTGCGTGCCTACCAGTGGGCCTGTCACAGTTATTCGACAGCAGAGCAGGTAAACTTGTTAACTTTGACTTCCACATGAACCCAGAAAAAGCAGGAGGAGGAGCAAAGAAGACTTAGAGACCGTGTTAAGACACGTCATAGGCGGACAGAGGAGGCTGAAGAAACTGTTTTCACTGGTAATTAAAGGTGGCCCATGTGTTGTGAGTAGGGATGCTCCGATCGATCGGCCGCCGATACTCACTCTCTGCCGATCGATCGGTGCTCTCTAAAAATGCCAATTGCGAGTGCCGATCACATGACGTAAAATGATGACGTCAAATACATGATACTTTTCTTTGTGCACTGCAAAACAAGCTCGCCAAAATGGCTTCACCAGTCTGGCAGTATTTTTCCAAAAATGACAATAAAATAGCGGTATGCAACGTGTGTGAAGCAGAAATCCTGTAGCTCCAACCGCTGTGACGGACCGGTGAGCGGAGCAAAACACACAGTAATGGCGCGTTTCCACTGCAGCGAAGAGCTCGCTTTAAGCGTGCCGAGCCGTGCGGGGCCCGTTTTTGGTTGCGTTTCCACTTGGCCTAGTACCGGCTAGCGGGTCCTAATTCACAGCTTTTCTGGCCCCATAAAATTGTGGTTCTAGGGCCAGGAACAACCAGGCTGCGTCGGGCTGAGTATGCTAAACTAGAGAGAGAATAGCTGGCAAGGGGGCTACAACTACAACAAGATGAACATATTTGACCGTGATTTAATTTTTATACACGTTTCAAAATGATGCCGAAGTAACAACATACAGATAACGGTTAGTAAAAACCATGAATTAATGCTTTGACAAGTCTGCAGACAGACGGCAGGCGAAAAAACCTTTTAAAATGCGTGTTTTCTGAATGGAGATTGGCTAAGCTAATGTTGTAAATGCTCCGACCGTCCACACTCACAACAACGGCCTATACAGACATAAATAAACCAGCGACTGTATTCGCCATGACACAGACAGTCTGTGGTTTGTACTTGTTTAACTTTTGTCTAGTTTCTGAACAGATATGAGGAGCAGTCAGCTCTCAGGGCTAACAGCTAACGGCTGTACAGTAACAACTGTATAACAGGTCTCTTGATAGTTTTTTCTCCTACTGATATTCTGAACAATCTGTGCTATTGTATTAGCTGTAAAGTGTCTCTACTGTAGGCTATTTTTATTATATTATATTAAAATCGTTTATAAATGTGCTATATAAATACAACTTTATTTGATTTGATTTGATTTGGGGGTGAATCAATTTGGAAAGGACAGACACCCAGCCCACCTCCCATTCTGCTTAAAATTGTAGATTTGACCCACACCAAGATAATCCAAACCCCTTTGCAAAGCAAGGCATGTTTTACGCCCGCTGCCAGGGGTTTAAACCTCCCCCCGCCAATGTCAGGTCTGCTAGTCAGGCCATTCCCACACTAAGCTGGCTATATTTGAAACAGCATCATGTACTTCTTCATTTTAGCCTTCCATCCAGACTAAACCAGTATTTTCCCACCCAAAAATGGTGCATACTTATACTGTCTCCATAGTGGAACAGACAGTGTTGTTGTGTGGACAGGTTTCATCCAAAATTATGCTTGCACAGACCCAGTGAGGTGCTATGCTTTTTGTCACCATCTCTCTGTACATAGTTGCTTATTTTGAATGTCAAAATAGAGAAATTCCTAAATTAATTTAGTATTATTACGCCATGTCAGAAGACTTCGTAGGCACAATATATTAAATTGGCAAGTGGTCTTAGATGAGGTATTAGACTATAAGACTGGTGGTAGAAAGATCAAACCATGCATGTCATTCATTTATGTTTTCAATCTGTTGTCTCTCAGAAACAGTGAGAGGGTGATATTTGCTGACAAATGCTGTTGTAAACTCAAGTTATACGTTTTGTTCATTTATACAGTTTATTTCATAAATGTGTTCATTATGTAAATTAATTTATATATGTCCACAGGTAATCAAAAACTATACATGCATATTTGTTGATTACCTGTGGACATATATTTAGTGGACAAATCTTTAATTAAAATAAGTCAACTTCTGAAAAAGACGATATAGTTAAGCAAACAGAGACAATGCAGTGTTAACAGTGTTAAATAAAACAAATGTCCTGTAAGTGCTATGGGAGTCAGAGTAACATGCTCCGCAGAGCCTTGTCAAGACTTTTTTTTATTTACCAAAGTCTACCCGTAGCATGTCGTCGCCTGTGAAAATATGTGTATTCTTACTCTTTTGCCTCAAGTCTAATGTTGAACCCGATTAAAAGCAGTCACGTGTTCAATGGGAGTCTGCCTCTGGTGTGAACATGGCTTCAGTGTAAGCATGTCTGGCTCACACCCCCCTCCCCCTGTCTATGAGAGCCACATCAGCCAATTGTCAACAGCAGCTGATGCATCCTTTCCCAGCGCACACATCCATACACAACAATGGTCTTCAAACTAATGTGTGCAAACTCATGAGAAGACCCCTGGCTAACGTCTCAATAATCTCTCACACAGCATTATAAAGAGACATGACTGTTAGCTATATGCCTCTGCATGTCTAAAGAAAGCTTGTTAACACATTACGTATAGAGACCTGAATCATTCAGTGTTGAACAAAGGCCAAATTAAATAGCAGAATCATGTGATAATTCCTCCAAAACACTAGTCTATTGATTATGTGCCAATTAAAAGGCTTTTCGATCTATTGGCCCTTTGACTTTTGGCCTTGAAAGCCTTACGTTTCACATGCACTATGCAAAGCTGTAACCTTACCAGCTGTGCCTCTCTTGGGTCCAACTGTACAAGGAACAAGTATTTAGCACCTCATAACCTGTGTATTATCAGCCTACAGTTCCCGGCACCATTCAGGACGGAGAAGTCAAACATTTACCTGAAAATGACTCAGGCTAGGTAAAATCACAAATGCAGAGCTGTGCTAGATACCATCACTAATAAGGAAGTGGGTTGCTTTCTGTTCTCTCTCTCAGATTCTTGGTCAACATGCGTGTGGGTGATGTGACTGTTAGAGGGCCTCTTATCTTTCAGGCATGTCTGCTGCTCAACTGAAGTATGGCACTGAAACTCTTGACTGGAGACCGAAAGGTTAAACTAGTGCACACAAAAAATAAGATAACTGCAAAACAAATGCATGTCAATTTAGTTTTCATTCAATTATTTGCACCTCTATAAAAAAAGATAAAGTGAGGACTTGCTATACATTGATTAAAATGACGTGCATGTGCAAAATATGGAGTTGAATTCTAGTGATCTGTGCCTGAAATGGCGTGGGCATGCTTCTTAAAATAAATCTTCACAAATGACACAGTTGAGCAGTGGAACACAGGTCTGCTGTCTCTCACTCATGCGCTGTGCACAGAACAGATGACATCATATTGGGTCAGCTTGGGTTTTAGCGCTCAGCTTGCCATCTACATCTGCCGTTTCGAGCGCGTCACGTTAGCCTGCATTTACTTTCAAAATTGGTTATTTAACCAAGCGATGTCCAGCTGCATGCAGGTGATGCAGTCTTGTAGCATTCACGCATGGAAACACTTAAAAGAGGGAATACAAAAGATGAATGACGCGCGACTGTTGTATTTGCATGGAATGAATGCATGGTAATATAACCATCTAAATCGTGGAATAAAGTATAAAGGATGCAGACAATGTTCGACTGGTTAATGAAAGCGGAGAGACGTAGTACAAATGTAGTGTAATGGGTCCGTGTGTAGTAGCCGTTACACCGTCTCCAGCGAAAGCCATTGTGGCTGTGTGTTGATAGTAAAATCTCACTCACAACAATGTATGTAGCAATGGAAGGTACCACAGTCTTTTTGGATGAGACAGACTCGCTCGGGACTGTTACACATTGCATGACATAGCCAAAATAATACATGGGAGAAGTTTAAACAGCGTCCAAACGTATTGTCGGCTTTAAAAAAAACACAACTGCCACTTCGTTTGCAACCTGTCATCCGTTTGCTCTCCATACTCACCCCCTGAGGAACAAACCAACAGCAAAGCGTCTTCTCCGTCAGTTTACGGCGCGACTGTCCTAATTGCAGCGTAGATTTTTAAGCAGGTGCACAAACACATCAATCATCTAATATGCTCGACATTAAACACCTTTAAAAAGCTAAACCTACGCACTTATAACCCCCGCGAGCTCACGCTGGTTTCTGTACTCACCACCTCTGAGTGGCGTAGAAACAACGTCGAAACCAGGCGACGGTGGTCATTTTTTAACTTCAGGTGCAAGCCATACTACTCATGTACATTCAATACTGACTGCTTTGACATTTAGCTTCAGTAGCTAAGCCATAGAGACAAGAGGAAGTGTCATTTCAGTGTTGAGGTTAGCGGGAGCTGGTAACCGTTACGGAAGGAACAAACAGTGACACAACAACAGTAGGGGGGTGGGGGGGAAATACGCTCACCTTTTGCCAAAGTCGTTGTTGTTGAAAAGCGTACTGACTTCGGGAACATTTAGTCCGACTCTGAAGATGTCCGTGTGACTTTGCGAAGTGCTGTCAGTTGGTGTGGACTTCCTGAATGACGGAGCCGCAGGAGCACAACCCCTCTCCCGCGTTTGACAGCTACTTTGACAGACAAGCGGAAATAAAGTTGTCTCGTTCAGTGACGAGTCCGCTGCAGGATGTGCACAAGTCAAGTGTAATTTTCAACAGGAAATACAATTGACTGTTTTGCAAGAACCTTATGCACAATTCATATCTACATGCAAAAATAGACAGGATAACATATGTATCTTCCGTTATCTTACTTGTCATAACAAGTGCTTGTGTTAAAGTAAGGATACAATAATAGACCGTATTTCCTTTGCAGATCATTAAACATGCATGGACTGAGTCATACCGATTCTGTTGCAACTTCAGTGATGGCAATTCAGGTCGTCTCATGAATTAAACTAGTGCAATGCTGCCACCTGCTGTTGCACTTTGGAAGTTCAACCGTAACACTAAATGTGCTGAATGCTCATCAGTATCAGAAATGTATTAAGAAAATATATTTAGAAAAGAAGGAAGTGTTTCTGCAAAATAAAACACCCTAGGAGCGTTATTACGTTGAAGAAACCACCTTTTAGTGGTTATTTCTATAATTATATTTTAACATTCTTAGTATATTTTGCACATTTTTACACACATGTCTGTAAAGCCCTCCACTTTAACATATATTGCCGTAGATATATTCATTGTCCAAGTTTTTTAGCTTTTAAGGTTCTTTGTATATTTAAATCTAAATGTTGTGTAAATACTTGTCTTAAGTAGGCCTATTCTTATTTAATACTAAATGGTTTCTTAAAAATACTTATTTTTATTATCTTTATTTTTACTTATTGTTTTGTTTATGTTCGCACCACTAGACACCAAAGCAAATTCCTTGTATATGTAAACGTACCTGGCAATAAACTTGATTCTGATTCTGATTAATAGTGGTTATTTTCCCTGTTTGTCAAATACATATTTTGATCTAAACATTATAGCATATTGGCCCTTTCTCATTTCACTAATTTCCCCTCCTCGACTCCTCGATTCCTCATTCCTCCGGTAGTGACCCGGAAATGGATTTCAGCACGCCATGTTGAAGGACATCTCATTTCTCTAAAAGCACTTCGAGGGCCGAGGATTGAGCATCGAGGAGGCTCTCTGGAGGAGCTATAACCAAGGATACACTGATGGGTCCTCCGCGCCAGTCTGCGAATACTCCGGATTTATTTCCGGGGGATATATCCAGTCTCTGATTGTGTTACGTTATTATGAGAGTGCTCTCATACTTGTTTGATTCTGAAATTGTATATATTTATATCAATATATGTGTGTGTGTATGTCCGCATCTGTAGCCTGTTATTGTCTCATTATACCGCACTGTCAATGAATAAAAGTAAATATATAAGTCGTCATGAACACATCTGTCCATCAGACAGAGGGCTGCTGTGCCTCCTGTCATCATTAACGGACGTCTCTTTAAAATGACCGCTCAGAGGAGAGGAGTTCTCATTTCTCTAACCGCCTGCTGCTTCTCCTCCTCTCTCCTCGGTTCCTCCGCTCGCATCTCCTGTGGGCGGGACTAAGACACGAGGATAGGAGTCGAGGAGGGGAGTCGAGGGGGGGAATTAGAGAAAGGAGAAAGGGTCTCTGTCTATGTGACATCTTGAACCAATAGTTCAGAACACAAAGATGCTATGTTTTCTTGTAAGGGTGAAAGAAAGGATGACTTCAATCTGCTGACCTCTAAAATATTGGCTTATACTGAACCCCTCACACACAGCAGATAACACTCAAAATCCACAATCCCTGTGTTGGGATTACCGTACCAATTAAGGGGGATCCCTGCATGATCACTTCCTGTTTGATGATGTCCATTAGGACCTAAGATGCAGCTCTATAAATAAATAAATAAATTAGACTCTGTTGCTCCTTTGAAAAAGAAGAAAATAAAACAACATAGATTAGCTCCATGGCATATTGCCGAAACCCGCAAAATAAAGTAAAAGTCGAGACAACTTGAAAGGATATGGCGTTCCACTAAACTTGAAGAATCTCGTTTAATTTGGCATATTACTCTCAATGAATATAAGAAAGCACTGCGTAAAGCGAGAGCAGCCTACTACTCTTCATTAATAGATGAGAATAAGAATAATGCAAGATTTATTTTCAGCACTGTGGCCAGGCTGACAGAGAGCCTCAGCTCGATTGAGCCTTCTATTCCCATAGCACTCAGTAGTAATGATTTTATGTGCTTTTTTTGCGATAAAATTGTTACTCTTAGAAACAAAATTAATGACCTCTTAGCTTTGACCAGTATAGTGTTATCAACAGCTCCCGGAAACCTAAGTTCTAATATTACACTAGATAGTAAACTAGAATGCTTTTCAGCCATAAACCTTGAACAATTAAATTCAATGATTCTTTCTTCTAAATCAACGTGTATCTTAGACCCGATTCCAACTAAGCTGTTAAAATAAGTTTTTTCCATTAATTAGCACTTCTTTATTAAATATTATGAATACTTCTTTATTATCAGGCTATGTTCCACAATCACCTCTTCTTAAAAAGCACAACCTCGATCTAGAGATTTTAGCCAATTATAGATCTATTTCTAATCTCCCATTCCTCTCAAACATTCTTGAGAAAGCGGTCGCAAAACAGTTGTGTGATTACTTAAAAAACAATGATTTATTTGAAGATTTTCAGTCTGGCTTTAGAACACATCATAGCACAGAGACAGCTCTGGTTAAAGTCACAAATGACATTCTAATAGCCTCAGACAAGGGACTTGTCTCTCTTCTTGTTTTGCTCGATCTCAGTGCTGCATTTGATACTATCGACCATGATATCCTATTGCAAAGACTAGAGCACTTAGTTGGCATACAGGGAACTGCTTTAGGCTGGTTTAGGTCCTATCTAAACGCTCTCAGTTTGTACGTGTCAACGATGAATCTTCCATGCAAACCAGCATGCCATGGAGTGCCACAGGGCTCAGTGCTTGGACCTATTTTGTTAACACTATATATGCTTCCATTAGGCAATATTATAAGGAATAATTAGGTAAATTTCCACTGTTATGCGGATGATACTCAACTATATTTATCCATCAAGCTTGATGAAACCAATCACCTAAATAAAATTCAAGACTGCCTCAAGGACTTAAAAACGTGGATGACCTTAAACATTTTGATGTTAAACACGACCAAAACTGAAGTTATTGTACTCGGCCCAAAGAATCTACGAAACAAACTATCAAAAGATATACTAGTTATGGATGGCATTAATTTGGCCTCCAGTGAGACTGTAAGGAATCTTGGTGTTATATTTGATCAGGATTTATCCTTTAACGCCCACATAAAATCAATCTCACGGACCGCCTACTTCCATCGACGCAACATTGCCAAAATTAGGCATATCTTGCCTCAAAACGATGCAGAGAAACTAGTCCATGCATTTGTCACTTCTAGGCTGGATTATTGTAACTCTTTATTATCAGGGTGTACCAAGAAGTCAGTCAAGTCGCTTCAGCTGATTCAAAATGCTGCAGCTTGTGTACTAACCAGAGTTAGGAAAAGGGACCACATTACTTCTGTTCTGGCTGCCTTACACTGGCTCCCTATAGAACACAGGATAGAATTAAAAATGATTCTTCTTGCCTACAAAGCCCTTAATGGGCAGGCGCCATCTTACCTTAAAGAACTCATTATACCCTACTGTCCTATTAGGGCATTGTGTTCCAAGAATGCAGGGTTGTTGGTTGTTCCTAGAGTCTCTAAAAGTACAATGGGAGCCAGAGCCTTTTCTTAACAAGCTCCACATTTGTGGAATCAGCTTCCAGTTTGTGTTCGGGCCGCAGACAGCCTATCCGTTTTTAAGAGTACGCTTAAGACCTTCCTTTTTGATAAAGCTTATAGTGATAAAATAAAATAATCTAATAAGAGCGCATTGACGTAGATACGTTGTGCCTCTTCACCTATACATTTTAGTTGTTACTCTTTTACTTAAATCCTAAAAACTTAGATCTTATATTTAAAACTTTATCCAAACCTTTCCCCTCTATGACCTCTCGAGGTTTATTAGAGGGTAACAGGTTGCAGAGAACGCCTAGCCCGGCCGGGGAGTGTGGAACGTAGTCACTGACCCACTCCTACCTCTGACAAATTCAGGTTCCAATGGAGACCTTTTTCCCTGTGTGTGCCTCTCCACCTGTTTCCTACTTGTTACTTGCTACCCTTTTCCCTCAACCTATAGGGAGTGCATGTATGTAGACACGTTAGTTTAGCTGCTATAGGCTTGGACTGTTGGGGGGGGCACCTTACTCCGTCTTTCTGGCTGTTTGTACCTGTGTACTCTCATGTTCCGATTAACCCAGTTTCCCCCAAATCTCTTTTTTGTGTCCATATATACACCGGGATCCTGAGTCGAGGCTAATCCTGTTGCTGTTGTCGTGTGTCCTGGATCCTCTATCCTGAGCACTGGATCTGAGTCCTGGACTTTGAGTCGTGGCTGAACCTGTCTCTGCGGTCCTGCCAGACTCTCACCATACTACTTCCCTGATGGCTCCCACAAGATTGCTGACATCCTCGTGGATTCATCTTATTATTATAGACACATGCATTTCCAAACATTTGGACTACCTATGTTGTAAATGTATTATCTTTTCGATTTACACACGGCATCTATTGCACGTCTGTCCGTCCTGGGAGAGGGATCCCTCCTCTGTTGCTCTCCCTGAGGTTTCTCCCATTTTCCCCTTTAAACTGTGGGACTTCTCTGAAAGTTTTTCCTTGTACGATGTGAGGGTCTAAGGACAGAGGGTGTCGTATTGTCATACTGATATTTTGTACACACTGTGAAGACCACTGAGACAAATGTAACATTTGTGATATTGGGATATATAAATAAACATTGATTGATTGATTGATATAAATCCATAGACAAAAATAAATAAATTACTTAACAGAGTACGAGAAATGGTCTTGAAGTTCAAATTCCAAAGATATTCAGTTTACTATTACTAATGGAAAGAGCACATATTCAAATAAAAAGCTCAATTAAAACTAATTGTCAATCAATTATTTACAGACATTATGAAGGGCAGGTACACATGTTCCGGAAAGGCTTAGGAGGATAGTTGAAAAGCAGCCTTCAGTTTAGTGTCATTATCAGGAACAGCATGGTCTACACAGGCTCTCACTATTCTAGGCTTTCACATATAAATGCATGGACCAGGTGTTTTTTGTTTCCTTGGAGGCAACATGTTAAGGCAAGCAACTTAGAGGTTCACTTCTGAAATAACTGTATTATTCATCCTGACACAGGCAAAAGATAGTTCATGTATCAGAGAACAGACGGAAAACCGACTAAATGTCACTAGATTCTTTTTGCAAAACCAACCAAACTATTATATATACCCAAAGGGATATAAAAATGGATTATACTTCGTGGAGGGATGCTATTGCTTTTTAACAATGTGCTTCAACATTGTTATACCTGACCAGTGAATGGAAGATGTTTACCGTGATATGATTAAACTTGCAATCACCATGTTAGCATCAATCAATCAATGTTTATATAGCCCAATATCACAAATGTTACATTTGTCTCAGTGGACTTCACAGTTTGTACAGAATATCAGTCTGACAATACAACACCCTCTGTCCTTAGACACTCACATTGTACAAGGAAAAACTTTCAGAGAAAAACCCACAGTTTAAAGGCGAACATGGGAGAAACCTCAGGGAGAGCAACAGAAGAGGGATCCCTCTCCCAGGACGGACAGACGTGCAATAGATGCCGTGTGTAAATCTAAGAGATAATATGCATAATCTGCAATTTTCCAATCAATTACGCCTGGTAGGTTTTAACTAATGTATCAGTTAAATTAATTGATAAATTGTTGGTATAGAAAGGACATTTGAAAAATGTTCTGATGCTTACTGATTTAAAATTCCTTATAAGTGTGACTGGGTGGAAAGCAGACAGACAGAATGTAGAAATACATCTTAGGGATGTAACATTGGTTAGAATCTGTCCCCCAATGAATGATTCCGAAGTGTTAAAATGTATGGTTTGAATGATGATACTGCATATGCAAGTACACTTCATATTGATTAACAATACAGGGAATTACAAATTGCATCTGACAATTGATAGGAGGTTTATTTAAGAGCCAGTGTGGGCCAATGGCAAGAGAAAACATTTGAAATAAATATTATAATACTTTATACACTCCTTGCTTTGATCTTCTGAATTACTGATATAGGCTAGGTTGTTGTAACATGGTCTTAAGGGCCTTATAATCGATGGTCTGGACCAGGTTATGCATAAATTGCATGTATATTATATATACAGTCTATGATAAATTGCCATGGTGATCTAGTCAGGTTAAAAGAGAGTATTTTCGTAGTACGGAAAACTCTCGCTTAAAAAAGGTCAGTAGCTACAGCCCTCTGAGTGTAGATAAACTAGATTGAAAGCGAGCCAGACGGGAGCCAAAACAAAGACACCCGACGGTTGCTGCTGATCGGTATAATGCCTGATGATATTATTTAAGACAGTTTTCAATGTGCATACAGAAAACACATACATCATGGACTGATATACTGTATTTATTTAAAATGTTTGAAAAATAAAATAAAAACATTATTTTTTTAAATGTTACACATTAATATTACAGACATTGTTTACAGGCATAAGGGCAGACAGCTTGATACTCGGAGGTCCTGCCAGTTGTAGGCGCTTTTCCAAGCGAGCTGCAAAACACAAATCGATTGTTTATTTTGTGTTTGTTTACATTTTGCATGCGAACAAATGGCTTCGACTTTGCTGTCGCCTATGGTGGATTATTACAACGATGAAGAAGAACTTGATAGCGTGGAGGACGACGATGACCGGAGTTTCAGGGGAAGAGACTCGGAAGAAGGTAGCGTTTGACGAATTGAGCAAAAACCCCGACGGGCTCTGTCTACTTGTTGGAAAAGAAACGGAAGCGCGCTTTAATTGCGTCAAATCAGCTATTTTTCAATCTAGCATTTAAAGTGATCTACAGATTAAGCTGTTTCACATTGCCTCCTAAATTAAATGTTTAACTTCCTGTTCCCCAAGCTGGAAAGCTCGTAAAACGCGAGCCTCGCCTACACGCAGTTGGCATGCTAGCTACATAACAAGCTACCACACGACCGCCAATCAAGTATCTGCCGAGTCAAGAAACATTTCAGAAGCAGATGATGGATACTAGCTAAACTGTGTGCAAGCGAATAACGTCTGCTGATGCAACAATTTAACCAACGGTTAAAGATAATGATATCACCGAACATTTGTTGTCATGCTAGCCCATCTATACTAACGTTCCCCGTGAGGCACCAATCAGCTTTAACCACATTATTGGGCATATTGCCTCTATTATGTAATACATTAAAACGGATCAACTCTTACTGCAAGTTTAATTAAACTAACGTTTGGTAAGTTACGTCGTTGCTGGAATAATACCGTTTCCTTCAAACATATTCCAAAAGGGATACATAGCGTTAATTAGCCAACCTGCTAAGTAGCGTTAGCTACACGCATTGACAGATCGGCAGGCAGGCGAAACCCTGCGTCCTGTGTCCACGGCACTGCCCTTTTCACACTATTCAGTGAGACAGGACGGATAGCAGTGAAAGAGAAAAGGAGACAACAGGAAAGCAAGGCGATGACAGCACAACAAGGTTAGATAGTTTCCTGACACTGACTTCCGAAGCGAGCAGCTGGACTTATTTGTTCCTCGCACGGGCATGTTGACGGCGGTGCTGCTCCTAACTACGCGAGCTCGAATCGGGTTACTGTTTAAAGAAGACGGGGCTAACTTAAGCTAGCACATTAATGCTAACCGAAAATGAAAGCTGCAGTGTCAGCTTAATGCAACTGGGCCTTACCCTTTTCTCCTGTCCGGTTTTGAAGGTAACACCGACTGGCCTAGGTTAGCCGGTGTTAATAAACTTGGCCCCCAAGTTTGCCACATCGCATTAGCCTTAACATGTTAGCTTTGCCGTGAGAGTTGCCGTTGGACTGACAGCACGGCCAAGTTAGCCGGGGACCGTTTCTGATTAATCTCACCATGCGGCAAATGCGTGACACTCAAACTAACAGCTACATTTCTGTCGCTTGGCACATTAATGTAATTCGATTACAACTACAAGCGTTGTCTTCATCTTGCTAAACTCCCCGTTGTTGAAGCGAAGATAGATAATGTAGGATCTTTCATGGCAAACTTGGATGTTCATTGTCCTATTATTACAAAGAGGGCAATCCCATACAGGGTGTTCACCATTACCTTACCGGTGCCACGCACGTCCTTTGATCCGAGTAGACATCTGTTGTCTGTCTGGACGTAACCTGTTTGCCTTCAAGACTTTTTTTTTTATAACCAACTTAATGATTTTCTTGTAGTATAACATGCTGAATTGATCACAACAACAGTCTTTTTTTAGAGGCTGTTTTTAAAGTTAAAAAAAGTTTTATAATTGAGAGTATTCTTCTTCTTTCATTACCTTTTTTCCAGACACGGAAGATGCCAGTGAAACAGACCTTGCCAAACACGACGAGGATGACTATGTCGAAATCAAAGAGCAGTAAGTGCTTTGCTAACCATGGGTCAGCTGTTTCAATAAAAGTCATTTGTAAGTCAAGTTTGTTTTAATGTTTACAAATTATAGGAAAATATAAAACCATATCTGTTTTATTTCATTGCAGAATGTACCAAGACAAACTGGCCTCTCTGAAAAGACAGTTGCAGCAATTACAAGAAGGTAATCCATTGGATTTTCCCTCTATAACAGAAGTGTGGCAGGATTTTTCCAAATGTGCATGACTTCTGCTCTTCATAGTGTGAGATGGGATAAATGTCCTGGTCGGGGTTCATTTATATTTTGAAGCTATGTGTAGATATAATGCAGCTATATCCCAAATTATTATTCATGTTGATGCATTACATCATCAGGACACAAAGGCAGTTCAAAAGGCATTTTAAGAGTCGCTGTCTCTGGCCAAAATGAAAAATAAACTGATAAATCGATAAAAACTGATGACAAACATAACAGGGAGGCTGTGGCTCAGCGGGTAGGTTGCTGGACTTGGAATCAGGCGATAGCAAGTTCGAGTCCCACTGCAGTCAGCATGTCGTTGTGTCCCTGGGCAAGACACTTCACCCCAAATGGCTACTGTGGGGATTGTCCACAGTACTGAATGTATGTAAGTCGCTTTGGATAAAAGCGTCTAACAAATGACATGTAATGTAATAAGCAGCGCATTTTGTTTAATTTATTCTGTGTGTTGATGACTGATTCAAAGTGTTTTTGAATAGTAAGTTGACGGTGTAGAAATGGAGGTGACATGTTGTGTTGCAATTTAGGTGCACTGACAATTAAATCTAGTCTAGACTGTGGGTGTACAACTAAGTAATAAAGGATACCTTAGCATTCTTAAGTCAATGTTGTAATTCCACATCTTCACATTTGTTTTAAAAACATTTTCTTTTTCAGGTACATTGCAGGAGTATCAGAAGAGGATGAAAAAGCTGGACCAGCAGTACAAAGAGAGACTCCGAAATGCAGGTTAGTGACTGTTCTTTGCTTCACCAAACTTGACTAATTGCAAAAGCTTATGACTACAAAGAGGACAAGTGTGGCTATAGCAGCAATATACACAACGAGATCAGATTTCCCTCATGTCTGCCGTCATAGGATTTGTTATAAACTTGTTCTACAATTACTGCAGTGTTATAGTAGATGTTGTGGTCGACTGTATCCTTGACTCCTAGTCATTTTCTCCTGCATTTTTTATTTTATTTGAGTCTCACAAACAAATTATTGCTGCCTTTTTTTTTATTTCTGAGGTTTTAAAATAGTAGTTTTAAAATAGAGTATGTTGTTTAAAAACTAACCTTCATTAAAAATGTCAATTCACAAAACAAATGGAGTGGGGTTCTGGGTTTACATTTAGTGTGTGCTCCAATGTCATGACTGTCCGATTAGGTTAAAAGAAGATTGGATGAATAAAGTGAGCTGTTAGATTAAAAACAGCGTACAATATCATGATTAAAAGTATAGGTTCTACACAGACATCATCAATTTGTAAACGTGCAAGAACAGATCAAAATGTCTCAAATGGAAATCTTCCTCCCTCTGCTCCAAACCCATTCATCTTCCATCATTTGACAGTTTTAATTATTTTGATTACTTTATTTTGATGTCTCAGCGGCTTTGGTCTGATTAGCTTTTTCCTTTGCCAGCTTTGTGAGCCAGAATATTCAGTGCCTAAGTTTTTGCTAATCATAATGACTTGTTTGTTTTGCCCAGAATGCAATGCAACAAGTGCTTTTATGTTAATTGATAGCTGCTTAATGTTGGTGTCCTTGCTGTAGACCCCTGTTTCTTTCTAACCCTGCACCTCACCCTGTTACCTAGCATCCCCTCATATATATCTATATATATTTAAAGACTTGAGAGTAACCATAGTAGTTTTCCAATGTCAGATATAATCAGCGAGTATGATAACAGATGATTTCCTTTCTCTTTACAGATCTCTTTCTCCAGCTTGAGGTGAGTAGTATTCATCACGCTGACCGACTGATGTTGTTTAAACTTAAGTCAGGGTGTCCGCGGGGTCTTAAAAAGTATTAAAAGTTGATAAATCACTTTAGCGAAAATTAAGGCTATTAAAAAGTATTAAACGGCATTTTCCAAGGTATTAAGAAGTCCCACAGCAACGACAACATGAAACACCCTTTAATTTACTGAAACGACATGTTGGGAAACCCCCTCAAGGCGGCCCCATGCATAGCGCGCCGTAAAATGCTGCTTCTTATTTTAAGTTTCGTTGCCTTGTTCCGCTCTGTGGGAGGGTCCCAAGGTGGGTAAACCGGCATACGCAACGCTCTGGGGGTCCAACGGCTCCGTGTGTAAGCCCGATATGATCATTTTCTGATAACGATGAAATAGCCCGCCTCCCTCTCCCCACGTCTCCTGCTGCTGCTGGGCTGTCAGAAGAGAGGGAGGAAAAGAGAGGCAGGCACCGTTTATTAAATATTATTATACAGAGAACAGAGTCGTTATCAATTTGCTTTAATGCTCAATAAATAACAAAGAAGACCTCTGATCGGCTCTTTTCTAATTTTGTACGGAAGATTTAAACTTTAACGGACATGTTGACCGGCGGAATTTTTTTTTTAACGGAAACTCTGCCGCACGGTTCCCTCGACCCTTGGAAGAGGCCGAGCGGTGGGTGTTTTTCATCCGCTGGTGGACTACCTGAGAGATATACAGCAGGAGAACACGCCGTCCACCGCGGAGAATAAACAGAAGGGCAACCATGCTCCGGGGTCTTCTTCGCTGCTTTTGGTGTATTTTGTGGCGGCAGCAGCGCCACTTACAGGCCTGGCATATGTACTACAGCGTTTCCAGCGGTCTAGTGTGAACGGACACATTAATGAATCGAATGTGTGTGAACGGAAGACTTTTTTGCGTTTGCGTATGCGTTTTACCGTATGCATCCTCGTGGGGCCGGGGTCTAAGCCAAACTATATCCGGTCACAGAGATCTGCTATTTTAAAGTAAAGTCAACACATATCGACCCTAAATATAGTCTATATTAAGAACGAGAAAAGTCTTAACATATATATTGTTTTTTGTAAACATATGAAAAATGTGTGAGGGTGATGACGTCAGAGCATCGTCCTATGTGCCAAGGCTTAGCCCCGGACAGCCCCAGCCCAATTTAACCCCTGGGTATTTGTGAGGGAGCTCCTATATGGCATTACCCCGCTGAAGCTCACCAAAGTTTAATTTATTTCATAGTTCAAAGTTTTGTCAATTGTTTTGTTTATTGGTCAAATACTGGTTTCTAATGTTTTCTGAGGAGTTTTACTGGAATGAAAGAACACAGAGTACAGAAGCAACAAAGCAGCATACTGCATTAAACCTGACCTTCACAGAGAGGTTGAAGTTCATGTGGAGAGGAGGCTTCAGTAGTTTGTCTGCACTCTGTTTAGTTGTGCTATCTTACAATCAATATAGTAAATGTGAGGTAAAGTGTGTAGCCAATGTAACCGGTTAGAACTCAAAGTTGCGATGAGGTCTTAAAATGTATGGAAAGGGTCTTAAAAAAGGTCTTAAAAGGTATTAAATTTGACCTCAGGATTCCTGCATATACCCTGTAACTGACCTTTACTTTGTTGGCATTACAAAGAAAACATCCCTGCTTTTTCCATCATGCCCTTCTCTCAACCTTCTGCAGACAGAGCAGGTGGAGAGGAACTACATCAAGGAGAAGAAAGCAGCGGTGAAGGAGTTTGACGATAAAAAAGTGGAACTGAAGGAAAACCTAATTGCAGAGTTGGAGGAGAAGAAAAAGATGATCGAGAATGAAAAATTAACAATGGAGCTGACGGGAGGTATGGGAGTCACGTTAGGATTATTAATTAGAGAAGTGGAAGAGAGAAATAGGGCAAAAAGGTTTGTGGTTGGCAGTGAGATTTGTTCAATGCACACTATAGTTAAAGCTGTCTGACTAATGTAGAACTTTGAGATTCAGTCATTTATCATGTTTCTGTTGCCATCTTGAATCGTCCGTGAGTTTTGAGAACATTTGTCCCTTATTGTTGGATCTCACTTTTTATTATTTCTTTCACACACAGACTCAATGGAGGTAAAACCTATAATGACTCGGAAGCTGAGGAGACGACCCAATGACCCGGTCCCAATACCAGACAAACGGAGAAAACCTGCACCAGATATCCTTTTAAATACAGTATCTGATTGGCTACAGTTAGCAGTCACTTTAGATGAATGTGTGAGGTCTTCAGTATTCAGTTTTACTTGTACTTGTAGCATGTCGTGTTCAAAAATGCTTTCCTTAACTCTTCAAACCTCAGCTAAATTATTTGTTAACAGATGATCAGATAATGGAAGATCTAAGAACACTTAATAAGGTTTGTAGTTCTGAACATCTTGATATTTAGCATTTCCCGAGTGGATCTTATTTTGTCTAATTCTGTATTTTTACACTTTTCCTTTTACAGCTTAAATCACCAAAAAGGCCAGGTATGTAAATGCTCACCTTTTGCAGTATTTCATTTGAACTTCTCATGCACAACAAGTTATTTGGTTCATTTAGGGGAATATGTTTACACGTTTTCGAGTTAAATTATGATATCGACATCACTCCCTTGTCTGTACCCAAAATAAGAATTTACAGCAAGCTGTTAGTTAGCTAAAAATAAAGAAAAGTTAGCTTAAAGTAAGACTAAGGGAAACAGCTGGCCTTTTAGACTTTTTAGACTTCTAGGCAAGCCTCCCAGCTAAGAAATAGTCAGTAAAAAAAACTTTCATGTCAGCAAAACGCAGATTAGCATATCATCCATAATTTCTCCAAAATATTGCTTTTACTTGTGCCTTGCGTGGTAAAACTAACCCGGTGTTTCTCCCCCTTCAGTGTCTCCCACGACTCCAGAGCACGTCCCCTCCGCCCCCATGGAGAGCCCCTCCCAGCGGTACGAGGCTCGCATCGAGGAGGGGAAACTCTACTACGACAAAAGATGGTGAATTTGTTGAACTGTCATTCTCAAAATCTCTTGTGTTTCGCATTACACTGTGCCATTTCTCACATAGCTAGACTACACCTCCTATCACCACTAGATGGCCACATTGCCATTGGCTGATTTCTTTGGTTTTCATAAAGAATCAAACAACAACTTTGATGGCATACTTTTTTTCTGGGCAACATAAAGATATTTCTTAGGAACGACTGAATTAATGCTAGTGCTTGAACCATCAAAATACATATTCAGATAAGCACTCTGCTGTGATGCAAAGATGAAAATAATGAAAATCCTTGACCAGACACCGCTCGGATGTCCTTCTGTTTCAGAGTAGAGCTCCTCCGCATCAGACGTGAACATAAGGTCGTGTGAAGAAGTAATAGAGTTCTGTCTTTATAAGCGGCTGATACAGACAGAGGAAGTTTAAGAGGAGCACGCTGTGAGGTATGCACACTTCTCTTTCAAGGCAAAGTCTGATTTATTCCTCTCTAAAGAAGACGACGCCACAGGAAAGCCTTCACAAAGAGCCGCAGGGAGAAACATGCGTCATTATTATTCAGTGGGCCCTTAATGATCAAGCGTTTTGGTTGTCAGTCTCTTCCCCTGGGTTGGTTTTGTCCTCTGACAGTTTGGAGCCATTAAATGAAAAAAACAGAACAAGACTTTTTGTTTTAACTTTCCCATCTAATTATCTATTTAGTGCCATCTCAGGAGGATTGTGTTCTATTCAGCTGGGTGAAATGATGTATAATGAACCTCTTTTCTGTCTGCACTTAAGGCTATCCCTCAAATCTCACCTTGAATGCAGAATTAATGGTGTGTGTGTGTGTGTGTGTGTGTGTGTGTGTGTGTGTGTGTGTGTGTGTGTGTGTGTGTGTGTGTGTGTGTGTGTGTGTGTGTGTGTGTGTGTGTGTGTGTGTGTGTGTGTGTGTGTGTGTGTGTGTGTGTGTGTGTGTGTGTGTGTGTGTGTGTGTGTGTGTGTGTGTGTGTGTGTGTGTGTGTGTGTGTGTGTGTGTGTGTGTGTGTGTGTGTGTGTGTGTGTGTGTGTGTGTGTGTGTGTGTGTGTAATGCATGCTGACAGGTACCACAAGAGCCAGGCCATCTACCTGGAGTCCAAGGACAACACAAAGATTAGCTGTGTCATCAGCTCAGTGGGGACCAACGAGGTGGGCTTTAGTCTTCATTTGGCTCCTTTTGCACATGTAACTTATTCTCATATCACTGCTTATAACATGGGGCACATGATATCATATATTTTCTGGGGAGTCAACAATTATGAATTTCTGGGCTGTTTTGTCTTTGGGGGGGTTGTTATTTATTTGGTTTCCCTAACTATTTGCGTTGCCATTCAATACATCATCTGAGTAAACACCAATTCAATCAAAGAAATTAATGAAACTACTATTAATATAGCCTTCTTTCAAATTATAAATATGTTTTTTATCTACTTCCAAAGCCCCTTTATCCTGCTATGCAACTAACTAAATAATCAACTAACTAACTAACTGACTAAAGATACTGTGGGTATTTCTGCCATGGAAGCAGCTCCGATTGTTTCTCTTCTCATCCAAAAACCGAGGAAAACGTAGGTGATTATCTCTACAATATCTGAGTGCACTCGCATTTGCAAAGGAAATGTTTCTTACAAACTGTCTGTCACCAATATTTCTTGCTCCCACACGGCTGCATTTTCTTACATTTTGAATGGTAAGCAAAACACAATTTTGTTCAGCCAGTGCCCTCTTTTTCGAATCAGTCGGTTAAAGCAGCTGCTCTCAAAGTGCAAAATGACATTTTGCACTTTAAACATTGGCTTTTGCCATCAATGAAAGTCATCTTACATGCTGTCAGTATGGCACATTTGAAAGGGACCCTATTAAGATCTTTGGGGTTCTCCCTTTGCTATAGTGTGTTGTACAGGCATGTAAATGGTCTGCAAGGTTAAAATCCCAAAGTTCGATTAGTGACATCACTATGTAGCACTCGCGCTTCTATTGGCTAAAGCTCAAACACATTGTACAAGATAGGTGAAGGGGCGGGGAATCTCTAAGCTCTTGACCTATAATAACAGAGCCGGCTAGCTAACCAATCAGAGCAGACTGGGCGAGAAAAGAGGTGCTGCAGCACAGACAGTAGGAGAAAAATAAAGACCCTTTTGAACATTAAAGCATGGAAACATGTCACAGAAGATGCTTAAAATACAAATATGAACCTTAAAAAAATTGAATAATAGGGCCCCTTTTAAAATGACTGCATCCCTAACATTTTCCTGATTGTTAACAAATCCCATGAATGTATACTAACAACTAAATGTTGTCTGTGTAGCCAAACAATACATATTTAATTCTTCCGTGCCATAGTGCGTGCAAAACTGTTGCATGGGTAACATGTTCCCTCATTATTATGAACACTCACACAAGTGTATTTGGACTAAATCCTGTCCTGCTGCAGCAAATACTCACCAGAGCCCCAAATGTCTATAAATAGTCAACAAAATTCTCTATTGACTCCTTGTTGAGTCACATTTGTCATTGTTAGTTTTGGTGATTTCTATGGAAGGAGGTAGACAATAATAACAGCTAGTCACACTACTAATCCCCCACTTGAATCAACACAAGAAAGAAAGAAAACCACTGAAAAGATATTGCATGTTTCTGAGGAGCATTCTGATATTTATTTAATCTCGTATTTTTCATGGATGTGGTTTATATTGACAGCTGCTTTGCAACTAATTTATTTCTTCATGACTGCATTGAGACATTTTCTCTCCTTTCTTTTCCAGATATGGGTGAGGAAGACGAGCGACAGTACAAAGATGAGGATCTACCTGGGTCAGCTGCAGAGGGGAGCGTTTATCATCCGTCGACGGTCGGCTGCATGAAACATCGCCCCGCCTCTCCCCATCTGTCATTCATCCATCCATCCATCCACCCGCCTTCCTTAATGGTGCATCTCAGTTTGACTTATTCTTCATCATAGACACTACCCCCTTATGACACAAACATACACACACACACAGTCTTCTGTGATCAAGAACAATTGCATCTGTTTCCTACAACCAAATGACAGTACAGTTAAAGTTGTCATAACTGACTGCTTTCCAGCATTATTTGTCACTATGTGGCATGTGTGTGAAGTGGTCATAACAGAGCCTGCTTTATTTCTGTCTCATGCTGTCAATACAAATGTTTTTTTAAAACACACATTGTCATTTACCTTTTTATATATAAGTTATTTTTCCATATGTTGTTGGTCAAGTGGCCCTGCAGAAACTGTCTCCAAGCTTTTAAAACTCTCTAATGTGATCCTACACCAGGGGTCATGCCATTTACAAAAGAATATGTCTTTTGCACTGTCATCAAAAAAACGGCATCTTGCTATGCTGATGTTTTTTCCCCTAATAACTTGTTCAAAAGCCCAATGTATTAAAACCCCAAATTTCTTATTTGAAAATGTATTTTAAGGATATTCTGTTATTTCTTTGCCATTGTATGCGATTTTCTCCATATGTGAACCATCTGGAAAAGTTCAGCTGTATTTGCATGTGGAGCGCTACGTTGACTGCTGATTTCTACTGTGTTCCATTTTATTAAAATGTTTTCTGCATTTTATTAATTTGATTAAAGATTTGTTGCTTTTTTTAAATCTTGAAATATGCAGGAACAGGTTTGCTGGCTTTAAGTCAGTCATGGTAATCCACATTTGACTGTTTACTAGATATTACGTGTGTCGTTCAGTGCTGAGAAGCAAACATTGGGTTTCTAATGCTTTTTCGCTGAAGGGAGTTTGGAAAAAAATAGTTAAAACATTAGATGGACATTCAAAATGAATTTTTGCTATCTGAAGTGCTTACTAACACAGAAACTACAAAATAAGTTTTTTCATCAGATTCCATCGGAAAACATGATTTTCAACAAGCTACTGGTACAGATTTGGCTCACCTTATGACATAGGCTCATTCGAATATACCGCTCTCCATCTTGGTATCTAATGACTTTAGATTTCTATGAAGTGCTTTTACAGGTGCTCAAAGATAACAAATATCAAACTCACAACATTGAACACTAAAAAGAGGAGTTTTTATCAATGTTTAGAAGGGAGGTGAGTAGTTTTGATTTCATTTGGGAGTGAGTTCCAGAGGGAGTGGGCAGCAATAGAGATCATTGATGATTAAACCTAATATGTATGAACTTAAAATGTGCCCTTAAAGCTGTGGTCAAACACTGGTTGTAATTCTCTGATGTTTATTATGAGCAATCTGCTTCCTATAGAAGTGATTCTGTGATGATCAAAACATTGATAATTAGGTGCTTTAAATGAGCAAAGATCTGTATATTAAAAAAACCTTTCCAGAAAAGCAAACAGTTCCACAATGTTATCATTACATGCTCATTGTAAAGCTTTAACACTTATGGTTATATCCTAAAACCTATTAACATCGACAGCAGGGTAAACCAGGATATATTTCACACTGATGGTTCATATAAGCTGTGAGGAATATTTTTCCACAATACATTGATTTGCCAGTCTCCATATAATCAACCTGACCAAGTCACCTCACAGCTCCACTCCACTCTCACAGCTGCTCTCCTCCACCCCTCCACTTTGTAAACATCTGAATCATTTGGCATTCAGCGCAGGTTTCTCCCTGCCGGCTGTGCAGCCTACTTTTTTCCTCTTGTGTGTCCTATCGCTTTTACCGGATGGCATGTTTCACTTCCCCTGACTTAATGACACTGCCTGACAAGGAGGGCAATTACTGTGTTGCCATGCCGCACAAACAACAAGGCTCATCTAAAAAGGCTTGTTGTCCAAAAGCCGTCAGGTGTGATTGCTCAGTCTCTTGCGGTGGCATGAAATGAGCTGATAGTGAATGCAATGGCCGTCTGCTCCCTTTGTTACATCCCATGTCTGGCTTTTAGTTACGGCTAGAATAACTCACCCAGGCATTTATTGGTAGGTTTACAGGGTTTGGATTTCTTATGAGTTGCGGTCATCTTGATCTGAAGGGGGGGGGGGGGGGGGGGGGGGGGGGTGCGGGGTGGCACAGGCCCCTCTGATTGCACATCCTTCCAGACATAGAAGGTGATAGCTGGTTGCCTTCATGGATGGATTACGAAACCAACCTTCCAGGACCAGTAACAAAAAATGACAAAGCACAAAGAAGACAAAAGAGATGATTTATGAAAGGCAAAAAGGAATGCAGATGCTTTCGTTTGTGGTCCTTTTTTATGTGTCAATGTGAACAGAATCTGAATCATAGGAATTCGTTTTACTTGTTTACAAGGAAATTCTGAAGGCCTAGCTCTATGAAGTTTAAAAAAGAGAAACAACTAAATAAAAGTAATGGTGAAAACAGCTATAAAAACAGTAATAGCATCAAAGAGAATAGAAAAATAGAAGACACTAGTTACATTGAATTTACACATTTTACACAAGTTACAGAATGTGCAGGTAGTACAAACATTTTGTCATCATTTGTCTGTCATGCTACTTGGAGCCACAAATAAAAGCAAATTATTGTTAAATAAATAAGAATTTATTTATTTGGCCTTCATTTATTACATCGAATACACAGTGTAACTTTAAATTATGTACATTTTTATTTTCGCTGCAAACCCAAACTCAATTTAGCTAATTTTACATTTTAAATGAGAATTTAATCCCCGTCTCTTATCTCCCTTATTTGAACGTGCCTCATCAGGATAATTTCCTGCCAGTATCTTACCACAAATAGGGAAGAATGTTGGTAGTTGCCTGTTTTTTTATGTTTACCTGAATGGGTCTACTCCCACTTTCCAACACATACAGACAATACACATTTAGGTGAAGTGTCAATTATCCGTTTCACTGCCTTGTAATTTTCACATGTAGCAGCAGCTCTGGTTCTCCCCTCTCCACATGCCCGCCTTTCAAGCGATCCATTTCTTGCTCGTTGATTGTATCAGTCCTCTGCTTTCTCTGCAGGTTGCTGTTAATACTGTCTTAAATCAATATGCTGAGTAAGCAAAGGAACGAGTGGGAGCACTTGAGCATGTAGACAGCTCTCTGGTGATGAGTCCGTTTTTTCCTTTCTTTCTCAGGCACCATGTCTGTTTACCAGAGTGTGTAAAACACCTGCTGATGTTCACCATGCGGAAAACAAAAGCAAGCTCTGCAGCCTTCTGTAACCACGAGTCATTACAGCGCTCTGGCTGTGCTATTGGTGTGCTGGTAAGTCTCACTGGAGCTGTTATTCTCTTTGGTGGTTATTGCTTGTGTGCATAAAAAGTCACCCAGGGCATCAATAATAAAAAAACAAATCCCCCTCGCAATCTCCCACCAGTTCCAGCACCAACTTCCCTATTTCATCCTCTTTCCCCTAAATTGAGCATTCTCCTCACTGCATGTTAGCACTTCGAAAGCATAGCTACAGGGCAGAGAGCTGCATCTCGCTCTGCGCTATCTGCTGAGAACCGAGTGGGATCCAGGCACACTCAGATTTGCCTTCTGGTGGTCTGAAGAAAGGATGGTAGCTCCTTGACAACCCTACCAGGCCGTGTGTTAAATGTGAATGTGGGTGTGTAGTTTATCACTCTGCTGCAGGTCTGCACTGGGAGAGGAATTCATTTACAGTACAAGCTCCTCATCTGACTCTTGATATTTGACCCAGGGGTTATAGAACAGTCGCAGCCTCATTGGACCATTTGGCAATATTGATCATTTGAAACATTCATGTGGTTATCCAGCTCCTGCTCATTACAAAACCAGGCCGTGGTATGAGTTATTTATACGCTCTGCGCTATTCTGTTTAGCTGCTCTTTTGATGTTACATGCTAAGAAAGCAAAACATAAGGCAGAACAATGCTAAGTAAATCATCCATCTTGTAGGCCAGTGTGCTAGCTTCTGAAGATTGGTATACTGTATTATTGAGAAATCCCACTTTTAAAGGGGTCAATTGACAGGGGCAAAAGCACTATGGCGGGCAAAAACATCAGGAGAAATGAGGAGAAACGCGCTGCACTTTCAAAAGCAATGCAAATGTAAAAACATAAATGTGCCAAAACACATGCAAATGGGAAAAAATCTTCACCAACTTCATAATAGGGTTTACTAAAAGTACTACATAAATGAAACGCTGCAAATAAAAAAATGCTGCAAGAAGCTCAAAACACAACGCAAACAGGGAAAGTTAAAACTGACACAGCTGTGACCAGATCGCTTGGTGACGTTCAGGAATTATAAAGTTGGCAAACTGTTACTGTCGCTGGAAATGTACCCAAAATGTAAGTTTTATTGGCTAATTTTAACAATGTGGTCAGATGATTCCGTTAGAAATGATTGCATATCTGCTGTAAGCTAGTTAGCTAACTAAGCGATCCAAATGTTCTGACAAAACACTTACAATTATGAAACACACTAACTTTGCGAGACTGACAGTTGGCCAAGTTTAAAATCCCCTAACATCAACAAGCGTTTCGGTCCTAGTGCAGCGTGTTTCTCCTAACGTAAGTGTTTTGGGCCATTGTAGTTCAGTCAGCCACCGTACACTTTGAATGGACCGAATTAAACCAAACTATTCAAGAAAACTTTAGAAACATTTACAATCTTATGCTAGGAGAGCATTTCAGTTTTGTTGTTGGAAGAATGGATTTGGTCTGTGATTACTTTATTAAAACTATTCTGCTCTCCAATTAGAGCCAGGAAAAGTTAAGCTTATGTAAATACAACTTCTGTGTGTTTGTGTCTTGTGATTCTCTTTCTCAGCAGCACTATTGCTAATTCAAAGAGAACTACCTAATGATGATGGTCTCTTTTAAAGAAAGGCTATGTTTAGCACTCTTAGCACTTGAAGCGTGTCACAACCTTTCCCGCAGTTTTAAGTGATGCAGCGCTATCACAGCTCCCTGTTACATTTCAAATGCTGAAAATTCAAAAGATCCCCACATCCTTAAATAAAGCCTAATTTCATCCATTTACATCATAAGGGTGATAACTTAATTGTACAATATAAAAAGTTGACTGGTATTTTGCGAGAAATTTGAGATTGAGAGAATACCCATTTATTTATTTTTGTAAATACATGATTAATCTAGGTCTTTCTCTGAGCTTTCTTCACTATTACCACTGCAATTTTATTTTATGGTACAATTATGCAAGTATACCCAGAATTCGACTGATGAAACATCAATACATCAGACTCAACAATCCCCTCACAACTTGGGACCTGTCCTGCCTTAGATCACGATAAAGTGCCTAAAAGATTATGTTGCATCTCTTACATTCTGTGGCCTCTGTTCACCTCTCTACAGTCATCTACCTACTGGCTGTTGAAGTTAGTCATGTCCTGTTCTTCTGTCATATTGCATATAATCCAGCCTTGGATGATCACAGGTTGTGACAGTGCTGGGTTAGTATGACTATGTCCTTGACATACAGAACAGATGATTTGTAAGAGGAATGGCAAAGTAATGGCAGGCAATTTCGAAGCAAAAATCCCCAAGAGGGTGTTTTTCACTTTAGGCACTAGTGCTGGGACTACTAGCTACAAGGGGTGTTTCTCAATGTCGAGTAAAGCTGCTCCAGAGCCACTATTTAGAGCATGCTACGTCATTGAGTGCCGCAGAAGGACTGTTCCAATGTCCAGCATGCTTGGAATTCTACCGAGCCCGGCGTACTTATAGCGAGACATTTCGAGGCTGCACATGTGTAGACTCCGCGGTCTTAAAATTCCCACAATGCTTTGCGCACGGACCAATTTCCCCAAATCTGTAGCGGAAAAGTTAAGGCGGGGCCTCTCATATGACGCACACCTGAACACTTGCTCGCCTGTTCCACTCTTCGTTTTCCGAATGCCAGGAAGTATTCTTGCCTCACTTCTGAAGCAAGTGACTCGGAAGACATGTGCTACTAAGCAAGCGTACTCGACATTGAGAAACACCCAAGGTGTAGACAAGTGCCGGAGTGGCCATTATCCCTTTAAAGAACACCCTCTTGGGCATTGTTATTTTGTTTTACTTCAGGCACTAAGCCATGTGAGGCAGTAAGAAGGCCAACAAAATATATATAGAAAGGTAGCTCTTAGAAAAACCACTACATTCTTCATGGCAACATGGCAACAGTTTTTGCAGACATGCTTTAGTGTATGGGATTTATCATTATGTCTTGTCCAATTAGCTTCCCAAAGACGTGATAGAGGACAAGATAGTGAGTCATCTTGACATGAATAATGTAACAGGCGAGAGGGTAACAAAGAGTTTAGAAATCAAAAGGATAAAGCATCAAGAGAATTCACAACCCCATGACTTGAAAATGTAAGAGTAATATAATGTATTCTGTTTGCATGAATACCGGCATTAATGCGTGTGTGGCATTTTGTGTCATGCCATTTAAATTGCCCTTCAAAATGAGACGCACTACTGGAGACAACAAGATGTTATGAGTGGAGATGACCTTGTCTTTTGTTGCTTCAAGGTCACTGCATGATGGAGATAACTTGTGCGCCATTGTATGGATCTGAATTCATTTTTGACACCCCTGACATCAATTTTATTTGTATTTTCTTATCACACAACAATGTCAGAAAACTGTGAATGATTTCCATTGTAATTCCACCCATTCAGCAAAAATCACATCTACTCTCTGTTCTAAGCAACAACCTTCACACCGACTTTGCCGTCCACCTGGAGAAGTGAGATCACTCTTCTGCTGATAAGATTCTCCCTGATAAGAGAGCGATATCTGAGCCATCTCAGTCTCTCCACCCATGGTCCCCAAAGAAATCTAAACTTTGCTTTCTCCGTCACCTTTGTAGAGGAGTTTCAGATTTCTGCATATTTTATCCAGAAGCATTCAGAGATAAAGAGTAACCTGGGGAAAGGTTAGAGGGGGCTTTTCGTGGATTGAAAGACAGTCATCGGAAAATAGTTATTCATAATACGTTTGTCATGCAATTTTTGTATTCATGGAGCTCTTTGCGGTGCTCCATCACCACAAGAGGAGCCTCTACCTTGAAAAGACAGATTAAGCTTTGCCTTGTGGGAGGCAGACAGGCATATGGAAGATGCTGCCTACATACAATTAATATCTCCTTCGACCACTGTATTTCAATGCTGCGACCTTAACGGGACTGAAAACAAGGTTCCTTTCATTTCTCTGCTTCATTACATGTGAATATGAGGATGTGTTTACACCTACTCTCAAAGTAATAGCTTGGCATTTCTTGATATATGTTTATTGTTGAGTTATATGAGCGTATGAACCCACTCCCGTGCTGTTTATTTAATATCACGCTACCATGAGCTAGGGATGAGCCATGAAAGGTAAATATTCAAGTCTCAGTCCAAAACTAAGGTGTCCGAGGGCTTCCTCCCCAAGAGACAAACATTTGCTCCCCCCCCCAACTGTCTTCTGAGTCAATGATTTTCCAGTATAGAACTTGTGATCCATTCATTTGGAGGAATAGTCAAAACTTCAAAATGATACCAGTACTTGCTAGCCACCAGAAGCTAGTTAGCTTAGCAGAAATACTGGATAACGGAAGAAAGAGCTACTTTGGCTCTTGAAAAAGGTAACACAATTCACATACCAGCTCCTCATATAACATGTATCACAGTTCTTTTTCATCTGTACAAAAAAAGAAGGTTCGTAGAGAGCTGGTGTAAATGCTTACGAGACAATCTGGCAGGAAATCAGAAGCAATTATTCTGTAAAAAAAACTGCAAGAATTGATTAGGGAAATGGGAAGAAGGTAGGAAAGTAGGAAGGGAAGGAGGAAGTAATGGCAGGGAAAGTAAGAAGAGCTGACTGGAGTTGTGACATGTGTTAAAGGTCCCATGTCATGGCCATTTCTACGGATCATAATTCCATTGTTGAGGTATAATAGAATAGATTTATATTGTTCAATTTTCCAAACTCACATTGGTTTCTCATACAGCATCTCTGTATAGTATGTGTATTCACTCTCTGTCCTAAACGGCTTGTTGGAGCTCCTGCCCCCCCCCCCCCCCCCCCCCCCCTCCCTGTGAGCCCAGTGTGCTCTGATTGGTCGGCTCGCCCACTCTGTTCTGATGAGTCTACCACCGTTACAGCGGAACATCAGTGATTATGTGTTACAATGGCGTTAGCAAACAGAAAAGGATACCAGTAAGGACAAACAGATGAGAATGCTGCGTGGGGTCTGGGTGCCGTGTTGGCGGGACGTTGCGCGGCTCGCTGCTGCGAGGAGTTAACAGTGTGAGCTGGGTTAATTTCCCGCTTGCTGCGTGGGATCTGCGAGACAGCGAGACGTCGTGAATGGACTCGGGAAGGGGGGGGTGCTGAGGGGGCTGCACCCCCATCTACGAGGCTCCACTAGCACCCGCACCCAGCCCCCCGCCCACCCCCCAAAAAAGCGGAGCACCTACAGTCAGTGTTCGAATTACCCATTTGCTTTCGGGGGAGCCCTATTTTTCAGTACACATCCTGCTACTAAATATATCACACGCACGCTCTGTTGACTGGCCGGATTCGATCAATTGCTATTGGCTGTGGCCGTTGTTGAAGCCTCTTCAGGCTGCGCATCGGCAGGCCTCTCCCTCGGTGTGGAAGTTGAGTAAAGTTGGAACGATATTGGCAGATTCAGATTTCACGGATCAATAACTCATGAACAAAACGTTATTCAGACACAAATTACGTCTCCTAAGTACCGTGGTAAGGTTGACAACAAACTAAAATCACATGTTGATCAAAAAAAGCCAATACGTGCTGTCCTCCAAACTGGACACATTAAATTGGTCTCTTACCGCAGCTGGAGAAGAAACGAGTGCTTAGGGACCGTCTGCAAAGGGCAACACCGAAAAAAGAGAATACAATAATATTCAATCACTTCACTATTATACAGTATATTACTACCAAACTCACTACACACATCAATAGTCTCATGATGCTCATACTACAGCAGAGAGTTTGGAAGAATGTGCTTTTGAATAATTTTGGGGAATATTTCTAATGTAAAATCTTCAATAAATATGGTATAATCTTCAATAACGTTACTATTATATTTATACCAAACTCACCACACACATCAATAGTCTCCTGTTGGTCATACTACAGCAGAGAGTTTGGAAGAATATGGTTTGGAATCATTTTGGCGAATATTTATACTGTATAATAGTAACGTTATTGAAGATGATGCCATGTTTATTGAAGATTTTACATTAGAAATATTCACCAAAATTATTCAAAAGCACATTCTTCCAAACTCTCTGCTGTAGTATGAGCAACAGGAGACTATTGATGTGTGTAGTGAGTTTGGTAGCACTCCACTCTATAATAGTGAAGATATTGAAGATTATACCATATTTATTGAAGATTTTACATAATAAATATTCCCCAAAATTATTCAAAAGCACATTCTTCCAAACTGTCTGCTGTAGTGTGACCAACAGGAGACTATTGATGTGTGTAGTGAGTTTGGTAGAAATATACTGTATAAATGTGAAGTGATTGAATATTATTGTATTCTCTTTTTTCGGAGTTGCACTTTGCAGACGGTCCCTGAGCACTCGTTTCTTCTCCGGCTGCGGTAAGAGACCAATGTAATGTGTCCAGTTTGGAGGACAGCACGTATTGGCTTTTTTTTTTAATCAAAATGTGATTGTAGTTCGTTGTCAACCTTACCACGGTACTTACTGTAGGAGACGTACTTTGTGTCTGAACAACGTTTTGTTCATGAGTTATTGATCCGTGAAATATGAATCTGCCAATATCGTTCCAACTTTACTCAACTCGGTGAGGAGCTGTCAAACTCGACTCGAACGCCACTTACAGCCGGCCGACTAAAAGTTGTTTTCCGTTCACGTTGTCATTTTTAGACTCCTTCGCTTCTTTGCTTGTGAATCCAAAAGCTACGAGGCATGGCTGTTTTCGTTTTGCCATATTTTTGATCACAAAGCCAGAGTTAAAAAAATATCAATATACCGCGCCGGCATCGCCACCGTAACCATAGCAACGTAAGTAGCGTAAAGAATGCAGGGCCTCCACGTACAGATGGCAACACCCAGAAATATTCACAAATATAAAACAAATATTCAGAAACTGTAATAAACAATAACTATTATTTATTTCAAGAACTTTTATTCACAGAAACTCAACATTTCTAATCTGTGTGACACAAATATGCACGATTGTTTTGGGCTCCCCCTATTTATCTCAAAGTCGGCCTTCAGGGAAGCTCCCTCTCTCTTCGGGGGAGCCAAGCTCCCCCTGGCTCCACCCCATTTCGAACAGTGCCTACAGTGTAACGGCCCCAACACACGGAGGCGTGCGTTGTCGCTTCAACGCTTCTGCCCATTCACTTTGAATGGGGTGACGTCACGATTCGCCGAACTGCATTGTGGGAGCAAAGCGTAGCTTCTTTCGCGGTGCTCGCTGCAAAAGTAGAGCAATGTTCTACTTTTGACGCCTCGACGGAGGCGTCAGCCAATCGAATCATATGCCAGTACAAGCTCTAGCCCAGTGGTTCTCAACTGGTCAGGCCTCGGGACCCACTTTTTACTTGGTCAATAAATCGTGCTGTAATATACACTTTTCAGCATACAATATTAATTAAAGTGAAGTACAGTGCATATATCCCTTATATCCCTTCACAGAACAAAAGTATGCTTTTAAAAAAGGTTTAATGAGATGATGGAATCAAAGCTGAACCGTATAAAAAGGCACACATGCTGGAAACCCAACCCCAGAAGGGGGTCTGGGAGGATTCTCCCCAAGGAGATTTTTAGAAATACTAAGATAAACTACGCATTCTGGTACACTCTGAGAAGAAAATAAATAAATCTATCACTACCCGACATATTAATAATATTTTATGCCATTGTTTGTTTTTCACTTTGTTCTGAAGCTGAACTTGCTGCTCCTCACAGAGAGAAGAGCAAAGAGGAGATAGTCTGTGTGACTTACTTTAAATTATGGGTAAGGGTAGACAGCCCCCATTGTTATGTGACCTGTCAATCATCAAACCGGGGGTCATATTTCATTACGTGTTCATTTGTATCTGAAGTTGTACCCATGGATGTATAAAGAATATTTCTACCGCAAAGTTATTTTCCGTGGGGACTTCCGGCACCAATCTTGATTCTGATTGTCCAGAAGACTCGAAAAATCCTCAGCAAAGATGTTTTATTGAGAAGATGATCACTACGTGACAGAAGTTTTCAAAGCCGTTTATGGTCTCCGGTACTTCCAGTCCAACGCCTACTGCATGCACAGCGTTAGAAAATCGGGCCTTCAAAATAAAAGTTTTAATTTTTTCCCAATTCGCGGATGTGTGATTTTTCACCCAGTTGAAACGGGTCCCACCAGTTGAGAACCACTGCTCTAGCCAATCAAACCGCGTGCTTGTGTGTCTGGGGCGGGAGATTCATGTGATTGGTTGTTGGTCGAGTTTCAGCCCCCCCCGCCGGCAAGCGACAACGCACGCCGCCGCCGCTGCGAGGCTCCACTAGCACCCCCCCAAAGGGTACAACGGAAAAAGAGAAATCTCCAACGAGGCGTTCGGGCAGCATAGACAGGTATTTTCTGTGTTAGAGTTGTACTCGCTACATGGTGTATTTTGAGGGTTTGTGACTTTGCAGACCGTTTACATGCATAAAAACCTTCATAACACACAAGGGGATGGATAATAACCGAAAAGAAGCATGACATGGGACCTTTAATGGATATTCTGAGGGCTTGGTTTAGCAGCATCTCCATCTGTTGCAGATACTCTGCCTTACCTATAAATAGCCCGGGACAAAACCGCATTTAAAACTGGAGTAATTTTACACCTTGGTACCGGTTGAACATGTGAAATATGTGATAATTGGAAAGAGCCAGGCTAGCTGTGAGCTCTTCTTTCCATTGTTTATGCTAAGCTATTGTAACAAGCTGCATAATCATGTTGTGAAAAGTAGTTTTTCCTCCATGTGAATCACATTGTGTCTATCCAGCTCAAGTCTGATATTGTATCTGAGACATAGAATCTGACTTTGATAAAGAATAGGCAAGCAAAAATATGTCAGTGTCTCAGCGAATCAGTGAAGACTACGTTCTCTTTTGATACATTTTGTGAGACTTTAAACTTTTCAAAGATATGCTTTTAAAAGATATGCTGTAGACCAGTGGTTCTCAAATGGGAGTACGCGGACCCCTAGGGGTACGTTGGAGTACTGCAGGGGGTATGTGAGATTTATTTTATGTTAATGAAAAAATACAACATAAGTAATGCATTTAAACAAACTACTAATAGTAGATGAACTACTTTCTTCAAAAGTTTACAGTAATTCTGGATAAGAAAATGGGAACAATACACGGGTGCTCTCTTTTCCTCTCCCTCTCCTGACAGCCCGTCAGTCTCGTGCAGCTCGCTGAACCTGTAATGAATGACCTGACAGTAAAGAATAAATATAGCCTATGTATAACTAGTTTAGCTAGTTCCAGAGTTGATACACTAGCTAAGTGTGTTAGGTCTAAGTCTTAGTGTATTTGGCTCCACTCAACGATCCGTCACAGCGGCGGAGCTGTGATCATGCAGAGCTGCGTGTTGTCCGTCAGCAGCAGCTGATCTGATCTCTCTCTCGCGTCCGGTTAGACTTCACTCGCGTTTATTTCCAAATCTAGCTAGTTCTAGTTAATTATATGACTGCCTGCTTATCAAAGAACCTAAACAATAAGCGTTGCTTGGCAACGACGTGTAAAGTATAGCATTATGCATTATGTTTATATGAGGGGTCAAAATCCCATGCTCATAAAATCATGGGCGCGGGAAGGGGGGTGCTGAGGGCGCTGCAGCACCCCCTAGCGGCAGGCAGGGGGTGCGGCGCTCCCCTGTCTGAATTATTATTTGACGGTTATTGCTGCTCCCGCTGTGCATAATCTGTGAAAAATATGTAGCCAATAAATTCCACATTGTTGGTAAAATAATATTTTGGCCTGCCCCGAATGTTTTTTCTGTAGCCCCGGACAATTCTACCTCAATAATATAATACATTAACCGTGCTTTACGTGAACCTCATCAAGACACTAGAAAGGACGGCAGGACTGTAATTTCCCGTGTTCAGTGAATGCAACAGAGGCAAGACACCAGACCAATCAGAGAGTTGCATGGAAATAAAAGTGTGCTTGTGTCATTCAAGCTCGCGGCTCTGTGTGTGTGCGGAAATAGCGCATTTACTGTGTGTGAGAGAGGGGGAGAGAGAGAGGGACCGGTGCCAGCAGCAGGGACCGTGTTGTTAGCATCTGGTTAGCTAGCTGCACTAACGGACATACGGAGCTGTTTGTTCCACAACAAGCTGGAGTAGAGCACTCCTCTCAGACTGAGAGGCTCAGGTGAGCTAAAGGACTCTCTGAGTGTTTCGATAGTTAACTTTAGTCTAAGTTATCTCAGTGGGTCTCAAACGGTTTGGTCAAAAATTATTCAAAAGATTATTTCCGCGGCACACGTTCATATGATCATTATAGTTATAAAAAAAATAAGAGAATAAAGGAAAAACAGTTATGAAATACTATGGCAGTAAAACAAGAATACAGTTTGAAAGGGGAGTGATTTGTAAAATATCCATAAAGAAAAAGAACATCTGCTTACAGTTGTGTTTCATCTGGGTGTTGAGAGATGTATCCATAGATCTCTTAATGTTGCTCTCAAAGTGCACCAGATTGATGCTTTTAACTTCAATATTTAAAAAAAATCTTCCCGGGGGAGCATCCCCCCGGACCCCCCTAGAGGAGGTGAGGTCCGCTCCCCACTCGTAAAAAATAGCACTTTACCGCTGCCTATATGCCGTGAGCTGATTATCGACCCTTCATTGTAACAGTCGCGGGTTTACTGTGTGTTTGCGTGTGGGGAGTTTTTTTGTGCGTGCTCTATAGTGCCCGTAATAGTGTTCACTGGAGTCCAGCACCTCAGCACCCCCACTCAAAATACCTTCCCGCGCCTCTGCATAAAATGCTCATATATCTTTTTCTCTTCATTCCCCACGCCCCAAAATAAATAGATATACTAATTTTAGGAAAAGTAAGGAAGTTTGAGCAGTGTGGGATTTATATTAACAGAGTTACACATATTTCAAAACTCGAAGTGTAATAACTGCCGTTTGCCTCCCTGTCACTGAGAATGACAAAGATCCTCAGTGAAGCACAAGCCCATGTTTCTCACTACATTTTAAGTACAACTTATTAAAAAGATCAGATCAATGCAACTACTGTCGTCTCAGTGTTATTGCATGATGTTAAAATTGGTTTGCCATGAATTCATGATGGATTGTAAACATTTAAAATGTAGAATTTAAGTGTTTCTCAGTTACAATGTTGTTGTTTTAGTAAATCAGACACTGATGGTGCAGCGCTGTACTGTACCTCTTTATATAGGCATTTTGTCCCTAACAATTGTTTTTGCGCTGATCAGGGGTTACTTGGCTGAATTTTTTTTTCAAAGGGGGTACATTATTGCAAAAAGTTTGAGAACCACTGCTGTATACTGTCAACATCTGTCCTAAGCAAAAATAAATTAGGTTGCTTTTTTTTTTAACCTGTCAGTTACAATAACAAATAAAACAACACTTATTTGTTGCCAGCTGTGTTGAGGTGTTGTTCTCAACCAAATGAAAGGTATGAATACTCCAAATTTGAATAAACTGCTCCAGACATGCCAGATAACGTGAATGCACTTTAAATGTAGGTTACTACTCTGATCTAAATGGTTCTGAGCAGCTGAGCAACAGTGGAGAGAGGTATCATTGTGAAGGATTAATGTCCTCCCAAAGGAAATCCACACTGCCTAAGGTATTCATGACCTCTGATCAATAATTACTCAATAGACAGTTGTGCTAATGCTGTGCCATTGAAATGAACAAAATGAATGTGACATCTGAATGAAGAACATGCCAAAATTAACTACAAATGCTTTTTGTAAATAGTCACTTTCTCGCCATGACAAACAAAACAAAAAGAATGGTTGCTGCATAGTTTTTGTGTGTTCTATTCACTAGCCATTATGGCCACATGTGTGATCCCCACTAGCTAGCTTATGGCAGCAGCTTTGCACTGTGCTCACACGGCAGTTACCGCTGATAAATCACCCGGACCAAAGGAATCACATGAGCCTATAATGTCCATTGTCCACCCTTTGGTTCCCCCTCAGGTTAGCACTATTAGCTCCGTCAGCAGTGTTGCCATTGTTTGCCATTTAAGCACAATTAGCTGCTAGCTGCCTCCTATGCTGCATCTACGTGAGACTGTGAGAGCCATCCTCTAGATCAGTGGTTCTCAACTGGTGGTCAGGCCTCGGTACCCACTTTTTATTTGGTCAATAAATCGCGACCCAACATTTTGAACCACTCAAATCTACTCAACAAAAAATCGTGCTGTAATATACACTTTTCAGCATACAATATTATAGATGATGGAATCAAAGCTGAACTGTATAAAAAGGCACACATGCTGGAAACCCAACCCCAGAAGGGGGTCTGGGAGGATTCTCCCCAAGGAGATTTTTAGAAATACTAAGATAAACTACGCATTCTGGTACACTCTGAGAAGAAAATAAATAAATCTATCACTAACCGACATATTAATAATATTTTATGCCATTGTTTGTTTTTCACTTTGTTCTGAAGCTGAACTTGCTGCTCCTCACAGAGAGAAGAGCAAAGAGGAGATAGTCTGTGTGACTTACTTTAAATTGTGGGTTAGGGTAGACAGCCCCCATTGTTCTGTGACCTGTCAATCATCAAACCGGGGGTCATATTTCATTACGTGTTCATTTGTATCTGAAGTTGTACCCATGGATGTATAAAGAATAGTTCTACCGCAAATTTATTCTCCGTGGGGACTAGTTGTAAACTCAAGTGGATGAAACTACATTTATTAGTGTTTTCATGTCAATTCGGCGAACATATGATACATTAAATGATCGTGAGGATGATAATTTAAAAATCTTTTGTTTGAGCCGGTCTGCATTTCCTGATGAGAAAACAAACCTTAGCTTTTTGTAGTTGCATCAGTGGTGTAGTGGGCGTTGGACGTGGGGGTACGCTGTACCCCCACTTATTTGAAGCATGATTTCTTTTTTTAATAGTCTATCTAATACATCTAAAATCATTGCCAGTGTTATCAGTTGCAAGTGTGTGTTTGTTGTAATAATGACGAAAACATAATAGGCAGATTTCACAGTAATTATAATAAAAACCTAGCTCAAGCATTTATGCAACTTGATTTGAAGCGTGTGTGTGTGAGGGGCAGAACTGTGTGTGTAGGGTGACCAGGTGTCCCGCACTGTGCGGGACTGCACACACAGCATTTTTATTATTTGTCCCGCGTCCCACACATTGAGACTATGTCCCGCATTTGAGTGATAGTCGCGCAGAAAGGCCGGATCGGTTCGCTGACAGCCGGCACCGCCCTTTATTATTAAATTGTCTAAACGGCATCATGTAAGTTGCGCTGACAGGCGACACAGAGGTCCCCAAGCCCCCCCCCCGTTGACAGTTCACGAGCGCGTCCATAGTGTCTCCCGTCCACCCAGTAAAAACATCCCCACTACACCACTGGTTGTAGTAGTACACCAACATGGATTAAACATGTTTTTTTTTACCACAATGTTGGGGAAATTAATGGATAAAATGCACGGATTATTATTATTATTATTCCCACTCCGATCGGGACACTAGGTCCACCGTTTCCCCGCAGCGTGGCTCCCTTCGTTGACAGTTTACGTGGGCTGGACTGGGTGCAGTGGCGGACTGGCCATCGGGACGAATCCCGATGGGCCGGTACCGAAGTGGGCCGGTCGGATAAGTCACTAGCACATCCCCCACTTCCCCCTTTGACAATTTACTAGTGGTACCGAAGTGGGCCGGTCGAGAGTCCCGGGCTGATTTTTAGTCCCAGTCCACCACTGGCTACATGACCGTATGATCGCCCATATTGACGCACCTAATTCCTAAACCTCTAACAGATACAACATAAACCGATCCTTCAGCCTCATATGAGCTCTCAGACACGTTCAAAATTAAACTGTCATCGCTGTCTGAGCTTGCTGCTGTGTGCCCCATCGTGCGTTTACATGCAGATGCTGGGATCTTGAACGGTGCAGCTGGAGCGCTGTGCCCGCAATGACGTCACACATAATTGGGCGGGACTTGAAGAATCCCCGAGAAGATCTAGAAAATTGTCAACATTGAATATTTACTCAAATTGATGGGTTTGGATGATGGGGGAAACTCGTGTCACAGGGTCTTTAAGGGTAACATACAAAAATATTTAACAAATGTAATGCAATGAATAAGCTTAATTGTCACAGAAGCACACATAACATGATATCTAATATTCAAACACATAATGTCCTTGCCCCTAAAGCATTGACCAGTGTAATGATAATAAAATGCTTAGTAAGAATTGGTAATAATATTAATAAAAACAACACGGTTTGGGTTCATTCGTTTAATATGATGAACGAACCAGTAAGCTTCAATAATTAACTCCAGCTCAACAAACCATATTGCAATATCTACGTTAACGTTATTTCTGGAACCATCTGGAAATGTGAGATTAATATCTTTAAGATACACAGATCTTATAGTGAGGTTAATCTCATATAGCCTATGCTGCTCTTCAACACGTGACGTTAGCTGTCTGCATCGTCAAGCATAAATTAACAATAATGCATACAGTTAACTCACTAGCAAATTAACTAATGTAGGAAGATGACCTTATTTAACCAACCTCACACATAAGCCCTTTGTTCTACAGTATAATCTTTCTTAATGTTTTACACTTCTCTCATATGTTTTAGCTTGGATGCTACGGATAGCATCGTTAGCACAGATGCTCTAGCTTCCTCTCGCTCAAATGCTAGCTCAAGTCTAAACATTCATTCACGTTAGCTGAATGAAAACACCAGTAAGAAATAAAGTGCTTGAATATCACTTACCGAAGAAACTGCATTCATGGACGTTCTGTTTTAACCGCAGAGCCTTAAGATAAGTCCGATAATGAACCAGGCACCAACACAAGAAACACGTCCGAGTTCAAGTTGTGTTCCCAGGATCAGCCGAGCAGCTGAGCCCCTGTAGCTTCCTGGAGCTAATAAAGCTAACGGAGCTAATGGACTTACTAGCAGAGAAAGCCACTAGCAGCAGTCACCGCAGAGACCTGTCACTCAAGGACCACACCCTAATTTATGCAAAATATTTAAGACCTAATATGACTAAAAGGGGTGCGTTATAAAAAAATTCACTCCCCATTCCATTGTCATGAAGGTGTAATCTAACTATATCCAGAATATGTTTTTTTGGATCCAGGCTAGAAACATGTTTGTTTCTGCTGTAAAGTTGGGCATTTTAACATGGGGGTCTATGGAAATTGCCCATCCCCTGTCGGCCTTCCCGGCTCTGCCCCAGAGTTTGCCGCTTGGTTGGAATGAGCTGCTCCGACACCAAAAGTCCGACATTATACAATCAAACAAATAAATAAACACAAGGATAATTGTGTCTTATTGTTGAGCTTGCAAATCTTCCGGCGCAAACTTAAAACTCATCTCTTTCGACTCCACTTCGAGCGATAGAATTACTAACAAAGAACTGCTAACAGAACACTTATACTAATAAATGACTGGCTTATCTAAAGCCAGTTGAGTAGCACTTTAAATGTTTGGCTCTATGAAACCTGATGTACTTATATGATTCTGTTTTCTTCAAGGTTGTATCTTCCTGGTCGAATGTACTTATTGTAAGTCGCTTTGGATAGCGACAGCGACAGCGTCAGCTTATGCAATGTAATGTAATGAGTAAATAACAGAAAATAATAATGAAAATTTGAAGGAAAAAACTATGAAACAATACCGATTTCAGTATTCTGAGCCTAGCTACTCTCCCTGACTGAAGGCAAAACAGTCTGAGATTATACAATTACAATAAAGAAGTAAAAACAATAAGTGTGGCTTAATATTAAGTAAGAAAAAGGTTGATAAACGCTGTTAGAATGGGTCGGCAGAGAGCATTTCTCCGCGATCTTAACTCGTCTATTAGCAACGTTCAGGGAGCTCTATGCAAGTCAATGGGACTCCCTGAAAATGGACGCTAAAGGGCCCCCAGTGCGTTAGAAAGTAACGCCAAGGGATCCCGATTCCCGACATAACGCCACTATTGGACGAGTTGGGAGTGAGAATGTGTTGGTCATAATAGGACATTTGATATGAGTGGACCTCTTCTGACATAATATCTCTCTCCATAAGAGTGTGAGTGCAGGGATCACCGACCCTACTCTATGACAACGTTGTGGATAATTGCAGTACGATTAACTTATGACCCTTTAGTTCCTTCACTTTTTCAACAAATGCAGATAGCCCAGCCTTGTGAACATCTTGCTCCCTTTCAATTTTATTAGCGTCAATTGAGCATGAGACACTTTCTCCTCTTTATTGAGGAGAAAAAGAGGAAAATGTACGTGATTAAGGCCCACTGATTGTGAGGTGTCTTCATGAGGCATTGAGGAGGGCTCTAAGTGCTTGCCGTTGCACCATTTGGACTGGAGAGGAGGGGGTAATGGATTCCATCTTGACAATCGCGCCTTCTTTATGGTTTGTGACAGAGTCTGGATGTCATCAGTTTTATGGCACTGTTGTCACTCAGTTGTGACCACTCCATTGCTGCATCTATAGGAGCATATAGGTGTGCACAGTTACCTGGAGAACAGCCAGTAAATAGGTAACAAAGACACACCCTGCTTTCAGAGATTAATACTAATAAAAAGATAAATTTGCCAGAACATGATATTATACGTCTGCTTCCATTAGCTTTATTAGAAGTGAGTGCAAAATTACTTCCAAATAGGGTTTCCTAGACAACATACTGGCTATGCATAATAATATTCTTTGTATCTCAACCCCCGCATTCTCCCCCACTGTTTGGCACTTGTCAGGAAATTGTTTTGCCTCTCCTCTGGCCTCTAGCTAATTTTGTGTGCAGCAATGTCTGGGCTTTTAAAGGCAATTTCTTTGTTTCTCTCTGTGTGTTTGCATGTGTAGAGCAGAGAAACAGAATAACACACATGAAATAGATATGTGTGTATGTGTGTGTGTGTGTGTGTGTGTGTGTGTGTGTGTGTGTGTGTGTGTGTGTGTGTGTGTGTGTGTGTGTGTGTGTGTGTGTGTGTGTGTGTGTGTGTGTGTGTGTGTGTGTGTGTGTGTGTGTGTGTGTGTGTGTGTGTGTGTGTGTGTGTGTAGATGTGATCATTTTGCAGATCCTTTTCTTGTTTTGCCCTGGTTAGTAAGTAGAGATGTCATTTACGACATTGTTCCCGAAAGATTATTTCTGATGTGAAGTGAGTGTGAAGATGAAAAGCAGCAAGAAGTCTCTCGTGCACCAAACGCCTTGCAGCGAGCATGCTGTGCTAGAGATGCCATGTCCCATGGAACACAACATCTGTTTCCATTAGGTCCGATTATAGCTACACCCTGCCTCAAAATACATCAACTGAGTTCAGGCGTTATAGGCGTCGCATGCTGATGACTTCACTTCCCATCTGCCACAGTTTGAGCAATGGCAAAAGAAAATGTCCAATTCACTGGAGAGTGAAATGCAATCACGTAACCTCTCACAGTGGAAACGCACCAAGCTGCAGTGCTTAATCAAAAATTCTGCATTACAGCCTTGAGTTCTCTATTTGAGGAGTTTACCGTTGTCTTCATACAGCATATCATTGTGCATTTAGGAGCTCAGTGTTCTATAAATACCCTTACAAGCAAAACTATGTGTCGATTGAAGTTCATTTTTGTTTACATTAATCCAGTTGACCAATCACAATTGTCAAGACATCGCTTAACTATCATTACTAGGCAACACAAGCCTGTCAAGCTTTGGATGTCTATGCATGTGGTGTGCAGTCCCATGATTGAACAAAAATAATTCACGTCTACTACATGGTTCACGGTGAGGATGCTGACTTTTTGAGGCAACTTTAGATTTCAGCCCAGCCTCCTGTCTGCAGCAAACGCAGCCATAGGATGCATATATTATAACGAATTTGGAGAATATAAAAACTCTACTTTGAGTTTTGTATACCATTTCTGCTTATAATATTTCACGCGATCGCGAGAGCCGATCGCATGACGTAAAATGATGACGTAAAATACATGACACTTTTCTCTGTGCGCGACAAAAAAAGCTCGCCAAAATGGCTTCACCAGTCTGGCAGTATTTTAAGGTGTCCGGTATGCAACGTGTGTGAAGCAGAAATCCTGCAGCTCCACCCGCTGTGATGGACCGGTGAGCGGAGCGAAACACACACTAAGTTAGACCTAACACACTTAGTCATTTTATCTACCTCTGGAACAAGCTAAACTAATTATAAATATAGTTATTCTTCACTCTCGGGTCACTCATTACTGGATCAGCGAGCAGCATGAGATACTGAAAGGCTGTCAGGGGAGAGAGAGGAGGAGAGAGGAAAAGAGAGCGCTTCCGCTAATTTTAAAATTTAAACTTGAATAATGTACTTAATTTGGATGTAATAATTATGTTGGTTGTTGTTTGTGGAAGCGCCAGTGAATGAGCCCCATTAACTGAGTGGTAAACATCACTCTAAATGGAAGTTCCCCATAGGCCCGCCCACTCGATCAGATTGGCCATCGGTATCGGCCGATACTGATTCCGGCGATCGGCCCCAAAATTGGCGATCGGAGCATCCCTACTAATAGCCTTACATTTAAACAGACCCCGTGTAGTTACCATATCTGCACGGCCTACCAGATCAGCACGGGGTATAATAGAGATTTGAGTGTTTCCAAATTTACTTCATATAAGAATGAATCATTTATAAGCTAGATTCCTTTTTATCCCGGTATAAGATCAACTGTAGCTATAACCTCCAAACGTGGTGATGTTGATCTTTTGTAGGACAAAATAAGCATCGTCCAGTTGTTGCTTTATTATCTATAAAACTACATTATGGCCACGCAAGGACAAACATATCCAACACAAGCTCCAGACTGCTTCAGGCTTTGGAGTATAACCGCTCCGGCATTACAAACTCTGTCCTGAGGCTCTCTGCGGACGACTTATTGACTGAGGCAATGTTTAATGATGCTGTAATGATGGTTTGAATGAAATGATGCTATTTATATGCAGCAGAAGCACTTTCCTTGTGTTTATGGCATAAACTATCCGAGATGTTTCCCTCCTCAATATTTTGTCTGCGGCAATATAGAGGCATACAACAACAGCACATTTATGGAGAGTTACAATCCAATCTATGTTGATGTGATTAAAAACAGCTACAATTTATTTTCATTGAAAGAGTCAACACTTGCATAAGTCCCATCATGAATGTCTCACATCACAGCTCTCTATTAAGAGGTCTCAATCTAAATGAAATTGTCCTGGACTGCCCAGCCACAGCGTACTTGCTTCCAGACAATGGAAGACCCACGGCCAAACTGCAAATACTGTTAATTGAATCTGTGTGTCATTATTTTCAAATCAAGCTACTTTAATGAACAAACAAAAAAATAAGAAAATGTGCTATCAAAAGTACTATCAAACAACAATAATCAAACTTAATTATCTTTAAAGTGTATTCTCTGGAGCTAGGGTTTGATGAGTGAAAGAATGGATAGCAGTAAGTTAACGTACATTGTGTAATCTTTTGTCACTCGGGGGTTCTCAATCCAAACAATATCAAAAGACAGGGTTTGGTGGAGTCGTAGGGGATCATGGGAGTTTGTCATTGTTGTCAGCTTCACCTGAGGCCTGTACGACGAAGCCGGGTTTTCTGTTAGCGAGCTAACTTCAGGGAAAACTCTGGGTTTCCGGTCCTACGACCCTGGTTCACTTCTTAGCGGACTAGATCTCCATGGTAACTTATGCTGAGCGGCTAACCTGGTCCGGAACAGGTTAGGTTGCAGGCTAAGAGATCAACTCAGTGAAAGCACTGCCTGCTGACCAATCAGAGCTCAGTGTGCAGAGTTTAAATCGATCAAGTCATATTACAGGAGAAAGGAAATACAGTTTAAACTGCCGTTGGAGGAAAGACGGCCGGCAAAAATCCCCGACTGTGTGAACGTGAAATTGAATTAAAAAACGTGAATTAATAGAATATCACCTCCCATCTTCAGAGCAATCTGACTATTATAACATTAAAGTTAAGAAAGCTTACATAAATATCTGCCACAACAAAAGTGGATCAAAGTAACATTACGTACAGTCCGCTGCACTGTTGTGAGTGCAGACGTCGATGTGTCCCATTACCATTCATATCAAATCATATCACATCATAATGTATCATATAGGCCAGGGGTCGGCAACCTTTTTGATATGAAGTGCCATTTAAAAAAAAAAATTGTTATCAGCGTGCCAACGATCGAGAATTATCAACAGGGGGGGGGAGCCTCGCTGGGAAGGAGTGGGTGGACCTGTCAGCGCAACTTACATGATGCCGAATTTAACAAACACATTTAAATAATTGGTTTAAACGGCATAATAATAAGGACGATCGTCCGTTCTGTGATTCTCCAGAACACACATGTTATGATATTAGGGTCATGCAGAGTGAAATGAGATCGCTGGGGTGTGGCTTGTGCATGTGTGTTTGTGGATGGTAGAGCGACAGTGAGGGAACGTGTGCATGTTTCTGGAAGTGAAACGAGGAAGCACAAAAACAGATGTCTGTTACCTCATTCACACCAACGGTGTTTCAGGGCCGGTTCGGAGCTAGAGCTTGAAAAGCACCGGGTTTTCCTCTTCACACCGCAGCGGAGCAGCCTCTTAGCTCCGGAATCTGGTTCGTTTCGAGCACCAAAAAATTGTCCGGCCAGAGCAAAAGCACCGCATACGCCACGCTTACGTCGAGGCAGGGGCAGGGGCAGGGACGACGCATTTTATCCAGTTTGTACACAACGATGGAGAAACTTAACAAGCAGCAGTGGTCCACTGAAGAGACCAGCTACCTACTGGGAATCTGGTCTTCCGAAGAGGTACAGAGGAAGCTGGAGCAAAATCGGCCATTGTTGTTGTTGTCGGTGTCAGCTGTAAGGGCTTTATGAAGCAAGCACGCAAGCGGTTACGTCATGACGCAAACGATGACGCAATGACGCAGCACCAGTCGGACTCTAGGCTGTGTGAAAAGAGCCGGAGCTAAACCGAACAACCGGTTCTGAACCTGAAAAGCTCTAGCACGGAGCTTGAACCGGAGTTGCATTGGTGTGAATGAGGTATGTGATGTATTTTGTGAAACAGAAGAACAGCTAAATAAATGCAACGGCCTCCCAAGAAGAGCTCGCCTCTCTCCAGTCATTTAAGCTAAAGTGGGTTATTGAACCTGAAGCTTGTTGCTTCTGCCCTCCTCGACTACGGTCTGGGAGACGACAGGAAAGTTCAATACACAGATGGCCAGTCCTCCCCTTTGTAGCATATTATTTCGATGAGAGATGAGCAGATCGCCACAGGGCTTTCAACTAAAGACACAGCCACGCAAAAACTGCGACATTTGTACAGCTCCTACAATTAGTGAAGTGCTTTCATCCGTGGTGAAACGATCAGCACTGCACCGCGGAGGAAAGCGGCAGAAAGTCACCTGGAGATAAAGAGAGCGGGGCTGCGTTGCGTGCATGGCTTCCTTCTGCAGGTAACGGGGAGACGCGCATTGGCGGCGGTCTCGTTCAGGATCCGAAAATACAATTTAAATATTTTTGCACACCTATTCCACTTATTCCTAGTGTGCCAGGGGTTACGGTGCTGTGTGCCAATGCTGGCACGCGTGCCAGGGGTTGCCGACCCCTGATATAGGCCTATTTCCTTATCTGAGTCAGCTTCTTGAGCCGTATCTGGCCGTGCAACACTCACAGTGTCACATACTGTAGCCTATGCAGAAGTATTATTTTAAGCAACACATTAAGTTGACGAAACACTCAAGTCAAATGTAATTAAAGTCAGATCCACTCGTGTCTTATGGGGCAGTGATATCATAAACCTGTTAATGTACGCATTCAAACACTTTTTATTTTACCAGCTGTATTCACCTTGCAGCAGCTATGTGGCTTTTATCCTGGATAAAGTATTTAAGTCATGGATGTTTAAAGTTTAACGTCTTCATATTTGTCTAATCATATAGTTGACTTTTCATTCAGGAAGCATGGCGCGCTGCGCTGTCAGTACGCTTGTCCATGTTTGTGATTGGTCGAATGCTCCAAATACCACCCTTGTCATGTGAACGCGCACCTAACTAGATAGGGCAAAGCTGGCTTGAGTTAACGAGTTGATAACCAGCGTCGTAGGAAAGTTTAGCGGGAGCGCGTTTGTTTTGGATTAGGTAAGCCGGGTAACTCAAACATATCCAGGTTATGTTGAACCTGCTTCGTCGTACAGGCCTCTGGTTAGTGTTACAACAAATGCAAAACGCTCAATGCTAACATTTTGCTTAGCGCTCCTAACATTAGAGTCAGATGTCTGATGACATTTCTAGTCTAAATGTATAGTTAAAAATGGCCAAGGTCTAAAAACTGTATTTTAAAAATGTGCTTAAAATTGGATAGAAAACAAGTGATGTCAGCATTCGGAGCAACCACAACGCTGGTCCTTGCTAGTGGCTATTACAGGAGATTAAATTAAATAGAAATTAAATGTTTAATGTTTTTCAAAGGTTTTTATGTGTTTTTCATTTACTGAGTTTGTGTTTTGACCTTCAGAGCCACGTAAGTTTAATTTGACAATAGTAAAAATATTGATACTTTTATGTAAATATTGATACTTTTATGTAAATGACATTGTAGTGCAAAAGTGTCTTTTTTGTGTCCGTCAGTGTATATCTTGCATTCTGTTCTGTTACCACTCAACACAAATACATTGTTTTCTTGCACACTAACTGCCAAAGCAATATATTGCAAACGTTAGTTTATAGTGTACCTTGCAGTAGAAGTAGGCAGTAAAGTGTGATCTTGGAGATAAGTGCTGTACCATTCAACATCCCTAAGCATTGATAAAGCAAGTTGGACATTGTGAGTGCATGCAAAGCTATAAAAGCAAAGAGCAGGGATGTTAAGAGAACAAGGAAGACTAAATCATCTTGTAGAATTGTTAAGTGAGCAGAGAAGGCAAAAGAACACTTTAATATGTGAGTTTCATTAAAAGATGGTTTATTATGTTAGGGGAAGGAGAGAGACTCCGACCGAGGGAACAGCTAATGGTACACTGCTACTTACTTTATCTAGACTATTATTATTTTTCTTCATGTTTTTGTCAACTGATATCCACTTTTGTTTTTCTTTTAGCAACCCTAAAGGTGTAACTAGTCTTTCTTTTATGGGATTTTCATTTGTGAAAGGTCTCAAACTATTGGGTGGAGTGCCATGAAAATCGGTACACACACATTCATGTTCCCCTCAGGATGCTCTGTAATAGCTGAGGTGATCCTTTAACTTGTCTTGTGTTCTTGTCTGGACAGTAATTGCTGTTTATTAGACTAATAAACTCATTTCCTGAAGTGTTCTCACTGGAAGAATAATGATTATAGTGAGGCCGATTGGCAGACTGCACCATGGCTACCTCTGAGTCAGATGGTCTGAACCTGCTGAGAGGAGGCTTTGCAGACAGTGTTTTAATTCAAAGTTCGGAAAGATTGTATTAGTGCATAAAGAAAGGATGCAAATTATGACCAAGTCTAGTTGGGACACATTGACCATACCTTTCCTGAATTGTTCAAATAAAATGGGGTTATTTTTCAATATGGCGCGAGGATATTATTTTTTCTTCATTGAAACAGAATGACAACGACCGACAAACTGTAAAGATCTGTCAGGGTGCGTGGAAAAGGTAGGACCCAAATGCAGAATTTAACAAAAAGCGAGCTTTATTAAATCATAAAAGCTGTGGCAAAAAGGCAGTATCCAAAACATCAAAAAAAACAAACGAGCAGCACAAGGAACTGAGGTTACCTACTGTAACCCCAGCTTCTATGAGTAAATGGCGCAGCCCTCTAAGGCTATCGCTATTGGGTAATCCCCCTGCGCCCCTGCGCAGCACTGAAACACTTGTAGTCCACGCCCACCCGCAAGGTGGGCCCCACCCTCGGGCCTCCTTCCGGTATAAATAGGAAGGTGGCCCGGCAATCTGCTCCCATACAACATAACATTTCTTCAGCTATTCGTAGAGCCAGTGGGGCCCCGCACTTAGAGGGCTGCGCCATTCACTCATAGAAGCTGGAGTTACAGTAGGTAACCTCAGTTCTATTTCGTATATGGCTTCGCCCTCTAAGGCTATCGCTATTGGGTTAAGGGCGAAGCATGATGTAGTCTGCGCCCCACTGGTTCCGCCCGGCACTAGAAGCACAGACATACCTGCTCAATAACACACCCCTGCCTGATGTGCCATGCGTAATGGCTCATCACCGTACCTGGAACATAGCAAAACATGCCTATCTTCCCAACGGGGTGAAGGCTGGGAACAATACATACCGGCCGCTGTGAGAAAGTAGAGACGAAAGTCCCACCTCGTCCTGTGATCGTAGTGGGGGAACAGCAGTTCTCTGCGTGCAGACAGGCAGGAGAGCGCACAGCTGGATCCCTGACGTCACTCACTCTGACCAGGCACTCCGTACAAAGTGTGTTAGAGGAAAAAGGAACATCCCTCCTATAAGAGGGGAAATGGGCCGCTCTCCGCGTGCCAAAAGGCAGGAGAGAGGCGCACAGCTGGCTCCCTGACGTCACTCACCCCGACAGGACACCCAGTACAGGGTGTGTCAGAGAGGAATGGGAGACATCCCTCAAATAAAAATGAATAAATGAACAGGGGGAAGACCAAGATGCAGCCTTGCAAATATCTTCCACTGACATTCCTCCGTGCAAAGCCGTGGAGGAGGAAATTCCTCTGGTGGAGTGCGCCTTGATGTTCTCCGGGGGCTCCACCCCAGAGGAGACATATGCCTGTGACACAGCTTCACACAGCCAGTGTGACAGCCGTTGTGCAGACAGAGGTTGCCCGATCGAGCTCTCTCTATAGTGCACGAACAGGCGCTGAGAACGGCGCCAGGCCGCCGTGCGCGCCACATAGCAGGACAGCGCGCGCACCGGACAGAGGAGATTTAGAAAAATAGCGGGGGTAAAAACCGCGCAAGACACTGTTCCTGGGATGACAGGAGTGTTTCTTGTAGGCTATCCCATGGAACTGCTGGGGGGAGAGGCTTCTCTGTGAAGTGCCGTAATGGTCTTCATGGTGACAAGCCACGCCATCGCCGCCGCTGCCCGTGAGGCAAAAGGGCTGCGAGGGAGTTTCCACACGCTGCCTTTCACTCCGTCTCTCCTCATGAGGCGCGTACACGCCCAGGGGATGAGAGGTGTGTGCATGCTGTCCACACGAGGCGTTATAACGGTGCTCGTGGTTATTATGACCGTGTGTAGGAGGCATATCTGGGACAGAGGAATGCCGCGAGTTCTGCAGTTTATAAACCAATAGGTTAAAACAGCAGGCTTCTGCAGCGAATGAACCACCTCTGGAGTGTCCCCCTGTTGGAAGAGACTCAGGGGGATCATCACGTGACCAGCTGACGCCAACGCCGAGCAGCTGCGTCACGGAGAGGGCTGTGTGGGTTGTGACACGCCGGAGGAGAGCTGTCAGTTCTTCCCCTCGCTGCCGCGAGAGTCGCGCTCTCATGCTGGCTGAGTTTAACTCCACTCCCAGATAAACGATTGTCTGAGAGGGAAGAGGACAGCTCTTCTTCCAATTTATTATGAAACCCAGGCTTTGACAGAACCGATACGAGATGTACCGTCTGTAAAGCGACTTCCTCCCTGGGGCGAGCCAGCAAATAGCAGGTCGTCCAGAGGAAAACCACACTCTCATCCCTCCTCTGTGTAGTGGCTCCAGCCTTCTCTACGCAAATGCGAGGAGCCAGGAAATATCCGAACGGCAGACGATTGTCTGGTCTGATATTCCCTGAATGGAAAACGCAGGAATTTCCTGTGTTTCGGGATGATGGGTACGTGGAAGTATGCATCCTTCAGGTGGAAGTGAACCAGTCGTCCTGGTGAAAACATTCCAGCACCTGTTTGATCGTCAGCATGTGGAATACTGACAGATCCAGGATGTCTCATTCCCCCAGTCTTTTTCGGGATTAGAAAAATAACGGGAGTGAAAACCCCTGATTTTCCTCCCTTTGAGGAACCCTGGAAATATCCTCTTTCAACAGGAGTTCCAGCAGCTCGGATTGGAGCGCAAGACATAGCTTCTGGGAGGACAGGAGTGTTTCCTGTATCCCATTGAACTGTGGGGGTGGGGGAGAGGCGAACTGCAGGACGTATCCTCTGCTGATCAGCCTGCTCATCCATCTGTCCATCAGACACACGCGCTGCCACTCTGAGAAACACTCTAAGAGCGGGCGCACATGCTCGAGATGTTCTGTGGTCGTCATGGCAACGAGCCACGCCAGGGAGTCACACGCTGCGTTTCACTCCGGCTCTCATCATGAAGCGTGTACACGCTCAGGGGATGAATGGAGGTGTGTGCAGTGCTGTCCACACGAGGCGTTATAACAGCGCTCATGGGTTTATTATGACCGTGTGTAGGAGGCGTATCTCGGACAGAGGAATGCCGCGAGCTCTGCAGGTTATTAACCGAGGTTAAAACCGGCAGGCTTCTGCAGCGAGCCTTGCTGTCTACTTAATCAACAGATTAGTGGCAGCCGGTTTAATTAGCGAGCTCTGCAGGTTATTAACCGATAGGTTAAAACCAGCAGGCTTCTTGCAGCGAGACCTGGCGCCGTGGCGCTGCGGGCGCTACCGCTGGGGGCACTCAGCCTGGAATACTGCTCATTCCCCCGTTCTGGCTTCTCTGTGATGTGCTGTAATGGTCGTCATGGTGACGAACCACGCCATTGCCCTCGCCGCCGCTACCCGTGAGGCGAAAGGGCTGCGAGGAAACCTCCACACGCTGCGTTTCACTCCGGCTGTCATCATGAGGCGTGTACACGCTCAGGGGATGAGTGGAGGTGTGTGCAGTGCTGTCCCCATGAGGCGTTATACCGGCGCTCATGGGTTATTATGACCGTATGTAGGAGGCGTATCTCGGACAGGGGAATGCCGCGAGCTCTGCAGGTTTATTAACCGATAGGTTAAAACCAGCAGGCTTCTGCAGGGAGCCCTGCTGCCTACTTAATCAACGGATTAGTGGCAGCCGGCTTAATTACCGGCTCCACTTCCTCGGAGGCTCTCGCGGAGCCGACCAGGATTGGGGGAGCCTCACTCCCATTTGACTCGCCGCCGGGAGACCCTGTCTCCGGGGTGGCGGGGGAGCGGAGACGTGGGACGGAGCCCCTGCAGCCGCCGGGAAGGTTGCTGTGGGACGGAGCCCCTGCAGCCGCCGGGGCGGTTGCTGTGGGACGGAGCCCCTGCAGCCGCCGGGGCGGTTGCTGTGGGCGTCTCTCCGCTTGCGGCCTCCTGTGGCCGGCGTGGACGCCGCGGCTGCTGCGGGCGTTGGTGCCGCTGTGGCAGCTCAGCCGACTGGAGCCAGCTGTACATGCTGGCGAATGCCGTCCACCTGTTCCGCGGCCGTCTTCATGAACCGGGGTCCGAACAGCCCGTCCGGGCTGATTGGAGCGTCCAGTAGCACTTTTCTGGCCGTCTCCGTAACAGACGCCGCCGCGCTGTGGTGACGGAGAGGGGGAAAGCATGTTCGGCCGCCAAGCTGGCACCCTGCTCCGACTCTGTCTCCCCCGTCCGGGGGAGAGGAGGGAGGGGAGAACCGAACGGTGAACCGTGGAGGGAGGCGGGGCAGGAGTTGCTTCGGACTCCTGCCCGGCAGTCTGCCCCAGGGACACGAGGCCCCGTCCGCGGGCTCGTAAGCCTGGACGGGCCAATCGTCCTCCTCGGCCACAGCAGCAAGAGTGTCCGCTCTCCGCTTCCTGTCGCCCGAGGGGAGACGAGCGCAGTGCATGCTACCTGCTGGTTTAGAGCCGCGTACGCGTGCTCTGACCCCCGGCAGGATTCGCATACTGCTTTTATCTCTGCAGGTCATAACTCATTATGAACCCAGAGCCACATGAGGGACAACCACGGATACAGTTGTTGCTCATGATGATTCTCAATTGCTGTGCTTCAGTAACTGTGCTGGTTTGCTGAAAAAAAGAGGGAGCAGATTGCCGGGCCACCTTCCTATTTATACCGGAAGGAGGCCCGAGGGTGGGGCCCACCTTGCGGGTGGGCGTGGACTACAAGTGTTTCAGTGCTGCGCAGGGGCGCAGGGGGATTACCCAATAGCGATAGCCTTAGAGGGCGAAGCCATATACGAAATAGAACACAGACCGTGGAAACATGGAGGGGAAACAATGAACCGACATGGAACATAGGGGAAGACTAGACTGAATACACAGAAGGGTAATCACAGTACAAGACACAGCTGGGCAGGGGAGGGAGAAACACAAGGGCAACAGGTGAACACAATGAGACAATCAGACACACCAGGGAAACTAACGACAGGGAGGAGGACCAGACAAAACACAAGGAGGAAGACAAAACACCGAATGAACAGACTTTCAAAACCCATAACCAGACAGACAACACTAAAACCGTGACATAAACCTGGGAGTGTGACAAGATCTGTGTAAAATGCCCCTTTCCACACAAGTTACATTTAGCCTCATAACTAGGCCATAAAGATAAAAACAATGCTAAAGTAAACATGCCATTCCCAAAAGCAGTTGTTTAAACATACACTAACCTTAATTTATCATCCCTCAACTGGACTAGTGGGAGCGAAGGCCTTAAAAGCATGTGAAAAATCACTAAAAGGAAGAATTTGTATGCAATGCATGTTTGCATACTGAAGGTCATCTTGCCTCAGGCACCTTTTGAAAAGCTAAAAACCGGTGAAAAAAAGAAGCGCAAAACCCAGGGTAGTCATTGTGAGTGGCCATCAGACTCTGAAAGTCCCAGGGTTAGATGTTATTGAACAGCAAGGTATAACACCACTCTCTCATACACACGCCCATTCACACTTCAATGCATGCATGCACACATACACACCCTCTCTTACCGTTTAAAACCTTGCAGCGTTTGTTGTGTATCCCGTGTGAGTTCAGTATTTGATCTTTGTCTGGGCTTTAGCAGGACTGATAGCATCCCAGAGACTCTACAAAGGTCTCGCTAATCACAGCTGCTGCATTATTGGAACATTACTCACCTGTGAAAGGAAAATCCAGCGTCAGCAACATAACCCTTTTTTGTTCCTTTTTCCAGTGCAAGCTTGCAGAGTAAGATGGCTAAAAGACTGAGGAACTTTTCTCTTGTTCTTCTTCTTCAAAAAGACACAAGTATGCTGTAAAGCAGAATAACTGCAGTATTAGGCTATAGCAGGGGTGGGCAAACTTTTAAGCTCGGGCGCCACTATGAGTTTTAAAATTTGACAGGCGGGCCTGGCCAGTAGCAGATGGATGCAGAGTGTTTGTGTGAACAGATAACAATTACAAGTAAAAGCCATTACCTGAAAAAGTTAAGAAAACTTACATTTCATTTCAGTGGGAACAATGTTGTTGGTCACCCTTTTTTGCCAGTGCATCAAAGTTTGGTGTCACTGTCTCAGGACAGGTCTGAGGTGTTCATCAGTTAACTGGGATCTGTGGCGTGATTTGTTGATGTTCATCACGCTGAACGTCTGCTCACACACGTAGGTAGAGCCAAACAACACCAGCCTCCTCTGTGCCATCCTCCTAATGTTTGGAAACTTGGCTTCGCTTAGTGAAGCATAAAACTCCTCCAGTTTGAGGGAGTTGAACTTCTCCTTTAAAACGGAGTCACATTGAAGATCAATCAGTTCCAATTGCAACTCCTGCGGCGCTGTTTCACCGTCTTGTGAAAGGGGACATGAAATCAGCTGAAGTGACTTTTCAATTTTTTCAAAATCAGAAAAGCGACGGCAGAATTCTCCGTGCAGGTCATCCAGCGATTTGCTGTGTTCCTTCACACGTCGAGGGGCCTCTTTCAGTGTCGCTAGTGTGGGGAAATGACAAAATGATTTGTTTGACATTTGTCTTGAGAATAAAGTCAACTTGGCTTTGAAGGCTCTCACATTTGTGTACATTTCGTGCACAAATTGATCTTTCTCTTGTAGCTTTTTGTTCAGCTCATTCATGTGTGTCAGTATGTCCACAGCAAAATCACAAAGCCAATCTGCGTCGCTCAGCTCTGGAAAATCGTCAGCTTTCCCGATTATCTCCAAAAATGAGCTAATCTCCCCTTTGAGCTCCCACACTCGTCGACATACTTTCCCCAAACTTAACCAGCGGACATGAGAGTGATAAAGCAAGTCCTGGAGATCAGCATCCGTTTCCTCAAGGAACTTAATAAATTGACGATGCTGAAGTGCCCTCGCTCGTATATAGTTAACGAGTTTTACGAGTGGCTTCACAACATGATCAAGTTGCAATACAGATTTACACAGGGCTTCCTGATGGATTATGCAGTCCAGGAAAATGACATCCAGCTCAGGGTTTTCCTCTTTCACCTTATCCTGGATTCTTTTCAGCAGCCCGACTTTTTTTCATGTTAAGTTTGGCGATCCATCTGTGGTGACATTGGCAAGTTCACTCCAAGGTAGCTTCAGCCTCTCGATGACACCAGACACACTGCCATACAAGTCCTCTCCTCGTCTTGTCCCCTTTAGAGATTCCATGGTCAAAAACTCCTCCATTATCTCAAAATTGTCATTAATCCCTCGGATAAAAATTAAGAGCTGAGCGGTGTCTTTTATGTCGGTACTTTTGTCCAGTGCTAACGAATATAACTTAAATGACTCAGCTGTTTTGTTTAACTCGCTGGCCAAATCTTCGTCAATTAGTTCTACACGGCGAGTCACTGTCCTGCGTGATAAAGTCATTTTTTCAAATTTGTTTTTGCTCTCTGGACACAAGAGACCTGCTGTCTCTACCATGCATTCTTTCAAAAACTCCCCTTCGGAGAAAGGTTTGCTGGCCTTTGCTAATTTGAATGCTAGCAAATAACTTGCCTTGGTGCTTGACTCTTGAATAGAAGTTTGTTGGAGAAAAATATTTTGCTGAGTCTTTAAATTGGCTGCCAACCTCTGAGTAGTAGCCGCCCGTTCTTGCGTTGACTGTTTGCTAGCATAGTTAGCATGCTTGGTGGAAAAGTGGCGGCTGATATTGTATTCTTTGAATACCGCAACGGTTTCTTGGCAAATAAGACATATATTCTTTGATCGCACTTCGGGGAAAAAATATTTCGCTTTCCACTCCTCTTTAAACACTCTGCACTCATTGTCAACTTTTCTTTTCTTTGGTCCACTCATTGTTAAATGCAGGTTCAAATGTGAATTAGGTTCAAAGGTGAATTATTGCGTCATCCTTTGCGTCATGACTTAACCGTTTACGTGCCTTCGAAGTTCGTTTTACGTTGCTGATTTTCTCCGCAACACCGCTACAACATCAATAGAGGACTGCGTCGGGTAGTTTTTAATCATACGAAACCAGATTAAATTAAAGTACTACTTCTCTAGCCTTATACCTTTCTCCAGAGTGCCAAGGTGCATTGTTTATTAATGTGTTTCAGTGGCATTACTGCCCGCTGGAGCGCGGCTCATCCACCGGAGATTATTCTCCCGTTAACTCACGGCAGCGGCCGCTGGAAAGTATTCACTCTGCGACTGTCACACAAGCAGCTGAGAAATATTCCCCGTCCCCATCAGTGAATGTGTGTCAGCCTGAATTGACGCTGTTTGGCATCACAATGCTGTTTCTCTGGCATTCTACAGGTGATGTTTGCATAGCAACCGAAGCTAATCAGACTATATCAATTGACTACTTGTTGATATCATATTGTGGCATAAGCCGGCACATTTTACCGGCGTAGTTTTCGTTATGATTTTACTTGTGATGGCCACATGTAGCCCATGTATTGATTCCATCCGATAGCTGCAATAATACAAAACAACAGGAAAACATCTGCCTCTTCACAATGGTCAATAACGGTGAACGGATGGTCATTAAAGTAAGGTAAAATAAACAGAATCACACTAAGCTGGTTGGTGTTGCCTGACTTTATATAAGTGTTTTTTATAAGTGTGTGGTCGCGTTTTAGTCGCTTTGCTCAGCGCTACTGCTTGTTACAACTTGTATTCGCTGTACTCGCCATGATTGCTCAGGTTAATCTCGACCCCCTCCATTCTAAGGGTGACGTATGCGGTTCTTAGATCCTGCCGGGTTGCCGAGTGGTCGCAGGAAAAAGGCAAAATGAATGCGGTCATTACTATAATTTGGACAATTTTGTACCAATATTCGGCGGGCCGGATTAAAAAGTCCAACGGGCCATATGTGGCCCGCGGGCCTTAGTTTGCCCATGCGTGGGCTATAGTCATTTTCTCAAGGGAAGAAACTACCTAATGGTGACTTTCCTGTGCTTTCACAGGAGGCAGCATTGCTTTGCTGGTTGCCACAATCTGAATGAACAAGTCTGGTTTGTGAAGGCAGGGGGATGAGCGCCATTTCACACTCTCCAAATAAACCCAACATTTCCTTTGGCATTTTCAGCTTACATTCAGAGACATTATGACTGTGAAGCTGATTAGGAAACATGTTTAGGTGTAATTCCTCTCACCTCCTGTTACCTCTGCTATACAGACTGTTGACAACGCCTCTCCATCCAGGATGTCCCCCAAACTCTACACTTTGTGACTTTACCCTTCTCAGTTCAAATTTTCCATTTATTTTTGGTTTGGTACAAGAACAAGCATGTAGGATGTAGGAGGCGTATCTCGGACAGGGGGATGCCGCGAGCTCTGCAGGTTTATTAACCGATAGGTTAAAACCAGCAGGCTTCTGCAGGGAGCCCTGCTGCCTACTTAATCAACGGATTAGTGGCAGCCGGCTTAATTACCGGCTCCACTTCCTCGGAGGCTCTCGCGGAGCCGACCAGGATTGGGGGAGCCTCACTCCCATTTGACTCGCCGCCGGGAGACCCTGTCTCCGGGGTGGCGGGGGAGCGGAGACGTGGGACGGAGCCCCTGCAGCCGCCGGGAAGGTTGCTGTGGGACGGAGCCCCTGCAGCCGCCGGGGCGGTTGCTGTGGGACGGAGCCCCTGCAGCCGCCGGGGCGGTTGCTGTGGGCGTCTCTCCGCTTGCGGCCTCCTGTGGCCGGCGTGGACGCCGCGGCTGCTGCGGGCGTTGGTGCCGCTGTGGCAGCTCAGCCGACTGGAGCCAGCTGTACATGCTGGCGAATGCCGTCCACCTGTTCCGCGGCCGTCTTCATGAACCGGGGTCCGAACAGCCCGTCCGGGCTGATTGGAGCGTCCAGTAGCACTTTTCTGGCCGTCTCCGTAACAGACGCCGCCGCGCTGTGGTGACGGAGAGGGGGAAAGCATGTTCGGCCGCCAAGCTGGCACCCTGCTCCGACTCTGTCTCCCCCGTCCGGGGGAGAGGAGGGAGGGGAGAACCGAACGGTGAACCGTGGAGGGAGGCGGGGCAGGAGTTGCTTCGGACTCCTGCCCGGCAGTCTGCCCCAGGGACACGAGGCCCCGTCCGCGGGCTCGTAAGCCTGGACGGGCCAATCGTCCTCCTCGGCCACAGCAGCAAGAGTGTCCGCTCTCCGCTTCCTGTCGCCCGAGGGGAGACGAGCGCAGTGCATGCTACCTGCTGGTTTAGAGCCGCGTACGCGTGCTCTGACCCCCGGCAGGATTCGCATACTGCTTTTATCTCTGCAGGTCATAACTCATTATGAACCCAGAGCCACATGAGGGACAACCACGGATACAGTTGTTGCTCATGATGATTCTCAATTGCTGTGCTTCAGTAACTGTGCTGGTTTGCTGAAAAAAAGAGGGAGCAGATTGCCGGGCCACCTTCCTAAATTCTTCCGTAGTTTTCGTTATGATTTTACTTGTGATGGCCACATGTAGCCCATGTATTGATTCCATCCGATAGCTGCAATAATACAAAACAACAGGAAAACATCTGCCTCTTCACAATGGTCAATAACGGTGAACGGATGGTCATTAAAGTAAGGTAAAATAAACAGAATCACACTAAGCTGGTTGGTGTTGCCTGACTTTATATAAGTGTTTTTTATAAGTGTGTGGTCGCGTTTTAGTCGCTTTGCTCAGCGCTACTGCTTGTTACAACTTGTATTCGCTGTACTCGCCATGATTGCTCAGGTTAATCTCGACCCCCTCCATTCTAAGGGTGACGTATGCGGTTCTTAGATCCTGCCGGGTTGCCGAATGGTCGCAGGAAAAAGGCAAAATGAATGCGGTCATTACTATAATTTGGACAATTTTGTACCAATATTCGGCGGGCCGGATTAAAAAGTCCAACGGGCCATATGTGGCCCGCGGGCCTTAGTTTGCCCATGCGTGGGCTATAGTCATTTTCTCCAGGGAAGAAACTACCTAATGGTGACTTTCCTGTGCTTTCACAGGAGGCAGCATTGCTTTGCTGGTTGCCACAATCTGAATGAACAAGTCTGGTTTGTGAAGGCAGGGGGATGAGCGCCATTTCACACTCTCCAAATAAACCCAACATTTCCTTTGGCATTTTCAGCTTACATTCAGAGACATTATGACTGTGAAGCTGATTAGGAAACATGTTTAGGTGTAATTCCTCTCACCTCCTGTTACCTCTGCTATACAGACTGTTGACAACGCCTCTCCATCCAGGATGTCCCCCAAACTCTACACTTTGTGACTTTACCCTTCTCAGTTCAAATTTTCCATTTATTTTTGGTTTGGTACAAGAACAAGCTAAAATTTGCTTTTGCGGGCTATCTTTGGCCAGAAAATCCACATATTGAGTCCTTTGTAGTACCTGAGCACTACTGTAGGTGCCGCAAATGAGAATGAAAATGTTTGGGGAAAATAGTTTATGAATAAAATTAATAGGTAATAGTAAGGGGTTAACAGCTTAAATTGTTGGCTAAAATAGTTTTAATAAATTAAACTAGATTAAAGATACATGGTCAAATAGGTTCTATGAAACGATTTGCCAAAGGTAATGGATAAACAACAGTGAAAGCAGCTAGCTAAAAGTAGGCTAAATGTTAGCTAAAAGTGATGAATAAATTACAATATAGATGGTTAAAAAAGCTAAAAAAAGGGATTCATGATTTAAATAGTTAAAAATTGTTAGCCAAAACTGATGTTTAAACAGTTAAAATACATACATGGACAGCTGAAACCATGAACATAATAAATGGGTGAAATAACCTGAGCTAAAAGTAACGGATAGTAGTAAAAACGGTTGTGAACCAATGGATAAATAGTTAGTTAGGTATAAATTAATGGTTGAAACAGATGCAACATGGCAGGTAGTGTTGAATAAGGGGTACCTATTAGATATTAAAAACATATTCATTTAAAATTAACCTTAGAAATATCTGCATACATAAACACACATTTAAATGTACTTTCACACATACACAGACAGAAGTGTCTACAAGCCAATCTCGACAGTAATTTTGCATAATGGTAATACCATTTAAATTATGCCATCACGAGTTACATGATTAGAGCGAATAACTTTTAATGTTTGATAAGGACAATTAGCACTGTGGAGCCCACCTACTATGCAGCCCAGTGGGGAATGAATACTTTAGACATACATTATGGGCTAAATCAGATTGAAACTTTATTCTCTCTGGGAGTGCTAAAAGTGACCTTAATGGAAATCTGTGATTGATTATACTGTAAGAAAATTTACCAAATTTTTTGTCATGTCACTTCTATTCTAATGAATATGTAATTTAATTGTTGTAATGCATGCAGACATAATTTTGGGCATTTTCAAACAAAGTATTACATCTTATTCCCCAACAAATCTTACTGAACAATACAGTCTCGGTATGCAGTGCATTACAGCTTCTATACATTTAACTTTTGTAGAAAAAATATTAGCAGTAGTTTGGAATACAATCGAAGATACTTTTGGTATAAGCACAGATAACCACTCACATGCAAACAGACGGAAACAATTAATCTGTGTTGAGGGATGACGATGTTGTAATCTTTTTATAGTATACATGAAACAGCAAGCATACATTTATATCAGATTTTCAACATTGTTTCCCATTATTTGAGGTTTAACTGTCACTTCTTTTAATTATGTCATCTTGTGCGCCCTCTTCTTCCACAATATTTGAGTGGCAGTGTACTGGAGAATAAGAGCAACAAACTGTCTATCTTTATATATCCAACTCTTGATATCCACATGAAATGAGTGCATTAATTTGTATTTTCTTTTTATATAAACTTGACTATATATTATTACACAATATTTCAGTCAGTAAGTAGAGCATGAATTATGAAGCTTTGCAGGAGTAATTGTATTATTATTCAACCACCTTAGAAGTACATTACTTGAACATGCATCAACTTACCTCGGATAAAATAAAACGGTCAAAGAGTACATGTGAGAGTACAAGAGTACACTTTGCAAGAGCACATGTCCTAAAGAAATTTGACTGGAGGCAGAAGAGAGCCTTTGCCCCTCTCAAGCTGAAGCTCTCAAAGTAATTGCAGCACCTTGGACGGTGACAAGGGTTTGCTCTCAGGAGACTCTTGTGTAATGCATTTCTGTTTTGTGTTTTCATAAGTGGCAGGCTGCCTCCAATTCTCCAACTTCTCTAAAGAACAGCGGATCAACTTCACAGCAACAGAATATGCCAAAGCCGTTAGACATGTAAACTACTCACCAATAGTGCCAGCATCAATTTTCCTTATAAAAGCTCCCTGTGTATATAAAATACTTATTTTGCCATCAGTGACACTCTTCTCTTCATTTAGCTCCAACTTTTTCTTTTATTATATATATATATATATTTTAAATCACAGCTTTGGAGCGCTGCTTGAAGATAAAGTTGTTTGTCTGCATCTAAGTCTAATGTTTTGAGGGTTAATACTTGACTTTTGCTTATAAGTGAAACACCTTGCTTATAAAGTAAACATATGTTGACAATAACTAATTCCACCATCCTTCCATGGATGCAACTTGCATACATTTGAACCGTCTTGTGATACAACTTTGTTAAGCAGTGCAGTAATGACAGTGCCCTGCTGTAAACTGCAGATATGTTCCTATATAATAATTTCATCATCAGCCGTGGCTTTGGGCTTATTCCTCTCTGCCGTTATCATTATCCTCAGGTTATCCATCAGATGATTTGTATTCATAATGAGTTTGGAGTAAATTAACACACGTTGTTATTAATGCACGGTAGACTTAATGAGCATGGAGCCAACCCTCCTGAAATGCAGTTGTTAACCAAGCAAAGCGGTGGTATTGAGATGCTTTATTTGTGTAAAAAGTAGCAATACATCAATGTAAAAATTCTCTAGTTTTTTCCCCATTGTCCAATCAGATTTATGGAGAGGCGATCTTTCTGTCGTGGCTGTTGTTCAATACCTGGAAATACATAGGACTTTCTTAACCATAGTTAAAGTAAGCTGAACCAAAAACAACAGACTGGAAGTAAATAAGTGCGGTAGTTGAGATTTTAGTTTATTTATTTTAACTCTTGGTAGTACACATGTTTTGTTTCTGTTAAGCTACCTATAGCAACAATAAAAAAAAAGATATGAAGCAAACTGCTAAAACCTGTCTTACCAATTGTAATATGTGCTATAGATCTGTCTTACCAAGGTGAACAATCTTGCACAATGCATCTTAAACCCTTGCAGTGGTTTCCAACTCAGTAATTTTTATTCATTTCACAGACTTTTCGGGGGTGGGGGTCTGTATGAGGGAGCAGCTAACAACTCTTATAGATCTGAAACAAGGGATCCCAACCACACACACACACACACACACACACACACACACACACACACACACACACACACACACACACACACACACACACACACACACACACACACACACACACACACACACACACACACACACACACGGTAATGGAGTTAGAGCAGGGTGAACCCAAATGCGGGAAGTAGGTTTAAACAGAAACATACCCTTAATAGCAGATAAGGCAGAGTGGGACAAGGAAAAAACTAAAGTTACAAACTCTCCAATGCACAAAAAACAAGGATTTGACAACTACTAACAGAAAACCAAAACTTAAATACATGCAAGACTAATAACAAGGACAAGACACAGCTGAGGAGGGGTAGGCAAAACACAAAGGCAACAGGAAGTAAAAACAGACATAACAGTGTGTGCACGCTTTTCACAATAAAACAGGAACCACAGACAGTGTGAATGTTAATGTCTGTTGGTGGCAGTAATACACTTTATCATGTGTCAGTGCACTGATACAAGAAGAGAAGAAGACGCCACTATACCCATGAAAACATGTTTTAAAAAATGAATTAATGCAAAGTAAAGCAAAAGGGAGATTACTTGTACCAGTTATCGAGACAGAGGAGTCAAGCTCGAAAGGGTCTGCAGCAGTCAAGAATAGAAATAGAAAGATTTAGACAAGCCAGGAATGTGTGTTGAGATTGAGAAGGTGGAAGAAATTCTGATGAATTATGAAAAAAAAAGAGAAGGAGATAGTTGGATGTTGTGGTTAGTCGTGAATCAGGAATTGCAAGTGTTACAATGGTGTTCTATAGGCACATAACAAAAGGGTTCAAGACAGTGGTTTGATTGTATCAAGGATTGGCTCTGAGCTCTTGTTTGCTATGGTGATGGACAGGTGGTCGATGAGATCAGGCAGGAGTCTCGATGTTTGCAGATGACATTGTGATCTGTAGTGAGAGTAAGGAACGGGTTAAAGAGAGGTGGAGGTGTGCACTGGAGAGAAGAAAAATACACGTCAGTCTGACCAAAACAGAATATGTACTTGAAGGACAGGAAGGACAGCAAAATGGTGAGGACACAATTAGTAGAGGTGGCAAAGTGAGATTATCTGAAGTACTTGAAACATCTCTTCAAAGTGACAGGGAAGAGAAGTTAAGAAAAAAGTGCAGGGTTGGATAGAGAAGAGTGTCAGGAATGAATAGCAACAGAAGTGTACCTGGGGGAGGAAAAGGGAAGGTCTACAGGAGACAATAACATTACATTACATTACAATAACACCAGCTATGCTGCTTGGGTGGCAGAGAAACTGAAGAAAATACGAGAAGCGGCGCTTGAATTGGCAGGGTTGAAGATGCTTCAAAGATTTATGTCAGAATCGAGGCAAGGAAAGAGAGGATTAGGAATCAGTATTTTGGAGTGAACAAATCACGTAAGTAAGTTTGGAGACAAAGTAAAAAGAGGAAGATTGCGAGGGTTTGGAGATCGGATGAAATACAACCAAAAGGGGCGAAACAATGCGTTCATGCCCAAAAACAATTTCCTAAATTCAAGCTTACAAGGGTTATGCTGCTAATTATAACACACAGACAGGCTTACAGAGGATTTTTGTTCTTAAAGTCGGGAACTTAGACAGGATTTGTTGAGTGGAGTATCCACCTGAAGCTTCATTGCTTGAGCTTGTGTCTGAAAGGATCATTGATTTGCTCATGCAGCAGGCTGCCACTGACCTGCAGCCTCCGATCACTGACTGGGATCAGCCGGGCTCATCATTTATCCTGTGGCATACTGCTTGCACTGCACTGCATTTATTTCCTCCTGAACACATCACTCAGCCTCTTCTCAGCAACTTTACAATGCAAACGCAAGACTGAGAAAGATGTGGTGCGTCACAGTTGTCCCCATCTTGTTCAATACTCCCCCTTAAAAAAAAACCTTAAAAACCCATAAAGAAAAAGTCAGTCAATCAACAAATGTGAGACATCTGTAACTAAAAATAACCTATAACAAACGCCTTGTTTCCAGTGTTTGACTTATGCTCTTAAAATATAGTTATCAGCTTCATTAGAAATAATTGGACCTTCCTTAGATATGTATAATGATGTCTTTGTGAGCTGACTATAACGTTTTACACCTTAACCAGAGCAAGTGTGCCAATACTGTTAAGAACTCAGGCACTTAGGAGGTAGGACCCAATTGGATGCAACTCAGCATTCTTTCTCCTCCAAACACGTATAGTTGACTTTTTGCCAAAAAGTTCTATTTTGGTTTCATCTGACCATATGACATTCTCCCAATCCTCTTCTGGATCATCTAAATGCTCTCTAGCAAACTTCAGATGGGCCTGGACATGTACTGGCTTAAGCAGGGGGACACGTCTGGCACTGCAGGATTTGAGTCCCTGGCGGCGTAGTGTGTTACTGATGGTAGCCTTTGTTACTTTGGTCCCAGCTCTCTGCGGGTCATTGCCTAGGTCCCACCGTGTGGTTCTGGGATTTTTGCTCACCGTTCTTGTGATAATTTTGACTCCACGGGGTGAGATCTTGCGTGGAGCCCCAGATCGAGGGAGATTATCAGTGGTCTTGTATGTCTTCCATTTTCTAATAATTGCTCCCACAGTTGATTTCTTCACACCAAGCTGCTTACCTATTGCAGATTCAGTCTTCCCAGCCTGGTGCAGGTCTACAATTTTGTTTCTGGTGTCCTTTGACAGCTCTTTGGTCTTGGCCATTGTGTAGTTTGGAATGTGACTGTTTGAGGTTGTGGACAGGTGTCTTTTATACTGATAACGAGTTCAAACAGGTGCCATTAATACAGTTAACAAGTGGAGGACAGAGGAGGCTCTTAAAGAAGAAGTTACAGGCCTGTGAGAGCCAGAAATCTTGTTTGTTTGTAGGTGACCAAATACTTATTTTACAGAGGAATTTACCAATTAATTCATTAAAAATCCTACAATGTGATTTCCTGGATTCTTTTCCCCCATTCTGTCTCTCATAGTTGAAGTATACCTAGGAGGAAAATTACAGGCCTCTCTCATCTTTTTAAGTGGGAGAACTTGCACAATTGGTGGCTGACTAAATACTTTTTTGCCCCACTGTATATAAAGTCCAAGCAGACAAACCAATAGCGAACCGGAAGAAGGTTGTTCTGAGCCAGTCAGAAAATTGGGAAAACAGCAGGAGGTATTGCGTGGAAAAACACCAAGTGATGGCAGTTTGACACTGAAGCTTCGATATCTGCTTCAAACAAACCCTGGACTTCCTGTTCTATAGAAGCAGTGCTTCAAAGCTTGCTTCAAATCACGTGACATATGACGTCCGAAGAAGCAACTGCTTCATTTCCTGAATGAGTCACTTGACTGGTTCGCGGTCCAATCAGGCGATTCAATGCACTGCCTCGTCTCGATTCTGACAGGTGACAGGTTAAAACAGTTTAGAATTTGAGCAGTTTCACACAAAAAAAGTCTTACTTCACAGTTTTACAGCAACATTTTTTTTTTTAAACTTGCAAAATTATCTTTTAGATTGACAAACATCATATGTGTAATTCGTGGCACAATTGAAACGGGATCGAAAGATACGTTTTCACTCGCCATTGACTTCAATACATAATTTTTCCGAAATAAGTTCCCATGGAGGTCCACCGGAAAGGGAGGGACTTCGCCTCTCTATTGGGGGAGGGCAGGAATGTCAAATGGGAGGGCCTGGCCCTTAATTGCGCCGGGTCTGGGCCCTTTCTGATTTCACTAATTTCCCCTCCTCGACTCCTAGACTCCTCGACTCCTCGACTCCTCGGTCCTCCGGTAGTGACCCAGAAATTGATTTCTGTGCGCCATGTTGAAGGACATCTAATTTCTCTAAATGCACTTAGAGGACCGAGGATCGAGCATCGAGGAGGCTCTCTGATGCTCCTTTCACACCAAGGCTTTTCCCGTTCTAGCTCCGTGCTAGAGCTTTTCTGGTTCGGAAGCGGTTCTTCAGTTCAGCTCCCGCTCTGTTCACACCGCTCAGAGCCCGACTGGTGCTGCGTCATCGTTTGCGTCATGACGTAACCGTTTGCGTGCCTGCTTCATAAAGCCAAACCGCGCGGAAACCCCTCACATCGACAACAACAACAATGACCGTTGTGTTGAAGCGCTACTCGTTTTGGTTTTGCTCTGTCGAAACGAAATGGAAGAAATGGGACGACTTTACTACCAACTTTACAGTCGTTACAAGCTCCATTCAAAAGTTCTTTACCATCATCATCATCATCATCATCATCATCATCATCATCAACTTCAACGACGATTCCGTAGGAGAAAGAAGGTAAATATACGTCCTATTCGATGGCGTTAGAGCAGGGGTTGCCAACACGTCGATCGCGAGCTACCAGTAGCTCGCGGAGGTTTTCCGAGTAGCTCACCAGAGGGCGCTAAAGTGCAGTTGACATGTTGAGACATATTTATTTATGTAGTATATTTTGAGAGTAAGAAAGATAGAGAAAAAGAGATGTAAGATGCAGTCATGACAACTGAGGAAGGTCCGTCAAAGAAGAAATCTAAAATATACTACTTTCATGACGAGTGGGAACATGAATTTTTATTTACGAGCATCAAAGACAAGTGTGTGTGTTTAATTTGTGGCTCGAGTGTTGCGGTGGGGAAGAAGGGAAATGTCGAGCGGCACTTCACAAAACTTCACGAAAACTTTTCAAAGGAGTATCCCGCCGGCAGTTGCCTTCGCGTTGAGAAGGTACAACAATTAAAAGCTACGCTACAAAGGCAGCAGTCATTGTTCACGAAGCCTGCCAAGAAAGCTAGCCTAGCTACAGAAGCATCGTTCCGAGTCGCTCAGTATTTGGCAAAGAACAAAAAAGCTTTCACTGATGGCGGTGTTCTTAAGGGAGCGATGTCTGTTATGGCAGAGACTTTGTTCAGAGACCACAAGAGCAAGTCGGAGATAATGTCTGCCATTGACGATGTGCAACTGGGAAACAACACTGTGGCGAGGAGAGTGTCGGCGCTGTCAGTGGATGCCATGGGACAGTTGGAGCGGGACATGGTCAGGTGCAAGTGGTTCTCCATACAGTGCGACGAGTCGGTGGATGCGAGCGACACAGCTCAGCTGTCTGTGTTCATCCGGATGGTGTTTGAGGATTTTACGGCGAAAGAGGAATTTCTGACACTGCTTCCACTCAAAACAACAACAAGAGGTGTGGACGTGTATAATTCTATTAAGAATTATTTCATAAATAAAGGCGTGCAAATGGAGAAGCTTGTATCCATAACAACTGATGGAGCCCCGGCTATGAGAGGTCGCCACAACGGTTTTATCGCAAATTGTAAGTCAGATCCATATTTCCCACGTTTCCTGAGTTACCATTGCATCATTCACCAAGAAGCACTTTGTGCCAAAGTTATGGACTTCAATCACGTCATGAAACCTGTGATACAAATAATAAACTCTATCCGAGCGAAGGCAAAGCAACATAGGAGCTTCAAAGTTTTTCTTGAGGAACTGTCAGCTGAATATGGAGATCTCCTTCTCCATGCTGAGGTGAGGTGGTTGAGTAGAGGGAAAATCCTACAGCGCTTCCTCTCCTTGCTGAATGAGGTAAAGCTCTTCATGGAAGAGAGGGGGGAGGACACCTCCATCTTATCTGATGCTGGTTGGGTACTTGACCTGGCCTTTTTGACTGATCTGACAGGAAAATTAAACCAGCTTAACCTCCAGCTACAAGGCAATGGCAAAACAGTATGTGACATGATTAGTGCTGTAAAGGCCTTTAAAGCAAATCTGTGTCTATATCTCCAGCAAGTAAAGGGAAATAAATTGCATCATTTCCCCTCTGTTCAAAAAGTACTGCAGGAGAATAAAGCTGCTGCTGGCTTTCTTGACTTATTAAAGTACTGTGACTGCTTAACTAAGCTTGGGCAGGAATTTGAGGACAGGTTTCTTGACTTTAAACAGCTTGAGCCCTGTGCAAGTTTCCTTGCTAACCCATTCAACATCGTGGATGTTACTGACATGTCTGAGCAACTGGCCAGCCTTTTCAGTCTCAGTGCTTCAGAGTTGGAGCTGGAGATAATCAATCTCCAGAATGACATTCAGCTGAAAGCACATCAGATGGACAAAGATTTCTGGAAGCTATTGGACCCAGAGAAATTCAAAAACATTCAAACTGCTGCACTGAAACTGTCCTGCTTATTTGGGTCAACATATCGCTGTGAATCAGCATTCTCTGATATGAACTTTATCAAATCCAAATTCAGGACAAGACTTACTGATGAACACCTCAATGACTCAATCAGAGTGAATTTGTCAGGATACACACCCCAGTACAGTGCTCTGGTGGATGCTATGCAGTGCCAGGTGTCACATTAGCTGAGTCAGGAGAAAGACAACAATGCAGTGACAGACTGAATGTTTGAAGACCTATGTTTGCTTGATGCAAGTTGAGAAAAGCACAAGCCATATTCCCCTTTTACATGTGAAACAAATTTGTGAAATGCTTGAAATAATTTAAATTATAGAGCTAGAAATGTTATTATTACAATTAGGAACTTTGCACTCTTATCTGTAAAACTGTTTACTGTAGTTATTGATGTTAAAGCAGAACTCAGTATTGCATGGTGATTATTTGTCTTTTTTTCTCTTCATGAGAAAGTCAAGTTTATTCATGTTAATGTTAATGTTTCTGCTCTTGAGTCACGAATGTGATATGTGCAATGAAATCTATATAAAATAACATGAGTAGCTCTTGGCCACTTTCTTTTTTCAAAAGTAGCTCCCGGTTAGAAAAAGGTTGGAGACCCCTGCGTTAGAGCTAGCTGTTGTTAGCCTCTGCATGCGCTAAGCTCAAAATACCCAGCTTTGCAGCATTAATTACTGGTATAACATTAAAACTGATGCCCCTGCACCCGCCTCGGACGTAAGCGTGACCTATGCCGTGCTTGCTTTCTAGACCGACAACTTTTTGGTGCTTGAAACGAACCGGATTCCGGAGCTTAGAGGCGGCTCCGCTGCGTTGTGAACAGGAAAAACCGGTGCTTTTCAAGCTCCAGCTCCAAACCGGCCCTAGAACCACGTTGGTGTGGAAGGGGCATGATAGTGTTACCTTATTATGAGAGTGCTCTCATACTTGTTTGATTCTGAAATGGTATATATTATATCAATATATATGTGTGTGTGTGTGTGTGTATATCCGTATCTGTAGCCTGTTATTGTCTCATTATACCGCAATGTGAATGAATTAAAAGTAAATATATAAGTCGTCATGAACACATCTGTCCATCAGACAGAGGGCTGCTGTGCCTCCTGTCATCATTAACGGACGTCTCTTTAAAATGACCGCCCAGAGGAGAGGAGTTCTCATTTCTCTAACCGCCTGCTGCTTCTCCTCCTCTCTCCTCGGTTCCCCTCCTCGACTCCTCCGCTCGCATCTCCTGTGGGCGGGACTAAGTCACGAGGATAGGAGTCGAGGAAGGGAGTCGAGGAGGGGAATTAGAGAAATGAGTGTGTGTGTGTGTGTGTGTGTGTGTGTGTGTGTGTGTGTGTGTGTGTGTGTGTGTGTGTGTGTGTGTGTGTGTGTGTGTGTGTGTGTGTGTGTGTGTGTGTGTGTGTGTGTGTGTGTGTGTGTGGAATATTTTTCAAGGCAAAGATACGCTAAACCCACTGCAGCCTTGCACTTCGCTGTAACTGAAGCTTCGAGAAATGAACCTATTTTCGAAACAATTGTCCAAGTGTTGCTTCATTCAAAGCTACATCATCAATACACCAAGCAACCACAGGCAGAGAGGAACCAAGGACGTAGAGGAAGATCTCGATGTGGGGGACAGATAGATGGGGGGTTTACCGAGAATCAGACGAGGGAGGCAGGCAGGGTCGGCAACGGGAAGTCAGACCCGAATAAGAGAGTTTTACATGAATGTCAAATAATAATCTGGAAGTTAGTGTGTGAGCATGAGAGGTTTAAGTGGAAAAGTACTGGGGAGCGGCAGGTAGGGGGAGAAGCAGACTGTGACAGGATTGCGTTTTTTTTCATTCTTTGTTGAAATCTCTTTTTTCAATAGAGTTTCAACTGTGTGTATTTGATCTATGTGCTACTTTAGAATGCTAGAGCTAGGCCATGCCAATATCTGAAGTTATACTTGTGTTATTTTCACTTTTCTTCAAAGCTCCAAAAGGGCCGCTCAAAGAAGCTTTCACCTGACAGAGATTAAAGGTTCCTGGCCTTGCAGAGAGACTTAAAAGTATCCTCTGATAAAGTCTTAAAATCTGACTTTTCTGAGGCCACACAGCATATTTCCTTCCAACTGCCGACTGTTTTTGAGTAAACTTTTTTTTAGCTCCCAAAACAAGTAGAAAGATTAAGCAGGGATAAAGCTCTACACTATTCCCAATGCTTTTCTTTGCGAAATTAGGAAACAACATCCATGCATCGATATATAAACACTATTTCAATGTATGTCATACATCGGGTGTCATCTTTCCATCAATGCAGAATGGAGCTAGAACCCATATACTGATATAAGTCCTCACCATGTTGTTCGCTGCTATTCCTGTTACAAAACGCATTGAAAGCCCGTGTTAAAAAATACTTATGTAAGGTATAAACACTTAAGACTTGATTTGAATGGTGGAGACTGACGTGCACTGGCTTGTGATTTGAATGACCTTCTAAAGCACTTATGAATTAGATCTAACAAGAATAGACTTGATTACAGTCTGGTTAGTCGTACATCCATTTTGTATTGTTTGCAGCCCAACCACCAAAATCTCTCTTCACAATATAGCTTATAGAGCGAATACCTTAGATGTGTCAAACAGGAAGTCAAGAACAAGAGAACCTGAGAATAACATAATGATGACCAACAATTAAGTAATAATACTACTTGAAGGCCATGTACCAAGTATCTTCTATGCATAGGGATCCATTGTTTTCTGTTGGGTACACATCAATGAGCAAGAATATTGCAGTGGATGACATGTTTCCTCAGTGCCATTGACATACACTGTAATTCGTTTTTGATTCATTCCCACCTACACAGTCCTTCTGCTTATTAGAGGACATATGTGTAAATGGTAAATATGCAGCTGAAATTCCTCCCAGATATAAACACTATTCACTTCTGTTTGAGTAACGCTAGCTAAAAACTACAGTGCGCTGTTTTAGGATATCATGAAGCCTTTTACTTTTTGACTGTATTCAATTTAAGAGCCATGTAGATTACACTTTCTTTGCCCTCTCTTATTTGGAATTTGGAATGAAATAAAATACAAAAAAATACAAACACACACATATGTGATACAAGGATATTTTTTTGGAGGAATTCATATTTATCTGCATTCATCCCAAACCTAAAATTCAGTAATAATCTGTAATTTTGCATAATAACATAGCAGTTGAATGGAAAACTGACATACATTGCTACATTGTATAGGTAAGTAAACCAATAAGGAACATTGCAGCACATACAAAGAGTCAATGTTATTGTTACGTTTTTCTTTTTGTGATAGCAAGGAAACCACATTTCCATTTTAATAAAACAACAAAGTAATGCATAGTGTTTTTCTTTTCTTTAATATCAACATTTCTTCAGCTGTCATTGGTGAAACCCCAATAACCTCCAAGCCTTCTAAAAAGTTAGGGTAATAATCTGGGGGAGTACATTTTCTTACTTTAAGCTATTGAAACAGACACGATTTGGTGACAATAAATCTATATCACACTTGATCAAACTATTTGTTATTCAGCACACACCCCAAAACACTCATAAGCCACTGACGTGGTTTAATAAAATGTTTCGCCTGAAAAATTGATCACTGAAACCACCGTCCTTTGTTTTGTTTGTCATTAAAGAGTGCGGCAGCCATCCCACGGGTGCTTGGTTTTCAATCAAACCGTAGGGATCCAAATGTCAACTTCACCTGAAAATGAAACTCAAGCTGTCCAAAAAACTGAGTTGTTTTGTCGCTAAAAAACAATAAAGGCTGCCAGAGAAGAAAGGCAGGTTCAACCACTTCTCCCCTCCGAGATTATATATATAGTTGAACCTGCCGAGAACAAGAAAACATTATTTATGTGTTTTATTTTCAGTTTCCATCCCATCACTCAGTGCAGCTTTAACCGCCTTTGGATACTTTGTCCTGCAAAGACTAAATCTTAACCGCGCAGGAAATTAAACGTCTTCAACCTTTTTTTGTTGTTGTTGTTGTGTCCTTCTCCCTTTTATTTTGTGATATCTGTGTCAGTGGTAGACACTGTAATGTTTCCTTTCAAAGGAGCAAACTCAAAACAAAATAATACATTGACTGCTTAATTCTTTTAAATAATTTCCTCTTTAAAAAGCTTTTATTTTGCTCACAGGCAAGACACACAGTCAGTTTGAGTCCTCTCTCCTGAGTGAGTTCTTATGAAAGCTATAAGCAATCATATTTTCTTAAGATTTGTTGCTATCTTAAGGACACAGTCATTAAATACATCCAAGCAGTTCATTTCCCTCACGGCACAGTTTAAATACCCCCTGGTACCTTTGAGTAGGCGGCTATGTTGATTGAGCCCTTGCCCTTAAGTTCACCCTTAAGAAACAGAAAAATGTTCTCTTTGACTCACACTCTGACTGGTCTTATTTGCACAGAAAAAAAATACTGTTAATTTACACAGAAAAAAAGCTTTGGAAAAGGTGAAAATAGCTTCAGTAGAAAGAGGTTTCTGTGTTTTTCTGAGCCGTTGTCACCATGAGGCATCTGCAGATGATTGAAGATGGGAGCTCTTAATACCTGGTAGCAGACAGATGGGAATTCTAGCATTCATCACAAGCGGGACTATAAACACACATCACAAGAAGAATCCTTCTCCGCTCTGCAAAAGAAAAACAACTCTCTGTTGTTGCTGGACTTACCTTGCCATCATAAAATCCTGTTTGTCATAGGCAATAAAAGAGTCGCTATTACTCAACCCCTTTCTTTTTCTGAGAAAAAATGAGAAAAAGTCTGCACAGGTTGGGTTCTAATCACAACCAGCAGGCATCAGCGCGTAGTAAGTTCTGCATGACGATAAGACAATCGCAAAGGACAAAAAGGGTGGAAAAAACAGCATGTAATTCTGATGATAGAACAAGTGAGGGAGAACGATGATTTCATATGTGTGTCGAATAGAATAAGGTGACATTATGATTATTGCTTCTTGAGTCAGGGTGCAGGAATAGGTGCAACAAACCAATCAAAACAGCCATAACAAGAAAATAATAAGGAGCAGTGATGCAAATGGAGGAATGCCATCTCTGATTTATGTGGAGTACAGAACATAATATTATTAATTCAGCTGTGTTTTCTTCAGTTTAATACATCCAGAGCTGATATCAGTGATTAAAAAAAGGTTCTTAGCAGATTAGATTAGACCGACTTTAGTTTGATTACCTTAATCAGCTGCTGGGAAAAAAGAGAGATACAAAAGAGTCATGCTGTATAATCTGGTTATTCTTAATTCAGAACAGTGCAACATTAAATGTGGCATTTGGAGATTTTGACCACCAGGAATGTGTGCTTGCACATATTTTATTGACCATTGACCTTGCTGAATGACATTGAGTAGCATTCCAACAGTTTTTTGCATTAACGCAAAGGAAGACATTTTCTTTAATAATAAAAGAAAATATTGTTTTTATCATGAACGCAATCAAACCTTGGGAAGCACCCTGTGTTGTAGTTACAAAATGTTGCGAAGGAATATTTATAGACGATGCATCTTAAAAATATATATTTTAAAATATCCTCAACATTCTCTCTCCACTTCAAAATATAATCCTCCACTTTAAAATAATATTCATTATAGTTTGCCATATATTGTCATATTTTCATTGTCCCAAGTGTTTTCGTTTTTAAGCTTTTAAGGTTCTTTGTATATTTACATTTAGAGACACAGTTTGGCATCACTATACAATAATATATTTGATGAAGGGAACGCTATGCTTGTGAGGACTAAAGGAAACACATGATGAGCTCTGGCATTTACTGAATGTTAAATTAATTTTATTTGTTTACAAGAATGTCACACGGTACCTTGAAGGAGTTCTGAAAATAATCGGAGAGATAAGTGGATGTACAATTAAGCTGTTACTCCATCACCTGATGTTGGAAGAAACTCAGTTTTGAGTAACTTGGAACTTGTTTACACTTTTATACCTGCCTCCTGTCTTCTACTGCGTTTGGGTCCAACTTTTGCTAAATCTGTAAAAAACACATAATATCTGCATAAATAATATACATACTGTGCAAGCTTCTTGGTGTGCGCTATACTTAGCTTTTTATTTGTTAATTTATTTAAGCTTTCATAGGGCTTCTCCCCCTTTTTTCCCTTCTGATCACATGTTAATAAATTCCACAAGTTTTGAGTGTAAATGATATATTATCCTAAAAGCCACAGTGACTGAGGCAGCACTGCACTACATGCCCAGACTAAACGTATTCCTTTGGTCACACTTTGAGTCTCGGAGGCAAAGCTGAAGTTTCGAAAGTGGAGCGCGAAAAGGATTCCCGAACATCCTTTCACAAACAAACCTTTCCCCTGCAGACCTGAGCCTGCACCCCGCCGTGAACCTTGTTAGGATGAAAACATTATGGCCAGGCTGTGAACCTGTGATAGACGCTCAGCTAATTCCACATTTCATCTCGAACTGTGTGACCAACGGAGACAAAAAGACAAACAAGGATTCCACAAGACCGGGTTTGAAGGCATTAGCTGTTCTGGGAGCCTATTGCAGTCAATAAGGTAATTTTTTTGTTTGATAATAATTGTTCTTCTTTATTAATACATTCATTTAGTTTGGAAACGGGTCAGACTTGGTGGGTTTAACCTGTGGTATTTTGATTGTATTTGAGTGTTGCATCAATTTGGAATTATGAGAGAAAAGGTCAGATCACTGCAGCACATTTTTCTTCAAGCCTTCAGCTCAGGATCAACTCATTCCACATGTGAAAGTGTCTTTAAAAAAAAAAAGGAATCACAAATCGCTCCCGATGGTGAGGTAAGGTATATGTGTGTATGAATGAGTGGCAATAGGAGAGGAGTTTGCGGAAAAAAAACTACAGAAATAGTCATTTAAAATCAACCTTAAACCATATTTGTAATCATGACAATGGAGATACCCTGAGGTGCGTCAGGTTCAACATCACAGAGGCATCGGTTAACAATGATCCTGCTCACGAAAGACAAAATCCATATGTGATTATGTTTTTTGTCTATAGGGAAAGGGGTTATGGTCTACCTCACCATGATCAATGTAGTTATCATTACAATAAGATTGTACTCACCAATCTGACTGCGATCTAGAAATCACCAGCACACCAAAGTCAGCCTGACAAATAAATGAACCTGTGCTGCATTTTACCTGATTTAAGTTGAAAGGTTTCAGGTTCATATTTGTATGTTTTGCCTCTACTGTGACATGTTTACAGGGTCAACCGGTTAGAAATGTCCTACCCCTTAGCCTATCAAGTACAATATAGCGTTAGCCAATATAAGCGCCAGTGTTACAAGGTGATGTCTTTATGTTACAGAAGTAAACAAAGGAGTCCAATTGAGGCGTTTCAGCATTTGCAGACTATTTACAGGCACAAAAAGCTTTATAACACAGGACATTTCCAAAAAGCATATGAGCCCCTTTACTTTAAATGATGTTATTTGTTTAGCTTTTGAGCCCTCCCTTAACTTGGTCTCAAGGCTTACATTACAAGCCAGTGTGACAGACCTTTTTCTGCCATGCACAATTAAGGGATTAACTATAAAAGGCGAGTCAACATGTTCATCAGAAGTGTAAATGTAAGAACCCCCGCCCAAGGTCTTCAAAAAGATGGCCCCCTGTTTTCCTGATGAAGACTCTAATTGGTCATGCACACATTTCGTTTTTCCTTATATCTATAAAGGTCCTGAAGTTGTCATAACTAAATGTAAAATAAACCCGGATAGCAGGGGATTTGCGTGACCGCAATATGTTTGCAATGCGAAGGGAAAGCTTCAGTAATGACCAATCACATCCCCTTCAAAAGCAGCATCATATTTTACAGGGAATGCCTTAGGTCTCTGAGGTAGAGTAAAGAAAATCCAAAGGTCCCAAAAATAATTAAAGCTGCACGCAGCGATGAGCTGGTCTTCGACGTACCGTGCAGGTCCGCTGTTGTCCGCACGTCGACGCGTCACAAAGTTGTCTTCGTGACAATGTCTATATGATGCCATTGTGCAAACACTGACACCGCTCACTTCATATGATCTGTGTCAACCTTCAGCATCAGCGTCTCATTGGTGTTCGGACAAACATGACTTCCATCCGTGGAAATGCTTAGATGCCTTGAGGGCTGCATCATTACCAAATTTTGGGCAGTTTGGAGCATTTCCAATGAAGTTATGTGAAAACCGTGTTTCATGGCGAGCATTGTATTTCCATGGCAACGGCATTTGACGAAATAAAAACACTGACATATAGATGTCTTCAGGACTGGACTGTTGTTAGCACACATGTGAAGTTTTACCACTTTTTGACAATTTTCATACGAGTTATAGCAATATCCGGACCATTAACCATCATCTGAAGTCTAGTGCAGTTTTGACCATTTTCCGTGAAGTTACAGTGGCATCATGTCATGCGAGGGATCCATCGAAATTCCACATTATGAAACGTCAGATTTGACGTAGATATGTTCAGGGCAGCAGTGTTACCCATCATGTGATGTTTGGCAGTAACTGTGATATTTTTCTCATAGGTCACTTTGCTCTCAGTCCAGCACTCCTCTTGGTACAGGCCGGAGTCTGAATGGGTCAGGTCGTGGATCATATAGGAAGACATATTGGCCATGCTGATAAGTTGTTGTTTCAGGTCTTTTTTGAGCACACCCTTTCTAACTTGTTCTCAAGGCTTACAGTACAGGCCAGTGTGACAGACCTTTTTCTGCAATGCACAATTAAGGGAGTAACTATAAAAGGGGAGTCAAGTTCATCAGAAGTGTAAATGAGAATCACACGAGAGTACAGAAGCAGTGTAGCGTGACTTTTTATGCATGTATTTTGTATATAAATATGCCATACAACCTTGGTTGTATTATTCAAACAAATTGTGAAGAAAGGGTGGTTGACTCTGAAATGTTTTGTCACAATGAAGGAAGCCAACCAACACACAGGGGCTGAGTGAAGGTTAGGCTTTCTGTTAAATGCAGAATAGATAGAGGAGATCGCAGAACACACTTGGCCATGAACTCTTTTTGATTGACAGTTTTGCTCTCAAGCTAAATGACTGTGGTTGCTTATTGTTAAGGGAAATGTTTACATATGTCCTCAGTTGTTATATATATATATATTTAAGCAATAGCTCACGACAGGCCGTGGTATATGCTCATTATATCACAGCTAAGGGGCGTGGTTCAGCCCGACACGAAGCGGAGGGTCTACAACCCCCTTAGCTGTGATATAATGAGCATATATCACGGCCTGAAGTGAGCTATTGCTTTTATAAAACGGTTACCAAGTGTGGCAATATGAAAGAAAAATACACACTAATTTAAATAGTTTTTATTAGTAAATAATGATGTTCAAAATAAAATAGTCCCTCCGTTGCCTTCTGCACGAAAGATAGTGCGAGGTGGTTGCTATGCAACAACACTAACTAACAAACATATTAGACAGAGAGCGTTGATCCATTATTTGGCTATTTATTTACATTCATCTGTATGTTGCCGTTTATTGTGCACCCACTGAAAAACTGTCCAGCATCAGAAGAATGGCTTACGTGGTCACTTGTATAGGTTGAGGTTGTAGGCTGTTGCTTGGCGTGGTGAGAATATTGCTCCACTTTCTCCGGTCCCCGAGATTCGGCTTCCAGTAGCTCTGGAGAGAGCTTTCGCACCTGTGGCCACTAACGGTCATACATTCTCTGCTTTGTTTCAGGACCCGCATCAGAAAGCTTTTCAATGGTGCTACTTTTCCAGTTGGTCTACCTGCTCTTCGCGTAGCTCTGCATGTCGTCGTTTAGGTGAATTTTTACTGCTCAATCCTCTATAGTAAGAGTCGACCCCCTCGGAGGTCGAAGTTAATCTTAAATGTTTCCATTTTATGCTTTGTAAGTTTGTTTCGTAACGGAAGAAATGTAAATATATTTATAAAAGTCAAATCAAGCAATCTGATCGGTTGATAGCGTTTTTGCGGACCTCTTTGATTACAGATTTGAAAACATCGTTGCTTGCTTTAAAAGTAGCACAATTCATTATGTCAAAGCTTGGAAAGTATCTAGATATCTCTGCCCTAATGCCAAAGGAACTGCACACTGAATATGTTTTGCCATTTGATGTCTATGTCTGGACCGCTGCGTAAAAAGAAGGGTTTCTGCCCCGTTACTTCTGCCCCGTTACTTCTCCGCTGATTTCTTGTTCCAGTCTGAAAAGCAAACTGCCACTGTTTTTCTCAGACGCGGAGGGATACTGACTTGTTGTGAAAAGTAACTTACAATTCTACCCGTGGTATACGCTCAGTATATCACGGCTAAGAACCAATCAGATTGCTTGATTTGACTTGTCCGTTTTATAAATATATATATATAGAGATTATGTTTATTCTGTATTGTAGGGATGTCATGTTATTATTGAACCACTTTGATGCACTGAAGTGTTACGTGCTACGTAAGGACGCAGGTTTGCGTCATATTATTGAGCGGGTGTTCACCTGATGCACATGTCCAGTTCTCATTCATAACACTCCGTTCGATGTCTCACTATGGGATGCGCCTCAACGCATATGCACCAGAAGCATCAATCTCATTACGCCAATCCTGATTGGCTGGTGATCTTGACGCCAACGTCAGGGAATCCACCAACCCTATAAGTAGCTTGCGCCACGACGCAGGCGTCATTCAAACACCTCTTCTCGCTTCGGAGCACATCTCGAGAAAGATCAGTAGCTAGCTAGCTTAACGGTCCACAGACTGATATACGAAGCTAACCTTCGGTCGACGGGCGCTCGCCAGCTACTTTTGCTTCGCACGGGAATTTACTGTATTAACACTCCAGTTAATATCAGAATCTACCCTGCCGTTTTTTTTCCAACGGATAACGGTAAGGTTTTTGGATTTTTTCCCGCAAACGGTAACACGCCTGTTGCTCGTTTGTCCTTTCTACGCCGCACCAAGGCTAGCTAAGATGGACTCTTCCCTCCCTCACACCAGAGGAGACGGAGTGTCGGAGGCTCGGCTCTGCGGCTGCGGGCTAAAAATATCGAGTACTGACTCACACCAGGTCTGCTCGTCTTGCCTCGGGCTGCAACATGCCCAGGAGGCTATCGACACCCCCGGCGCGTGCGGGCATTGTTCCCGTTTTACCGCCAAAAGCCGCCGCCGGCGTCTAGCGCGCCAAGCTAGCATGCCGGTCCGAGACCTCCCCATGCCTGTAGACTCGCCGGCCGGCGAGCAGGGCATGGTGGCGACCGCCACGGGTGCCGGGTCCCGCGCTGTGTCAAGCTGGGACTCGGTGGCGGCGACAGCCGCGGGAAGGGGGCCCCGTGCTGTGTCAAGCTGGGGCTCCCAACTGGACCTCACCATGGCCTCACCCGCGGAGGATGTCCTGGAGCTGGACTATGAGGAGGAGGAAGAAGAATACGCCTCGGAGTTTCTTCTTTCCGACTCAGACGAAGGCGAAGATGACATCTTCGTCTCGTCTGCCCAGGCTGCCAAGCCTGAGGCCATGTCTATCTCCCCGGGCGGGGACGAGCCACCGCTCCCCCGCCTCAGCATGGACCTGCAGGCCGTGTGTCAACGCGCTGCATCTAAGCTGGACATCCCCTGGCCTGAAGTGGCCAGAGAGCCCTCCAGGTCTAGATACGAGGGAAAGAACTTGCCCCAAGCCGCAAGGCTGACCAGGCAACTTCTCCCCGTATTTCCGGAGCTGCTGGATGAGGTGTCGGTCTCCTGGAGAGACCGCCCCTTCAGCAGCAAGGCCCCAATCCAGGGAGCCTCCTCTCTGGACTGTGAGGGCATGGAGAAGCTCGGGTTACTCCGCATGCCTCCTATGGAGCCGCTTGTGGCAGCCCACCTCCAACCGCGGGTGTCGGCGGCCCCGAGCAGGAACCCCACACTGCCGACAAAGGCGGACCGGTTCCAGTCCGCAATGACTGAACGGGCCTACAAAGCGGCTGCTTTGTCCGCCAGGGCGCTAAATGTCTCCTCCATGCTAACCGCGTACCAAGCGGAGCTGTGCGCGGACATGACGGTGAAGCCTGAACCGGCCGTGTGGGAGGAGATCATGGCGATCACGGATATTTGCCTCCGCGTGCAGCGCTGTGCAGTACAGGCCACAGGAAAATCGCTGGGGATGATGGTGGTGCAGGAGAGAGCCAGATGGCTAAACCTGACAAACCTCCCCGACCGGGAAAAGGAGGACGTGTTGGACATGCCAATCGTCCCTGAGGGCATATTCGGCTCAGCTCTTGCCTCCATGCAACAGCGGTGTGAGGCCAAGAAGAAGGAGGATGAAGCTCTCCAGCTTTGCCTCCCTCGGAAAGCCCAGCCGCCGCCCCCAACGGTCCTGCGACGGAACTTCCCCCAGGCTACCCCGCACTCGGCCCTGTTCAAGGTCCCGAGATGGCAGAAGCCACAGCCCGCCCCCGGTCTCCCACCGAGACGCGAGGCGCGGACGAATTGGCCGAGAAAGTCCCCGGTCCCGGCAGCAGCCACACAGGCACCGCCGACCCAGACTTTCAGTCACCAGGCGAGGAAGAAGAAGAGGGCAGCCTGACAGCCTTCCCTCCCCCCCTCGGGGAAAGGGCTGGAGGTTTCCTGTTCTCTTTCAGCCCTGGATCGTGTTCCACACGTATCCAGCACCCATGTGTTTCCGGGGGACAACCACGCTCCCGCCTTCCCGCCGCCTCGGGTGATGACTGCACGTCATCCTCCAGTTCGCGCCATGAGGGAAGCAGACTTCACAGCACTGGCAGCAGTTCCTGCCAGTCGTTCAAGTCACACAAACACACACAAGGGTCTAAAAATAAAATGTTTGCCACTGTTGCTTCCAGGCTTAAAGCCAAGGGCACAGTCGAAAATATTAAAAAGACAAATAATAATGTCAATAAACAGTCAGGCGACTGCTCCGCTTCTGAGAGTGGCTATGAACGCCTCTCTCGGAATGCGGACGGTGGCCGGGCCTGTGAACGCACCATCACCGCGCGCATGCGCAGTGTCAACCGAGGTTGTCACCCTAGAGCGCCACCGTGTTCAGACACTAGAGGGCGCCATAACACAACCAATGCGGTCACAGGGTGCAGACAACAGAGATATGGTGACATCCCCGCTCGCTCTGAGGAGCGAAAGGTGGAAAATGCTCACATGCTCTGCTTGGGTTTTCAAAACGATATCACGGGGCTACAGACTCCAATTCGCTGTCACCCCCCCTCGCTTCTCGGGCATTGTGCAATCACATGCCCGGGGAGCGTCGGCTCACATTCTAGAGCAGGAGATTCTCTCGCTACTAGAAAAGAAAGCCATATCCATCGTACCCTCCAAACGGAGTCAGAGCGGCTTCTATTCCAAATATTTCCTCGTTCCCAAACGGGGAGGGAATGGAATTCGCCCCATCCTAGATTTAAGGGCTCTGAACGGGTATCTCAGAAAATACAAATTCCGGATGCTCACTCACACATCCCTACTGCGTCTCGTGCGTCAGGACGATTGGTTCACATCAATCGACCTGAAAGACGCGTATTTTCACATCCCAGTATATTATCCACACAGGAAATATCTGAGGTTCGCTTTTCAGGGTGTCTGTTACGAGTACAGAGTGCTTCCCTTCGGTCTGTCTCTCAGCCCACGGGTGTTTGTGCGATGTACGGAGGCAGCGATAGCCCCGTTAAGACAACAGGGGATTCGCCTGGCAACCTATTTAGACGACTGGCTCCTTCTGGCACAGTCGGAGCAGGAGGCTATTATGCAGACGAATATCCTCATGAAACACCTGCTCGACCTGGGTTTTGTAATAAACACAGAAAAGAGCATGTTGTCCCCAGCCCAGTCGGTGCTCTTCCTGGGCTTACGCCTGAGCTCGGTGCCCTTCACAGCCCGCCTGTCAGCGGAGAGAGTGAGAGCCTTCAGGGCTTGCCTCGCTCGTTTCCAGCCACGCAAATATGTTCTCTTCAGATCGTGTCTGCGGTTACTGGGGCTCATGGCGTCAGCCATCCTAGTAGTACGTCTGGGCCGCTTACACATGAGGGAATTTCAGCGCTGGGTAGCTGCCCTCAGACTAAACCCCACGCGTCATGGCGCGCGGAGAGTGATGGTCACTGTGCACTGCGTAACGGCGCTACGCCACTGGCTGCACCCGACTTTCCTGGTGCGAGGCGTGCCTATGGGTGCTGTCTTATCGCGGAAGGTGGTCACCACGGACGCATGTCTGACGGGCTGGGGGGGCATATACGAAGGTCGACCTGTGAGGGGTCTCTGGAGCAGAGACCTCCAACGGTCACACATAAATTATCTGGAGCTCTTAGCGGTGTTTCTCACCCTAAGACGCTTTCTGCCTTCTCTCAGGGGACATCATGTCCTCGTGAGGACAGACAACACGACCACGATATCGTATATAAACCGCCAAGGGGGTTTGCGTTCTCTACAGTTACACAGGCTGGCACGCAAACTGATCTTATGGAGCTGCGGACGTCTCCTCTCTCTGAGAGCGACACACGTACCGGGAGTGATGAACCTCGGGGCAGATCTGCTGTCCAGAGGTGCACCACTGTACGCAGACTGGACTCTACATCCAACGATTGTGAGTCAGCTGTGGGTGCGTTACGGCCGGGCCGCGGTAGATCTGTTCGCATCAAAAGAAAATGCTCAATGTCAGCTGTTCTTTTCAATGCGCGATCTAAATGCACCGTTAGGCGTGGACGCGCTCGCGCACGTTTGGCCCCCGGTCCTTCTATACGCGTTCCCACCCCTGGCTCTAATTCCTCCAACTCTGGCCAGAGTGAGAGAACAACGCCACACACTGATCCTGATAGCTCCACACTGGCCTGCAATGTACTGGCTGGCGGAGATATATCAGCTGCTGTGCGGACAGCCATGGCAGCTCCCGCTACACAGGGACATTCTATCTCAGGCGGGGGGAATGATTTTTCACCCTCACCCGGAGCACCTGGCGCTATGGGCCTGGCCCGTGAGTGGTATAACCTGAGTACAGTGGGGCTCCCTCAGAAAGTGATAAACACTATTCAGAGTGCAAGGGCTTCCTCCACCAGGTCTCTCTATGACTGTAAGTGGAGGGTGTTTGAGGAGTGGTGTCTTCAAAAGAAACACATCTCTTTTCAATGCCCTGTCGGTGTGATTCTATCATTTCTACAGGATCTGATTGATAAACACAGAGCTTTCTCCACGATCAAAGTGTACCTGGCTGCTATTGCCGCATGCCATGTGGGCTTTGGGGGAAAGACGGCTAGTCAACATCCCTTGGTCTGCCGTTTTATGAAAGGGGCTCGCCGGCTCCTCCCCGTTTCCAGGTCATTGGTGCCCTTGTGGGACTTGACGGTGGTTTTAGATGGGCTCGCTCGAGCTCCATTTGAACCCCTGGAAGACGCTGACATGAAGCACTTGTCACTGAAGACAGTGTTGTTACTGGCTCTGGCATCTGCCAAACGAGTCAGTGATATTCACGCGCTCTCTGTGCATCCTTCGTGTACTCAGTTTGCCCCGGGGCAAACGAGAGTATTGCTGAAGCCCAACCCGGCCTTTGTGCCTAAGGTGGTTGGCTCATGCACTCCCATTGACCTTGAGGCATTTCCTTCACCGCTAGGTTCCTCTGGGGAACAGCGGCCGAATTTGCTTTGCCCGGTTCGTGCTTTGCGCACTTATATGGACAGGTCGAAAGAGTTTCGGTGCAATGACCAACTCTTTGTATCTTGGGCTAACCCTCATAAGGGCAAGCCCGTTACCAGGCAACGGCTCTCCCACTGGATTGTGGAGACGATTGCTCTGGCTTATACGAGTCAGGGTTTGCAGGCACCAACGGGCCTGCGCGCTCATTCTACTCGTGGATTGGCTACATCCTGGGCTTTGTTCAAGGGTGTTTCCATTCAAGACATTTGTGCAGCAGCGAGCTGGTCCTCGCCGCTCACTTTTGTCCGCTTTTACAGGCTAGATGTTTCTGCTCCAAGTGTGGCCCGCGCAGTGCTGGGCCCCGTATTGGGACAGGGTTCTACCTGTTAAGTTCTGTTTTTGTGTTGGTGATTTTCGAGATAAGCATGTCTGGCAATGCGGGAGTCTCAATATCCCATAGTGAGACATCGAACGGAGTGTTATGAATGAGAACTATAGGTTACTTACGTAACCCCAGTTCTCAGAGTAACATGAAGTGAGATGTCTCACCTGACGGCCCTTCTTGCTGAGGCGAAGCGAGAAGAGGTGCTTATTTTGAATGACGCCTGCGTCGTGGCGCAAGCTACTTATAGGGTTGGTGGATTCCCTGACGTTGGCGTCAAGATCACCAGCCAATCAGGATTGGCGTAATGAGATTGATGCTTCTGGTGCATATGCGTTGAGGCGCATCCCATAGTGAGACATCTCACTTCATGTTACTCTGAGAACTGGGGTTACGTAAGTAACCTATAGATCTATGTGTGTAGTATTCTAAATTAGCTCGGCTGAGCGAAAGGATGCACCTGCATTGCAGAGGAAAATAAACCATGCCCAAAGGCTAAACAGTTCATCGTCTGCGTCTCAACTATTTCTCCCCGAGTGCAACGTATGAGGAAGCTGCCATCCTTAACATCAACACTTCTAGTGACACAAAAATACTGAGAAAGAAATCAGTCTAGTGATTGCATTTTTTACACAAATACTTGCAAAATAGTAATTACTGTAAGAAACATACAACTTAAATTTCAGATTATATCAGCACCAAACACAAGCTTTGTATTTTCATGATTGTTGTTATTGTAACCCTGATTTCTTGGTATTGTTCCCGAGTCATTCTGAGCTACACACATTTTATTTTATTTCAGATATGTAACTAGAGGCCAAGTCCAAGTGTTTGCGTGCTGTTTTGAGTCTCTAATAGATGAATCATGGGTGTAAAGTCAACTATGCTAGGCGGCTAAATTGAAAAACATCACATTGTGAAGTTTCTGAAGTTTTTAAAGCAATAGGGCTGATTTGATAAAACGTGCCAATAACGCTGTTTCAACTATAGATAAAGCAATTAATTCAGTGTTCTGGTGCCAAATATTGGAAGCACCAGAGAGAGGCAGTTTCAAAGCAAATGGACAATACATTCAGTTATTTTTAACACTGTTTGAATCAGCTAATTTTATTGTGAACAGTTTACTGTACATGTAATGTATGTCTGTCCTTTTCCTTTCTTTACAACTGTTCATCTGATAAACTTCATATGTGGCGGGTGGATTGCTGAGGAACAAGTACAGAGTTGAATTCAAGCTCTTAAGATGTACACGACATATTTATTAGTAATTCAGCCTGTGTAGGAGATTGAGAATGGACTACTTGCACTGCAGAAAGGCATGCTAGGTTAAACCCTTTTTTTTTTGGGCGTGATCTGGAGCCAGAGTCCGTGCAGTTGTGATCAGGTGGTATATTTGGAAAAGAATATATCCTAGGAGACAAACAAGCTGAACAAAATTAGTATGCAGATTAATATCATCAATCAATTTGAAATACGGACGCACCTTGCTAACGTAGCTAGCATCCCTAACATTAGCTGGTATCTTAGCGTTTGTTCTGCTAAATGTACGTGGCCCCCAGTCGGACCTCGTTTCTCTCCAGCTTCATCCTCTCATGATTTGATCCAATACACATTGTGTGTAAAGATAAATAATCCTGGATCAAATGATATTGCCATGCTTCCCATAACCAAGTGCATCTTCTTAAAAACACAAAAAGCATTGATACAGTTTATTTATAGTACAGTATCTTCAGTAATGGCACTGGTAATATTTTCTTTTTGAAACTGCGAACAGGATAACTTCTCTGCAACTAAAACGGATGCAAGATTTGACTTGCTTGCATCCACAAAAAACTAAGCAATACATGCACAATCTAGGAGTAAAAATACATTTGCATTCCTGTTATTATTCAAGGTTGTTTCACAAAGTCACCAGGCATCTTCCGAACATAAATGGAGATAGTGAAATGCTCTCAACATATTTGACTGTGTTTCACTTTTATTCCCCTGTGAAATGTTCATTCAGCTGGATGAATAAACATTAGAAAGTGACAGACAGTCAATCTTAAAGGGGGGGAAATTGTCCACTCTGTGTACTTTCCCTGTCATGTCTTCTAAGCATCTGCTGCAAATAGGGCTGCTGGAAAAAATGCCTGCGAGTTTGAAAAGTTGATAATGGCGTTTTGAAAGGAGGACAAATCATGAAAGCATCTGTGAGGCGCATGGGCTAAATGCCACACAGTGGCTTCATGACTCATAACTCTACACGGAGGCTTTTAAGACTCCTCTTGTACACCCATTTGTCAAAAACAATTCATGTGTACAGACTCAACACTTTTGTCATTTGTTTGTACTCTTGTGCCAGTCCAGCGTCTGAAATTCAAATCAAATAACAAAGACTTCACTTGGAAGTAAAATACTTGTGACCTTAGTTGGGACTTGAAAGGTCAAAATAATGTTTTATTTATGTTTAGAAAACACAAAATACTGTTTCAAAATGTTTTATGCTGTAATCGACATACATAAGCACACACAGTTCACGTGAAAAGTGAAACACATAGAGCATAAAAGTTAAGTGTATGCCAGGTAGTTTCGTTCGTCTTTGTAATCGGGTAGTGAAAATCAATGGCTGCTTTTTTATTTTTCAGGGGGGGTTCATACAACTTGTACAAAATCCATGAATGCAGAATAGAGACCCATTTGTCCTTATAGTGTGTGTAGGAATTTAAAGTAATTATAATGGTACTTTAAAAGGTAGGTTTCAGACCCCTGAAAGGCTGAAAAAGTAGGTCTTAACTCTAATGTCGGGCTTAGCTACGTCCGACTTAGTGATTTGAATTTACACCGAGTGCACCAAGCCTGACTAGTCACGGTGGTAGCTGCGCCTAGTCTTAAAATGCGCGTCCACGTCAATACACGCGAAACAGTGATTGTTGCCAAGCAACACACGTCTACATAATTTAACACTCAAACTTCTCCATTCAAAGCCAGCTGTACACTTTAAAAAAAGGCCCCGTTAGAGTAAGATCTGAGCGCAATCAGCACCTGCAAGGTTGGTTGGGGAGAGCGCAGCGTTTCTGTCTGATCCATTCTGAGGGGAGATCTCCTCGATTCATTCATAAAGGGCTTGCTTGCTGAAACGAAACCTCTCTATCAGCTCACTGTCCGAATAGATGTCAAGTGGGTTTGTTTGATCACGGACGACTCTTTCTCATCTTAAAGGTCAAATGTCATGGCCATTTCCACTGATCATAATTCCATTGTTGAGGTGTACTAAAATAGAAAAATACTGTGCAATTTTCCAAACTCACATTGGTTTTGCATACAGCATCTCTGTAAAGTATGTGTATTCAGCAGTATTCACTTTCTCCACTAAACGGCTCGCTGCAGCTCATCCCCGGCCCCCTCCCCTCCGTGATTTCCTTGTTTAGCGATACACAGCCAAACACAGCCAAACTCAACCTGAACACACACAAAGTCACAGCCGAAATAAAAACAATAAGTGTGGCTTGATATTGAGTAAGAAAAAGGTTTATAGGTTGATAAACGCTGTGAGAATGGGTCTGCAGAGAGAATTTCGTGCGATCCCAACTGTCTGTTATCAGCCTTTAGCACGGAGCAGAAATCAGAAGGTCTGCCTGCACTGAGTGTGTGTGTGGATTGGTCAATTTAGACCAATCAGCGGGGGCTTAACGTAAAGGCTACGCGGACGTAACTTAACGGCTCCACGGATTAGCCCATTTAGTTCCGGGTACGTGCTTTCGTAAGCACGTACACGGAAGAATCAAATGGATGATGACGTCATGATGACTTTTCACCAACGGGGCGTTTTGGGGAGGTATTTTCTGTTTTAGAGTTTTACTCGCGACAGGGTGTACTTTGAGGGTTTTGACTCTGCACACCGTTTACATGCAGAAAAACCTTCATAACACACAAGGGGACGGGTAATAACCGGAAAAGCATGACATGTGACCTTTAATGCCCTTTCGTTGTTAAATCTGTAAAAAACACGCAGGTCCGCTGTTGTCCGCACGTCCACGCGTCACGAAGTTGTCTTCGTGACAATGTCTATATGATGACACCCTATAATAGGCTTAGATGCCTTGAAGGCTGCATCGTTACCACATTTTGGGCAGTTTGGAGCATTTCCAATGAAGTTTTGTGAAAACCGTGTTTCATGGCGAGCATTGTATTTCCATGGCAACGACATTTGACGAAATAAAAAAACTGACATATAGATGTCTTCAGGACTGGACTGTTAGCACACATGTGAAGCTTTACCACATTTTGACCATTTTCATACGAGTTATAGCATGTTTTACGGCGAAGGATGCATTGCCATGGCAACAACTTGACAAACAAGTGGCAAATGGACATGTTAAGGGCCGGACCATTAACCATCATCAGGAGTGGAGTGCACCAGCTGGGCGTAAAAAAGTAGGTCTTAACTCTAACGTCGGGCTTAGCTAGGTCCGACTTAGTGATTTGAATTTACACCCAGTGCACCAAGCCTGACTAGTCACGGTGGTAGCTGCGCCTAGTCTTAAAAATGCACCTCCACGTCAATACAGTAACAGTAATTGTAACCAAGCAACACACGTCTACATAATTCCTTTTTGCCTGTTTTACATTATGTTTGGTCTTAACCTTTGGTTCTACATCGGACGTAGAGTTACGACCAGTCTTACGCCCAGCTGGTGTACTCCACTCCTGAAGTCTGGAGCTGTTTGGACCATTTTCCATGGAATTCTGACAACATCGTGTTTCATGGCGAGGGATGCATTGCCACGGCAACAACTTGCCAAACAAGTGGCAAATGGTCATGTTAAGGGCCGGACCATTAACCAGCATCTGAAGTCTGGAGTTGTTTGAACCATTTTCCATGGAGTCCTGATAACATCGTGTTTAATGGTGAGGGATGCGTTTCCATGGAAATGGCATATGATGAGACCTCTGATTTGACATAAAGCTGTTCAGGGCAGCAGTGTTAACCATCATGTGAAGTATGGAGGCGTTCGGAGCATGTCAGTTGGAGGTATGACATCATTGTGTTCCATGGCGCGGGATCGCCTAGCATCGAGTGAACGGGAAAATTTCAACGCATCATGCCGTGCGCTTCGCGAGCGATTACAATGGGGTCCTAGCAGACCTCTGGTCTCAGACGCTAATAAACAATACTAAACATTTTATTTATACTTGGATATCAGGCCGATGTTTGTGCTGCAGCTGCTGACAGACTAGTTATAGCTGTGATGTCATGATCTTGGTTTTAGAAAAAAAACAGGGTCCATGTGTCAAATGTGTGTTTACTTCCTGTCCTTGTGGGTTTTTCCTCCTGTTTTGATTGTCTATCCTGGCCTTCTTAGTTCCAGATGTTCCCCATTATCCCTGCAACCACCTGACCTTCTGCACACCTGCACTTAATCCCCTCGTTAGTCCAGTGTTTATTCAAGTCCTGTTTTTTTTTTAGTCTTTGTCGGATTTTTGTATGTTGTAACGTGAAGTTCTGTTTGCCTAGCCCAGGGGTCTGCAACCTTTTTGACCAAAAGAGCCATTTTGCTCCTTTTTCCAAAACATTTTTTTGTCTGGAGCCGCAAAACATATTTCATAGATTGATAGCTTATAAAGTTGTATTTATTGTTATATCAGACAAAAACTACAGTTTTTTTGCATTTATTAGGCTATTTATTACATTATATAAAACTGTTGACCTCTAATAAGAAATAAAGAACTCCTATAAGGAGAATTTAAAATAATACACCAGCCTACTTTAAAATAAATTAAACACAGCACTTGGGGAGTCCTCTACACATTTGAAGGAAAAAAATATATAATTAAAATGGGCCAACTTTGAAATACATAAAACATATAGCTGCACCCTAAAAAGAGTTAAAGGTAGAATGGAGAAACCAGCTCGAGTGCGCTAGAATTTGAAAATACTGTACACAACGTGAAAAAATCTGCCTCTTCCTTCAGACTTTCTTACAGAGCCCCTCCTCCAACACACACGAATGCGCATGACCAATGAGGCCACGAGATAAGTTTGTGCACAGATGGAAGGCTGACAGGCAGGTAGGCCATCCAGTTATTTTAGCCGGGCCGGCTCAGATGATTGGTCGTGCTTTTTACAGCGCAACGGCTTCCAGAGATTAATTTTTGTATGTATTTATTGTCAAAGCATTTAATATATTCATTGCTATCGGGACATTAAGAGCATTCCATGGTATATAACAAAAAGTGTTTTCTGAAATAAATGACATACCCCATTGAATTATGATTGAAGATTATCAACTGTCTTCCTCTCCCGTGTTGTTACTCGATACGTAAAGGCTGCAGCAGCACCGTTGACAACTTCTCTCTACATATCAAACATACCGGTAAACCAGCATCGTTTGCTGTGAAAGCATATAACTCTGTCCACGCAGAATTAAATCCTGTGTTCCTCCGATACTTTTCTTTGATTTATCCATAGTTCGCTCATCGAGCAGGGGGTCAGGTTATTCGCCTCCAAGAAAAGGTGCTCGCACGGGACCGTAGCAGGATGTGACGCATATTTTTAGTTGACCTAATTAAAACCGTTTGTTTTTTATTTATGTGTCACAGTATCACCTCAAAATACAAGATACGAAACATTTTCAACCATGCAACAAAATATAAATAGTCCTACAAATACTTTTATTTTATTTCCTTCTTATTTTTGTCTAAGCTCAAGGGAGCCAGAGCAGAGGGCTTAAAGGGCCGCATGCGGCTCGAGGGCCGCGGGTTGCCAACCCCTGGCCTAGCCTGTTAAAAGTTCCTGTTTCCTGCAATCTCATGCATTGGGGCCAATGTGCAAACAGTTAGTTGCTTAAAATATTTAAACTCTGCTCTCCTATGTGTCATAAGTCCAATAAGCATAGACAAGTGTATAAGCTAAATGGCTGTTGCTTTTTCGTCCAATAAAAACAAAATATATATATTTATATATATTATTCCACAGTACTCATACATCTAAACTAACACATGCAAAATAATTTATGGGAGATTTGCTACTTTGTGTTTAGAAAGGCTGACTTTTATTGATGATTTAAATAATTAATAAAGGTATCCAAAGCTGTGAATAAATGATGCTTTGGGTTTCGGTCTGTTTCTCTGCCAATGACTTGGATCTTAACAGCAAGAAACACGAGAGAACACGAGCCACGGTGATGCTTCATACTCTGCAATCTGTATTACTGTGCATTTTTATTTATGAATTATGTGTTGACATTGTGCACACAGACAGTTTCCCGCACCCCAAGCCCTGAACTTACCCCAAGCTTATTTAATCATATTTCAGGTCAGGTCTCATATAGACGAGCCGGGTCTGGAATTGATGTAGAGATAATTGCAGGTTGAGTTCGCATTGGGCTTTGATTTGCTCCATGATTATGATGTGCACCATGATCAAGCCCAGGTTTGAGGTGTGATCTACTTGTAATGGCTTTGAGATCGAGCGACTGTGAAGGTTTAGGGTCATTTCATAATTTTCGTACTCATCAAACCACTAACCGCTCATGCCTGGTATGGAAGCATCTGCATTTGTTTTATGTCTCCTCCACAAATGTATTTAGGCCTTCACCAGTTGTTTGTTTTCTACTTGCTTAATGTTGCATTAAGCAAGTAGAAAATCATTGCGTAGGATTTGCGTAGGAGAGCAGGAATGCACCTCCAAGCCTCTTCTGTGAGATGGTTTCACTTCTCGTTAACATCATCTTTGCTCATTGTGAATCCCTGAATTGCACATTTTGATTTACAATTTCAGATTCAGTGTTTTGCCCACTGAGACAGTTTCTCATACCACAATTTGTCTGAATTTCAAACAAATAATGTGGGGAGATTATCCCATCTTTATCAAACATACTTCAACACGTCCACCATGTGTACTACTTTTTCCTTTTGAGCTCGTCCTCAGCAAGGGTTCCTTATTATGCCAAAACATATTTTGTACGGCAGTGTCTTATGTCTCTATATAAAGAGTTTAAGAAAAGCAACATGAAAGACATTTGTGGAGAACACAGTAACCTGATGAAGCAAAACAAAATGTGTCATCGCAAAGCATGTTCCCCTCTGCGAACAGAACTGTCCCCTCGGTCTCAGTTTGCGACTGTGTGCATCCTCTAAATGCTGTGAGCGGAGCTTTGAGGGCGCAAACTGGATAAATCCTGTCTCTGTACTCGCTGTCGCTCCAGGCCAGTGGAGGGATTTTCCTCGGGGAGTGTTCGGGCTTGGCCACAATGCATTGTGGGGGTGCTGGTGAGTCACGGCTGTGTGGAAGTGGTGATAGAGACGGTGAACTGCTTTCTTAATGTCAGCCGTAATACCCAGGCAGACATGTAGGGACTAATCGAGTGTTGCACTTCCCAGAGCAACAAAAGGAAAAAGGACTACCACCTCATCGTTTCATCATTATACAATTGTTTTGTGCCGCTGATGTGCCAACAACCTGGATTACCAGCCTAAACTCTCTCCCCTTTTTTATGTAATATAATTTAAGTGTGACATATTGTGTAATATTTTATTTTCAAGGATAAAAAGAAAGAAGACAGTACCTTGCCAGGGAAGAAGGACCCTTCAATGAGATTTAGAGCCTGTAGGCATAACCTTCTGCCCTACTGAGTATGAGAGTGAAAAGCTAACCAAGCATGAACAGGCTGTCTTGTCCACTTACATACTGACACATTGCTGATTCATAAACAGCCGCCTTTTCTCTTTTTATCTTCAAGTTTGAATGCTTGACACATCAAGGAGCGGTGAAAAGGCATTTTACCATTTCATGACAAGGAGTAGAAGAAAGAAGAAAGATAAAACAATGTGTGAAAGTAGAATTATTATTTTAGATGATGGATGGGTCCATCTCTACCTCCTGGAGTGAACCAAAGACCGAGATTCTCTTTTTTTTGTTGTCTTTTTGTCCATTTTAGAGGCAATAAGATTTACATGTATACAACTGAAATTCCCATAAAACCTGGTTGTATTTAGGTGTTTAGTGCTAATTCTCAAATGTTAGCATGCTCAACTAAGACGGTGAATATGGTTTACATTCTGCCTGCTAAATATTAGCATGTTAGCATTAGCCTAAATCCCTACTGTGCCTTAATATAGCCTCACTGAGCTACTAGACTGTAACCTCTTTCTGCCATTTCATGAAAATCGTGTGTTTGTAAACCTCCATGTGTTTTGTTACAGGTCAAAACTTTCTTATTTACATGTAACACTTTAAAAGAATAACTTCAGCAGTGTTCCGATCTCACATGAAAGGAAAACTGATCAAACTTCAAATTGACTTTTGGCTTCCAACCGTAGATTAAGCTCAGAGTGATTTCAGCTTTCTTTGCTGAATGTTATGACACAACATTAGTCCGTCCCGATTGGCGTCAACATAGGAAATCCGTTTTTGCTCTCTCTGATGAAACAAAAAACTGGCAGAAGATATTCGTTTTTAAATTTTATGATTTAACGGATTTCTAAACGTTCAGTGAGACAAGCTGTAACCACGACCCAGACTTCAAAGATGACAGTTATTGACGCGCGAAAATGGATCCGGTTGAAGAACTCTGTCAGTAATCTCCTCTAAATGTTATTCTTAATCCTCTCCAGCCTTGAAATATGATTGAAGTGGCGGCTCACAGTCTCATTCAATGTGTCTTTTAATTTTAAGAAAGGGACAGATAAGCAGAAGTTCAGAGCAGGGGCGGACTGGGGGGAAAAAGTGGCCCGGGGATTAATTGACAGACAGGCCCACTTAATGCGCGGCATGTATCGGCCGGCTGGCGACGAAAGTATGTTACTTAACAAAAAACCCTATGCATTTTATGTTATTTTGGACAATTATTCATATAGTAATCACATTCCCTGAGCCCTTGAGTTGCAGAGCAAAATAGTTACGGCATATATTTAGTGATTTTAATGTTAACAGATCATTAATGCAATAATATTTTGACCCAATTTGCCTGACTTGACTCATGGAATAAAACATGGGCATAGGAAGCATCTTCAATGTGGGTGAGACAATTTAACAGTGGGTGTGGGCAGGTGGTGGACCTCACCTCCTCTAGGGGGGTCCGGGGGCAAGCTCCCCCGGGAAGATTTTTTTTTAAATGTTGAAGTTAAATGCATCAATCCGGTGCACTTTGAGAGCAAAATTAGGGACTAAATCTATGGCAGTCAGTAGGGGCTTGGACTGTGAGCCGTAGGGTCGCCGGTTCAAGTCCCCGACCAGACCTACATTTGGAGTGTGGACTTCTACTTGGAGAGGTCCCAATTCACCTCCTGCCCTGCCGTGGTGCCCTTGAGCAAGGCACCGGACAACTCCCTTCCCCCCTCACTCCCATTGCTCCCCGGGCGCTGTACAATAGCTGCCCACTGCTCCTAGTACTAGACTCCTGGTACTAGGATGGGTTAAAAGCAGAGAACACATTTCACTCTGTGTGCTGTGTGCTCTGCATGTGTGACCATTAAAGAGGGTGTCATCCCTCCCAATTCTTCTTCTTCTTCTTCTTCAACACCCATATAAAACAGAACTGTAAACAGATTTACTTTTTCTTTCAACATTTATTTGAACAGCAAGTGGAGGCAAAAGTGACTGCACCCAAAACAATAAACCTGCTAGCTAACTAGCCTAAACTCAGTAACAGAATTTGGGCAACACGTTCTTCTCCACAGCCGCGCGACCTCTGAGTCAGACGTTACTTCCCCGTTTTCTATCCTACGGGTACAGCCGTACAGCCACTCCCCCTGAACCCCGTTTGCCTGCCAACCCCTGATGTGTGAGATTGAAACTGATAGATAGGCCAAAGGTAGCCTATCAAAACGGCCCGGCCCAGCCCAGCCCAGTGGGCCACACCCCACTGGGCTGGGCTGGGAAGGAACACTTACAAATGTGGGCCGGTAGGATTCAGGTAAAAAAATAAAATAAGGGAGTGGCCGGAACACTTACAAATGTGGGCCGGTAGGATTTAGGCAAAAAAAAACAACTCCCGGTATTCCCAATGGCCAGTCCGCCCCTGGTTCAGAGGGTTAGGTTTTGTAATTCTGAGTTACTATCGTGATCATGTTGCTTCTGTGGAATCTGTAGCCTTGTTCCAACAATTTTCAAAAATAAAACCACTGTCAAGGGGAGAACACTGAGGCATGAACTCAATTGCACGACTCAAAACTCAGACTCAGATAGCGTTTCAAAATAAAGACTTTACTGGAATTTGCACAGTAATAAAACAAGGAAAACAAAACCACTCTTTCGAGGAAAACTATAATGCGATCTATAGCATAGGTCCGTGAAAGGTCCGTGAAAAGGTCCGTGAGGTAAGCCGATACGTGGTCTTCGTGAGACAACGAACTGACAATTAACAGGAGGGAGCTAACACAATATATACACAGGTAAAGGGGACACAGTTGGAAACAATCAGGGCGGGGAAAATAATCAAGGACGCAGGAGACAGAAAAGGGGCGGGGAGCGTGGAGGCCTGAAATGAGAGGAAGAAATAATTAAGGGTATAGACATAAAGCACAAGACAAAGGGACATGACAACTCTAACATAAAGAATAAACTTTCACAATAAGTTTCTTGGACATGACAGTACCCCCCCTTCTAGGGACGGCTCCTGACGGCCCAGGCTCCTCTGAGTTGAGGCGGTCAAAATCCTCAATGAGGCTTTTGTCCACGATGAAGCGGGAAGGAATCCATTGCCGCTCCTCAGGACCATAACCCTTCCAGTCAACCAGTAACTGTCGCCCTCTACCCCTTTTCCGACTAGCCAATAGTGACTTGACCGTGTAAACCGGACCTCCATCGATCATCCGGGGGGGCGGGGGGGGTTTGACGGTGGGAACCATAGCGCTCTCCTTCAATGGTTTTAATTTCCCTACATGGAAGGTGGGATGTACCTTCATGGCCCTGGGAAGCCGTAGTCTCACTGAGACTGGGTTTATGACCTTGGTGATGGGAAAAGGACCCACAAACCGGGGAGCCAGTTTTCGGGAGAGTACGTGGAGGGGAAGGTCTCGTGTAGAGAGCCAGACTTTTTGGCCTGGCTGGTATACAGGGGCTGGTCGGCGTTTTCGGTCTGCTGCTCTCTTAACCAGTTGTGAATTCCTGCAGAGTATCTTCCTAGCCGCAGCCCACACGCGCCGACAACGCCTGACCAGAGCGTGGGCAGACGGGACCGTGACCTCCCTCTCCGTGGCTGGGAACAGTGGCGGCTGGTAGCCATAAACACAGTGAAACGGGGACAGGCCCGTGGCAGAAGTAGGGAGGATGTTGTGTGCATACTCAACCCAGGTGAGGTGCTCGCTCCAGGAGGATGGATTCTGGGACACCAGGCAGCGCAGGCAGGTCTCCAGTTCTTGATTTAGGCGCTCTGTCTGGCCGTTAGACTCCGGATGATATCCAGACGAGAGACTGACCGTGGCACCGATGAGGCTGCAGAACTCCTTCCAGAAGCGTGACACAAACTGGGGGCCCCGGTCGGAGACAATATCCTTAGGGAAACCATGAAGCCGAAACACATTCTGCATCATGACCTCCGCCGTTTCCTTAGCTGAGGGCATCTTTGGCAGAGCAATGAAATGTGTCATTTTGGAAAATCTGTCCACTACCGTGAGAACTGTGGTTTTACCTCTAGAGAGGGGCAGGCCAGTGACGAAGTCCATGGAGATCTCTGACCAGGGCCTGTTGGGAATAGGGAGTGGTTGTAATAACCCTATTCGCGACCTGGAAGAGGTCTTGTTTCGAGCGCAGATAGGGCACGCCTCCACATACTCCTTCACCTCCTTCTCCATGGATGTCCACCAGAAACGTTGTTTAACAATTAACATAGTTCTCTTGACTCCGGGGTGGCAGGTGAGCAGCGAAGTGTGAGCCCAGTGGATCACCTGTGGTCGCTCGGCCTCCTGAACAAAAATCCGGTTAGGCGGGCAACCCCTTGGTGCAGGAGCTCCAGCATTGGCACGTATTACCTCCTTTTCTACTGGCCAAGTCAGCGCTCCTACCACCCGGTTCAATGGGATGATGGGTTCCGGCTCCTTGGCTGCAGGCACAGGGTCAAACAGACGGGACAGAGCGTCAGGCTTGACATTCTGAGACCCCGGCCTGTAGGAAAGAACAAAGTCAAAACGGTTGAAAAACAAGGTCCACCTAGCCTGGCGGGAGTTCAGTCTTTTGGCCTTTCTGATGTACTCCAGGTTCTTGTGATCGGTCCAGACCACAAAAGGATGCTCGGCTCCCTCCAACCAATGCCTCCACTCTTCCAACGCTAACTTCACGGCCAGCAACTCACGGTTTCCCACGTCATAATTTCTCTCTGCCGGGGAGAGCTTCCTGGACAGGAAGGCGCAGGGGTGAAGTTTGTTGTCCTTCTGTTGTTGCTGGGAGATGACCGCTCCCACCCCCTCGTTGGAGGCATCCACTTCCACCACGAACTGGCGAGTGGGATCCGGCATGGTAAGTATGGGGGCAGTGGTGAACATCTTTTTCAGCCGAGAAAAAGCCTCCTCAGCCTGAGGAGACCACACAAAAGGCACCTGAGGGGACGTGAGGACATGAAGAGGGGCTGCAATAGCGCTGAAGCTCCGCACAAAACGTCTGTAAAAATTAGCAAAGCCTAAAAACTGCTGCACTTTTTTGCGAGAGTCAGGGGTAGGCCAACAGGCTACTGCGCTAACCTTCTCTGGGTCCATCATGACCTGACCTGGGGAAATGATGAAGCCCAAAAAAGTGACTGTTTCCACATGAAATTCACACTTTTCAGCTTTGACAAACAACTTATTTTGGAGCAGTTTCTGTAGAACCAGGCGGACATGTTGTTTGTGGGTGTGAAGGTCAGGGGAGTAGATCAGAATGTCGTCCAGATAAACAAAAACGAAACGGTTCAGAAACTCCCTCAACACGTCGTTGATCATAGCCTGGAAGACTGCAGGAGCGTTTGACAATCCAAACGGCATGACCAGGTATTCATAATGTCCTGAAGGGGTGTTAAAACCCGTCTTCCATTCATCGCCCTCCCTGATCCTGACCAAATGATAGGCGTTCCGCAGGTCTAATTTGGTGAAAACCTTGGCTTCCTGAAGCTGCTCGAAAGCGGACGAGATGAGAGGGAGGGGGTACCGGTTTTTAACCGTAATGTCATTGAGAGGTGAGTAGTCGATACAGGGCCTAAGAGACCCATCCTTTTTGCCCACGAAAAAAAACCCTGCCCCTGCTGGGGATGAGGAATGACGAATAAGCCCTGTCTTGAGGGAGGCATCAATATAGTCCTTCATGGCCTCTTTCTCAGGTCCTGAAATTGCATAAAGTCGACCCTTAGGAATGGGAGACCCGGCAATCAAGTCAATAGCACAGTCATAGGAGCGGTGAGGAGGAAGAGCCAGAGCTTTGGACTTACTAAAAACTTCACTAAGGTCGAGGTAGCAGGAAGGAACTGAAAGTACATCCGGAAGATATATTTTTGGGACTGTATCCTGCCTAACACTCCCAGTGTTACATCCCCTGTCAATCTCTGCTACCTGCTTAAAACAGAGATCAATGCAATTCTTTCCCCACCCCTCCACCCTCCCAGATTGCCAATCTATGTGAGGGTTATGAAGTTTCAACCAGGGAAACCCCAAAATGAGTGGATGTTGGGCTGAGTTAAATAAGTGAAAAGACATTGTCTCATGGTGGTTATCATTACATCTTACTTCTAAAGGCTCCGTTTGGTGAGTCACTTTAAACAACAGCCGCCCATCGAGAGCACTCGCTTCAAGAGGCTGGGGTAGAGGTTTAGTTTTTATGTCCCATTTTTTAACTAAACCCCAATCCATAAGACTTTCGTCCGCCCCTGAGTCAATGAGAACACCATGAGTAACTACATTGTCTCTGATTTTTACCTGGATCCGGGTCAGGGTGCGAGGAGGAAAGTCAGAGGAAGAGATCCGGCTCACCAACGTACTCCTCTTCATTGGTGAGCCTCCTCTTTTACCGGACAAGCCGCTTGTGGGTGTCCGCGCTGCCCGCAGTAGAAACACAGACCTTCCTTGAATCGACGCTGACGTTCTGCCAGCGACAGCTTGGTGCGGCCCAACTGCATTGGCTCCTCCACGGAGCCAGGGGGCGCTGTTGTCCGGAACGCAGGTGGTGAGGGGTGACGGGGCCTCCAAGAAGAAGTAATATCCAGCGGCGAGCGTCTCCTCTGGAGAGGTGGATCAACCGCATCCTTGGATTTATTCCTTCTCCTCTCCGTCAAACGATTGTCTATACGTAAAGCCATGGATATGACAGAGTCCAAATCAGCGGGCAGATCGAGAGGCGCCAGCTGGTCTTGTAAAGAATCCGAGAGACCGCTGACGAAAGCGTCAAACAATGCAGCGGAGTTCCAGCCGCTGTCGGCTGCCTTAGTCCGGAACTCGATGGCGTAGTCAGCCACACTCCGCTGATGTTGTCGCAGCTTGATCAGAGCCCGAGCTGCTTCCCTGCCCGGCGTGGTTTGATCGAAGGTCTTCCTCATAGTGTCTATGAAGTTTTCCAGAGACCCGCAGATAGGCGAGCCTCGGGACCATTCTGCCGTGGCCCACGCTGCTGCTCGGCCGGAGAGATGAGAGATCATAAAAGCCACTTTGGAAATGTCCGTGGGAAAAGCAGCCGGTTGGTGGTGATAGTGTAACTCACACTGCACGATGAACGGCCGGCAGCCTTCTGAGTCCCCGGAGTACCTTTCGGGTGGAGCCAGACGCATGGAAGCCCTGTGCGGCTCAGTAACCCGGTTGGGATCGAATCCGGTCACCGCTGGAACCGGAGGAGTCGTAGGAGGAGAAACAGCCTGCAGGTGAGTGAGCACACGCTGAACCTCTGCTGCCAGTAGATTAACTTGGGTCGTCAACGATGTTTGTAGTTCCCCCTGGCTGCTGGTTAGATCCTGCACTCCCTGCTGCATGGTGGCCATACGCTCCTCTTGTTGCCCAAGACGTTGGCCCTGAGAACGGATAGCGTTCTTAATCTGATCTGAGTCGGCTGAGTTCATTTTGATGGTCAGTTCGTACTGTCAAGGGGAGAACACTGAGGCATGAACTCAATTGCACGACTCAAAACTCAGACTCAGATAGCGTTTCAAAATAAAGACTTTACTGGAATTTGCACAGTAATAAAACAAGGAAAACAAAACCACTCTTTCGAGGAAAACTATAATGCGATCTATAGCATAGGTCCGTGAAAGGTCCGTGAAAAGGTCCGTGAGGTAAGCCGATACGTGGTCTTCGTGAGACAACGAACTGACAATTAACAGGAGGGAGCTAACACAATATATACACAGGTAAAGGGGACACAGTTGGAAACAATCAGGGCGGGGAAAATAATCAAGGACGCAGGAGACAGAAAAGGGGCGGGGAGCGTGGAGGCCTGAAATGAGAGGAAGAAATAATTAAGGGTATAGACATAAAGCACAAGACAAAGGGACATGACAACTCTAACATAAAGAATAAACTTTCACAATAAGTTTCTTGGACATGACAACCACCTTAAGATCATGTGTAGTTATGTATAAAATACCATCAACAATGTTTCCAAATGTCTTAAATCCGAGATAAATCCATAATTTAAATAATGTAGCGGTTAGTTTTTTATGATAGAAACTCTCCTAGATGGTGTGTTAAACTAAATATTTTAACCTTATAAAAGATTTTACCAGACGTCTGGATCTTCAGTCAGAGAAACAAGCCGAGCCAACAGTGCTCTGGCACTCTGGGACATCAATTTTTCTGGCTGGCTTTGTCAGAGAAACACTGACTTTTAAATGGAAATTTCTTTATTCAGTTTTTTTTACCAATTTTAAATCATGGGGCCTGTTTGTTTTGAAGAGGAGCAGACCTGTGTTAACAATTTGGCTCCAGGAAAAAATCTTCTAAACAATGATCATTGAAGGACTACGGGAGTAGCCAACTACTGCAACCCCCCCAGCCTGCCTCTCCCATGAACCCACTTCACAACACAACAATCTCCCAAGTGGTAAATTAGTACATATTTTATGTTAAATGGAACAATTCCCTGCACTTTGCTTGCTCTGCACTCCGTGTTTTTGTCTCTTCACATCATTAAGTCCTGTTGTGTTGAGCATAAAAGTACAAATGTATTTGCACTTGAATTTCAAGTTACAACAATACCTAAGCAAAAACAGATGTTAGATAGTCTGGGGTGTCATGTCTGTATTATTCAGTGTTTGTCTGGGTATTCACAGCATTTGAAGTTTCTATGTGGTGTGTGAAGCTGACAATTGAGCGGCCTGACCAAGCAAGGAGGCAGAGGCAAAACATCCAAAAATACAACCCGGTGTGGGCATTTATTAAATGATCACAATGACACACAGCCTCAATCCTGCTGCACAGCCTGCAGCCTCCATGATCTTTCACACACACACCAAACAGAAAAACCCCAGAGCCTAAATGCCCAACCCAATCAACCCAACAGGACACAGGTGAGGGGGGAGGAGACAACACAGGGCACCAGGTGCACACAATCAATGGCAACAGACATGGGGAAAGGGGAACACATTTCAAAATAAAATACAATAAACACTACATCAATAAATAGTATAAATTGTATAAAAATGTGCACATATGCAAGGCCCAAAGCCATCGGTCCACAGTGACGAAGTTACCTTCGTCACATGGTGGGAAAAAACACAATAGAAAGCAGATTACACATGAAGATCAGAAGAAACTTTACTACACATGCAAGAGTTACAGTCTGAGATTTAATTAAATAAAAGAAGCAAGGCTCTTCATGACTTCAGGGCGTTTATCTGCATGCTTTTTCGCCCTCTGCTTTAAAGATTTTTTGGGTATAGCCTCCTCTCACATTTTGTGTGTGTCAGTCAGTTTTTATTCTGTGTGTGTGTGTGTTTGTGTGTGTGTATTTAATTGCCTTCAGCTTGTCAGAAATCCCTCACTGTTAAGTGCCAATCATCTCAGAGAATTACATTTTGTTCCATATTCCCTCTTCTATGTATGAGCAGTGAATCATTCTAATCAGGTTCTCTCGCCACTGCAGTTTTTGCACAATAATTAAATTCTCCCTTAATTCAAAAGATGACCCATCAGCCTGCCTCTCAACTGTCCATCATACAAAATGTTTCCCCTAGGGCAGTGGTTCCCAAAAGATTAAAAGGGTGATTTATAAAATATCCATAAAGGAAAAGTAAATCTGTTTACAGTTCTGTTTCATATAGGTGATGTCAGAGTCCGGGAATATTAGGACTCAAATGCAGTTAAAAAGGGAAGCGGGTTTCAAACAAAAGCGAGCTTTATTCAAACAAAGCTGTTGACATGAAAAAACAAGACAAAAACCGTGAATCAAAAACAGGTAGCATGAGGAAGTGACCAACATGGAGAGTGAGAAAATACAAACAATTAACCAACACCGAACACAGGAAGAGACAAGACTAAATACAGGGAGGGGTAATCACGAGACGAGAAACAGCCGGGCACGGAAGGCGAAACACAAGGGCAACAGGTGAACACAATCAGACACACCAGGGAAACTAACGACAGGGAAGAATGAACAGCAAAACAAAACCCATTACCAGACACACAAAACTAAAACCATGACATGACATAAGAATCGTGACAGAACCCCCCCCTCAAGGGACGGATCCCAGACGTCCATAATAAAGTACAACATTTCCAAAAGGGTGGATGGAGGGGGTCTGGAGGACGGGTTTGGGCTAGGCAGAGTTCATTGTGGGGGGTCTCGGGCGGACGGCCCGGGGGCAAGGCAGAGTTCGTGGTGGGGGTCTCAGGCGGACGGCCCGGGGGCAAGGCAGAGTTCATAAAAGGGCGAAGGCCACAGCGGGTGAACTCAGGGGGCTGAGCATGAGGGCGAAGGCAGCGGCTGGAAGAGTCAGGGGGCCGGGCTCGAGGGCGAAGACCGCGGCACTCAGGGGGCCGGGCTCGAGGGCGAAGACCGCGGCACTCAGGGGGCCGGGCTCGAGGGCGAAGATAGCGGCTGGGGAACTCAGCGTAGACGGGATCCTGGACATGACATGGGCTGGTGTCAATGGGTACCCGGATGGAGCAAGGGCTGGTGTCGATTGGACCACCAACGCAACCGGGCAAGGAGTAGGCAGGACCCCCGGCGGGCCAGGTGTCGGCAGGATCCCCCACGGAAGAGGACAAGGAATTGGCAGGACCCCCAATGAAACAGGTGTCGGCTGGACCTCCAACGGCACCGGACATAGGGTTGGCAGGACCCCCGGCAGAAGAGTAGTCGGCGGGACCCCCAACGGGACAGGACATAGGGTTGGCAGGACCCCCGGCAGAAGAGTTGTCGGCGGGACCCCCAGCGGCACAGGACATAGGGTTGGCAGGACCCCCGGCAGAAGAGTAGTCGGCGGGACCTCCAACGGGACAGGACATAGGGTTGGCAGGACCCCCGGCAGAAGAGTAGTCGGCTGGGCCTTCAACGGCACAGGACATAGGGTTGGCAGGACCACCGGCAGAAGAGTAGTCGATGGGACCTCCAACGGGACAGGACATGGAGTTGGCAGGACTCCCAGCGGAACCTCCAACGGCACAGGAAATAGGTTTGGCAGGACCCCCGGCGGAAGAGTAGTCCGCGGGACCTTCAACGGCACAGGACATAGGGTAAGGACTTGAGTAGGGACTTGAGTAGGGACTGGAGAGGGAACTGGAGAGGGATCTGGAGAGGGGACTCGAGAGGAGACTCGAGAGGGGACTCGAGAAGGGACTTGAGAGAGGGCTTGAGAGGGGACTGGAGAGGGAACTCGAGAGGTGACTCGAGAGGGGACTCGAGAGGAGACTCGAGAGGAGACTCGAGAAGGGACTTGAGAGAGGGCTTGAGAGGGAACTCGAGCGGTGACTTTAGAGGGGACTTGAGAGGGCACTGGAGAGGAGACTCGAGAGGGAACCTGAGAAGGAACTTGAGAGGGGACTCGAGGGGGGACTCGAGAGGAGACTCGAGAGGGGACTCGAGAGGGAACTCGAGAGGGGTCATTCGGAGGCTCCGTGGACCTCCAAACGCCAGGCCAGACCCCAAGAAAGGGTCAGAAGCTCGAGACAAGCTTTCAGGGCTGCTTGCAAAAGTCTTAAGCCACTCAGGCAACGAGCTCCTTAAACAGGGCTTGCGAGCGACCTCCTGGTGTGCCTCCTTCAAAGCAGCCTCTTTAGCCCGTCTGGATGAGGCTGCCAACCAAGTATAAAAAATGTAGTCTAGGGCGTACTTGAGGTGATCCGCCTGTTGAGCCAACGAAAAAGAAACTGCAAAGTCCATTACTGGTTGGTTCATTCTGTCAGAGTCCGGGAATATTAGGACTCAAATGCAGTTAAAAAGGGAAGCGGGTTTCAAACAAAAGCAAGCTTTATTTAAGCAAAGCTGTTGACATGAAAAAACAAGACAAAAAACGTTAATCAAAAACAGGTAGCATGAGGAAGTGACTAACATGGAGAGTGAGAAAATACAAACAATGAACCAACACCGAACACAGGAAGAGACAAGACTAAATACAGGGAGGGGTAATTTCGAGACGAGAAACAGCCGGGCACGGAAGGCGAAACACAAGGGCAACAGGTGAACACAATCAGACAATCAGACACAGCAGGGAAACTAACGACAGGGAAGAATGAACAGCAAAACAAAATCCATTACCAGACAGACAAAACTAAAACCGTGACATGACATAAGAATCGTGACAGGTTTTGAGAGATGTATCCATAGATCTCTTCATTTTGCTCTCAAAGTGCACCAGATTGATGCTATTAACTTCAATATTTAAAAATAAATCTTCCCGGGGGAGCTTGCCCCCGGACCCCCCTATGTGAGGTCCACACACCACCTATAAAAATAGCACTTTACCCCTGCTTACACCTATAAGCCTCGAGCCTTCATTGTAACTGTCACACTGTGTATTTGCGTGGGGAGTGTTGCAGTAGAAAATTCCACTGTAGTGACCGATACATTAATGGGAAACCCTAAATGTTTGAGCATCCTCTAGGAAACTTCAAGCTACCCCACACCACCCCAAAATAAATATCTGGCGCCGCCACTGAGCCTGACTATTTGTGTTGGGGGGGCCCCGACTTATTTTTTTCTCAAAAAAAAGTTTGAGAACCACTGCCCTAGGGGATTTACAGCCGAATGGGAAGGATGTGAAGAAAGTATGTCTGTAAGTAGGTATCAATGTGGAAAGCTTCTCTGGTAAATTAAGTTGCTTGAGGCAGTAAACATGAACATAAACATCAATCTGAACATTTTTCATGCGTAAACTGAAGAATGCAGTTTTATAATGTAAGCATTGGAAATACCAAAGAGCATCAAAGTGATTGAAGCAAATTGTTGTATTCTTCAGGAATAAGTATAAACAAACATGCATGTGATTAGTCTGCATGACAATAATTTCATGCAACGATAGAGCTGTCACAATATCCGATTTTTAAGATACAATTTTCATGACCAAACATGTTAGGATTCTGTTTCCTGTTCGCAAGCCTTGCCTTCATTGCTGATGAATTTCACAGAGACAGGGATCAGACCAGCCCAAGAAGTTTGTATGTCCTCTCAGTGGCTCAGAGGAAAGACAATCTCACCTGTCGTGCATCTCCCACAGCTTCGCTCCCATCCTCATCTCAAACACAACAAGCTTTCGCCTCCGCCGCTCACAATCTTCAAGTCATCAGCCTCTGCTGAGGTGACACCCAGGTTTCAAATGAAGCTTTCACACCACCAAGTCCGCTTGGCACTGGGATCTTATCACACTTTGGCATGCTCTGTATGCTTTGCTGTGATGCGACAGCAGAGAAATACATTTTAAGAGAACTTCTCCTACACACTCCACCCCTTGCCTGCCTCCATTGGACTCTATGATGACTAGTGACATATATTATGTAACACTAGCGCTTCTATTGGCCAGCGCTCCAACACATTGTACATGATAGGTTAAGGGGTGGGACATCTCTAAGCGGTTGACCAATCACAACAGAGCTGTCCAGCTAACTAATCAGAGCAGACTGGGGTCTGGCTTTAGACAGAGGGTGAAAAGAGGTGCTGAAACACAAGCAGTATGAGAAAAATAAAGACCTTTTTGAACATTAAAGCATGGAGACATCCCAGCTAGCGGGGAACGTTCTCACAACTTTGGCTAACATTACCTACAGGTTATAATAATGTTTTAAAGAAACCTTTTAATCTAATCCTTTTTAGGATGTTTATTATTTCAAATAATGTTCCTATAAGGTTTAAGGTTAACAAAGACATTACGTTTTAACTGCAAAATTCAGAGGATGTTTTGAGGATGTTATTAAGGCCTGAGATGACAGAACGTTTTTTTATAAAACGTTTCTTTAATGTGATATGCTAAAAAAGGTGGAACGTTTTGCCTGCAACATTCTAAGGATGTGTTTTGGACGTTGTTGGGGTAACACATTAAAGATGTTCTTTATAAAACGTTCCCTAAATGTTACATGATGACTGTGGCAGCGGGGTGTGGTTTGGGCGCTGGCTGCTGGAGTGAAGGGAGTGGCTCGGCCGGAGGCCAGACAGCTGATCGGAATCAGGTAATCAGTGCAGGAAGAAAAGCATGTCGTAACCTGGTTCTGTTCTGTTATGCAGTAGGCGGGATCCTGGAAGGTCGCCAAAGGACCTGTGAAGTTTCCCACCCGGGCAACGTTTGAGACCCGCGCATATTATTGTTTGGAGTTAATAAACGCCTGTGTTCCACCAACCTGCTCTTTCCGTCCCGATTTGAACCGTGTGTGAGCGGAGAGGCTCACAGTGGCGCCTGAACAGGGACCTGATGTCGGAAGGAGAAACCCCGCTGGGTCAGGCCCTCCAACGTCTCGCTCACATGCAGGAGACCACCACAGCATTACAGCGACAGCAGAGCGAGGCTCTGCTCGGGATCGCCTCGAGCCAGCGCGAGGACCGGGCTCTCCTACGGGAGCTGCTGCAGCGTGCGGCCGCTCGGGAGGGCGATCCCGCTACCAACCCGGCCCGACCGCCTTCAATTGCCCTCCAGAAATTGACGGCAGAGGATGATCCGGAGGCATACCCGGACATATTTGAGGGCACAGCGTCGGCGTGCGGGTGGCCGGAGGAGGAGTGGGCAGCGCGGCTATTGCCTCTGCTATCTGGGAGTGCGCAGCTAGCCGCCCACAGCCTGCCAGCAGCCTCTCGGCATGTGTACCGGCATCTGAGGAAGGCCATCCTGGACCGACTTGGCAGCACGCCAGAGGGACATCGCCGCCGGTTCCGGGCCCTCCCCTTCGAGGACGCTGACCGGCCCTTCTCCTACGAGCAGCGGCTCCTAGATGCAGCGAGCCGCTGGCTCCAGCCGGGGGTGCGCTCCGCTGAGGAAGTCGTCGGGCAGGTGGCGCTGGAGCAGTTAATCTCCGGCCTGCCATCTTCCACGGCGAATTGGGTCCAGTGCCATTGCCCCGCCAACCTGGAAGCAGCCGTCGTCCTTGCAGAGGACCACCTCTCGCTTCCCCGGCGGAGCATGAAAGAGGAGCCCCGACCACCAGCCGTCTCAGCGGGCAGACCCGTCCCAGCCCCGAGGAGGAGGTTTCCTGGAGCAGCTGCCCTTCCCTCCCCACCATCACACGGCCCCAACCCCGCAGCCCCGACACTTTCCCCCCTAGCTCTACCTTACCCTCCTGTTTTTATCTCTCCCCAGGGTCCGGCCTACACTTCTGGTCGTCCGGCACCACGGGGGGCTCCTCAGACGTCAGGGCAGGATTGCTGGCGGTGCGGGCAGCCCGGCCACTTCCGACGGGAGTGTCCTCTCATGGAGGTCGGACAGCTGGTTCGGGTTTCAGGACCGCCAGTTGCCGCCCCCGATTTGGAAGGGATGTACCGTATACCGGTATGTATACAGGGGGGTACACACCAGGCTCTGATGGACACGGGCTGTAATCAGACGATGATCCATCAGCACCTGGTTCGGCCTGGGGCATTGATTGAAGCATCGTGGGTGAAGGTGAGTTGTGTGCATGGGGATATTCACCAGTACCCGGAGGTGACGCTGGAAATGTCTTATAAGGGGAAAAAGCATAGAGTCAGGGCTGGAGTTAGCACTCGCCTTACGCACCCTCTGATTTTGGGAACGAGTTGGCCGGGGTTTGCTAAGCTAGCGGGGGCTATGGGGGTGCGTTCACGGACGGCAGGGAAATGTGAGTTGTGTGCTGTGTTTAGTGGAGAGTCGGAGGCGGCTGACGACATCGAGGGGGAAACGGACACGGAGGGGGCCGCGGAGGTCCCTCTGGACCCGCTGGTGTTTCCTGTGGAAGATTTCCCCCTCGAACAGTCGAGGGACGAGACCCTTCAGCACGCCTTCGGTCAGGTGGTGAGTATTGATGGCTCCCAGCTACACCCAAACGCAGCACTCACTCACCCACACTTTACGGTGGTTAGGGACAGGCTGTATCGTGTAAGCCGTGACACACAGACAGGAGAGATAAATACCCAGTTGTTGGTGCCAAAAAGCCATCGGGAAATGGTTTTCCAGGCGGCTCATTATAACCCCATGTCAGGTCACCTAGGGTACGACAAATCACTACACCGGATAATGGCCCGATTTTATTGGCCGGGCATTCGCGCAGATGTGAAGCGGTGGTGTGCATCTTGCCGTGAATGTCAGCTGGTTAACCCGCCGGCCATCCCCAGAGCACCTTTGCGCCCATTACCATTGATTGAGGTGCCTTTTGAGAGAGTTGGAATGGACCTCATCGGGCCATTAGACCGGAGTGCACGGGGATATCGCTTTGTACTAGTCCTAGTGGATTATGCAACGCCATATCCCGAGGCAGTGCCGCTGCGTAATATCTCTGCAAAGAGCGTCGCGCAGGCACTGTTTCACATTATCTCCCGAGTCGGGATCCCGAAAGAGATCCTGACTGACCAGGGCACACAGTTTATGTCACGCACACTACGCGAGCTGTATGAACTATTGGGCGTCCATTCAATACGGACTAGTGTTTACCATCCGCAGACCGACGGCCTGGTGGAACGGTTTAACAAAACACTAAAGAACATGGTTCGTAAGTTCGTTCACGAAGATAGCCGTAATTGGGATAAATGGCTAGATCCTCTGTTGTTTGCAGTGCGGAAGGTGCCCCAGTCCTCCACAGGATTTTCTCCCTTTGAGCTGTTATTTGGTAGGAAGCCCCAGCAAAACTCCACTCACTGGGGCAGATATCACGGGAGAATTTGCTCCAGGCTCAGGAACGTCAGCAGCGCCTGTGCAACAGAGGGTCGAAACTGAGACAATTTTCACCGGGAGATAAAGTGCTTGTATTACTCCCATCCTCTAGCTCTAAACTACTCGCCAAGTGGCAAGGACCCTTCGTGGTCACACGACGAGTGGGGGACGTAGATTATGAGGTGGTGCGTTCTGACAGGGGGGGAGCAACACAGATTTACCACCTTAACCTCCTGAAAGCATGGAGGGAGGTGGCGTCGGTTTCTCTGGCCACCACGGTGATTGAGAGAGATGAGTCGGGACCGGAGGTCATTAAAAGCAACAAAGTAGCCCCGGTCTGTTGTGGCGATAATCTCTCACCGGGCCAGAGAGCAGACGTTGCTTCGTTGCAAAGGCAGTTTGCCGACGTGCTCTCTACGCTGCCAGGGCGCACCTCTCTCATACACCACCGCATAGAAACGCCCCCGGGCGTGGCCATTCGTTCACGGCCCTATCGGCTGCCTGAACACAGGAGGAAAATTGTTCAGGCGGAGCTTCAGGCTATGCTAGAGATGGGAGTGATAGAAGAGTCCACCAGTGACTGGTGTTGCCCCGTCGTGCTGGTACGTAAGTCCGACGGGTCAATCCGGTTCTGTGTGGACTACCGCAGGGTGAACCAGGTGTCCAAATTTGATGCTTATCCAATGCCCCGGGTCGACGAACTCCTGGATCGGCTAGGCACTGCTCGCTTTTACACGACGCTGGATTTAACCAAAGGCTATTGGCAGATTCCCCTTTCTCCAGAGTCTAAGGAAAAAACGGCCTTCTCCACTCCGTATGGTTTATACCAATTCATCACACTTCCTTTCGGATTGTTCGGAGCTCCAGCCACCTTCCAGCGGCTCATGGACCGGGTGCTGCGTCCCTACTCTGCATATGCTGCTGCTTACTTGGATGATGTCATCATTCACAGTGAGACATGGGAGCAGCATATGCAGCAGGTTGGGGCGGTGCTCGAGTCCCTGAGGCAGGCGGGGCTCACGGCCAACCCGAAGAAGTGTGCGGTTGGACGGAGGGAGGTACGGTATCTGGGGTACCACTTGGGCGGCGGGCAGGTGCGGCCACAGATAGAGAAAACAACCGCCATTTCAGCCTGTCTGGCGCCCAAGACGAAAAAAGAGGTCAGGAGGTTCATGGGGCTGGCCGGCTACTACAGGCGGTTCATCCCGTCCTTTTCGGAGCTGACCAGTCCCCTGACCGACCTGACCCGAAAGGGTGCTTCAGATCCGGTCCAGTGGACGGAGCGGTGTCAGCTGGCGTTTGAGAGGGTTAAAAAAGCCCTCTGTGGTAAGCCGCTTCTGTATTCTCCTGACTTCTCTCTCCCGTTTGTGTTGCAGACCGACGCCTCGAACAGTGGGGTGGGGGCCGTTTTGTCCCATACTGTACATTAGCCGTAAGCTCGCCCAGAGGGAGGTGAACTACAGTACGGTGGAAAAGGAGTGCCTCGCTATACGGTGGGCGGTCGGCGCCCTGCGGTACTACCTCCTGGGGCGCCCTTTCACCCTCTGGTCGGACCATGCCCCGCTCCAGTGGCTCCACCGCATGAAGGATGCCAACGCTCCGATCACTCGGTGGTATCTGGCGTTACAGCCTTTCAACTTCAAGGTGATCCACAGGCCGGGTAACCGGATGGTCGTGGCTGATTTCCTCTCTCGCTCGGCGGAGGGGGGGGGGGGGGAGAGTCAGCTTGCGGCCGGCGGGATCCCGGCCTGAGTCGGGCGGTGGGGGTATGTGGCAGCGGGGTGTGGTTTAGGGTATTAAATGTAGGGTATGTAAGTTTGAGAAACCGGCTCGAGATACACTTTTTGTTATATTCCATGGAAAGCTCTTAACATCCCGATAGCAATGAATATCTTAAGTGCTTTGACAAAAAAAACATACAAAAATGTCATCTGTGGAAGCCGTAATAGTGTAAAAAGTACGACCAATCATTTTAGCCGGCCCGGCTAAAATAACTGGATGGCCTACCTGCCTGTCAGCCTTCCATCTGTGCACAAACTTATCTCGTGCCCTCATTGGTCATGTGCGCGTTTGTGTATGTTGGAGGAGGGACTCTATAAGGAAGTGGCAGATTTTCTCCGGTCGTGTATTTTCAAATTTTAGCGATCTCGAGCCGGTTTCTCAAATGTACATACCCTACCTTTAAGAGCATTCCATGGAATATCAGACAGCATTCAAAACATCACTCAAAACCCACCTGTTCAACACTGCATTCAACCACTGACCCCCGCCCCACCTATTTTCTGTTTTGTTTATTTCTTTTTGTATTTATCTGTTTGTTTTTTTGTTGTTGTCTTTTATAATTATCTGTCAAAGCGTCTTTGAGTTTCCAGAAAAGCGCTATATAAGTCCCATGTATTATTATTATTAATATAACAAAAAGTGTATCTCTAGCCGGTTTCTCAAACATACCTACCCCACCTTTAAAGATGTTCTTTAAAAAACGTTCCCTCAATGTTACATGATAACAAATGAAGAACATTCTCCAAGAAACATTCTGAAAATGTTCTCAGGATGTTATTTTTTTTTTATTAAATGTTCCTTTGATGGCAAATATTAACACAGTCATGGTCAACGTCAGATTTATTTCTAGAGCGCTTTACAAAACAAACTTGTTGCATTTGTTTGAAAAGGATGTTTTAAAAAAAATCTGATGTCACCATATTTTCCTTTTGAAAAAAACAAACAAGCACGTAATTCATGATAAATTGTAAGCAGATATTGCATGTTTGCGGTGGCATGTGTGAGTTCCCAGCTAGAAATGTTTGTTACCATTCGTTGTTCTAGGAATGTTTTCAGCGGGACGTTTCATTTTGGTTCCCAGAATGTTCTTCTGAAAGGTATAGGATAACGTTCTTTAACCTGTTAAGCCCCAAGCCTGTTTTTTAGGTCTCAGGCTCGAAAAGGACATTTCCAGAACAAATGACCATAACTACACTTCTAAAAGGGGAAAATTAATAATCTTTTTCCTCAAAGTAATGATAAACCTTTGATTTGGATGTAGAAAAGTCAGAATCAATATAGATGTTTTTTTTAAAGAAAATTCAGAATGATCATACTAAAAAAAACATTATAGTGTCCGTCCAAAAATTCTTTTTTACATCTAGTGAAAACTACCCTTGGATGATGGGTTAGTAGATTAAAAGCTTTAGGAATCCAAAGTACAACATATAATAAGTACCCTGTATCAAGATTGATGCAAAACAAGTGAAATCATTTGGGTGGATTTTCCATATCTCTGGCCCCCATTTGTCGTTTTTGCTGATTGACATCTCTTTCTGACTGTTAGAGCCAATAGAATCGAAGGGGGATTTCCCCACACACACACATGGTAAAACAAAAAGGTGGGGGCTTCGCGCACACAGTTTTGCATGAGAGTGAAGCTATCTCTAGCTCTGACATCTGGAAACAGAAAAGCAGGTTTATTGCTTATGGATTATCAGAAATAATTTCAAAGGGACACAGACTCATTTGATTAGTCTATGGATTAACTTCAGCAGCGTTTTCATTGTTTTAATGCCATTGAAGACCACTTTTGACCAGACTACGACACAGGTAAACCAGGGCTGCCAACACTCACGCATTGAACGTGAGAGTCACGCAATTAACCCATATCTCACGCACTCACGCCAAACTTGCCTTTCCTCACGCTAAGTTTTCGTCCAAAATAAATGTATATAAAAATTAATTGAAGGAACAGCAAACCGAGCGGTCTAATAAATAAGACGGTCTTCTGGCTTAGTTCAGTAAAGTTGGAACGATATTGGGAGATTCTGATTTCACGGATCAACAACTCATGAACAAAACGTTATTCAGACACAAATGACGTCTCCTATGTACCGTGGTAAGGTTGACAACGAACTACAATCACATGTTGATAAAAAAAAAGCCAATATGCGCCATCCTCCGTGTAACTACTCTGGTCTTGAAAGAACTTTACGCATCGAACTGATGTCCACAATCACGTTTATTCTCTTCTTTGCACATTCATGAAACACCGTGAAAATGTGTTCGCCTAGTAGACCAGCAGTAGAATTACGTTATCACAACGCTGACACTTTTAGCGCCCTTACTTTCTCACAAACACAATATAAACATCCGGGGCAAGAGCTCACATGACTTCCGGAAAGACAACTCTTATCATTTTTACAAAATAAAACAAAGTTCAAACATACATTAAACACTCTTCAAAAAAGGACAAAACAATAATAAGGGACCTTTGAGCGTCAGCTACACTCCCACCAAAATTACCTTCAAACACATATGCAGATGTTAATACATATACAATATGATTTTCATCAAATAAATCAATGGTAATTTTCAACTCTTTTCGCTTGTTTGTCTTTCCCTTAACTCACATATAGAACAGTTAAAGTTCACAATATAATTTACATATTTGAACAATTAAGTCCATTTACATAACTGATGCTACATCAACTTTAATATTCCCTTAGCCTAGGAAATATATACGTTTCTAGAAATTGTTTGCTTCCTAACTGCTCTCCATTAGAACAACTAACTTCTCAATAGGTCTTTTAACAACGGATGACTTGTTGAGGCGTTCACCCTTTCCCCGCCCCGACTGCTGCATCAGAGAATTGATGAAGTCGACACTCAGTAGCTCACCAAAGTGTGTAGGTGTGAAGCATCTTGGGATCTGAATCTTCTCAAGATTTTCCAGATCATTCATCCAACTCTCCCACCTTAGCTTCATCGCGCTTGGCAGTGGATCATCCTATCCAATTCCTTTCTTAGACGTCTCTCGCAGAACTCTCTTTCCTTCAGGGATGAATGGAGCTAGAAGGCCATTTGCGAGATCCGGTCCTGGTTCTGTTTCCGCTTTCTTTACTTCGCCATCTTTGAAGACGCCATCCATAAACTTCACATAGTCAGCCTTGAATTTAGGATCTCTTTCCAGTTCCCTTTTAAGGTGCTTTGGTCGAATCAAAGCCAGCCTTTTGTTGTCTGGGAGAAGAGGTCGTGCTTTGAATGTAAGAGGCATTTCTAGATGACCCATCTCGTTTTGCTAGATTCCTTCCTTTAAGATCTGCAGAAAACGAATATCATCTTGTGATATACTTTTGTCCCCTGGCCTGGTGTCCGCGAAATCGGACTCCAGCACCTTGATAACCGCTGATGGCGTTACAGGTGGCACCTCTCTGACCGATACCCGATGACAAAGTCCAGTCAAATCTTGAGAATTCACACGCTGCGATGCACTTCCTACGATGCTCCATCCAAGGTCAGTCTTAATGGCATAGGGCTCGTAATCGCCACCAGTGATGATTTTCCTTGGGGCCAGTGCTCTGGAGCAGTCATAGCCAATCAGTAATCCAACACCGCAATCTATAAGTGCAGGCATCTCTTGAGCTATATCTGCAAGGTGTTTCCATTTGATGGCTGTCTTGCAAGTTGGAATGTGCGCACGTTCAAGTGGAATGAAATCCCTTGTATAAGCTGGAGGCAGATCAATGGATATATTTGAGGTGAACCCTCTGACTTTGAGTCTACAAACTCTCTGACTCTTTACAATTGAGTCTTTTCCCATCATAGTCGATAATTTTAGTTTTACCGGCTCCATCTTTGTTTGCAGCTTCTCACAAACCTCCTGTTCTACAAAGGTGTGACTGCTTTGGGTGTCCAATAGAGCATACACCAGAGTTTCAGAATTAGGAGTGTTAGATGATGAAATCCACACTGGCACGATCATTGATGTGCTCCCACCTTCACCTCCATTCACACAACATGATAGTGAGGATGTATTTCCTTCAAACCTGCTGTGTGTGTAGGGTTTGTCCGCTGAGGAACACTCTTCATGCAAAGGAGTCGGATGACCCCTTTTGCATATGCCACACATGGCTCTGTTCTTGCAGTCTCTGGAGACATGTCCCTTTCTCAGGCATGCAAAACACAGCCTATTTTCTTATATGCATTTTCTCTTTTCCTCCACAGTCAATTCCAGTAGCTTTTGGCATTTGAATATGGAATGATTTTCTCCACAGCAAAAACACTCAGTGTTTTGTGTTAGCATGCTCCCTTTCTTCACTTTCTCTCCATCTTCTGACTTGGTTTCTTCAACGTTGGTTTTAGCTACAATGCAAGGTGTTTCTGAATCCCCCACGTCGGTGGCAAATGTGTTTGCTTTTGGCCCTTTTGCTTCTCTTACAGGCATTTCTGCTGAGGGTTTCAGAGCATATAGTGATGACACTGGGTGCCATGCTATACGGGCCTCCTTTGATATGAACCTGGCAAACTCTGCAAAACTTGGATAATCATTGCCTAAATCCAGCTGTTCTGTGACATAACGGTTCCACCTTGATGTGAACCAATCAGGAAGTTTGGTTAGCATCTTCTGATTCTCTTCACAGTCGTTAAGAACTTGTAGGCCCTTAATGTGAGGCATAGCGTTGCTGCATGTTTGGAGGAAATCACTAAATTCTCTCAACTTGAGATATTCTTTTCCCCCAATCTTTGGCCATCCGTTGAGTTTCTCTCTGAAGGCTTGCTGCACAACAAAGGAATGACCGTATCTGGCATTCAGCCTATCCCATGCTTGTTCATAGGCCTCCTCATCTTTTCTGTAGAAGCTACCTTCAAGGGCAGATTTCGCCCCCCCTGCTACGTACTTTTGCAGGTAGAACAGCCTATCTGCAGGGTTAGAGCATCGCCTCTCTATTAGAGCTTTAAAGCTTGCGCTCCACTCAGTGAACTTCAATGGATCACCCAGGAATACAGTGGGTTCTGGGACTGGAAGTCGGGTGAGACCCATTGCTTCTTGCAACGCCTGTACTAAATGTGCCTCATTTTTTGTCCTTTCTTGACTTCCAGAATGAGGAGAAGATGGGTTAGCATCATTCAATTGGCTGTGTGCAGGACAACAACTCTCACTCCTTTCCTTTCTCTCTTCTTCGGTATACACATTTAACTTTGCCTGAATGACATCAAGGTCTCTTTGATTTTCAAGTTTCTTCAGTTGTTTACGTTGAGTTTCAATAGCAGCTTCCATATCAATTTCAGCTCTTTGTGCCTAACTGTGCAACTGTCTCTGCTCTCTTGGCTGAAATACTAGGTGACTCTGAGATATGGTCTGAACGGTAGCTAGGTGCAGTGGCTCTAGATGCTGTAGATCCATATATGGACCGAGCATACTCATTATTAAGCAGCATACGTAACCTTGATTTTTCTGCTTCAGCGTCAAAGTCGCCTGCATCTTCAGTTAACCTTACTCTCATTAGCTGTAGTAGATCTGCAGTTACAGCTGAGCATGCATCCATTTTCCTGCGAATTTCCTGATTAGGTGCTGTATTATTTTGCATGTTGTCATATGAGTCCTTTAATTCGGATTCAAGCCCCTCAACTTCATCCATCATGTTACACGTGTCACTCTCAGAGCATTCTCTTTTAAGTATTGTACGAATGTCTCTTACCTCATTTTTCCATTTTTCATACACCGTTTTGAACTTATTTTCCTTTTGAGTTAACTCTTGCTCTTTAAGTTCTTGCATTTTTGGTGTAAGCCGTCTCTCTCGAGAGGATTTCCTGACTCTTGTCTCTGATTTTTTAGATGCAGCACTTCTTTTCTCATCTTTCTCTTCTGCTTCAAAGTCTGAGCTTTGCTCTTTTTCATGTAGCGACATTAAATCAGACTGACAGACAGACTGAGTTACAGGCATGAATGGCAACTCTTGGAATACCTTTAACACTTAGCCAATACAATTCTTAACAGTTATAACCCTTAACAACAGTTACTTTTCAGGGACTTTAAATATATTTTCTTTACTTTATACTAATAAGTCTTTATTACCTTTACCTTATTTGTGGGACTATCCATCAATTATTTGTGGTTTACATTTAAAAGTACAGTTCAACCTGAAGAGCCACGCAGAAACCTGAATTCGCTCCAGGAGAAGATGCTCAGCTGCACACTGAAGCCCGTGTTCCAGCAGGACAACAGCAGACAGTCCGATGAAGCCTGTCGTCCACGCGGGATATGCAGCACACCATCTGATGAAGCTTGTCGTCCGCACGGGATGCGCAGCACACCGTCTGATGAAGCCTGTCCTCCGCACGGGATACGCAGCACACGGTCCGATGAAGCGCAGCTTCGCACACGATACGCCTGTTGCTTGCAGAAAGATGGGGAACAGCATCTCACGTCTTTAGCCTCTTTAGCCTGTAGATTGCAGCAGGATCGAATAGCTTCGCACACTTTAGCCTGTAACTTGCAGCAGGATTGAGAACAGCGTCTCACCTCTTTAGCCTGTAGTTTGCAGCAGGATGGGGAACGGCGTAGCACACTTTAGCCTGTAGCTTGCAGCAGGATCGAATATCGTTCGGATGGATTAGGTTACGTTTTCACTGTAACTACTCTGGTCTTGAAAGAACTTTACGCATCGAACTGATGTCCACAATCACGTTTATTCTGTTCTTTGCACAATCATGAAACACCATGAAAACGTGTTCGCCTAGTACAGGGGTCGGCAACCCGCGGCCCACGGGCCGCATTCGGCCCTTTAAGCCCTCTGCTCTGGCTCCCTTGAGTTTAGACAAAAATAAGAAGGAAATAAAATAAAAGTATTTGTAGGACTATTTATATTTTGTTGCATGGTTGAAAATGTTTCGTATCTTGTATTTTGAGGTGATACTGTGACACATAAATAAAAAAACAAAACGGTTTTAATTAGGTCAACTAAAATATGCGTCACATCCTGCTACGGTCCCGCGCGAGCGCCTTTTCCTGCGGGTGAATAACCTGACCCCCGGCTCGATGAGCGAACTATGGATAAATCAAAGAAAAGTATCGGAGGAACACAGGAATTAAATTCTGTGTGGACAGAGTTATATGCTTTCACAGCAAACGATGCTGGTTTACCGGTATGTTTGATGTGTATAGAGAAGTTGTCAACGGTGCTGTAGCCTTTACGTATCGAGGAACAACAAGGGAGAGGAAGACAGCTGACGATCTTCAGTCATAATTCAATGGTGTATGTAATTTATTTCAGAAAACACTTTTTGTTATATTCCGTGGAATGCTCTTAACGTCCCGATAGCACTGAATATATTAAATGCTTTGACAATAAATACATACAAAAATTAATCTCTGGAAGCCGTAGCGCTGTATTCTTTTCAAAATAACACACTGTTATTTACTAACTAATAACACACAATTATCCTTGCTTTTATTTATTGGTTTAATTCCATAATCTCTGGCTTTTTTGGCGTCCGTCAGTAACTGAATTTCAAAATAAAAATAACCGGAAACAGACGTAGGCCTCTAGGAGTTTAGGATGGCCGAAGACACTACACTACCCATAATCCTCAGCTATTGTTTAGGACAGTCCCCGTGATTAATCTTCAAGCGCTGGGATTGGATGTTGGAGTGGCAGTGCGCCAAGGTTACGCCGAGCGTCAAACAGCTGTTTGAAATGGAACAAAACCACGCCAGACTATCCAAAACTGGAATCGAACGCCCCCCCCCCATGAACTACACATGCTGGCTATTGTGTTTCGCAAAATGTTCCATGGGACGTCTCTACTGAACGTTTTCGTTTTCCCCACAATTAGAAGTTGCCAGTATTAAACACATTGGTGTTATCAAATGTAAAACATATAATTAATAAATGGGTGAAAATCGCTTGTGTCCATAATGCGCAGCATTAATATATACCCACATGACAGCTCATTGTTACTTTGTAATTCTACTCCACAATTCAGAGGTTAACCTGATTGCGAAGTGCCAACAATCAGGAGAGATATTTGATAGTTGGTGCTTGAGAAGACTAAACATTTATCTGCAATTGACATGAATGGAAACGAGTAATAAAGTATATTCATTACTCGTTATTCTCTACTAATAGTTCATTAAAGACTGTATAATGGCTATTTTGCACATCCCTTTCAAGATTTCCAGATTTTCAAAGGTTATTGACTTATCATATACACAACTACGGTGTATGCAATGAATGAAAATCTTGGGTCACAGGTTCCTCAACAGCACATTACAAGACATCTATCAATATGTGTTTGTACCTCCACCATTAAATATTCTGCACATTTCTTATACTATCTACATACATAAGAGTATAATTAATGTGTATAATATCAGTTAAAATAAGTGCTTCAACATAGTTAACATTGCAGGAAAGCAATATATTAGACGTTAAGTACTTTGTCAGGCTTAATATTTATCTGTAGATACCCCCAAAGTATTATTTAATGTTTAAATAAAGGTTAATTCGTTTTTCTGTGTTGCACCTCCTCCTATTAATATCTTTGTACATCCTGCTCTAAACTGTTTTATTGTAGAGATCACTTACAGTATCTTCTTGATTTTTTATATTCTATATTTCTATCACAGACCTTCTACTTTCCCCCTATGAAAGTATGTACTCTTAATATTTTTTTAATCAAATATAAAACATAAAAACAATAATTAAATAACTTGCTTTAACCACTAGGCGGTGCACACAAGGTACACACAGCTATAATAACTTTGTATTATTAGTGTAGGACGCTTATGTACAACATCTGAAGATGTGTAGTTTTATTCATGTTTTCACATAATTTTATAGAATATTGCTATACTATTTCAGACTCAGTATTTACATTCTTATATTCAAAGAAAATCAAAGTCCTTTTATATCAGCTGTGCACCGTTATGGTGTAAATATAACCTATCTACGAATTAGATCAAATATAAAAGTCAGCCGAATTAAGGTTGATAGCGCGAGGAGACGTATTGTGTGAAGAGAAATTGAAGATGTTGTTTAATTGTTGATATATTTATGTTCCACGTTAAGTATTCAGTTTCGGCGGCATTTCTTCCAGTTTTTCCAAAGGTCTTCTCATCAGGGCTCTATAAATAAAGAACTACGGCAGATCTGTAATATGTAATGCAGCCGAACCGTGTATTACAATGTCGTTATGTGATGACTTTCAAAGAGAAAAGCAAGAACACTCGGAATTAAGTATTATTTTATTCTTTTAAAATGTTTTCCGGATTTCATATCATATAAACACCGAATCCCAGCATGCATTGCGGCTAAACCATCCAATCAGCGAGCTTAAACCATAGCTGAGGATCTTGGGTAATCGCTCGAAATGCCTATGTCTGTTTCCGGTTATTTTTATTTTGAAATTCAGTTCCTGAAGGACGCCAAAAAAGCCCGAGATTATGCAATTAAACCAATAAATAAAAGCAAGGATAATTGTGTGTTATTGGTGAGTAAATAACAGTGTGTTATTTTGAAAAGAATAACAAATTAGAAGAAAAAAAGATTTAAAAAATACAGATTTCAGTGTTCTGAGGCTCTGAGCCCCATTTATTTTCCTCACAGACGGAAACAAAAGTCCGAAATTCTACGATTTAAAATAAAAGCAATAATTGTGGCTTGATATTGGGTAAGAACATGTTTTTATGAACCACACAGCTTCCGGTCTTCCACGACCCGACCGGAGAAAAATACGTGCTGCAGGCACGAAACACATTACCAGTAGAAATACATTGCTTTTAAAATCGTGCTGTGCAACACGAAAAAAAGGGGGAAATCGTGTTGGTGAACACGAATCAATAGATTAAAAATCGTGTTGGTGAACACGAAATGCCATGAGACTGGGTTGGACCAGCAGTAGAATTACGTTCACAACGTTGACACTTTTACCGCCCTTACTTCTTCTTCTTCTTCTTCTTCTCTTTTTTAATGGCGGGTCGCAAACAGCTTTTGGTTGCATACCGCCACCTACTGTACACGAGTGTGTATCATCATGTCAGTCCTCTAATAAACCAGCATATCACAAAGAAAACCATAAAACAAAATAAAATAAAATAAATAAAACAAAACTTACCGCCCTTACTTTCTCACAAACACAATATAAACATCCGGGGCAAGAGGTCACATGACTTCCGGAAAGACAATTCTTATCATTTTTACAAAATAAAACAAAGTTCAAACATACATTAAACACTCTTCAAAAAAGTACAAAACAATAATAAGGGACCTTTGAGCGTCAGCTACACTCCGAGCTGGACACATTACATTGTTCTCTATCCGCAGCCGGAGAAGAAACGAGTGCTCAGGGACCGTCTGCAAAGTTCAACTCCGAAAAAGGTGAATACAATAATATTCAATCACTATTATACAGATTATTACCACCAAACTCACTACACACATCAATAGTCTCCCGGTGGTCATACTACAGCAGAGAGTTTTGAAGAATATGCTTTTGAATAATTTTGGGAAATATTTATAATGTAAAATCTTCAATAAATATGGCATCATCTTAAATAACTTTACTTTTATACAGTATATTTCTACCAAACTCACTATTTGCATTGTTGTTGTTAGCATCTGGTTAGCTAGCTACGCTAACGGATAGAAGCTGTTTCTCAAACAATGAGAGGGAGAGCTCTGTCCTGTCAGACTGAGAGAGATAACTACAGCTCAGTGAGGTAAGGGACTCTGTTTAGATAGTTAACTTTAGTCTAATTATCTCAGTGGGTCTTAAACGTTTTGGTCAACCATTTATGAGAATAAATGAAAAACAGTTATGAAATACTATGACAGTAAAACAAGAATACAGTTTAAAAGGGGAATGATTTGTAAAATATCCATAAAGAAAAAGAAAATCTGTTTACATTGCTGTTTCATATGGGTGTTGAGAGATGTATCCTTAAATTCATTTTGCTCACAAAATGCACCAGGTTGATGCATTTAACTTCAATATTTAAAAAAAAAATCTTCCCGGGGGAGCAGGCCCCCGGACCCCCTGGAGGTGAGGACCCCCCCCCCCCCCCCCCCCAACTTATAAAATAACACTTTACCTCTGCTTTTTCCGGTTGTGTATTTTCAAATTGTAGCGCACTCAAGCTGGTTTCTCCAAAATTACCTACCCCACCTTTAATGTGTTACCCCAACAACGTCCAAAAGACATTCTTAGAATGTTGCAGGCAACACGTTCCACCTTTTTTAACATATCACATTAAAGGAACATTTTATAAAACACTTTCTGTCATCTCAGGCCTCAATAACATCCTGAAAACATTTTCAGAATGTAGCTTGAAGAATTTTCTTCATTTGTTATCATGTAACATTTAGGGAACGTTTTATAAAGAACATCTTTAATGTGTTACCCCAACAACGTCCAAAACACATCCTTAGAATGTTGCAGGCAAAACGTTCCACCTTTGTTAACATATCACATTAAAGAAACGTTTTATAAAAAAAGTTCTGTCATCTCAGGCCTTAATAACATCCTCAAAACATCCTCTGAATTTTGCAGTTAAAACGTTATGTCCTAGTTAACCTTAAACCTTATAGGAACATTATTTGAAATAATAAACATCCTAAAAAGGATTAGATAAAAACGTTTCTTTAAAACATTATTAGAACCTGTAGGTAATGTTAGCCAAACACCTATATGCCATTTCATATGCTGTGAGCTGATTATCGAGCCTTCATTGTAAGAGTCGCGGGTACACTGTGTATGTGCGTATTCCACTGGAGCGCCCGGTACATTAATGGGAAACCCTAGTTTGTACATGTTCAATACATTTGTAACACTGTACACATGAACGTTTCTTTTATCTCACTCCAAGCTGGACTCAAATGTTGGCAGCCCTGGGTAAACCATGTTAGCGTTTTTAGCTACAGTACCTAGCGCCACATGTTTTGATGTCTGTTTTTGTTTATAAAGTCGCGAGTTCGTATCATTGAGTGATAATGTCTGTACCCATCAATTCTGTGTCATCTCAAGATGGGTTGGATGTGCAGAATGGATAAATAATAAGGTTTTATGAGTGAGTTTCGGTGCAGTAAATCTGTTTTTTTGCTCGTTGCTAATTCAGAGGCTCAGCGTTAGCGTTGTGTTTTTTTTTTTTTTTTAAATAAATAAAAATCAGTTAGATGAGTTTCTTCCTGTTACATGGATATAAAATATTCATAGTTTATTAAATGAACATGCCCTCAGACACTGTTTCCTGCAAGACGTTGCGGGAGCGCCCCGTTACCGGGGTCTCTCGGGCTTAACAGGTTTAGTAGGGCATAATGTTCGAACAATGTTATCAAAAACATCTCAAGAAGGTTATCAAAAACATCTTAAGAAAGTTATTACCAAACATTTCGAGAATGTTTTTAGAGAATGTTATCGGAAGAACATTCTGGGAACCAAAAGAAAACTTCCCGATGAAAACATTCCTAGAACAGTGAATGGTAACATTCTCAGAATATTTTTAGAACCAAAAATGTCTGGCTGGGATGTCACAGAAAAGGCACAAAATACAAATATGAACCTTAAAATGTGCGGAATATGTCCCTCTTTAATATGTGTTTAACGTATCAACTCTTTCTGTTCTGTTTGGGTTACAATGACAATATTTTGATTAAAAGCAAATTTACATTTTACCTAAAGAAAATTTGTCAAAGGACAGGAGCTCAACTGCTTGACTTGACACTGGCGACATAGAGTTTATTATGTTCTCAGGAAGTCAGTGTTTAGTTTTTTAAATATTAACCATGACCGCAGACTTTCTTACACCTCAATTACCATAAACATTGTAGACGTCTATAAGAGGATTTGGATTGACAACCATTGTTGTTGTGTATATGAGGATTTTCTGTCTTCATAAAGTCTTAAACTAGTTTGTGAACCAGATGACCTTACCAAATTTTGAATGTTGTTGCCATGGATGAATAATAATAAGTAATTGAAGTCAGATACACAATTATTCTAGGAGCGGCATAGCCTGTAAGAAATATAGAAAAAATATATAATAAAACTCAATTTGCACAAATGATTGACAAAATGCTGCTGCCGGGACACCCTGACCAGTCAGACAAATGTGTCATCTGCACGCCATCTCCCAAACATATTATTCTCACAACCCATGAAATATTTGTTTAGACATCAATCTTTCTTTTCCGTAAAAAATAGGCTGTGATTTGTGACGTAATATGCAGCCTGCCAGAGGATGGAAGTCTAGCCCGATTTCAAGGTAGACTGCCCGGCTAAATTTAGAAGCTGTAATTCATTCATCACCCAGTTACTGAATGCTCCAGAGATGCCCATTCTTCTTCCGAGGTGTTAAATCTGTCCTTCAGCGTCTCTGCCCATGACTTTGGAACAGTCTGCTGAACAAGGTTTCCTCAACAAATCTACCCGTCAGTGTGTGCCTTTATTGCATCCCACATAGTTCTGTTGTCACAATTGATCTGCCCTGATAAAAAGCTTTCAAACGCAGGAGAACAGACTGTTACTCTTCTTTTATTACTCAGTATTAAAGATGTTTTCCACTTTAGTTTGCCAGATTTGCAACCAGCCAGAACTTTCTTCAGCGTGTGCATGTATTATGATGCCAATTTGTAAAGATCAAACACTGCATTATGGGTCAATGCTGAGTATCGATCTGAGTCATGGTCTGGGAAATATTATTGCTTTCGTAAATCAACGTTGAAATTGGGGAAAAATAAAAAAAGAATGATGAATTAACTTACTCTAGCTTATCCCCATCATACAAGAAACATGTTTGAAAGTGGCTTTATCAACCACAAACCCAATAAAGAAAACATAAGGTGAGGTCAAATGTACGGTGGCTCTGAAGTGCAAGTCAAAACAACATTTCACAAAACACTACAGCATTTCACAAAACGCTACAGCATTTCACAAAACGCTACAGCATTTCATAAAACACCACAGCATTTCACAAAACACTACAGCATTTCACAAAACGCTACAGCATTTCATAAAACACCACAGCATTTCAGAAAACACTTAAACCTTTCAACTTTAACGGAAAGGGTATTCCTTTAGGGAGAACACTTCTTGTTTGTCATTGGGCAGAGCCAGCAAGAGAAGCACTGCTGTGATTGGTTGTTTTTGCTGCCAGTGAAGAAATGACGCTTCGTGATTGGTCAGCACCCGACAGCGCAACATGTCCCAAAACATCAGCCGTTAGCTGTTAGCACACAGAGCTCACAGCTCCTCATATCTGTTCAGAAACTGGACAAAAGTTAAACATGTACAAAACACAGACTGTCGTGGCGAATACAGTCACTGCTTTATTTCTGTCTGTATGACGTAGTTGTGAGTTTGGACGGAGCAGCTACAGGTTAGTTTAGCCTGACCGTTCCGATCTTTATTCAGAAAACACGCATTTTAAACGGTTTTTCGCCTACCGTCTTGTCTGCACACTTGTCAAGCATTAATTCATGGTTTTCTAACCGGTATCAATATGTTGTTACTTTGGCATCATTTTGAAACGTGTATTACAATTAAATCACGGTCAAATATGTTCATTTTGTTGTAGTTGGTATCTATCATAGTATTTGCATGGAGACACGCCCCGCCCCCTCTCCAGCGCGTCTTGTTTGAATGACAGGAGTAAACACAGCTGACAGCCGCGGTGAAACTCGAGCGATTAGAGCGATGCAAACATTCGGGGCTATCTCCATGTAAATTACTATGGTAGCTTTGAACCCCCTGTGCCCCCTTCCAAAAGAATACATCTCTGATAATGCAATTGATGTAAGTTACTGTGCCGTAACCTGAGCCAAAGTTTTTCAGTAATGTAATTTAGGTTGAAACTAAATTACTAAAACAAATCCTAACAAATAAAATGAAAACCAATTTATTGTAATGTTCTGTATCTTGGGCCAAAGTAACTAAAACAACAATGTTGACATGAACTCTGTTTTATGTATTTTTTTATGCGCCATGACTTTAAACAAAAATGTTAAAATCTCCTTCTTTCTGCATTAAATGTGCCCCTCTCATAAAATTATTTGCCCCATCATGGCCCCCCCAGTAAAATGTGTCTAGAACCGCCACTGGGAATCAGCATTTGATTTCTCATTCTCAATCAATAAGAACTTTATGGAATTAGACTCAGTCTGATCTAAAGTCATTCAATTTTTCCTGTTAGGCTCGACTCTATTGTCTTTCCCTAGTTCCAAGAAGCAGGGTTAAAGCGGTGTATAAATACACACAGGAGTTCATTTCCCATTAATAAATGCAAGGATCCCTGATTAAGATTTATGATGAGATCTACAAGCACAAGCCCTTAATTGCACTGAAAATTAAAGCAATATGGTCCACTTGCGTTAGTGTAGAAGCAATCAATTATTGGTTTCTCCCTGAATAGCATTAATTGATGTGAAATTAGCATCCACGCCTTCAGCTCTGAGCCCATTATCCGGTGATTACGTAGCAGAAATAAAAAATGAGAGTCAATTCACTTGAGCGATTTCACACTCCAAAAAACACACTCACAGATTTGGAGGAAACATGATTAAGCGTGCTGCTGAGTAATGATAAACTTCTCAAGTATCCTGTCAATTAGACGAGTTGAGAAGTTAGTCAGCGGGTGACGCTTCTGAAAACATTGCGTGAGAGGTTTTGAAAAAGCGGGAACTGTGATACAGAGGCTTAATTTGTAGGATAAGGGGTAATGATGGAGTTACGAAACCAATACATAATTTAAAGGTCCCCTATTATAATGTTTTCAATCAATATATTATAGGTCTCGGATATATACAAAACATGTCTCTGAACTGTTTTGTTCGAAATACCAAACAGATCATTATAGCATCCCATAATCCCCTCTGTTTCTGCCCTGTTTCAAAAGTGCTGATTCTCTGTCTGTTACTTTAGATGAAAATAAGGAGCCACTCCCCTCTGAGAGATATTTGGTTAAAAAGAACACAATGGAGCTCTAGGAGGAGATTCAGGTGATAAGGTGGTGGGTGTTACCTTGGTTGGTGATTGGCTAATGGTTACACAAGCCAAAAGATTGTTATGACATCATAAATTGGCCAAAATCTGATCAGCTCATTTTCAGACAGGTTTTTATATAAATGGATCAGGACAAAAAGAGAGAAACTTTCAGAATCTCTTTAAACAGAGAGGACACATGTTTTTGTATAAAAGACATCGAAAAGTGGATTTTGCATAATAGGTGACCTTTCAATAAATAAAATCAAAAAAGCAAGATCGAGAAAAAAAAAATCTGTTAGACAACGTGCAAAACCAAAACATCCAACCACCTCTTGGCAAGGAGAGCACCGAGGGTGCTTGTTTTTGCTCCGTCCACTGGGCAGGATTGGGCTAACAAGAGGGTCAGTGGCAGTGATGGAGGAGACGTGCAGCAGCGGCCCCTGAGGGACACATTACTCAGTGCTTTAATCGTCGCAATAATAATCATCTGTGGCAGGAACTGCAGGGAGGCAGTTAGAGCCTATTTGTAGCTCAGTCAAAAGCGCACACGCTCAAGTTAATGATCTTCTGCATTGTCTGAAGGAGACGAGGTGGTGGAAGAGGAAGAGGAGGAAAGGAAGGGGGAGGAATATCATAACCACCCTCCTGTCCTTGATGGGGGCCATGTTGATGAATTTGATGGCTTTAATGGAATCATTTGACTTCATTTAAATGATAAATCAATGTATGATTGATGGGTCTGACCTTCAAATTGAATGAGAGTTTTACTCACTTTCCTCATTAGCATTTGTCTCACTTAAAACCTATAATTAATACATTTGTCCTCCTTTTTTTTTCTATAGCAAAACCATTGTCAAGAAAACAATCCAAAACAACAATTTACAAATGAGTAAATTCATTTGTATTTCTTTACCCACAATTAAACTAAAAGACTTGCAGTAAGATAATTCGACCATTGCAGCTCTTAGGCTCTCAATCATTAAAACGTACAAACACGGAGCTTACCGACTTTTCTTTTTATGAAGCCATAATCTTATATTAACAAATTACAGGTGTCCAGTTCTGGGAAATCATCTTCTTGTTCTTTCCAAGCAATTACTCTAATGGAGCCATTCATAAAACATACTGCTGTTACTAATCACAGCCATGCTGCTTATCAAAGCTCGACAAAGCCCCCTTGCAGGATGGCAGCCTTAAATGACAGCAGGATTTATTTACAGTTATTTTTTTATACGTAAACTGTATTGTTCTATTGTGTTGTGAACCCCAAGCACGCATTCAAACATTCATCAATATTTTCTTGTTTTAAATTACTGCATTTTGATCTTACATTTGTCGGTCAACCCTAGTACCCTGTGGCTAGCAAGGATTTGTTTTGTGAAAAAAGCTTTTGCCACAACACAATGCATTTCAGGTTTTGTCTTTATCTCTTAAAAACACAGGTGTTAAGAACCAACATTTCATTGGCAGCAGGAATGACTTACCAGTTTGTTAATATTTTAACATAAACATATGGCTTATCACCCGTTTTATGTAACATGGTATTTAGCAAATTGCACACATAACTGTAATAGTTGGTGGATTTCTATGAGCTGAACAAATACCTCTAACTACATTTCGACAAATCAGATTACCCAACAGACCTTCTAACTAATACAGCTCTTGAACAAATTAAGAGACCATTACAGCATTATCTGTTTCTCTGGTTTGACTATTTATGGTTTTGTGTTTGCGTAACATCTACATTTTTATATTTTATTCTATAAACTACTGAGAACATTTCTCTGTGTTGGAATTCACTAGACACTGGAATGGAATGGCTGCCATACATGTGGAGTTTAAGATTTAAGAAACATTTGGAGTGGTCTCTTAATTTTATCCAGAGCTGTATACTGTATGTGAATAGCAGATAATTGGAAAATCTAAATTAACAAGGAATAGGACACTTTCCTGTATTGCTGCCTGTGACCTAAGATTTTCATCGTCATAACTACACTGTAGCTATGTTCGTATGACCAATAAAAGCCTTGAACCTTGAATAATTGATTTCAACTTATTATACTAAACAAAAGACCTAAGCAGCAGAGAAACTCAACTTTATCTTGAACTGTATGACTGAATTATCAAATGCACCCCTTTTAACTATTTTATCATACCCCAAATTATATGGTGAAGTGAAAATGATATAAATGTTTTCTTTAGTCCTATCAGTATTGCCAGTCCGACACTTTCCCCGTGACATCTTCTCTTAGCCGCACCTAGCCATTAGCTCTTAGATACATTATTCTTTATAAACATTTACCTTCTGCATCTTTAGACGCTGTGAGACACTGAAGGTATTACACCCTTCTGCCTTGACTAGTCACACAGTAAAGTTGATGAGGTTTTACAATGATGAGACGTCTGAAAGCCTCTGAAGCAACTCTCTGTGTAACCATCTGATGGTTTCTAAATCAAAGTATAGTAGCCATCAGCCATTCTGGAGCAATGGTTAAGGCACAGCACTCAGCTGGAGTTCCTGTTCAGGATTCTTATCTATTGCTTTGCAGATGCTCAACAGTGACGATTGTATGTATTGGTTTGCCTCCTGACACCAGGACTTGAAAATAAATAATAACTGCAGGTTGAGAAGAGTGGATTTGATAGCTTAAAAGTGAGTGTGTTTGAGTGTGCTAACATCTATAGAGGGTGAAAATAAAGCAGGACTTTTACTTATTTTCATACTAACAATAATAAAACGGCTTTTAAGGCCCAAATGGCCAAACATTTCCCAGCTAGGCTAACATTACCTACAGGTTCTAATAATGTTTTAAAGAAACGTTTTAATCTGATGTTCAAAGAACCTTTTTAGGATGTTTATTATTTCAAATAATGTTCCTATAAGGTTTAAGGTCAACTAAAAAATAATGTTTTAACTGCAACATTCAGAGCATGTTTTGAGGATGTTATTAAGATGACAGAAAGTTATTTTATAAAACGTTCCTTTAATGTGATATGTTAACAAAGGTGGAACGTTTTGCCTGCAACATTCTAAGGATGTGTTTTGGACGTTGTTGGGGTAACACATTAAAGATGTCCTTTATAGAACGTTCCCTCAATGTTACATGATAACAAATTAAGAACATTCTCCAAGAAACATTCTGAAAATGTTTTCAAGATGTTATTCTTTTTTTATAAAACGTTCTTGTGATGGCAAATATTAACACGGTCATGGTCAATGTCATATTTATTTCTTGAGCGCTAATGTTTTTAGAGAACGTTATCCTACCTTTAAGAATAACATTCTGGTAACCAAAATAAAACGTCCAGCTGAAAACGTTTTAAGAATAGTAGGGCATAATGTTCGAACAATGTTATCAAAACACCTTAAGACGGTTATCAAAAACATCTTAATAAAGTTATCACCAAACATTTTAAGAATGTTTTTAGAGAACGTTATCCTACCTTTCAGAAGAACATTCTGGGAACCAAAATAAAACTTCCCGCTGAAAACATTCCTAGAACAGTGAATGGTAACATTCTCAGAATGTTTTTAGAACCAAACATTTCTAGCTGGGACACCTACTCTCCATTATTCTTCAAAATCTGTACAATGAAGCATTTTTAAAATTCTAACTTTCTGTAGCATTTGCACGTGGCAACTATATGTGATTAAGGTAAACGACAGATTTTGGTTATTGTAAATAAGGTTAAGGTATGGCTATAACCAGGCCACTTAAAAGCTTGACGCTACGGACAGATGGTGCGGTTAATGAAGAAATGCAGATCTGTGGCTCCTCCTCAACAAAGCAAACATGCTAGTAAACTTTCACAAATTTCCTAACGGCCAGCAGCATCAGTTTCCGAACTAAATGGAAGGGATAATTGGCAAACCAGTTGAAGGAGGCTGGACGAGCCTAATCCAATTTGGAAGGACCCATCCTACCCAATTCTGTCTTTTTTAACACATGCCAGTTAAAAATTGGTATGTGAACCTTAATGCCCTCTTTAATGGCTGACTTGTTGGCAACAGTGACAGCTGATAGCGCTAAAGCCGGCTAGCATAGTGGTCAGAACAATGGCTATCCCCTGTGAAGGACATGTGAAGGACACAGAATATCAAGTGGTAAGCTGAACAGCTGAAGGATGAGAGCTGGGTCCAGATGTATGGAGAATAAGAGATATAAGAGTCTCCCCTCTCGGCATGGGCAACTGGCTGAATGGACGAGCTAATGCCGTTAGCCAGGAGTTGGATAGAATATGTGGAGTGTAGTTTAATGTGCTTTATGGAAACATACCGGCACCAGGATATACCTGATAAAAACATTTCCATCAATGGCTTCCTCGATGGCTTACGGACTGTTTGCGCAACATTTCCATCAACAGCGTTTCATCATGGGCAATTTAAGATCACTGGCTGAATGGACGAGCTAATGCCGTTAGCCATGAGTCAGATGGATTATGTGGAGTGTAATTGAATGTGCTTTACGGAATAATAGCGGCACCAGGATATATCTGATAACAACGTTTCCATCCATGGCTTCCGGACTTTTCGGGCAACGCTTCCATCAACAGCGTTTCCATCAACAACATTTCCATCAACGTTTTCATCCACAATGTTTCCTTTGATGGCTTCCGAACTGTTCAGGCCAACAGGGATTACAGAAGTATTGTTATTATAGGCTATACAAACAAATACAAATCAGAAACAGAAGTAACAGTAATTTTCTTCCTTCAAAATCCAATTAATATAGCAGATATGTAGCATTTCTCCCCTAGGTAAAAATAGCAATCAAACCTTTCAGGTTAACAACCTCCAATTTATCATGGATTGGATATATCTCACTCCTCCTTTTTTTCTAATGCAAAAACGTTATTGTTTTTCTCAGCGGAAAGATCATTTTAGCAAATATGTTCCATCTAGTATTCTGAATATGGAAAATGTTGACTGTTGTGCAGGGAGCGGTTTGGATGCAATGACAAATATTGCGTGTCAAAAGGCACAGGGACCAGCTATATTGTGCAGTTCCCTGCCTCAAACTCGTAATATTAAATCTGTCAGGCATAATTGGTTTCCTACCAGATAAAAAACATAAAACGGTGGGGAGGACAGTGTTCTCAGCTCATTACCATCCCTGCTCTGCGATTTTGACACTGCAGCAGCACTTAATGAATTATTAGGTCATTAAATGGAATGTGTTTACTGTCCAAGCTCCATCTACCACCTTTAAACTCACAGTGTCTTTGGTGTCCTCCCTCTCGGCAACTATTTTGCACCCTAATTCACCTGTGACACCCGTTGACACGCTGCCTGCACCTTCCCCTAAAGATTATGGAAAGGACAGGCCATCCGGATACTGCAGATTGTTTCTCAGGAGCTATCAGCCAAAGGACAGCTGTGTTTCTCAGTTACAACCAAAGCCTGGCAAAGGCTTCAGAGCACACTCCAAACACTGTGTGTGTTGTAGAGACACAGCTACCATGCATCCTGCATATGTGCTAAAGATGCAGGATGAATTACGAGGGAGTTATTGTTTTCAGTCATATGTGGCTGTTTGCAGAAACATGTTAACCACATTTGAAAAGTCGCACCGATTTATTTTGCAAAAATGTAGACAGTTATCCTTTAGCCCAAGGATCAGCTGGCATGTTGGTGGCAGTGGCGGCCGGCCCATAGGGGCGCTAGGGGCGCCGCCCCACCTCTTCCCACATACAAAACAAAATATTAAAAATAATATTAAATTAAAAAAATAATATTAAAAAATATATATATTTCAAAAATATATATATTTTTTATTTTTTATTTTTAATGAACAAGGTAAATATCATACAATTGGTATCAGTAAAATGTATAATCTACAATAAAATCTTGTTTAAAATTGTGTTACGATGTCTAAAGTTACTGATAAGTCACATGTTTCCTGCCTGGCATTAGTTTATCATTACGGGGCGCTGCCCCCGAGCCAAACAGCAGCAACCAGCATGTTGCAAAAGTCTCAATAGTAAACTGTGCCGCCGAAACATAATTTCAGCCAATCAGCGCTGTCAAATATTTTGGTCACGTTGGCGCCCACGTTGCTTACATGCGTTGACGTGAGTTGTTTTTTTAGACTCGTGAGGAACTGGGGTAGTATCTATCTATAGCAGGGGTCGGCAACCTTTTTGATATGAAGTGCCATTTAAAAAAAAAAATGTTTATCAGCGTGCCAACGATCGAGAATTATCAACGGGGGGGGGGGGTGGGGGGTAGAGGAGCGAACTATCAGCAGGAGGGCGGGGGGAGCCTCGCTGCGGGGAAGCAGTGTGTGGACCTGTCAGCGCAACTTACATGATGTCGAATTTAACAAACACATTTAAATAATTGGTTTAAACGGCATAATAATAAGGACGATCGTCCGTTCTGTGATTCTCCAGACCACACATGCTATGATATTAGGGTCATGCAGAGTGAGATGAGATCGCTGTCCCTTTAAGAGAGAGAGAAAGAGGGGTGTGGCTTGTGCATGTGTGTGTGTGGATGGTAGAGCGACAGTGAGGGAACGTGTGTTTGTTTCTGAAAGTGAAACGAGGCAGCAGAAAAACAGAGGTCTGTGATGTATTTTGTGAAACAGAAGAACAGCTAAATAAATGCAACGGCCTCCTAAGAAGAGCTCGCCTCTCTCCAGTCATTTAAGCTAAAGTGGGTTATTGAACCTGAAGCTTGTTGCTTCTTCCCTCCTCGACTACGGTCTGGGAGCCGACAGGAAAGTTCAACACACAGATGGCCAGACCGCCCCTTTGTAGCATATTATTTCGATAAGAGATGAGCAGATCGCCACTGGGCTTTCAACTAAATACACAGCCACGCAAAAACTGCGACATTTGTACAGCTCCTTATGGGTACTGCAATTAGTGAAGTGCTTTCCTCCGTGGTGAAACGATCAGCACTGCACCACGGAGGAAAGCGGCAGAAAGTCACCTGGAGATAAAGACAACGGGGCTGTGTTGCGTGCATGGCAGGTAACGGGGAGACGCGCTCTGGCGGCGGTCTCGTTCAGGATCCGAAAATACAATTTAAATATTTTTGCACACTTATTCCACTTATTCCTAGTGTGCCACTGGTTACGGTGCCGCGTGCCAATGCTGGCACGCGTGCCAGGGGTTGCCGACCCCTGATCTATAGTAACGCAGTGCAGGCGGAGCCGTGACGTCATCTTCAATGAGCTCCCCAGAAAAACAACACAGCCGTTAGCTCTTAGCACTCAGAGCTCAGAGCTCTTCATATCTGTTCAGAAACTAGACAAAAGTTAAACAAGTACAAACCACATACTGTCTGTGTCATGGCGAATACAGTCGCTGGTTTATTTATGTCTGTATAGGCCGTTGTTGTGAGTGTGGACGGTCGGAGCATTTACAACGTTAGCTTAGCCAAATCTCCATGAGAAAACACGCATTTTAAAAGGTTTTTCGCCTGCCGTCTGTCTGCAGACTTGTCAAAGCCTTACTTCATGGTTTTTACTATCCGGTATCAGTATGTTGTTACTTCGGCATCATTTTGAAACGTGTATTACAATGAAATCACGGTCAAATATGTTCATCTTGTTGTAGTTGTAGCCCCCTTGACAGTGATTCTCTCTCTAGTTTAGACTGCGGTCAAGCCAGCCCTCACGTGATATTGCGGTGCGCGAATATCCTATGCATTACGGTAGAGTCAAAAAAAAAATCCTCCCTCTGTGTTTAGATGAGAATAAAACAAAAACTGTCCAGTATCAAAGACTCATTTTACTTCAGGGTGATAGCAGGACACCCCATGTCGTCACTCAGAAAAAATCAGGACATTCTGATGTAGAGTTTCAAAATAAAAGACCTTTGAAATCTCTATTATATGAGTTATCATCCATGTTTTTAGATGAGAATAAAACAAAAACTGTCCAGTATCATAGATCCATCTCACTCCAGGTTGATAGCAGGACACCCCATCTAGTCACTCATAAAAAATCAGGACATTCTGATGTCCATTTTCAAAATAAAAGACCTCATATATGAGACTTCAAAGGTCTTTTATTTTGAAACTGTACATCAGAATGTCCTGATTTTTTCTGAGTGACGACATGGGGTGTCCTGCTATCACCCTGGAGTGAGATGGATCTATGATACTGGACAGTCTTTGTTTTATTCTCATCCAAAAACAGGGATGATAGCTCATATATGAGACTTCAAAGGTCTTTTATTTTGAAACTCTACATCAGAATGTCCTGTTTTTTTCTGAGTGACTAGATGGGGTGTCCTGCTATCACCCTGGAGTGAGATGGTTCTATGATACTGGACAGTTTTTGTTTTATTCTCATCTAAAAACAGGGATGATAGCTCATACAATAGAGATTTCAAAGGTCTTTTGTTTTTAAACTCTACATCAGAATGTCCTGATTTTTTCTGAGTGACTAGATGGGATGTCCTGCTATCACCCTGAAGTGAAATGAGTCTTTGATACTGGACAGTTTTTGTTTTATTCTCATCTAAACACAGAGGGAGGATTATTTTTTTACTCTACCGTAATGTATAGGATATTCGCGCACCGCAATATCACGTGAGGGCTGGCTTGACTAGGTTTTCCCGAGTGGAGGCTGGCTTGACCGCAGTTAGTTTAGCATACTCAGCCCGACTCAGCCTGGTTGTTCCTGGCCCTATAACCACGATTTTATGCGGCCATTACATCACCAGAAGTCCCAATTTAAGGGGTAATTTCTCCTTTTTTACTCACTATATCAACAGCCCCACCAAAAATATTTTCCACCAGCCGCCACTGCTTGGTGGTTATCTGGCTATGGACATTCTGCCATTAGAAGATCAATATAACTGTCACGATCTGTCTGTGTTGTGTTTTGTCTTGTCTTTTTCTGTCTTTGGTTTCCTGTTTTATTTTTGAAAAGTGTTCACCCCCTGTCTTGCCTGTTGCTTTTTGTCTGTTTTCCCTCCTACCTGATTACCCGATTGTGTTCACCTGGTGCCCCTGTGTTTTCTCCTCCCTCCTCACCTGTCTCTTGTTTGTTTGATTAGTCCTGTGTTTTCTGTTAGTCTTTGTGAGAAAAAAAAGTAGGTCTTTACTCTAACATTGGGCTTAGCTACGTCCGACTTAGTGATTCGAATTTACACCGAGTGCACCAAGCCTGACTAGTCTAGGTCGTAGCTGCGCCTGGTCTTAAGATGCGCGTCCACGTAAATACACGCGAAACAGTAATTGTTGCCAAGCAACACACGTCTACATAATTTAACACTCGAATTTCTCCATTCAGAGCAAACTAAGATTTGGATAACAAAGTCATGGATAACAGAAACCAAAAGAAGAGAAAAATGACGCCCACACCCTGAAAAAGAAAGAGGGATTTTACAGAGCTACAGCGTGAACTGGTGGAGAAAGATATCGTTCGTGTGGAGGTGGAGACGGCAAAACTGCAGCGGAACATGACAAAATTGAGCTGGAGAAGGAGAAATTAAGACTCAAAATTATAATTCTTAAGAATCAGCAAAGAATCACTGAAGAAGACAATTTCTCATTCACCATTCTCTAATCATATTTGTTATTTAATGTTCTTTTGTGTTTTTTTTTAATAAAATAGGCTATAAAACGGCCTAATGAAAATATGTGGTCACAATGGGAGCTTATTGAAATGCAATTGCAAAAAGAACAGCGTTCATATTACAAATATACAGGGCTATATGTTGTTTATTATGTGATTGTGGTTAACTCGTCCACTTATATCTTCACGGATGCCAGGAGGATTTTGCTGCTTCTTCTTGTGTTAAGTAAATATAATTACTAATGCGGCGCTGGAGAGCCAAGGAAACGTGTCTAATAGCCCGACATGCAGTTGTGCGATGAACATTAATCATGTCTCCTACAGTATTAAAGTAAAATCTAAGCGCAATCAGCACCTGCAAGGTTGGGGAGAGCGCAGCGTTTCTGTCTGATCCGTTCTATTGTTGAGGGGAGATCTCCTCGATTAAATAAAAAAGGGCTTGTCTGCCAAAATGAAACCTCTCTATCAGCTCACTGAATAGATGTCCAGTGGGTTTGTTTGATCACGGACGACTCTCTCGTCTTAATGCCCTTTCGTTGTTACAACATGTAAACAAGACGCACTGCCATAGTTATTTTCCTTCTTGCCTGTTTTACGTTACTATGGATACTAGTCTCTCTTTCCGATTTACGCCTGCTTCATACTAGGCGTAAAAGTTACACCCGGGCGCAACGCATACAGGGCTTAAGTCTAAGTGGTGCACTAGTCATAACTTTAGTTTGGTCTTAACCTTCGGTTCTACGTCGGACGTAGAGTTACGCCCAGCGTACGCCCAGCTGGTGCACTCCACTCTAGATGGCTATGGAGAAACCAGGTTGAGTGAAATTCTTACCTGGCTGGATTTTGGACTTCCTCTCGGTGTGTGATTCCCGGCCTGCTAGCCCCAGGCATGCTAGCTCCCTGCCTCCCAACTCCCAACCTGCCCGAGCCCCAAGAGCCATAGTTCCGGCCCCAGTTCTGGCCCCAGCAGCCATGGTTCCAGCCCCAATTCTGGCCCCAGCAGCTATGGTTCCAGCCCCAGTTCCGGCCCCAGCAGCCATGGTTCCGCTTTCAATTCCGACTCCAGTACCGGCCCCGGCAGCCATGGTTCCGGCTTCAATTCCCGCTCCAGTTACGACTCCAGTACCGGCCCCAGCAGCTATGATTCTGGCTCACGTTCCGGCTCTCCGGCCCACTCCAGTCCTTCGTGTTCTGTCGGAGTTCCGGCCCACTCCAGCTCCTCGTGTCCTGTCGGTGTACCGACCCACTCCAGAGCTCCCCGTGTCCTGTTGGAGGTCCCACCGTCACCTGTTCTGCCGGGGGTCCTGCCGACCCTATGTCCTGTGCCGTTGGGGGTCCCGCCGACTGCTTTCCTGCCGGGGGTCCTGCCAACCCTATGTCCTGTCCCGTTGGGGGTCCCGCCGACTACTCTTCTGCCGGGGGTCCTGCCAACCCTATGTCCTGTGCCATTGGAGGTTCCGCTGGGGGTCCTGCCAGCTCCATGTCTAGTCCCGTTGGAGGTCCCGCTGACTACTCTCCTGCCGGGGGTCCTGCCAATCCTATGTCCTGTTCCTCTGGGGGTCCCGCCGACAAACTCTTCTGCCGGGGGTCCTGCCAACCCCTTGTCCTGTTCCGTTGGAGGCCCCGCCATCACCTGTCTCACCGGGGGTCCTGCCAACTCCTGGTCCTCTTTCGTGGGGGGTCCCACCGGCTCCGGTTCCCGTTCGGCCAACACCGGGTCCTGCCCAGCCTCCGGAGCTGTCTGGTCCTCGCCCTCGAGCCCGGCCCCCTCAGAGCCGCGGTCCTGCCCTCGAGACCGGCCCCCTGAGGGCCGCGGTCTTCGCCCTCGAGCCCGGGCCCCCTGAGTGCTGCGGTCTTTGCCCTCGAGCCTGGCCTCCGGACTCTTTCAGCCGCTGCCTTTGCTCTCATGCCCGGCCCCCTGAGTTCGCCCGCTGTGGCCTTGGCCCCTTTTTGAACTCTGCCTTGCCCCCGGGCCGTCCGCCCGAGACCCCATCCTTGATCTCTGCCTTTCCCCCGGGCCGTCCGCCCGAGACCCCTTCCGGGTCCTCCGCTGTGCCCCTGGGCTGTCGGCCCGGACCCCCTCCACCCACCCTGTTGGCCCTAGTTTTGTGTTTAGTTTTTTCTGTCTGTTTTCCCTCCTACCTGATTACCTGATTATGTTCACCTGGTACCCCTGTGTTTTCTCCTCCCTCCTCACCTGTCTCTTGTTTGTTTGATTAGTTCTGTGGGCATTTAGGTTCTGTGTTTTCTGTTAGTCTTGGTGAGTTCCTTGTTGTAGTTTGACTGTGTTCACGGGAAAGAGAGTTCAGCTCTGTATCGATAGCCTTGAAATAAAGGTATTTTCTGTTTACCTGCATTTGGGTCCTGCTTTCCTCACTCAACCCTTACAGAATCTGCATTTGGGTCCTGCTTGCCTCACTCAACCCTGACAATAACTTACATTGGTTGCCATAAACATTTGGGCTTTCAATCCTGTTGCTTACAAAATTTGTTTTAATGTATACTGCAAATTGCTCTGCCAAATATGAGCTGTGTAATGCCTTATAGCAATGTCTCTTTCAATCCAGTAGGTGTGACATTATCTGATTACACAGACGTCCCATAGCTTGTCTTGTTGTTCAGATCAGTGTTGACTTGTTCAGTATTCAACCAACATCAACCAACCTCCATCAACCAATCATACCCGTAAAGCAATTGATAACAAAGTAGTTACTAGAAGTTGATATAGTAAAGGAATACAATTACTTTTACAGTTTTTTTCGATTGAATTGCTTGCTATGAAAATGCTCTGACATGTTAATTAAAACATGGCTACATTGTTTTCCCTTTAAACTATATTGGAACAAATGTGTATTGGGACAGCGTTGGATAATTGCTGTTTTATAAAACACTTGAGTTCATCAATCAAACTATTTAACATTGATTACATATTGATCTATCTGTTGTAATTGATTGAATATTCATTATAGTTGAGATTGGAGTTTGAAAAAACTATCCTTTTACAAAGAAAATCTTTGCATAAGAATAACGAACAAAGCTTGCCTTAGTTTAGACACATCAGCATTGGTATCACTGATGCATTATTTGTTGGTTAACAGTTGACTTGTAACATGCTCATATATTCCCTTATTCAAGTGTACTAGATGGGCTCCTCTAACTCCTCCTCATGTGATTTATGTTTTGGTTTTAGGGAGATGACTTCTCCCAGCATAATCTGGGACACTAATTTTATCAATACATTATGTGTGTGACTACACTCTTTAAGTTATGAACATTACCAACACCCAAGAGTCTCAGGGAGTTTTATTTGTTTCCCAAAGCCTTTTATCTTCCCATATTTCCACTTCTCAACCTTGATCCCAGACAACATGTTTTTCTTCACTTGGAGAAACATAGACAGAACATACAGCAAAAGAAAAGCCAAAAATGACCATGTGCTGTTCTAATTTCTGAAGATATTTTTCTACACTTTTTTTCGCTTGGCTGGTGTTGCGTTGAGATGATGCTGGCTCCATGAAGGAGCAGATGCCTCTGATAAGCTGCCATCACTCCTCTGTCGCGTCACACAAGCATATTCCTGCTTCCTCCCATGGGTGATCAGACATCCAACATTATCTTCTGCCAGTTTTGTGCACGAGTGTCTGTGTGTGTAGCAGGGAGTGATAAACAGGCAGATTGAGGACAAAATGTGGCAATAAGATAGATGATGCATGAGGAAGAGAGAAAGAAGTCTGTGTGAGGAGAGAGTTGAGAGAGCTGTCACACTTCCTCTCTGTCTGCTGGGACACAGACTCAGTTTATGACACCGTCAGGCCGTCGGGCAGACAGGATCCTTGCGAGACCAGTCCAGAAGATTAAAGCAGGACAGCTGGCTTTGATGCTGGCTCTGCTCGGTGGTGAGTGGGGTGGAGCGGGGTGGAGAGCTGGCTTGTTGTTCTGCCCGGGGCTCCAGCCTCTTTTTCCCTGTCTGCAGAAACAGCTATTCATCCATTGGCTGGACACAGAACCATGTTCATAATCAGAGTCTGGTTTCACATACAGGCAAAAATATCAGTCTGGCATAAAGTCATTGTAAAGGATTTGATGTCCTGTACAACTCGAGTACATATTCAGCTGATGCTTTTATCCAAAGCCACTAACACACACTTCAATAATATTAGCAATGACTACAGGAGACATTTTGGGCTTGAGTATCTTGCCCAAGGACACTTCGGCATGGTCAATGCAGGGGCTGCAGATCAAACTACTGACTTTCTGAATGATAAATGTCCATTTTCCCTCTGTGCCACATCCACACCCTTAACACTATCAACACTAAAGGGGAAAAAAAGGCAATTGTTTTAAATAAAACGCAGAGGCAATTGAAAATCATAAATGTAAGGCATATCATTTGATAAAAACAGCAGTTAAATACACACTTATGAGGAAAACAATCACAATTAAAGTACAAAGAATTACATTTAGTGCATTTATGTTTCGATAAGAGTGCAGGTAGGCCATTATTGTGGGTGGTGGTTGGATCTTGTTTTTTATTTTGTCCTTGAGCAAGACCACGAAGCCCGAAATTTCTTTGGATGTGTCCACATGTGAGGAAACATACAGTTTCAATGCGGACCTGTGCAGCTATAACCAAGCTATAGTAAGACAATGCCTACATTTATAGCAAGGAATAGCTGTTAACTGGATTATTTGAGAGAGAAGATGGTAAGGAATTTGTTGTATCATCCTTTAAATTGCTTTACTTTCAATCAGATTTCTAATATTGATATCTAATTTGCTGTAGGTCAAGTGAGTGAGAGTTGGAAATATGTGTGCCAGGAAGAGTTTCTTTTTTAGTGCAGACAGCACAGCTGAGTGGTATATAAAAGATGTTCAATGTCATTGCTCAATATTTAGCTGATCCTGACAATGTTGTTATCCTAACCCTCATGCAAGACTTGAGATAACACTTGGTTAGACAAAACAGGCCCCATCAATGGACTAGTAAAAAAAAGAAAAAAGTTCCATAATATTGTACTTACAGAATAATAACAATCTGAGCCAGTCAATGAAAACACTTTTATTGGACATTCACAGACGGTGCCAAATTGCCCAATAGTACTGCCGGCTAAAGCACTCTCACTGGACTCAAAACTTTTGGACCCCATCAGTCACTCAAAATCATGGGAACATAGGATTCAGGTTGAAAAATACCCAATGGTTACCCATAAACTGCTTGTTTTGTTGTACAGCATTTATTTTACCCTTATGAAACACCTGTTGCTTAACACCTGCTGTATACATTTTCTGAGACCTTGATTTATTTGTTCTCAGGCGAGAGCACGATGACTGACATGCATGCTGGTTATACGGTGCACTTTGCTGCTAATGGTGTCTCACAATACATCTAATGCACGGGGGGTGGTATAGAGCTAATCAACAAGACAGCAAGCTAAGGCAAGGAAACACCAGACACTAGAAAATGAATGTAAACAATTATGGTTTGAAGTATCCTTCTTTTTTATCTGCAAATGTTTTTATGTAGCACATTTCTCAAAGGATACACTCAATATGTTCTGGTGAGAAACACTGAATGTAAAGAGACACTTTGTTTGTTTATAAGAAAGCCCTCAGGCACCTTTAAGTACATTTATAACACATTCTTTGTCTTAACTGCCTCTTAAGAGCCATAAGAGCATACATGAGAAACGAATGTACAAAGTGCTTGTGAAAAATTAGGAAGGCATAACATCTCATTACACTTTCATAGTGTTCACATAATTCTGAGATGTCTCTCTTTACTAACCCTGGGGGAAAATAGTCATTATACATCAGAGTGTGACAGTCTTCTTTCCAAACCATTCATTATCGTAGGTGAGGGATAATTCTCTATGTTTGGTTATTGCATCACTTTGTTTACTCCGTTTTTTTGCGGTGCATAATGAGCTTCTCTAGATGACAGGAAGCTTCTGTGCATATGCCAAAGATGAATACAACTTCGGAAATATCAGTGCCTGATAAATTCATATGCTGTCCCTGAATGCATGAGTCACCCCAAAAGTATCTGCAGGATACATATTAATGACTGATGCTTGGAGGATAAAATAACACTGAAATGTGTCATCATGCAGTGACAAAATCAACTATTTCTCGTGGATAACAGTATCTTACAGGACGAAATCCAGACAGGAAGACATAGTGTGATGGCCAGAAGCTGGATTTTTTTTTTGAATCACCAGGAGATCATTGTAGTACAATATTGCAGGAAGAATGAATCACTCTTTCTTTGCCATCAGTGTTTATTTGTGTGCTCTGTCTCACTGTTGATGATCTTTAGGGGCATTGAAGTCTGAGAAAATTAAGGCCATCAACGCATTTGTCATGCAGAGTGGCTGATTGCAGAATTCCCACATCAGGGAGCAGAGTCCATTATCATCAGTTATACACAGATATGTGCCGCAGAGAGTCAAGGATGACAGGGCGAGGGGAGAGCAGGAGACAGAGAGAGAAAGAGTAGGAGACGAGCTAGGTAAAACACAAAAGAATGAGAAAAGAGAGCTCAATAAAGTCGGGGAGATTGAAAAGAGAATGCACAGACACACGGGGAGGGAGAAGTAGGGGCAAAGGGAGGGTGAGGGGGAAAGTGAGAACAAGAGGGAGCTATTGATTGTCGCCCTGACGTACAGAAAGGAAAAAGCACCAGTGAACATCAGACGTCATTATTTGGGAGGAGATTGGTGAGTTCCCTGACTCATCTGTCATCCACCATTTCCTCCACCACACATCAAAATGCAGCACTTCTCAGAGTGTGATTCATTTGAAGCAAACAACATGCAAAATAAATGATTGTGGACTGGATATTGCAAGTGTCAATCACTTGTACACAGAGAGGAAGACAATACTGCTTTTTCAGGTATTAAAGGTCCCATGTCATGCTTTTCCGGTTATTACCTGTCCCCTTGTGTGTTTTGTAGCTTTTTTTATGCAGAGTCACAAACCCTCAAAGTACACACTGTAGTGAGTAAAACTCTAACACAGAAAAGACCTGTCTATGCTGCCCCAGAACGGCTCGTTGGAGATTTTTCTTTTTCTTCCTGGGTACAGTGACGTGCCCATACCCAAATAGACCCATTGGTCCACATAATCACTGATGTGTAGGACAGAGAGTGAATACACATACTATACAGAGATGCTGTATGAGAAACCAATGTGAGTTTGGAACATTGAACAATGTAAATCTATTCTTGTATACTTTAACAATGGAATTATGATCAGTAGAAATGGCCAAGACATGGGACCTTTAAAGTCCTTAAAAAAGAGCACTTTGAAGTTTTCTGAGTTGGAGTTATATTGAAAGGTATAAACCAGATTATCAATATCAAATTCTTGATGAGGTATTTCAAATCAACAATGGTCAGGTACAGATGTAGCACTTCATTTCAGACTCCAGCTTACAGCTTCCTGGCTACGACCTGCCTAAAACCAGTATAGAGGAATGTTAAGCCCTCCCACTATTTTCCAAGAGGGCGTTGCCAGATTTTCAATTTCAGATTTTAACCAGGAGATGTCGCTTCATTCACAAATACAGAAAGACAAGTTTCATGGACTTTCAGTTGTGTTTTGAAGAGCATTTGAACACATCAATATTTTAGATACTATACTAAAGTATATCTAATCTTGTAATTCAATAATATATAGTCTTTATATATTAAATAATCATTATAATGTAAATGTTTACATTACACTTCTTTATTTGTTATGCTCATACTTTTACCTTTACAATCGTTTGCTTTAATATGCAGTATATTTTTTGTATGTTTTTGTGTTTGCTTCCTCCTGCTCCCTTTCAGACACATACTGTATGATTTATTATTATTATTAATATGAAGATATTATTAAGATAAGATAAGATGTTACTTTATTGATTGAACATTTTAGTTTAGAATGTGCTGTCTGTCCCACGGTAATTCAGAAGGCTCACAGGTCACATTCCGACCATTATTTAAAACAATAGGTGCTTTCACACCGTCTACAGTTTGATTTGTATAGAGGGAGCTCTGTGGCTGAATGGCCAGCGATTAGGTGTGGCGCATTTATCATAGGTGATCAGAGCTAACTGCCTGCCGTCAGATTTCATTTAAAAAACAGATCTGATTTTAAGACTATTTCTGCGCTCATAAAGAATGATAAGAATAAGAATAATGCGTATTGAGCTGGTTTCATTAATTAGTGAGTTTATTTAACACTAGAACCACCAATCGGGTCAATTTGTGTGATGTGTGTTGTGTGTGTGCAATGTAACTTTTTTTCAATAAAATATTAAAGTCTCCCAGTCCGTGACTTTTCCTGAAAGTGTGTTATGTAGCACCCTATGTTGTTAAAAATTGCATTCTAATAGCGGGATTTGACGGTTTTAGGTAGGCCTATACAAAAACCTCTGGCGGTTCTAGTGTTAAGGTAATTAGGTACAGTAGAAGCCCTTTTTTATCAGTAACGAATTTAGCAGTTGAACATAAAAGTCAACGAACTGAGGGTCACTTGCAATGATAGTGTTGTGTCTACTGTAAGCTTGTCACTCAGAGTAACCTACAGTTAATTTAGCTGCTGGAGAAGAAAGATCAATAGGGGAGGGGGGGAGAGAGCTGTGGTTGATGGGCCATTAGTTGTGTAAATACACAGCTGATAGCTGCCGTTTCATTCAGACTGTTTAAAAAACGGTAACAACGGACTATTTTTCAAGATCAAGATCCCTCCGCTACGCTTTGGGATTCTGATCTGCGGACGAGGCTCCATTAAAATATAAATATTTTTAGTGAATTACTGAGTTTAGGCACGTTAATAACGTTTTAATGAAGTTGAATACTGTATATTCATATTTGTCAGTGATTTCATGTCATTTCATGTAGATCTGCAATAAAAATATTTTTGGGGTATGGGGGGGTCTGGGACCCGGAGTAATCTGCGGCCGTGAGCTGTTATGTGCCATCATGACACGCATGGTGTTATTTTTTTATATATTATAATGAAGTGCGAGCTGTGTGCTCGAGTCTTCCTGCCTGTCGGCTCTGCTCATGGATGTATAATAAGGCTCTGCTGCTCCGAGATGATGGTCTAGCTTCAGCAGCTACATTACCTACGGGTGCGTTCGTTAATATTAACTGCGCGTCCGGAGTCACAGTGGCACAGACTGGACCGCTGGTGAACAGCTGTTAGAACGGGCCGTTCAGGTGTTCAGAGCAGAGCTCCCTGTCGGAGCGGCAGAGCGTGATGTGAACTGAAAAGATTTTCTGTGGCAATATTATTTAAGGAATCGTTGAGCTAGCTAGCTAGCATATATTGTCACTATCTGCTAACGTTAGCTTTAGCCTTCTATTTCTAATAGTTTTTTTCATAGGCTATAAATAGAGGTGGTATAAGTATATATATATATATTATATATATATATATATATATATATATATATATATATATTGTACTTGAGTAAAAGTAGAAGCACTCAGATCTTGTACTTGAGTAAAAGTAGAAGCACGCAGATCTTGTAGAGTAAAAGTAGAAGTAGTCAGATCTTGTACTTGAGTAAAAGTAGAAGTACTCAGATCTTGTACTTGAGTAAAAGTAGAAGTACCAGAGTGTAGGAATACTCTGTTACAGTAAAAGTCCTGCATTCAAAATGTTCCTCAAGTGAAAGTAGAAAAGTATTTTCTCATCAAAATATAGTGAAAGTAGCGACAGTAAAAGTAGTCATTGTGCAGATTGGTCCATTTCAGAATAATATATATGATATGTTTTATAATGATTGATCATGAAAGTCTTCTCAAAGCTGGTAAAGGTGCAGCTAGTTTGAATGAGTTTGTATACTGCAGGGTAGCTTGTGGATTTACTCCAGGTGGAACTAAAGTCTGATTTAACACTTGATTATATTTCACATAATTCATCCACATCTGTAAAGTAACTAAAGGTATTAAATACATGTAGGGGAGTAGAAGTACACCATGTACCTCTGAACTGTAGTGGAGTAGAAGAACAAAGTAGCAAAACATTGAAATACTTAAATAAAGTACAAGTATCTCAAAATTGTGCCCAAGTATGGTACTTGTTGAGTTTATGAACTTAGTTGCTTTACACCATGTGGCTATAAAGATAAAAAGACTTAAGCCTTGCACAGAGGCATGAAAATACATTTTCAAAATGCTCAACAGTGCTGCCAAAAATATAAACTGACTGCTACACAATTAAAATAAATGCTTTTATATATTTCTATTAGATGTGACTCTTTGGCGTTTCTGTTATTATTAACACTGCTGCTTTAGTTGTTCTGACTGCTGAAATCCTCTGTTATTCCTCATTTTAAAGCCGATATTCCGTGGGGTGGGGGAACCGGGGGCTCGGATCCTTGTCACCTTTTTCATACCTGATGAGTTTGCATCCCTGTATGTTAAAAAGCCTCAACACATCTCAGGTCAGTAACACTCAAAGCTAAATGTGCAATGCCATGTTCAGCTATGTTACTATTTATAATGTTATTGTTGTTACATCCGAAGGTGTACATATTGGAATGATTTCTTAACTTACAGTAGGCTATTTTTTACAATGGATTTATTAAATTACTTTGAATAATGTCATTGTTGAAGGCTTTTAGAGAAGGATGAACTATAAGCCTGAATTACATAACATTTTATACCTAAAAACATAAAAGCCACAATAAATAAATCACAGTTATTCTAGTTATTTTTACCTCCCGTATTGCTTTCAACCCACCAGCTTTTATGGTGTTGTTACGTCACTAACTGTAAGCTTGTCACATACAGTCTATGGTCACTCAGAGTAACCTACTGTTAATTTAGCTGCTGGAGAAGAAAGATCAGGGGGGGAGGGGGGGAGAGAGCTGTGGTTGATGGGCCATTAGTTGTGTAAATACACAGCTGAGAGCTGCCGTTTCATTCACACTGTTTAAAAAACGGTAACAACGGACTATTTTTCTTAGCGGATGCATGTCAATTTAAATCAATACATACAACTATTTTTTAAATCAATAAAAACAATTTCTAAATCCATAAAAGCATTTAAATTAATATTGGGTGTCATGTCGTTACTTTGTTGAAAATGTGGCCATGTAATAAGCAGGATCATTTGCAGCGACTTGTTCCTTATGGGGAAAATAACACCTGTCATGCAGACCAAGATCCCTCCGCTGCGCGTTGGGATCCTGATCTGCCGACGAGGCTCCATTAAAATATAAATATTTTTAGTGAATTACTGAGTTTAGGCACGTTAATAACGTTTTAATGAAGTTGAATACAGTATATTCATATGTGTTAGTGATTTCATGTCAATTCGGCGAACATAAACATAAATGATTGTGGTGAAGATGATGATAAAATTAGGATTACAAATCGAGAGCCGGGCTGCATTTCCTCCCGTTCGTTTTTTTTTACTAAACAACATTATTTTGTTAAATAACAACATGGTGATGTTTTGTAAATGATTACATGTCTCTTATTTAGCACAGAGTATGATATCAGTGACATATGGATCTTAACAAAGTTCCGCTGTACATCCAGCATACTGTATCTCACTTTATTTCACATGAGCTCCAGTGTGGAACCCCACTGCACCCCCTTGTGGATCAATGATCCATTGCAGCTGGCTTCATTATAATTACATTTATCTATCATGGGGGCGGTCTCAAGTCAAGCTGGAGGTTTTCCCTTGAGCGAGGGCAGATCACGTACCAATCATGGTCCTCGCGTTTCAAACTGTCTGAAATGAATCGCTACATCTGTACATACTCTTTACACTTGGATATATTTTGATGGTAAGCTGTTCCAATAATTGCAACTTTTAAAACAGTGACAGTGATTTCTGACATAACTCACCCAGGTGTTTCTTACAAAGAATCCTCCAAGAAAACACAGACAATTGAGGAACTACTAGCATTGAAAGGGGCTGATAAGTACTGGGATGTAGATTTACCTCAACCTGATAGTTGTAATTTCATGTTTTTGCCACTCCCGCAAAATGTTCTTCAAAGCCAAGCGCTGTACTGGGGGCTTACCACTAAGCCTCTAAAAGTCGCCATTATTTTGACGAACAGTTGGCTCTCAAGGTAGGTCACACACACCAAAATCATGTGAGTAATGTGCCTAAAGGTTAGGAAATGTAGTTAATGAACATTATTCTAGATAGCGCACCTGGCCAATAATTAAACTGCTTTGATTGAAGAGTGTTTGCAGTTCAATGAGACATAACTTTCTTCCCTTACAACTTGCATGCATATTATATGAGTAGATGAGTTCGGACTGAAAAAGTTCAATATTTGGAACAAGTAAATGAGTAACTTCTATATATATATTCTATGAGTCCATATAACATATCTGACTTCATTTAGGTAAGCTTAAATATCTCATGTTGATCAAATTATAATTATGTATTCCTGTTATAGTTCATTCAAGTTCAAGTTACAGAGGATGAACTAACACTATTTCATGGAACTTGTTGACAAAATAATTTGTATTAAGTTAATATTTTCATTTTTGAGTGCAAGTTTGTATCTATTAATTTAAAATGTAATTTACTTAATAAACCCTCAACAAACCATTTAATATGTTTTTCCCCTGTGTGGAGTGTTTATGTCCGTCAAACTCTGCAGAAATGAAATAAATGATAAATTATTGTGTTTTAAGTGAGCACATTGTTTCCATCTGCACGTCTTTTCTCCGACGGTTTCACACTAGTATAAAAAAGATTAGGTGTCGGTGTTAGGTTGAGGGTGTAAGACAAATCAAGCATACCCCCATGTCTGCTTCACTTGATATTAAATTGGAATCAGGCGTTGGGGTTCGGGGATTGTGGGGTGTGCATTTTACCGATATCTCAGATTTAACACTAAATCTTTCTCAGTGGCAGAGCATGTCATTTCATTAGAAAAGAAAGGAGGAAAGGTTTATCTTGACGTATTTGCAACAGAAATGACTTGCAAACTTTTTTAACGGAATTCACTCTGCATTTTGTTGAGTACAAACCCAACCCCTGTGTGGCCTAACTCAGGTTAGATTTTAATTTACTCAAGAACAAGTTGTCGTTATTGTAGTTTATTGTTTGTGTGATTTTGGTGTGACTAGCCAAAATAAATTGGCAACCTCACCAGTAGATCTATCTAATTGTATCTCCACAAACAAAGTGTTTCTATGGTTCACACTTTTTTCATGAACTAGTTAGCTGAGTATGCTAGTGATTGTAGTTTACATGAGAATAGATTATCCAGCTCTTAATGCCATGAATGCCATTAACCAACCATGCTGCTCTTCCACTGCTTAGAATCCACAGCTGAGGATGCTAACCCAGCTACTTCTCTGTGGGTTTGACATTTACTTTAATTGCTGGTTGTGTGGAATCAACCTTTACTGATGTAGGTTGCCGTATGTTGTTTTCTGATTGCTGGAATACATTTCAAGTCACGTAAGCTTTTTCAAATGTCTTATATATCACGTTCTGGGCCATTACATTTAATTCATTTCACTTGCAATTCAAAAACCATTATTTTCTAATCCTTTGTATTGAGGATCAACAATCTCTTGACCTTCCTTTTGGGAGATCTGCAGTACAGCTGGGAGTGAGGGCTGCTGGCAGGTACAAGGAGTTATACTCTCATTAAAGCCTCCTTGACATCTAGGTGACAGGGTGTTAAAAAATACTGCTGGTCAACTTTCCGTTGATCTTTTAGTAACCCATGTTTTCTACAAGAATGTCACATAAAGGTCATTTTACACATCCCGAGGATAAGCAGGTGCAGCAGCAGGAAGACTTTCTGTTATCTAACATCTATCAAGGATACGCAGCACCGACTCTGCACAGACCTTGGTTTCAATGCTGAGCCTTGGTACCTTTACGCACATGTTAAAAAGTGTTTCGCAACTCTTTTATATCAACTGTGACAGGACATGTAGACAATATGCTGTGAAGGTTATAATAAAATGTTATATTCCTAATTTGCAAGTCAAAGTCTCTCATATCTTAGCAGGATCTACAATTTTAATGGACTGCCTTTAAAAAGTAATTGCTCTTTATTCCTGCAACTGCCCAATCTGATCCTCAATCAAATCATTAAAAAAAAAAAAATCGTCTTTTAAACAAGTTATATCAGTAGTCGGGATGAAAGAAGATCTCAAACTTTATCACCCATTGCAATTTAAACAACTTTCATCTCTTCGTCATTCTCCATTCACAATTACTTTAATATATGTCGGTTTTATGACTGATTGATTAAGTTGACTTGGATTAAGTTAACTCTCCTAATATACGGGAATTGATTGCAATGCACATAGGGGAAATGTGCTTTTGAAACAGGGACTTATAACTCTTTTATTTTGCAATATATCACAAAGTCCAAAACCGAAAATCCAGATCATTATATGTTAACATGTTATGTTGAAGATTTCAGCAAGAAAAGATAATGAGCTAACTTTTAACATGACCAAAAAGGCATGATGAACACTTGAGGTTTACCAACTTTGAAACACGTTTAACCCATAAGAACCTGAGGTGACGCGCATGTCACACACAATTTTAGGGTGTAGCAGGGGTGTCACTTCAAGTATACCCTTAATTTCAACTCATATAGTCCTGAAGCGACACCCAAGTCACATTTCTGAAAGGTCATGTGACCATTGGGATGACCTCATGTTCAATTAGCAGCCACCTTTCCTGACTGTTTTCTCCACAAGCTAACTTCAGTCTGCCAGCTAATTTGCCCCTCTGCCCATCCTGAGGATAAAAGGTAAGATCCATCAAATCCTATGGTTGAAATATTGGATAACATGTTGTTTGTCGAATATAAATCATTGTTTAGACTTTTTATTTTTTATTCTGTGGTAAAAGAGCAAGTAAATATGTGTGTGACATAGACGTCACTGCAGGCATTTAGACTAAACTGGTAAAAAAAATAAGTGTTGTGACCTATATGTCACAATTAGAAAACTTGTCATTATCTGATCAGTTTACTTAATTCAATTATACTCAGTAATATATTGTTATTATATTATATATATATAGCTAGCTATAACTAGTAATAACTAGTTACTTATACTACTATCTAGCTAGCTACCTACAACATGGCAGGTTTAGGACTAACGTCATGTGGCACTTTACCTCACAGCTGGAAATGATAATTACCGTGCTGTAGGGTAAAGTGCTACCAACGTTACATGATGACATCAGCTGAAAGTCATGATTATTTTCCATATTTTCTTCTCTAGATGAACAGGAAAAATAGGTGGGATGGAGACAAGGACATCCAGAAGATCCTGGAAATAATCCTGGATGGAAACGAAAGTGAGGTGGAGGGATTAGGTGGTGAGGATGAAGATGAGGATGAATTTGATGATCCTGTCTTAGATCCTGATTATCAGGAGGAGCCATATGAGTCGGAAAGCGACATAGGGGAAGAGGAACCACCTCAACCAGAGGGAGAAGAACCTCCTAATGAAGAACCTCCGACTGCAGCATCCCACCGTTCTACTGGCCAAGAAAGATTCTTATGGCGAAAAAAAAGCTTTTGAAACACCAGACCACACCTTCAAAGGAGAGAGGGTCCAACCTCCAGATGAGCTCCCCACTCCCCTGCAGTACTTCAGGAGGTTCATTACAGATGAGATGCTTGTGGCAATGATGGAGCAAACCAACCTCTACAGCGTTCAAACCTCTGCCACCCACAAGAACGTGCAGACCACAGTAAAGGAGCTGGAAATCCTAATCGGCATGTACCTGCGCATGGGACTTTGCCAGCTTCCAGGAAACCGTGTCTACTGGGAAAACGACACAAGGATTGGCATGGTCGCTGACAACATGTCACGCGACCGTTTCCAGACCCTCCTCACATCTCTCCACTTCACCGACAACGAGGCTCCATCCAACAGGCAAAAAGGGGATAAGTGCTGGAAGATCCGTCCATGGCTTGACATGTTCCGCAAACAATGTCTCCAGATCACCCCGATGGAGCACAACTCCATCGATGAACAGATGGTCTCGTTCAGAGGAACGCGCTGCCCCATCAGGCAATATGTGAAGGGCAAACCCCACCCCTGGGGATTCAAGATCTGGGCCCGTTGCTCATCCGACGGAATCCTATGTGATTTCCAGGTCTATGAAGGTGGCACTGGGAAAAGAACCACACTTGGAATGGGAGGAGATGTGGTCGTCAAGTTGTGTGAAACTCTTCCATCAGGCCAGAACTACAAAGTGTTCGCCGACAACCTCTTCTCTTCAGCCGCACTGGTGCGAGAGCTTCGTCAGCGGCAGATCTTCTACACAGGTAACACACACACACACACACATACATACACGCACACACACACAAACACACACACACACACACACACACACACAGGTAATAACAACATACCTATGGTCTCATTCTCCTTTGTTTCTAGTTTTGACTCATCTTGTCTTATTCTTTATGTATTACAGGAACAGTCCGCAGCAGTCGCCTGGCTGGATGTCAGCTTGAGGATGACAAGAGTCTTGCCAAGAGAGGCAGAGGATCTTTCGATTGCCGGGTGGAGAAAGAGGGGTCCATGGCCATAGTAAAGTGGCATGACAACAGACCTGTCACCTTGATCTCCTCTCAAACAGCAGTGGAACCACAAGACAAAGCTAGGCGCTGGAGCAAACCCCAGAAGGCATTCCTTGACGTCATCCGGCCTAATGTCGTCAAAGAGTACAACACCTTCATGGGGGGGGTGGATCTCATGGATAGATGCCTTCTCCGGTACAAATACCACATGAGATCACGGAGATGGTACATCTACCTCTTCTGGCACACCCTCATGGTAGCCCTGGTCAACGCGTGGCTGATCTACAAGAACGACTGCAAGCTGATCGGTGAGAGAGCACTGAATCTAAGAAGATTCCAGGCAGAGGTGGCAACTTGCCTCATCCTCATCCAGGCAAGAAGGGGGCGCCCATCACTTGACATGAACACTCCATCTCCTTCAGCACCTCCCACGAGAAAGAGAGTCCGTGTTGGAGTTCCTGATGATGTCCGTAAGGACCACTTTGGACACTGGCCCGTGAAATCTACCGAGCGTGGCCGCTGCACAGTCTGCAAAACAAATGCAACCACCACCCTGTGTGAGAAATGCGACGTGCATCTCTGCTTCACAGAAGAGAGAAACTGCTTCAAAGGCTACCATTTCTAAACAGCCAGCAGTAGGCTTGGAAAGGATAGTGTAGGATGACTGGGAGGAGAAGAGGAACGGGAAGTTGTTGAGATGTAGGTGTTGTGGAATTAAAAATATTCCTGGTGATTATTGACACTCTGTTTCACGTGTTCCAAATGGTTCCAAATCTACCAGGCAACATGTTTTCTATTGTTCAGATTGTACTTTTCCTGCTGTTGATCTGAAATAATTTCTAGCCGGACATTGTTTTTTTTATTATTCAAGTGGCATTGGATGTTGATAAAAATAAAAAGTCAGCTACATTCTCAGTCTGATTAATTTTAGACAAATGAAGATTGACATTGACCTAACAGACAAAGATCCACCTCTCACCTGGTCCAGTTTGAAATGTCAGACACCTGGTGTGAAAAATGAATGAATGGCACTTGTTCTACACTAGTAATACATGGCATATTACATATAATAGATATAATACATATTGTATTGTCTCTTGAGGACAGTGTGGGACATGGACATGGTCTTTGAATAGAGTGCAATTGCGTTATCAACACAGGTGAGTCAGGTGAGCACTAATGATCAGTCCCTTGCTGCAGGTGTGGTGCTCTGGCGACAACACTTGACCTTTATTTGATGATAACTCCTTCTGGGAAGGTCTTATGGACCTTGGGGAATGGACTTGATATAATTGTTCCTTGGGAAATGTAGATGTTAAAAAACATATGGCATGCCTAGGTGTAGAGATGTTTGGTGGGGGCACTTTTGGGGCCAATAATGGCATGCGGGCCCTTTTGGGGGCAATCGGAAATGCAAATACTCCTTTCTCTCTCTGTGCTCTTTCTGAGATGGTTTGACCATGACTAAGTCATCTGAAATGGATTCCATTCCTTCTCAGCTTTCCAACCATACATAATATGCCTATGGTAACATCTTTGGAAGCTTCAGAGTTAATGGAATGTGCTCAGGAATGTCAGAAATGTCAGAAAACACTGTACATTTAATAATTTAATTTAACAATCAAATAAGACTGCAGTGACACTGATGTCACTTTTCAGATCTCTGTCATCTGGTGGTGGAATTTAGATTTTTTTTTTAGACATGTGTTCTATGTGCTCTATTCAACCTGTGTTATGCTCCCACTAATTTTTATTGAGCCAGAAATTGGTCCAGGTTCTTATGGGTTAAAGATACAACACGTAAACAAATGTCTGTGATGGATGATGGGATAGGAGAATTAGCATAGTAAATCAGGATACAGCTATGTAGCTTGTTTTTAATCTTGTTATGTTTTTTTTATTCTTATTGAATTACTCTTGGTTTGTTTGAGTGCTTCATTCCCTTTATTTTCTCCAACAAGTTGATCAAGGTGTGTGTGTATAGTCAGCACATAGTTGGAAAGTTTATTGATTAAGTACAAACAATGGGCTAAGACTTGACAAGCATTCACTGGTTCCTACTGTACTTCCTAATCTTCTACTTAACTTATTTGTTTACTTTATATATTAAAAGTTGAAAATGTCTTACTTTTATAATATTTATATCACATATAATGTTCAGTATAGGATCACAAAATACATCTAAAACTACCACAATAACCCTGACTATATACTGTATTGTTGTTGTATGCCACATACATTACTCTGTCTTTCTGTCTCCCCACAGATGGGAGCTGTCAGTCAGAGGATGGAGGATCAAGAGGTCTGTGCCAGAGGTGACAGAGCTGACTCCCACATGTCAAGTTTTTCCATGCTGAAATATGAAAAGACATGGCGGCATTGCTGCTCACTTTAGCCCGACATGAAATACATGTATACACCAACAAGATACACCCAAATAAAAGCAAGTTACTGTAGGCTGTGTGTATGTGGTGTTCACAACTCTCAACACCTTGTTTCCGCTTTCTTTGAAATAAGTTGAATCACCACAATTACAGCATGAACGGCTTTTCATAACATCTTATGAACAGATCAAGGCAAAGGATGGTAATGCAATATACAATTAGATTGTTCAATAAAACTAAAAGTGTGATCCATGCTCTATGCATCAGAAATCCAACTCCTTTTCCAAAGTGCAAGAAATCAGTAAATGACATCATGCACACAATGCTGCAACGTGCTCTCTCTGGTGAGAGACGTCTTTAGGATAAAAACACAAACATAAACGAAAAATAGATCATATTAAAGCACATTGTATAATTTAAGCTTTATAGATAGTCTTTAATTGTCGGCTTTTCCTTAATCGTAAATTTTACTATAGATGTTTGCCAATGTGTTTAGAAACAACAGTAAGCCGTCCGTAATAATAACATATCACCTTGAAAAATGACATTCATGTCTGTTGATGAAAGCCCTTAAATTGGCTATACATTATCTAGAATTAGCCTTTTAAACGTATTGCTAGCATTGGTTCTTACTACCAAATACCAATATATTGTTTTATTGTATTGTTACTTATCGCATTAATCTGAATGACTTCCATAATTATGTTGTCTTCTTTCTTCATGAAATACAACTGCATGTTGTAGTAGTGAAGAGATTTCTTTAACCTACTGCCAAATAGACTATTTTTAGAATGTTCTTTGTTCATCTAGTTTTGCTTCCCGAGGTGGATGATGTGCACAGGTTGTGAGTTCTCCTGGATGGAGTCATTTCATCATGACCTTTTGAGACTCTGTTTCTGTTACTTTTTTGTGCAGCTGCGGGTGATAATGAAATAAGGGGAAGGGTTGAGGTGAGAATTGGGACAAAGCCTTAAGTTACAAATCTTCCCAGCACCTTATTTCAACACTCAGCCTCTCACACGAATAAAACCACGTTAGCCGAGTTGGTGTGTTTGCATTTGTTCTGTATGTGTGTGTGCAATCATCCAGTGCACTTGCTCCCCGGCCATGGAGGGGTGGGGCTCTGGGCGGCACTGATAAGGATGCCCAGTGACGAGAACAGCATGCCACTTGTAGATAAAATAAAGGGACAACAAGAGAAAAAAGGCTGAAAAACAGAGATTTTGTCATTCTTTCCCGGCAAAATCAAGGTTACAGTACGCTAGAGTAGACACATTTCCAGACAATGTAACAGGATTAGTTTCACCCTAGTGTGTGTGTTGTGAAGCCACTTCAACTGTGTAATAGAGTGACGGGGAGGGGCCCTGACCGACCGTCAACACGTGACGGGTTGGGAGTGAGAACGTGTTGGTATGGTATATGGTGTTATTATTTGATGTTATAATGATCAATGTGTGTGTGTTTCCAACATAGCACACAGGACCACATGCTAACTGAAATTCCTGTCACTAAAAATATCTTGTTCTCACCAAAGTCGTAATTCACATACACAAGCTCTGTTTACCAGCTGTTTATCTTCTTGTCACAGCTGGATAGCACTTTTGTGACATCTGTTTTTCTGTTCAGCAGCATCACTTCCTCCTCTCAGCAGGATTCCTCTCACAGCATCTTTGTGATGTTGATGATATGCTTATGGAGCCAAACTGACTGATGGCAGTGTCACGCCTGACAGTAGCATTATAGATTGTGGAACAACAATGTGATGTGACATCTTAAAAACCACTGAAGAAGAAAAGAGGAAGACAAAGCAGAGATGTTAATGGCGCATGATTGAGGATATTTTGAACCTCCTTTAAATGCAGCCGACATTGAGACACCTCTGTGCCTCTGTTTCATATTGCTCTGAAACAGATTTTGAAGTTAATAAGAAGTGATAGAGATCAAATGAAAAACCTCCGAGGTGTTAAGGGAACTGGGCCTGGCATTGATTTCCTTCCCTCCCCAACTATTTCCAGGCAGGACTGATTGAGATTTGACTCCAGTTTTACCAAGGTCCTGTTGGAGGTGGTAGGAAGAGCAGGACGCCTTATCTCCTCCTGGAGAACTCGCCGGGAAAATAGTACTAACCCGCTCCCACACAAGGACATTGAGACACTTTAAGAGTAATCTTAAGGTTTTTCACTCCTGGGGTGCTCCTTCTGCTTGGAACAAAAACCCAATGCCATTGTAAGAAAAATCTGTTTTTCCTCGCTTTTTTCAACATCTTCTTAAGCTTGGCAGACATGGCTAAGCCCCATTGAGCTCACAGTGGTTGGTAGAAGATCACAGAGAAACTAATCTGTATCTGCGGGAGGAGAAAGGAATAAATGTTTTGAAATAGCATAGGGATGTAAACACATTACTAGCATTTAGCTTATTTTATGACAATGTGTCTGAATCAAAGCCTGAGCTTTATGAATGATGTATTTTTAACAGTGACGTGCGGTGAGGTTCATGGCTGGTGAGGCACTGACTCTTTCAGAGTCAGATTTACAAATATTATATTTTGGCCTTAATCGAAATATTCGGCTATTTTCAAAAGCTGTTTTAGTCTGATGCTTCAATTCATTTTAAACAGACCGTTCAACAAAAGGATACCCAACATCTAAATATTGGATTGTTCTTTCTTAGTAAGATCCCATTTTCATTACAATTGTGGTCTTACCTTGACTTGAAGATGAAGTTCATGCTATCCTTCTGGACAACAATCTCTATTACTTTTTTGTAAAAGTCCTCCTTATCTTCCTGTAATTTGAAAAGTCTAGCTTGTTGTTTGTGTCTATCCGTCTCTGCTTAGAATAACAGTAGCAACAAGAACCTGTGGGCTCATGTGCGCCCCCTTCAGTGCGGCAGAGGTTATGGCTGCCTCCCCTGGTGCTTTTTTCATTGCCGTTGTATGATGAGACCAGCGAGCCTAAATATCATATATACATGAAAAAAGTTATTTAGAGACTATGGATGGCGAGGATAAATGTAATAAAGGGATCTACAAACATTACCTTGGTGACCTACAGTGAGATGGTAACAGGCATGCGCTTATGGCCCGCGCTCCAGCCAGTTTCTGTGGGGTGACGCATTCTGAAGTGAGGCAGAGCTCATCTGTGCCTCAGTTTACCCCACAGCGGCGCTGCCCCACAGTAACTGGCTTGAGCGCGCTCACAAAATAAGTGCCCGCGTTAAATTAGTGCCCGTGCTCCAGCAAGTTCTCATTCGTAACACTCCGTTCGATGTCTCACTATGGGATGCGCCTCATCGCGGAGCAAACAGAAGCATCAATCTCATTACGCCAATCCTGATTGGCTGGTGATCTTGACGTCAGCGTCAGGGAATCTACCCCCTATAAGTAGCTTGCGCTACGCCGCATGCATCATTCAAACACCTCTTCTCGCTTCAGAGCACATCTCTATTGGTAGCCGGGCTAGCTCACACAGTCCACAGACGGAACCAAGCTATCCAAGCTAACTTCGGTCGACGGGCGCTCGCCGGCTACTTTTATATATACTTCTGCAAGAAGACTGTTAATACTAACACACCAGTTAGTGTTGCAATCTACCTCGCCGTTTATTTCTTCGGAATTAAAGGTAAGGTTTTGATTTTTAAGCTGGTAACACACCTGTTACTAGCTTGCCTTTCCTCACTACCGACACCAAGGTAGCGGGGACGGTTTTTTCTTTTTCTCTCTCACACCAGAGGAGGGGAAGATAAAAAGGGTATTAACACACCAGTTAATATTCTTTGAGAATAAAATTCTACACCGTCGATTTTTTCTCCGCATTAACGACAGGTGGGGAAGGATTTTTTCTCAGCAACGTACCTGTTATGAGCGGGTCCTCTCCACGCCTTCACCACGGCGAACGAGATGGACGCTTCTCTCCCTCACACCAGAGGAGTCAGGGACTCGGAGGCTCGGCTCTGCGGCTGCGGGTTGAAGATATCAGGCACAGACTCACACCAGGTCTGCTCGTCCTGCCTCGGGCTGGAACACGCCCAGGAGGCTATCGACAACCCCGGCTCGTGCGGGCATTGTGCCCGCTTCACCATCAAGAGCCTCCGCCAACGGCTAGCACGCCAAGCTAGCTTGTCGGGACAGGACCCCCTCATGTCCGCTGTTTCGCCGGCCGGCAATCAAGACATGGGGGCGTCCGCCGCGGTGATTGAGCCCCGCGCTGTGTCAGGCTGGGGCTCAATAACAGCGGCAGCTGCTGAACCGGAGCCCCGCGCCGTGTCACGCTGGGACCCGGTGGCGGCAACAGCCGCGAAAGCGGAGCCCCGCGCTATGTCAGGCTGGGGCTCCCAACTGGACCTCACCATGGTCTCGCCCGCGGATGATGTCCTGGAGTTGCACTACATGGAGGACGAAGAGGATACCTCTGAGTTCCTCCTGTCCGACTCGGATGAGCAAGACGATGATGTCTTCGTGTCATCAGCTCAGGCTGCAAAGCCGGGAGCGATGGCTGCTCTCCCGGGCGATAGCGCACCAGCTTCGCCCTGTCTGAGCATGGACCTGCAGGCCGTGTGTCAACGTGCCGCGTCCAGGCTGGACATCCCATGGCCTGAATTGGCCAAGGAGACCTCCAGGTCTCGCTACGAGGGGAAGACTGAGGCTGGCTGTGACACCAAGCAGGAACCCCACGCTACCGGTGAAGGCAGACCGGTTCCAGTCAGCGATGACGGAACGGGCCTATAAAGCCGCAGCGTTGTCCGCCAGGGCACTCAATGTCTCCTCACTGCTGACCGCCTACCAGGCGGAGCTCTGCGAGGACCTATCGAGCAAACCTGGGCCGGCCTTATGGGACAAGATCGCAGCGATCATGGACATTTGCCTCCGTGTGAAGCGCTGTGCAGTCCAGGCCACGGGCAAAGTCATGGGCATAATGGTGGTACAGGAGAGAGCCAGGTGGCTCAACCTGACCAACCTCCCAGACCGGGAAAAGGAGGATGTTCTTGACATGCCCATCGTTCCCGAGGGTATTTTCGGCTCCGCTTTAGTCTCGATGCAGCGGAGATGTGAGTCGAAAAAGAAGGAAGACGAGGCCCTGCACCTCTGTCTCCCCCGAAGGGTCCAGCCGCTACCTGCGACGGTCTCGCGGCAGTCCTTCGCCCAAGTTGCCTCACGTTCTACCCGGTTCAAGGTACCGAGGCAGCAGAGGCCACAGCCCGCCCCGAGTCCCCAGCCCAGGCAGGAGACGAGGACGAGCTGGCCGAGGAAATCTCTGGTTTCGGCAGCTGCTGTTCAGGCACAGCCGACTCAGATTTTCGGTCACCAGTCGAGGAAGAAGAAGCGGGCGGCCTGACGGCCTCCTCTCCTCTCCTCGGTGACAGAGCTGGAAGTTCCCTGTTCCCCAGCTCCAGATGTGTTTTCGGGATGCCACCAGGCCTCCATCTTCCCGCCGCCTCGAGTGATGCCGCAACGCCATCCTCAAGTTCGCGCCAGAAGGGAAACAGACTTAATACCAGAGACAGCGAGTTCTGCTATCTGCCTAAGTCACAAAAACACATGTCACAATTGTTGGTGTTTTCAAATAAACCATTTTTCACTGTCGCATCCAGGCTTCAAGCCGAGGGCGCAGTCCAAAAAAATGAAAAGAAAGACAATAAAAACAATAAACAGTCTGTCGCCTGTCCCTCTTTTGAGAGCAGCTACGGCCTCTCTCAAAAGGCGGATAATAGACGGGTCTGTGAAGGCACCACCGCCATGCGCATGCGCAGTGCCGACTGGGGTTATAGAGCCGCTACCGTCACGCGCATGAGCAGTGCCGGCTGGGGTTGTGAAGGCACCACCGTCACGCGCATGCGCAGTCTCGGTGGGGATTGTCGAAATGGGGTACCATCGTGTTCAGACACTAGAGGGCCCCATAACACAACAAATAGAGACTCAGAGGGTAAGAGACGTGACATCTCCGCTGGCTCTAAGGAGCAAACAGTGGGAGATGCTCACAGCGTCTGCTTGGGTTTTCAAGACAGTAACACGGGGCTACAGACTCCAATTCGCTGTCACCCCCCCTCGCTTCTCGGGCGTTCTGTATTCACAAACCCGAGGAGAGTCAGCCCATATTCTGGAGAGAGAGATTCTCTCACTTCTAGAAAAGAAGGCTATATCTATAATACCCTCCGAGCAGAGTCAGAGCAGCTTTTATTCCAAGTATTTCCTCGTTCCCAAACGGGGAGGGAACGGAATTCGGCCAATACTAGATTTGAGGGCTCTGAACAAATATCTAAGAAGATACAAATTCAGAATGCTCACTCACACATACATCTCTGCTGCGTCTCGTGCGACAAAACGACTGGTTTACATCAGTCAACCTGAAAGATGCGTATTTCCACATCCCAGTATATTACCCACACAGGAAATATCTGAGGTTCGCATTTCGGTCTGTCTCTCAGTCCAAGAGTGTTTGTACGATGTACGGAAGCCGCAATAGCCCCGTTAAGACAACAGGGTATTCGCCTGGCAACCTACCTAGACGACTGGCTGCTTCTCGCACAGTCGGAACAGGAGGCTATTACGCAAATGTCCTCGTAAAGCACCTGCTCAACCTGGTTTTCATAATAAACACAGAAAAGAGCATGTTGTGCCCGGCACAGACTGTAATCTTCCTGGGTTTACACCTGAACTCGGTGCCTTTTACAGCCCGCCTGTCAGCGGAAAGAGTGAAAGCTTTCATTGCTTGCCTCGCTCATTTCCAGCTGCGAAAAAATGTTCTTTTCAGATCATGCCTGCGGTTACTGGGGCTCATGGCGTCAGCCATCCTGGTCGTACGACTGGGACGGTTACACATGAGGGAGTTTCAGCGCTGGGTAGCCGCTCTAAAACTAAACCCCGCCATGGAGCGCTGAGAGTGATGGTTACTGTGAAATGCGTAATGGCACTGCGCCACTGGCTGCACCCGACTTTTCTGGTACGGGGCGTGCCTATGGGTGCTGTCCTTTCACGGAAGGTGGTCACCACAGACGCATGTCTGACAGGGGCAGGTATACGAAGGTCGTCCGGTGAGGGGTCTCTGGAGCAGAGACCTCCAGCGGTCGCACATAAATTACCTGGAGCTTTTAGCGGTGTTCTTCACCCTAAAACGCTTTCTGCCTTTTCTCAGAGGACACCATGTCCTCGTGAGGACGGACAATACAATTTGCGCTCTCTCCAGTTACACATGCTGGCACGCAAACTGATCTTGTGGAGCTGCGGCCGTCTCCTCTCTCTGAGAGCGACGCACGTACCGGGTGTGATGAACCTCGGGGCAGACCTGCTGTCCAGAGGTGTACCACTGTATGCAGACTGGACTCTACATCCAATGGTTGTGAGCCAGCTGTGGGTGCGTTACGGCCGAGTCGCGGTAGATCTGTTCGCATCAAAAGAAAATGCTCACTGTCAGCTTTTCTTTTCAATGCGCGATCCAAACGCACCATTAGGCGTGGACGCGCTCGCGCACATTTGGCCTCCGGTCCTCCTGTACGCGTTTCCACCCCTGGCGCTGATACCCCCAGTTCTGGCCAGAGTGAGGGAACGGCGACACAAAATGATCCTGATAGCTCCGCACTGGCCTGCAATGTACTGGCTGGCGGAGATATATCAGCTGCTGTGCGGTCAGCCGTGGCAGCTCCCCCTACGCAGAGACATACTGTCTCAGGCGGGGGGGACGATCTTTCACCCACACCCGGAGCGCATGGCCCTATGGGACTGGCCCGTGAGTGGTATAATCTGAATGCAGTGGGTCTCCCGCAGAAGGTGATAAACACTATTCAGGGTGCGAGAGCTTCCTCCACTAGGTGTCTTTATGACTGTAAGTGGAGGGTGTTTGAGGACTGGTGCCTTCAAAAAGGGCACACCTCTTTTCAATGCCCTGTGGGAGTGATTTTATCATTTCTACAGGACCTAATTGATAAACACAGAGCTTTCTACACGATCAAAGTCTACCTGGCTGCTATTGCTGCATGCCATGTGGGTTTTGAGGGTTAGACGGCCGGCCAACATCCTCTGGTCTGCCGTTTTATGAAGGGAGCTCGCAGGCTCCTTCCTGTTTCCAGGTCACTGGTGCCCTTATGGGACTTGACAGTGGTTTTAGATGGGCTCACTCGAGCCCCATTTGAACCCCTGGAAGAAGCTGACATGAAGCACCTGTCACTCAAGTCAGTGCTGTTACTGGCCCTGGCATCCGCCAAGCGAGTCAGTGACATTCATGCGCTATCTGTACATCTTTCATGCACTCAGTTCGCCCGAGGGTTAACGAGAGTGTTGCTGAAGCCCAACCCTGCCTTTATACCTAAGGTGGTTGGTTCATGTACCCCCATTGACATTGAGGCATTTCCTCCGCCGCCGTGTCCCTCCGGGGAACAGCAGCCGAATTTGCTATGTCCAGTCCGTGCTTTACGCACTTATATGGACAGATCAGAAGAGTTTCGTCATAAAGACCAACTCTTTGTGTCCTGGGCTAACCCTCAGAAGGGCAAGCCTGTTACTAGGCAACGGCTCTCTCACTGGATTGTGGAGGCAATTGCTTTGGCTTACACGAGTCAGGGTCTGCAGGCACCTTCGGGTTTGCGTGCTCATTCGACTCATGGTCTGGCTACATCCTGGGCTTTGTTCAGGGGTGTTTCCATCCAAGACATTTGTGCAGCGGCGAGCTGGTCCTCGCCGCTCACTTTTGTCCGCTTTTACAGATTAGACGTCTCTGCTCCCAGTGTGGCCCATGCAGTGCTGGGCCCCCTGCTGAGTTAGAGCTCTAACTGTTCAATTCTGGTTGGGTTTGGTGATTTTCGAGATAAGCTCGTCTGGCAATACGGGAGCTACAATATCCCATAGTGAGACATCGAACGGAGTGTTACGAATGAGAACTATAGGTTACTTACGTAACCCCAGTTCTCAGAGTAACATGAAGTGATATGTCTCACCAGACGGCCCTCCTTGCTATGGTGAAGCGAGAAGAGGTGCTTATTTTGAATGATGCATGCGGCGTAGCGCAAGCTACTTATAGGGGGTAGATTCCCTGACGCTGACGTCAAGATCACCAGCCAATCAGGATTGGCGTAATGAGATTGATGCTTCTGTTTGCTCCGCGATGAGGCGCATCCCATAGTGAGACATCTCACTTCATGTTACTCTGAGAACTGGGGTTACGTAAGTAACCTATAGTTACTGTGGGCTTACGAGAGGCAGAGCTCGTCCCTGCCTCACTTCTCATCACTACCCGTAGTTGTAGCGGAGCTCGGCAAATTTGCTGATTTTGACTTTAAAAAGCGATTGGAATCATACATAAATCACACTTACAACACAGATCAGTGGAGACATTTTATTATTACTATTACTATTTAGTTTTTCTTTAGTTATTTTTCCGTTACATTGGAGTATGACAGGAGAGGCTCTGCCTCCCCTGACCGCACGTCGCTGATTTTTAATGGGGTGTTTTATTACTTTGTCTGCCATCTGATGGTTATCTGTTATTATATGTGATATTTCTGAGGAAAAATGCTTTGGTAAACATGAAATGATGATTGTAACAACTGTAAAAATAGCATTAGCAGTTTGTTCAGAATAAATCAGAAGAGGATATTGTCGACTTCTTTTGGGATTTAAGCAGAAAACATTTATTGCAACCACAATTTTTATCTGTAACTTAGGTAAGTATTTATTTATTTATGTCATATTTATTTTTAAAGGAGATCTGGACTACACAAGAAATGTGGGTTTTTGTACTTTGAACCAATATCCTAATAATATGATATTTCATTGATACCTCATTAGTGTATTTAATACTGTTGTCTTGTTATTCATACAAAAATTACTTGGTCCACAAAAAAATAAAAATAATGCTCAACCTGGAATTTTTTTTTTAATTATGCAAATGAACGGTTCTATTGTCTTCGTTTCCCCCTCCCTTACTTTGGTGTTCGCGGTCAAATTTGACCGGTCCTGTTTTAACTGCTATTACACAAACACAAAAAACATTAATCATCACCAAATGTCATTGAATACCCTTTCAAACTGCAAACATTGTATCAGACTACTGGTATACATGAACAACTGCAGTATAGACACTGAGTATGTATTGCGTGGGCCAGGTGTGATCCATGTGGGGGGATGGGCATATACGAGCGGGAAATGTGTCAAATTGTGTGTGTGTGTGTGTGTGTGTGTGTGTGTGTGTGTGTGTGTGTGTGTGTGTGTGTATGCGTGTGTGTGTGTGTGTGTGTGTGTGTGTGTGTGTGGGTGTGTGTGTGTGTGTGTGTGTGTGTGTGTGTGTGTGTGTGTGGGGGGGGGGGGGGGGGGGGGGTGTGTGTGTGTGTGTGTGTGTGTGTGTGTGTGTGTGTGTGTGTGTGTGTCTATGCGTGTGTGTGTGTGTGTGTGTGTGTGTGTGTGTGTGTTTGTGTGTGTGTGTGGGTGTGTGTGTGTGTGGGTGTGTGTGTGTGTGTGTGTGTGTGTGTGTGGGGGGGGGGGGGTGTGTGTGTGTGGGTGTGTGTATTTTATCTGATCCGGATGGTTACTAATTCCTTTTCTTTATGGGTGTTACAAAGTTGACTAAATCCTCCAAAATTCAATGAAAGTGGTGATCAGCCATTTCATATGTTCAAATGTATACTGTGAAGGATATCATAAATCCTAAAGGATGTTAAATGATGTAAATATGCGTTTAAAGATCATATTTTTACTAAGGTTTTAAGAGGTGACAGGCAGCTTCTGTTTGGGGCAACATATGATGTGGCTTAGATTTTACTAATCCCTCCAAGGCCTGTCGCTCAACAGACATGAACATACAGGATTTATAGAACAAAAGAAAAAGGTGGACATCCACTGTTCAACTCACAGTGATTGATAGTCACTTCAAAGGAATCTGTCATCCCAGAAAAAAAAGAGAGCATTTGTCATTTGTTCAAATGCCAAAATGACCTACGTTTTCTTGACAAGGGCCTCTGGTGTCTGAGGGGTAATGGAAGACGTACTGCATCGTGGCTGCAGAAGGTCTTATGAAGGAGGTTGGGATGGATGGCTGTGTCAACAAAGCATTAGACCTTTTCGTTACCCATTTCCTTCTTACTGCCAACACTGATTTCATTTAATGTTTCTGTGATTTAACCAAGCCAAACCAGAACCATAGTGTCGAAATATTAGAAAATATTTTGATATGTACATTTCTGGAAGGCTTTTCATTCAAATGTACAATGAATTTTAAGCTCAAGTTTAGAATGTCGCAAATATAGAAATGCGAATTAACATCGTTTTCATTGACTGATTTTAGATCTAGAAACCGTGTATCTGTAATGCGTAGAAGAATTAGAGGCTGCGATTTAAAAATGCAACAAGCCGCCTTTGTCTTCTTACACATCTATGAGAGATAATGGAAAAAGGTCTTCAGGAATGTATCAGCTCGAATTGGCTATGCTTAATGCTGTATGAATGTTTTGCATGATGGGAACACTGCTTATCTAATGTAGATATGGATATGTGTAAATGCAATGTATTCTTTTATTCTTATCTGTTGTTTATGTTTGAGCTTTATTTGTCAAAACGAGACAAAATAAACTGAGACGCAATACTTATTAAGACGGATATGGATAAAAACAGGTCGCCAACTGGCCGTTTTAATGAAAAATATACTGCCTTCATGCTTTTAAGGTTGCAAAAAAGATGGAAAAAGGTCAGAAATCTCCCGGATGACAGCTGATCTATACTCCTTATGAGTTACTGTGTCTCTGGAGAAACAAATCGATCAGTTTCTGCCCAGTGATTGATTTGAATGTTGACCCCCCCACACCTCCTGTCAACTTTGCCCTTCACTAGAACAAACTGAGTGTGAAGGTAGCCACGCTAATCTGACTCTAATACTGACCAACCTTCTGGGAACCATTTAGAAACACATTTCATGGCATAATTCAACTTCTACCAAAGCAGGAGGCAACAACTGCTGCACCCTTGAGACCAGTAAACTATGCTAGTTCATTATTTCATACAAATAGCCTTGAAAACATAGATGTTGTAGGTGCCATAACGCTACTTAGCTCAAGTTCATTATTTATATTATTATTATTCGTTTACGTCACCTTTATTTGTTTGTTGAGCACTTCCGGTAATTGTCACATGGGTGTTGTTTGGTTATATAAGTCACCTGTTTGATTTCGATTGCACATGACAGAGGGTGAGCTTGTGCTGTCATTTTTTCTGTTGACCGTTTTGTCCATAGTTACTATGTTTTGATTTTGTTTATTAAATATCCCTAAAACTATATTGCTTCAATAAGGACTTTCTTTTCGAAAACGCGTCACAGTTTATAGCCAAGTTTAGCCTCTCGGCGACTCAAATGTAACTGGGGATTGAGCCGCCGCAGATGTCTAAAGCTGGTTGTTATTGATTGACCTTGATATTGTGTTAAGAGGGTTTACATCTCACATTTTTTGATGTATGTTTTATGTGAGGCAATTTGTAACACTGAGTCAAATGTCTCAACAGTTATAGGATGGTCGTAAAATACAGACAGTGATTATGCAACCCAGTCTCACGGCATTTCGTGTTATAGTCACGACATTTATTGATTCATGTTCACCAACACATCGAAGGGGGAAAACACAAAAGGATTGTACACAATTCAAACCAATCAATGTTGTTTAATTAACAAGGATAAACTGATGTGTTTAGTTGATGAGATACTGCAGATTACTATGCAAACTTTGAGACCAGAAATACTGTTTTCACCCCAAGCGTAATTCTGTTGATAGTTATTTCATATCACATTAACACCATATCCCAACGTGCATTGCGGCTAAAACATCCAATCACCGAGCTTCAACCATAGCTGAGGATCTTGGGTAATCAGTTCAGTGGGTGTGTATCGCCTACGTCTGTTTCCGGTGACTTTACTTTGAAATTCAGTTCCTGACGGACGGCAAAAAAGAAACAAAATCAAACAAATAAATAAAAACAAGGATAATTGTGTGTTATTGTTGAGTATATAACAGTGTGTTATTTAGAAAACAATAACAAATTAGAAGGAAACAAATTATAAAAAAATACAGCTTTCAGTATTCTGAGCCCAATTTATTTTCCTCACGGATGGCAAAAAAAGTCTGACATTATAGAATTTGAAATAAAAACAATAAAAGTGGCTTGATATTGAGTAATAAAATGTTTTTATGAACCACACAGCTTCCGGTCTTCCAAGACCCGACCGGACAAAAACACGAAACACACTACCAATAGAAATACATTGCTTTTAAAATCGTTCTGTGTGACACGAAAAAAATGGGGAAATCGTGTTGGTGAACACGAATCAATAGATTAAATGTCGTGACTATAACACAAAATGCCATGAGACTGGGTTGGATTATGATCTCATCAATAGTGTTGAGTGTTCTTCAATAGGCTATGCCATGATGTCCCCGTTGTTAATAAAGGTTCCATTTAAAGGAAAATAAATGACTTGCCAACACAGCATTGTACAAATTGGATGTCCTTTTTGGACAATTTTTTTTTGTAAAAATCAGCGGTGCGCTTGATTTGAGCCTGGAATGCACCGCTCGAACGGTCTATGATGACAGTTGACATCAGTCTAGGACCTATCTCCGCCCACCCCCTCACGCGTCCGTGTGCGTAGGACGGTCTAGGACCAAGCTAGCTGATTCTCCGCTCAAGAAAAGGCTGAGGTGAGGTAAGGTTTTGTGATGATCCTGTTTGCCGTTAAGTTTTTCATTTGTCCAGCTTTAAGTGTAATTTTATGGATAACATAACTATTTCTTGCTCGTATGGTAATGCATAATTATAATATTTTGAAGTGTTTTTGTTACTACTTGGATAAGTTATCAGGGCTCGTACGGGTGCTTGAAATCCTTGAAAATGCTTGAATTTTTACGAGGTGTTTTCATGACTTGAAAAGTGCTTGAATTTTGGGAATGGTGCTTGGATTTGAGATAAAGTGCTTGAAATTGTAAATGCTTTACTTTTACAATAAATTGTTGTCTGACTGAATAGTTCGCTTTTTAGATTAAAAGAAAATAAAGAAGTCGGAGCGCGCTTAGTTGCTTCGCTTCTACATAAAACAGCTCCGCTCCGGCCTTCCCGCGCTATGCGCGCGACCTGCAAGTGTTTTATTTGTGTGACCTGGGCATTCTAATGAGAGAATGACAGTATGCCAGGAGGTTGCTGTTTTAACGAGCGTTGGCTATCCGAAAAGAAATACAAGCTGTGGCTAAAACGAGGATCAACCCAACGATTCGCCTTCTGCACAGTTTGCCACAAAGAATTTCAATTATTCGCGATGGGAGAGTCTGCGCTGACGAGCAATATGAAAGGTAAGCCGTAGTAGAGCATTTTGGATTAGGCTAACGTTGCATGTTACGTTTGTTTAAGCTAGTAACGTTAGCGAACTCGATGTGGATTATTGCTTATGCAGGTGACAATAATAAAAAGGAGCGTACCTATGTCAGTATGTGCGACAGTCGCCATCCTGTGGTTTTCAGAGGATGAAGCACATAAAAGCAATGTATTTCTACTGTTAGTATTTTTCGTGCCTAAACTTGCTCCATCGAAATCAGTCACATTGACCCGAAGACACATTTTGAGTTATACACTGTTGGAAAGAGGATATTCCTAGCTTTCTAACGGAGGAAACATATTTTAGTTTGTATTAATGGTCTGGGGGAAGCTCGCGAGTGTGTGTTTGTGTATTTTTGCGTTTGTGTGTATTGTGTTAGTTTCCCGGGGAAAACACTCACAAGAAACACCGGCTGTTGTTATGCCTGCTTTGACGTAAAGTTACTCCGTTCTCCGCTTGTAATTATGCCGTTACAAGCTTCAAAGTTGTATTTATCATCTGAATTTGCCGAAACAAGTTTAATATTCTGAAAGCCAAGACTTTGTTTATTTGAAATCAGATGAAAACAAACTGTAACGGACCCTGCCGTGTTATCTATGATTACTATACGCCAGGGGTCAGCAACCCCTGGCACGCGTGCCAGCATTGGCATAACCAGTGGCACACTAGGAATAAGTGGAATAAGTGTGCAAAATATTTAAATTAATTTTCGGATCCTGAACGCGAGACCGCCGCCAGAGCTCGTCTCCCCGTTACCTGCAGAAGGAAGCCATGCACGCAACGCAGCCCCGCTCTCTTTATCTCCAGTTGACTTTCTGCCGCTTTCCTCTGTGGTGCAGTTCTGATCGTTTTACCACGGAGGAAAGCACTTCACTAATTGCAGTAACCATAAGGAGCTGTACAAATGCCGCAGTTTTTGCGTGGCTGTGTATTTAGTTGAAAGCCCAGTGGCGATCTGCTCATCTCTCATCGAAATAATATGCTACAAAGGGGCGGACTGGCCATCTGTGTGTTGAACTTTCCTGTCGGCTCCCAGACCGTAGTCGAGGAGGGCAGAAGCAACAAGCTTCAGGTTCAATAACCCACTTTAGCTTAAATGACTGGAGAGAGGCGAGCTCTTCTTGGGAGGACGTTGCATTTATTTAGCTGTTCTTCTGTTTCACAAAATACATCACAGACCTCTGTTTTTCTGCTTTCGCGTTTCACTTCCAGAAACATATACACGTTCCCTCACTGTCGCTCTACCATTCACAAACACACATGCACAAGCCGCACCCCTTTCTCTCTCTCTTAAAGGGAGAGCGATCTCATCTCACTCTGCATGACCCTAATATCATAACATTTGTGCTCTGGAGAATCACAGAACGGACGATCGTCCTTATTATTATGCCGTTTAAACCAACTATTTAAATGTGTTTTTTAAATTCGGCATCATGTAAGTTGCGCTGACAGGTCCACACACTGCTTCCCCGCAGCGAGGCTCCCCCGCCCTCCAGCTGATAGTTGACGAGCGTCAAGCTTTGTTTAATTGCAATTTGGTGTCCATTGAATGCTTAATAAATATATATAAAAGTATTGTAAATGCATATACAATCGTAGTCACTTCATATCGTATGTTAAATCATTGTTTTAATTTATGGCCTTGGTGCCCTGGCTTTTGGCCTTTGTGCCCTTAAAAAATTGACAACTCAAAAGGCCAAGTGGCCTTGCCCCTAAAATGACGAAATTCCAGGCCTGATGGCAACAGACAAAATATAAAACTCAAGGATTCAAGATGGAAGTCAACATGTCTAACTTAGTTTATAAAGTTTCTTTAAAGTTTCTTGAATCTGAGGTGTTTGAGGTATATGCCTCTAACACAGCTGAAAAAGCGGCAATGGGACCAGACGCTGTTCAGTCAAACTTTGCACTTTCAACAATTTCAAACTTCTTCTCTACCCTTTCAACCCTTGTTTGGCTACAAGGAAGCCAACAAGTAAAGAGATGCCAAATGCTTTTAGAGTGTCCATCTGAAAGTTCATAGCCTCAAGAAATAGGACGGTTACTGTATTTACTGGTGCTCCCTTTGGTGCCACTGAAGAAAGCATTAACGCTGATGAATGCTTTCTCTTGTGAGCATATCCATTCATATTCTGTATTGCCAGAGGAAACACATTGACATATATCAATATATATATATATATATATATTTCTATATATATATATAGCAAATTGTTAAATTGTGTTTCCATCTGTTGTTGTAGATATCTGCAGTGTATTGATATTTTTGACATTCCACTGTGTCAAGCTTAAGGTAAGGTGACTTTTTAAGCATTTCATATTTAAATTGTATGCAGCAGATCTATTTTAGTGTCATAACCTTATTTACAACTTTAATTTTATTCCTGTCTCTTTAACAGCTTTGTAAGATTGAATTCATAACTAATTGACCAGTTTTTGCTTTGTCAGGTTAAAGTTATTAACTTCGAAAGTTAGCACGGAGTCGAGCATATTCATGAGGGTTAAAACTCACTCAAGTATTTGAAATTCACCATCCTGTCTTTTTAATTAAGGGCAGGGAGACATCTTATCTCTGCTGTAATTAATCAGAAGAACACACTTTCTGCACTGCTGAATGAAAATGATGAGCATGTGTGTGTGTGTGTGTGTGTGTGTGTGTGTGTGTGTGTGTGTGTGTGTGTGTGTGTGTGTGTGTGTGTGTGTGTGTGTGTGTGTGTGTGTGTGTGTGTGTGTGTGTGTGTGTGTGTGTGTACATGTGTGAAGAAAATGAGAAAATCGACTACTCATCCCTTCAGTCCACTTATCTTTTGATATCACTTTGAACACTGTGGCTATTTGTGGAGAAGGTTTTCCCTTTATCAGCCAGTAATATAAGAGTTACTGTGCAAAATATGGCATATCCATGTTGAGAGTTTGTGTTTTCATATCATTTGAAATACATTGTACATTATGGAAATTGCAAAAGCATTGCATTTAGTAAAAAAATGATCTTATTATCTCAAGATGACAAATCATACAGTACAGCATGACTGAGATTGAAGAACAAATATCTTAATTATGATGATCAGGATAATTGATTGTGTTTTTTTTATTGAATAAGATGTTATATTATCATATTATCTAAAAAAGATCAAATGTTGTTCTCTCAAAATAACATGATAAGTAACCAGTTTTGATGAAGTGATAACCCAATTATAAAGAATAGTATATTGTTGGAGTGTGTGAGTTCTGTTGCTGTACATAGTTTAGCTGGTCATAAATGGGAAAGTCCATTTCAAACAATATCTCTATCAGAAAGAAAATAATTCTGTCCATGTTAGACCTTGATTGACATACACTCAATGCTCTAATCATGGGTAAGTAATATATAAGATATTTTCAGCTGAAATCAGGTGCTACACTACCCAGGGTGCATGTTCTTTTTCCATTATAACGTTTGTTTTAATGAATTATTGCAGATAGCGCAAAATCTCTTCTTGTGGTAATTAGATAATCATTCTGTTAATTTGTTTTCTTGACAGGAACTTTATTTTGTTTACAAGATAATTAATCTGTTATCTTGAGAAAATGAGCGTGTTGTTGTGATAAGATCATTATCTCTGTGAGGGACTGAGCTGGGAGGCATGAGGAGACACAGGAAGGGTTTTTAAAAAGGTGAGTTTTTTCACCCCAAAACAAAGGAAACAACTTGCAAAACATGCAATAAACATACAAAAGGCCAACTTTCCATGACTTAACTTACAGTTTGGGTGTTACGGAGGGGGCCTGCTACATTATAGGTTGTTAACTGTAATCACATTCGAGAAAATTGAGATTTTCGCTTGCAGACAACACCATAATTCAAACTAAGCACAAGGATAGAATTACCCTATTTCAATTAGTGTGTATGAAACGTTGTCCGCAGTAGCAGGAGAGGTTTTCTGATTTAGGCGAATGAGATAACAATTTTATCGATTTTTATATAGCTTGTATCATTGCTGAGTGTCCATCCAAGTGGTTACAGCAGATGATAACATTAACATCCCAGTTTTGATTATGGCATTGGGACAAATTGTTGCGATAGACGATGGATTGTCACAAAATCTACCCATTTCTAGTTATTTCTACTTTGTTCTACAAAGATTTTTTTTTTTTTTTAAACTAATATGTAATACTTTAAAATGTACCATTGGTTTAAAGAAAGAAATACAGTCTACAGTCTTTGAGTTGTGAAAAGCGCTATATAAATAAAATGCATTATTATTATTATTATTATTACATATATATACAGTATAACCAACTGTATACGCTTCTCTGGTTCTAGGAAGAACTATATCACTAAATTACAGCTCAATAATGCTTCCTGGTATAGCTCAATAATAATTTCCTCTTCATGACCCTTCTGGAAGGAAGATGAATCATCCACTACAAATTGCAACAGGAATGTATCCCCCACAGTCACAATTACAGGTGCATGCAGTAAATACCTCTGTAATTTACACAGGGTATCTCACTGCTCCTCGTATCAGCCAATCTTCTCATTTCGGAGGAATACTCTATGACTGCCAAGAAATAATAGGGCTGGCCCCTGTGTTAATTGCATTCTGAGATTCAGAATTATACAGCAGTTGGAATCTGAATAAAGTTATTTCCAAGCACCGACTGTGAGGATTCTTTGTGAATATTAAAAGATGGGATTATATAATGTGATACACGAATGTGATGAACACCGCTGGTGAAGGTAGCAGTGGAGGTCGGCCGATGATATTGCAGATGCAAACATTTGCTTAATCTCTTTCTGAACTTAATAAAGGGTGGTGTTTGTTTCTTATTTCACTGGATAGAGGTTGAGTAAATTATGTTTGTTTTGTTCTGCCATGGCTATTTATGCCCATGCTAGTTCATCTCTTTGTTAAAGAAACACACTAAATGAATTTTGAACACCAGGTTTCAAAAACAAACATTTCAAAAGCCATTTAAGGGCTGAGTCATCACCGTGTTTTATCAGACACCAACAGCTACAAAACAGATATTTGTTTATAGGAAAATGCAAGAAAAGCCATGAAATGCAAATATGAAAGACAGCATCTGTGGAGTGGTGTTGAATTTTAATCACTAAGTAATGGCAGGTCACCAAGAAGGTATTATGAACTACAAAGGCAGTGCTGCTGATGGGATGTTAAAATTAAAGAGAATTTGAACCAACAACCGTGTAGTTTAAAAAATGTTCAATTATCAAGCTTCAGAGTCACTTCACTCTTGCCGTCCTTGCTTCGTCAATCACATTATCGAGAGGAGCATTACTAAGCTAACTGGATATTGCCCATTTTCCATTATCTGGAATTTACACTGGGACAACAATGAACTGCAATTGCAAATTCAACAGGCGCCAAGCCAAGGGAATGTCACAGTGATGGTTCAAGGTACGACTAAATAACAGGATATCCAAACACGGCACAACCTTGAGTCTGAGAAGCTATTAGGATTGAGAGAAGCTTTGCAGGATGCAATACGTTAAACACTGATATACAGCATGTGATGCTCAGGCAAACTCATGCTATGAACAGTGCAATAGGACTTTCAAAGTTTGTTATAAATGCTGTTCCTAAACTTCATAGAGCAAATGTTTGAAATAAGTATATAACGTTCAATATTCCACAAAAATAGACCATGCATCTCTGATCCACTATGCTTTATTTAAGTTATATCTATCATTATTTATGGCTCCTTTACTCCCACACAGTTACTTTGGCTCTGGTTAGACCACTGCTCTGTTTTGCATGGAATGAGGCCAAATTCATGTCACAGCATTTGTTTCATTACTCGTTTCCGCCTTGTTGATAGCATTCTCATTAATATAATTAAAAGTTATAATTACGGCTAGTATTCATTTTTCCTGAAAACTTTGATACATCTACCTAGATTAAAAATAAAAACAACAAACACGAATGCCGCACACCACCCAAAGTCAGCGATATAAGGTAATTAAAATTCACATTTAATGCATAATCCACAACACTTCCTATGCACATACTTTTTAACCCTGGCATGACCAACCTTGCAGTCAAACAAATGTTAGATGACGTATATAAACTTCAATATTAGATGATGTGCCAATAGCGGGGAAACAATTGTGAAGTCAGGCCTAACATGCCTGTTGAGCCCTGAGCCTGTTTTTCAGGTCTCAGTCTCGAAAATGACATTCCCAGAACAAATTACTATAACTTCACTTCTAAAAGGGGTAAATTAATAATGTTTTTCTCAAAGCAATGATAAACCTGTGATTTGGATGTAGAAAAGTCAGAATCAATATAGATTGTTTTAATTTTAAAGTAAATTCAGATTGAACAAAGTAAAACAAATTAAATTATAGTGTCTTTCCAAAAAAATAAAAAATACTTATAGTGAAAACCACATTTGAATGATGGGATGGTAGACTAAAAGCTTAAAGAATCCAAACTATAATAAGTACCCTGTATCAAGATTGATGCAAAACAAGTGACATTTGACCTTTTTAGAGAGATTTAGAAAAAACACTTCTGGGGTCATTTGGGTGCATTTTCCATATCTCTGGCCCCCCTCGGTCGATTTTGATGATTGACATCTCTTTTTAACCGTTAGAGCCAATATAATCGAGGGGAAGTCCCTAAAATCCATCTAAACATTACCCATTGGTGAATGAGTGATGCGCAGCCAGAATGCCCCGGAACTGGAAGCTGCGATTTTTTACATAAAAATGGAATGATTGATTATCAGTAATCATTTCAGAGTGACACAGACAGACACATTGGATTAACCTATGGATTAACCTTCAGTAGAGTTTTTATTGTTTTAATGCCATTGAACACAAGTTTTGATCAGAATAACAGCTAAGGTGAGACGATCTCCCGTGAATGCTCCGTAATGCTACATGTTGTGATGTCTGTGTTTGCTTCCCCTGTCGCGAGTTCTGATCGCTCACGGATGATACCAATACCTATGTAATCTGTGGAATCTCAATCAATCTGTTTTAATCTGATATCTTGTATGAGCAGTTACGATAAGTAATAAGGGTATTTTTACCTTGAGTTCTGTGCTAAGTGCTCATTTTTTCGCTCAGGGCTCATTTAGACGCTTCTTGTGAGACTTGTGCTTTGTTTCGGTAAAAATGTTTCGTATCTCCAGTTAGCTGAGTTTCTTACCATTAAGTGAGTATGACACATGAATAGGTTTTTAAATATTAAGATGCCCTGAGACACAGTTTTGTGAAAAAATACCCCGCAGCCCCCTGTGCAGGGGGCTCTTGGGCTTAACAGGTTAAGTGCAAATGTTGACATGTCAGATTTAACATGAGTTTGGTTATATGAATCTAACAAAGGGGCAGTATATATTTTCCAACCTTACTCAGATGAGAGTGGATCTGTCAATCAAACACAGGTTGAAACCGTTTTAATACCGAGAAGGCAATTAAGAAGTTCATTACAATTATTAATTAATAATGCAAAACACGTTTCTGGGTGGAATATTTAAATTAATGTACAATTTATGAATCATTATTGGGCTAAGCTAAGCAAGTTATTTTATTTTGTTTTAAATATTATAAAAGTAAGTCTCATCGGTGTGTTGTGAATGTGTTTTTCTTACCTGAACTTTGGTGTAAATTGTTTTTTCCTACATTTGAACTTGACCATAAATGACCATGTTGGATGTTATGAGAATGTAAAAAAGTAAGACACCTAATGAAAACTATGCTCGTGTTACTAAATATAAAAAACAAACTGTGCACAGGTCTCACTCCCTATGAAACAACCTCTTTGTCATAATACACAGAGATGTCAGTTATGACTAATCCAAAATTAAAATATCCATGCATATACAAAAAGTAGTCTGTGTTAGTTGGCTATACATCCAATCTGTTATTTGTGGCACCAGCTGACATAAGTTGGCTATACAGTAAATTACCTTTTTAAGGATCAGATTCCTTGTTAGTGTCCTCTTTAATGCATTTTGAAATAAATAGAAGCTTGTATAATTTGGCGTAGAGTAGCTGAAACCTTTTCATATCAGAAATCACAATCAGTTTGTCTAAAAAAATAAATAAAATGCAACCAACTAATTAATGGATAATAACTGTGATGCTGTTGATGTAGATATTGAGTGTGAAATGTACTGTTGTTAAATCTGACAGTTGAATGGATTTGCACACCCATATTTGTGTGTTTGTTAGAAAAATGTTTTCAAAACACATTTAAGGTCATCAGTATATCTCGTTTGAAAACGAAGCCATATAATAATGAATAGATTTGTTTTTGGTCAGAACTGGATCCAGTGTTTTGCACTTTTATTGACATTTTTCAAATGCCCAAAACATTTTTTTAATTGTCAAAGTATAGGTTTACTTATGAGCAGCAAGGCGGGTGTTTTCAATATTGTTATAATCATTTTAAAAGCTTCACCTAGAGTTTACCTGGCAGACTCGACCATTTTGTGTGAGCGCATTGCAGTACCACCCTTGACCACACAAAATGACCTGCTTCAACAATGGGATTAAAGGGGGCGCTCTTTGGCCTATTTGAAGAAAATATGTACACAATTAGAAAATAAATAAGCCTTAAATACAGTTTGATTAATGTTAAAGTGGACCTATCATGCTATATTTGAATAATATAGTGTAGGACCATACCTATATAAGGCATATTCATACTTTTATTTTTCAAAATACCAAACAGATCATGCATTTTAGCCATTCCTCATTTCGCTCAATTTAACACTGTCTTTTCATGGGCTGATTCTGTGAGAACAGCACCATCTACAGGCCCGGCATATGTACTACAGCGTCTGAAGCGCTTTTGAACGGCAATGTCCGTGGCTGTCTCCTCCTGATTGGTGGAGTTGGCCCAATAGCCGTAGCGCCACCTCTGTGACGTAATAGAAGTGTTCAAATCTGGATAAGTTTGTATCAGATCCGTTGCAGCCCCTTTTTAAGAGATTTGGGTATGGAGGAAAATAGAGAGGGTTGTGTTTTCTGACACTTGGTGAGTTCCCTGGAACACCGGGGACACATATTCATGTATAAAAGAAGTACAAAAGTGCATTTTGCATGATAGGTCACCTTTAAATGAAAAACGAAGTATTTAAAACAAATAATGAGTAATGGGATAGGTGGCGGTCAGTTACTCTCATGTTACTGTGAGACTCGAAGTGGTCAAGTTAACCTACACTTTACTTACAGTTAAACCAGGGCTCTGCAAGATTTTTTGTCTGGAGCCGCAAAACATATTTCATAGCTTGATAGCTAATAAAGTTGTATTTATTGTTATATCAGACAAAAACTACAGTTTTTTTGCATTTATTAGCAGTGGTTTTTTTCCTGGAGGCCAAGGGAAGCTTCCCCTGTTTTTTCGGATTGTATTTATAATTTTAATAAATAAATAAAAACACTTCGTTGAGTTTCGGAAATTCTTTGTTGTGTGTTGCTGCCGGCCCGTCTCTCACCCATTCTCATTGAGTATTTTACAAAGAGTGAAACAGCGCCCCTCTAGATGTTATGGTGAAACAGTAGATTGCACTCTCTGTTGCGAGAGGAGGCCAGCCGAAATTTGCTTCCCTTGGTGAAAAAAAATGGAGGGATTGACCAATCAGATGAGGCTCACGTCATGCCCCTGCCAACCTGTGATTGGTCAGGGCCATGCCAAGGGAAGCCAGAGGCGGCTGGCTTCCCTTGCCTCACAATCCAATCAAATCGCATCAACTTAGTGGTGCAGTGACGCGTCCCAAAAAGCGGAAGTAAGCTGCGCTCGGTTTCCCTCTACAAAATGGTTATGGCTAGAAAGGATCCGTCTAGTGTAAATATGACGTCACGTTCTCGTTGTAACTCTCGTTCTATATCGTATAAGGCTTCGCCCTCTAAGGCTATCGCTATTGGGTAATCCCTCCTGCACGTGTGCAGCACTGACAGATTTAATCCACGCCCACCTATGACGTGGGCCCCACCTCCGGGCTCACTTCCGTATAAATAGGAAGTAGGCCCTACTATCTACTCCCACTTTTCTTCAGCACTCCGTTGCAGAAGCATTGTCAGGCAAAAACAGTTCTGTTAAGAGCTACTTACCGTAACACAAGCATTCCTCCTAAAAAGCTTCTGTTTTCCGGTAAAATGGAGACTGGACAGGAAAGTCAAGGCTGTGTCAGGGATTGCCTCGTATGCGGAACGGGCTACATTATGAGTTTTGACAGGCACTCACAGTGTGAGTCCTGCCTGGGATTAGAGCATGCGAACGCTGCTCTCAATCCCGGGGTGTCTTGCTCGCATTGTGCCCGTCTCCCGCTGGCCCTCAGACAGCAGAGAGCGGACGCTCTCGCGACTGCGGCCGCCGAGGACGATTGGCACGTCCAGGAGGAGTACTCCGGGGACAAAGCCCTTGATTTCCTGGATCCGAGTGGAGGGCACGAGTCGGACGACTACGTCCCCTCCATTCAGGGATCACCGGGTGATTCCCCCATCATCTCTCCCCTCCGGACGGAGGAGACAGGTATGGGGCCCGGTGCAGGGCCGGTGTACGTCCCAGTGATCCCTATCTCCGGCGCCACGGCGTTGCCATCGATCGGTGGGATCCTCCTAGAACTTCCGGAGATTATATCTAAGGCGGCCGCCTGGAGAAATCTCCCTGTTCCCCTAGCTCAGGAGAGCTCACCGCCGGATGATATGTCCGGGGTGTTCTCCCGGGTGCACAGGGTTAGGACTGACCCGATCTGGCCACGCTTCCCGGCCATAAGGAAGTACCAGGAGGGGGCAGCGAGGGACCCTGGAGCAATGAAAGCTCCGATAGGGACATACGTGCCCCTCACGAGAGTGGAGGGATTCACGGACGTGAATTTCCCGACCGTGCCTCCTCTAGAGCCGAACCTCACGGCATTCTTTGGGGCTAGGCAGGCCAACACGGTTTCCGGACGGCAACCCATGTTGGCTGCCGCCAAAGATCGGTTTGTCGCTTGACAGACTGACCTCATGCATCAGTGTGCGTTCCAGGCGTCGGCGGCGGCAAACAATATAGCGTTGCTGTCAAATTCCATGGTGGAAATGTCAGAGCAGTCTAAAACCATGTCCTCAGTGGAGGCTGAGGAGATAGGTAAGGCGGCTAGTACTGCACTTACCCTGTGCGCAGCAGTCGCAGTCTCGCAGGCGCGGATTGCGACATGGGCGACACAGGTTCAACGGTACCTCTGGCTACAGCAGGGGAATATACCGGAGGGTGCAGGAAAGGAGCTGCTGGAGGCGCCAGTCAGTCCGGACGGACTGTTTGGGCCACAGTTCCACACCATGGTGGAGTCTATGAAATCTGCCGCGGAGCAGGCAGAAGACATAAGGCGTCACGCTAGCTGGCTTCAGGACAAACGTCCTCAGCAACAGCAGCGACAGCAACGACAGCACCCGCAGCCCCCGCAACAGTCTCAGCGAGGGCAGCGCGGGCAACGGCGAGAACAGCAACGGCGTCAGAATCGCCCTTCGGCAGCTGCAGGGGCTCCGTCCCAGGTCTCCGCTCCTCCGCCACAGAGACAGGATCTGCAGGCGTCGAGTCGGAGGGGAAAAAGGAACCCCCACTCCTGGTCTGCTCCTCCGAGGGAACCTCCGAGGAAACAGAACCGAAGATGACTCTTTGGGGGGGTTATGTGGGAAGAGAGAATTTTGAATAAAAACGATTCAAATCTCAACAGTGTGTCTGTAGCAACTGTGTCTCACATGTCCCCCACACTAGTCAGGCCGGCTGCCATTAATCTATTGGTTAAAAGGCAGCGGGACTTGTTGCATATTCCATCTGTTTTTTCCTTTTCGGGTAAAAGACAGAAGGACTCGCCGTTTGAGCCAGCTGTTTCTAATCTGTCGGTTAGAAAACAGCAAGGCTCGCTGTATAAGCCTGCGGTATTTAACCAGTCGGTTAAAAGACAACAGGGCTTGACATTTAAACCGGCTACTTCTATCCTTTTGGGTAACAAGCAGCGCAGTTTTTTCTCTGTTCCAGTTGTGCCTACACACAGTCGTATTAAGCCTAGCGCGGCTATTACGCACGAGGTGAATAGCACTGCACACACCTCCACGAGTTGGAGCATAAACCCGCCTCAGGGTCCTGTTGATGAGTCTTCTCCTAAACAGAGACAGGTTGAGAGCCGGTATGTGATGCAGCGTGTGGAGACCCCTTCAAAGCCCTTTAGGGCGGGGCCCCCCTTGGGTTGCTTCACGGGCAACGGCGGCAAGGGCTCTGGCATGGCTTGTCACCATGACTACCACAACACAACAAAAACAGGTATGCCCGCTCTCAGAGCGGTGCTCAGAGTGGAGGCGGTTATGTTTAATGGACGGATGGATGAGCAGGCTGATCAGCAGAGGGTACTCTCTGCAATTTGCCTTACCCCCCCCCGCAGTTCGAGGGGATTCAGGAAACGCTCCTGTCATCCCAAGAACAGTGTCTTGCGCTCCAGTCAGAGCTGCGGAAACTCCTGTTAAAGAAAGCAATTTCCAGGGTTCCTCAGGGGAAAGAAAATCGGGGGTTTTTCTCCCGTTATTTTCTTATCCCGAAAAAGACCGGGGGGATGAGACCCATCCTAGATCTGTCAGCATTCAACAGGGTGATAATGAAAAGACCGTTTCATATGCTGACAATCAAACAGGTAATGGAGTGTGTTCACCAGGGAGATTGGTGCACCTCCATAGACCTGAAGGATGCTTACTTCCACATAACCATCATCCCAAAACACAGGAAATTCCTGCGTTTTTCATTCCAGGGAATAGCGTACCAGTTCAATCGACTGCCGTTCGGATATTCTCTGGCTCCACGCACTTTTTCAAAGTGTGTAGAGACGGCGCTGGAGCCGCTACGCAGAAGAGGGATGAGAGTGTTATTTTATCTGGACGACCTGCTATTGCTGGCCCGCTCCAGAGAGGAAGCTGCTTTACAGACGGTACAACTTGTATCTCACCTGTCAAGCCTGGGTTTCATAATCAATTGGGAGAAGAGCTGTCCTCTTCCCTCCCAGGTTATCATATATCTGGGGGTGGAATTCAACTCAGCCCGCATGAGAGCACGACTCTCACAGCGGAGAGTGGAGGATCTGACAGCTCTCCTCGGGCGCGTCACACCCGGCAGGGTGGTGACAGCCCTCTCCGTGATGCAGCTGTTGGGCATGATGTCAGCTGGTCACGTGGTGATCCCCCTGGGTCTCCTTTACATGAGGAGACTTCAGAGAGGGTTTATTCGCCTGCGCATCGACCCCGTGCGTCAGAAGAGACGCATGGTGTACATTCCTCTGTCCGTAGGTTTAGATCTGACCTACTGGAAAAATCCCCACGTCCTGTCAGTGGGGGTTCCCCTCGGCAGAGTGACGTCACACACCTCGGTGTTCACAGACGCATCGCTCTCAGGGTGGGGAGGAACATGCATGTCGCAGGCAGTGGGGGGACAGTGGCCGCCTCACATGTCCCTTCATATAAACGCGCTGGAATTACTCGCCATATGGAAAGTAATCCGGCACTTCGCCCCGTTGCTGTGGAATCATCATGTGTTGATTCGAACGGACAACAAGGCAGCAGCAGCATACATAAATCGTCAGGGAGGTGTACGATCAGCGCAGCTGCTGGACACAGCCAGGAGGCTGTTGTGCTGGGCGCGCACACACGTACTCTCTGTCAGAGCAGTATATATTCCCGGCGAGCTGAACAGAGGGGCAGACCTCATGTCCAGAGGAGGTCCTCGACAAGGGGACTGGAGCCTCCACCCCGAGCTGGTCTCCCAGGTATGGAGCAGGTTCGGAAGAGCGGAGGTAGATCTGTTCGCTGCACGCGGGAACGCGCAATGTGCTCTCTGGTTCTCCCTGAGAAGGCAGGATCACCCCCCTCTGGGGGTGGACGCGTTCGCACACAGACCTTGGCCCAAGGTGTTACTGTACGCTTTCCCACCAGTCCCTCTGATCCCTCGGTTCCTGGACCGAGTGCAGGAGGAGCGGCTGATAGCGGTCTTAATAGCCCCGGAGCGCACGGGAGCGTCCTGGTTCCCCGGCATACAGCGGATGCTGTCAGGGAGACCGTGGGAAATTCCATGGCGGGGGGATGCTCTCTCCCAGGTGGAGGGAGCGATCCACAGTCACCCAATGTTAGGCCAACGTTTGTGGGCATGGCCCCTGAGCGGGAACACTTAGAGAGGCTTGGCCTCTCTCAAGATGTTGTGAGTACTATTCAGGGGTCTAGGGCCGCGTCCACCAGGGCGTCTTACACAGCCAAATGGACAGCGTTCCAGCGTTGGTGTGTAGGGAAAGGCTTGGACCCCGTTACGTGTCCCCTGCCTCACGTGCTGTCATTCCTCCAGCTGTTGCTGGACAGGAATTTGGCTTATAGCACGATAAAAACATATGCCGCTGCCATTTCTTCATGCCACGTAGGTTTTGAGATCAGCACGGTGTTCAGTCACCCTCTGACAAAACGTTTTCTACGAGGAGTACAGAGACTCAGACCGGTGTCACGCGCTTTAGCGCCTCAATGGGATTTGGCTTTAGTGCTGCGCGCACTGGGTAAAGCTCCTTTTGAACCATTAGATCAGGTTCCCCTGAAGTTTTTGTCAGTCAAAGTAGCTCTGCTCTTAGCTCTGACATCAGCTAAAAGGGTGAGTGACTTGTCTGCTCTCTCGGTGGCTCCGTCGTGTCTCCAGATCCAAGGAGATGGCAGCTCAGCTGTATTACGCCCGAACCCGGCGTTTATGCCAAAGGTGATAACAAGCTCTTTTAGATCAAGAGTGATAACCTTGAAGGGCTTCTTTCCCCCTCCTCACATATCGGAGGAAGAAGCCACTTTTCATCTCCTCTGTCCCGTGCGCGCGCTGGCAGGCTATATTGCACGCACGGCTGCTTTACGCAAATCCCAGCGTCTGTTTGTACATTATAGAGAGCGCTCATTAGGGCAGCCTCTATCTACACAGCGCCTGTCACACTGGCTATGTGAGGCGGTGTCACAGGCGTATGTCTCCTCTGGGTTGGATCCCCCGGAGAACATTAAAGCGCACAGCACCAGGGGAGTTTCAACCTCTACGGCGTTGCACGGAGGAATGACACTGGAAGACATTTGCACGGCTGCATCTTGGTCTTCACCCTGTTCTTTTATTCGTTTTTATTTGAGGGATGTCTCCCATTCCTCTCTGACACATTCAGTGCTGAATAGCCTGTCAGAATGAGTAATGTCGGGGTTTTTTAATTGCGTGCCCTCTCTCCGGCCGGTAGGCACTTAGAGAGCTGCCCTTTTTCCCCCTCTCTTGATCGTTTTATTTAAAGGAGACTCGGTCTCTATCTCTTATAAACGATAGGTAGCATAAGTAAGCCTACCCTCGTTCCCTTATGGAGAATATTCATTTTTTAAATGATATATTCCCTGGGAATGTGATGCTCCATTTTACGCAGGACGAAATGGACATGGGTTATTAACTGAGTAGGTGTGTTTTGTGCTTCTGGTAACGGACGGAACCAGTGGGGCGTAGACTACATCCTGCTTCGCCCTTAACCCAATAGCGATAGCCTTAGAGGGCGAAGCCTTATACGATATAGAACTGGGGTTACGTAATGTAACCCAGCTTCTATGAGTATAGGCGCAGCCCTCTAAGGGTCGGGCCCCACTGGCTCCGCGAATAGCTGAAGAAAAGCTGTTTGTGTGGGAGTAGATAGTAGGGCCTACTTCCTATTTATACGGAAGTGAGCCCGGAGGTGGGGCCCACGTCATAGGTGGGCGTGGATTAAAATCTGTCAGTGCTGCACACGTGCAGGAGGGATTACCCAATAGCGATAGCCTTAGAGGGCTGCGCCTATACTCATAGAAGCTGGGTTACATTACGTAACCCCAGTTGTAATTGGAGCGGCTCGGAAACACATCTACAGCAGTAACATGATGCAACATACAAATTAATGCAGCAGCAATATTAATAGAGACATAATAGTAAAACACTGCAAGGGAAAATTTTATTGCACCAGGAACTAACGTTGACTTGCCTGTGAATAAAAAATAAACCATAGTATTGGTGATCTACAGTGTTGTCATTCTTCTTTGAACACCAGCAAGACCGCTAACACCCTATTTCAACAATCACACTCCCTGTAATTGACATAATTAATAGATAGTTTAGCTTCTCATCATCATTTGCTGTGGCCCACTGATGTTAACGATCGTAACTGAAAGGCTGCCTGCCAAACGTAAACATTCAGCCACGTGACATTCAGCTCTCGCGAGAGTTTTACACAAGACGGATCCTTTCTAGCCATAACCCGACAAAATAGCAATGAGATTTCTCCATGGGATTTTGGAAAATAGCTCGAAAAAAGGTCAATGGAAAACGAACCTGTTAGGTAAATGCACGTTTTGTTCAGTCGGATAATATCCACATGTCTACCCTACTTTTATAATTTTCGAATCATAAATCTAATCGATAGAAGATAGATAGCGTCACTGCACCACTCTCACCGCCGTTAGAAAGTAGCAAGCAACTGAAGCAAGTGCAATTATGGAGGGTGGAGATTCGGAGTATTTAATCAAAAATAATTGTACTAAACTTCCGCTGCAGCAGCAACAACAAATACAATCTGATGACAGGCCAATGCCCAAACTGGAGCTGTGTACAGCGAGGAACAAAAGAGCGAACCTGACGTAAAACGTTGAAGGTCTCCTGATTTAGTTTGTGAATGAATGCTTATTAGAGTTTCGGCTGGAGGGCGCGTGCGGACCTGTCGGTCAGATAACAGGCGTGTGTAAGTCCTGCATCTGTATGATACAAATGTGTGTAAAATGATACCGGGCGCTGTAATCACTCATCTGGTTACGTTATTACATTGACCACCCCCCCCCCCCCCCCCCCCCAAAAGAAAGGACGTATTATTGGCTTCCCCTAATTTTTCCCCCACGCCACGCTACTGTTTATTAGGCTATTTATTACATTATATAAAACTGTTAACCTCTAATAAGAAACAAATAACTCCTATAAGGAGATTTAGCAGCTCAAGTTATTCGCCTGCAAGAAAAGGCGCTAGCGCGGGACCGTAGCAGGATGTGACGCATATTTAGTTGACCTAATTAAAACCGTTTTGTTTTTTATTTATGTGTCACACAGTATCACCTCAAAATACAAGATATGAAACATTTTTTTTGCAACCGTGCAACAAAATATAAATAGTCCTACAAATACTTTTATTTTATTTCCTTCTTATTTTTGTCTAAGCTCAAGGGAGCCAGAGCAGGGGGCTTAATAAAGGGCTGCATGCGGCTCGAGAGCCGCGGGTTGCCGACCCCTGAGTTAAACTAACAAGTTATAAAAAGTCATAAAACAGTCGGGAGAGTTAGCTAGCTTTTTGAATATAGATTGTAGATGTAAGCTAGTTTAGAAGCGTGGTGGAAAGAAACAACAACAGCAACACGTCTTGCAGTGAGATACTGTGACATGAAAATCAATCATATTCGCCTCCAACGAAACAACTGGAATCTTAAATTATCGTGAGTAAAAAAAATATTTATTTGCTGGATGTGTCTTGACTGTAACTGTATGCAATATAACTTCCTGTCTAGTTGTTGATGTTTTGTTCAAATGTGGCCTGTTTGCTTGGACACTTGTGTGTTGTCTCAGGGTGTGTGAATTATAATTTTCCAATTGTGTGTTTCTCAGTAGTCTTTTATTCACTGTCTCTGGTGTGTGAATATAGTGTATTCTGTGCATTAATTGATTGTTGCTTCAGATGCAGTAGGCTATTGCCCTTAAAAAAGGCTTTGTATTCTATGCCAACTAGAGATATTTATCATATTTTGATGCATGGATAAATCATATTGCTCTCTCCAATAAACCTAATATGATCTTTAGTTTAAAATGTCCTTAAAGAGATACGAGTCTGTGTAAGTCGTGTATCTATGATATGTGCATTATTTCCTTTTTATCAACATGTTATCTCAATGCAGTCATGTACTTTTGCTAAGGTACTACCAATTGTATTGATTGGGGTTAAACTCCTTATTTAATGTTGGCTTTGTTTTCACAGTTGACTCTCGAAGGCATAGTTTAATGGAAAGCAGCAGTTGCATTGTGTTGCTCTTTGTATTGTCTATGTTAAAATAAACTGTTGGACCATCAGAAGCTATGAACCATCTGTAGGTGGTGCACTTGAATACTAAATTGTAGCACTAACCTTGACCAGTTTCCAATTTACTGGAGCTCTGGTTCTATGATTGAATGATCTTGGCTTGGTTAAAGGTCCCATCTCATGGCCATTTTTTACTGATCATAATTCCATTATTGAGGTCTACTAGAATAGATTAACATTGTTCAATGTTCCAAAATCACATTGGTTTCTCACACAGCATCTCTGTATAGTATGTGTATTCACTCTCTGTCCTACATGGCTTGTTGGAGCTCCTGCCCCCCCCCCCCTCCCTATGAGCCCACTGTGCTCTGATTGGTCAGCTCGCCCACTCTGTTCTGATGAGTCAGTCCACCACCGTAACAGCGGAACATCAGTGATTATGTGTCACAATGGCGTCAGAAACCAGAAAATGACACCAGTAAGGACAAACAGATGAGAATGCTGCGTGGGGTCTGGGTGCCGTGTTGGCGGCACGTTGCGAAGCTCGCTGCTTCCCCCTTTGGTGTCATTTCCTGGTTGCTGCGTGGGGTCTGCGAGACAGCGAGACACCGCGAAACTCACCTGAACTCAGCTTGAGTAAAAACAGCCTGGCTGTGAGTCTGTGTGTGTGCTCGGGCTGAGTTCAGGCTGAATTTCGCGTTGTCTCGCTGTCTCAGGCTGAATTCAAGCTGAGAAATCCGCGGCTAAGATAAGATAAGGCTGAGTGAGTGAGTGAGTGAGTGAGTGTGTGTGTGAGGAGCTCCACGGATTGGTCCATTTGGACCTGGGCATGGTCACGTCACCATACTCAGGAAGAAAGAAATGGAAAAAGAGAAATCTCCAACGAGGCGTTATGGGTTAGCATAGACAGGTCTTTCCTGTATTAGAGTTTTACTCGCTACAGGGTGTACTTTCAGGGTTTGAGACTTTGCAGACCGTTTACATGCATAAAAAGCGACATAACACACAAGGGGACGGGTAATAACCTGACATGGGATCTTTAAGACATAGTTTGGTTCTTGGTTGACTCTGATTTCAGGTGTTGAGCATTCATGCCCTTGTATTTGTTTTATTTCTTGCTAAATCACTTTGCTCTTAATTGTATACACAAATTCAGTTGGTTTTGAAGTTTAAGAAATGTAATAAATACTGATTTAATTAACAGATAAAAAAAGAAAAGAAAACCTTTAAAAGAGAAGACTAAATTAAAGGAACAACAAATAAATCACACTGACTGGGTAGTTAGATACCTGTAGATTTATCCAATGGGTACAAGATAAATTATGGTTCTAGTGTTGGTTAAACACTCACAAAATTAAACTTGAAATGTAAATGTAAATTTTCCTAGAGCAAAAAATGCACATGAAATAACCTGGAGAAGAGTGTTACTGGTATAATGCAGCTCACAAAATAAATAAATAGCGCTTACCATTTTCCTTAATGATATTTAAAAAATGCATTGAAGTGCATTCTGGACGCACTACAAGATGCTTTTTATTGATTTCTTATGAAGTCATATTTCACAGTTTTTACTCAAAGTGTTAGTTGGTTCAGTTATTCTCCTATTTCTTTCATGTGAGCTCAGTGGTGTCCTTGCAGAGTTGTCTGTTATTGCACTACTTCATAAGTGCCAGAAAGCAAAAGGACTGACTCATTAATTCCTGCCTTGCTGTGCGAGGACAAATGCGGCCAGAATAAATGGTATCATAAACAAGGTATTTGATGATCTATTTAGCAATATTTCCTGTTAGACTCAATCCCTTTTCTGGGGTGGATTGTATAGTGCACAGCCTCATAGACAAGACTACAGCGTCTGGGCTAGTTTATATATTCAGGTGGTTGTATGAAGAAGACAGCATACAGATGCCTTTCAAGAAAATAAGCTTTTCTTGTTTGTGTCTTTTACCAATGTTTGCTTTTCTTCTCTGTGTGTGGTGGGAGCAATTACTGGAAACACTTCAAAGCCATTGTGTGCACCACAGTTGGGGGGCTTACATTAGGGATACACTATATACCTCTACCTGTACGACATGAAATACAGAGACCATTAAAGTCTCCAATAAAGCAGCATTCTTTCACATCATTGGTTCAGGTCTATGGTCAAATGGGAACAAAGAAAACAAATCCAGCGAATCGACATCCAGCTGCTTTTATAGGTGCAATCAGTGATTCTGCTTTTGGTGCTAGATGCGCAACATTGCAATGTTTCGAAACACGCCTTGTCCTGGGGGGTATACTGCGAAGCAGGATTTTCGCTTGGCCGGCTAACTTCAGGGAAAACTCGGGGTTTCCGGTCCTACGAAGCTGGTTCTCTTTTTAGCAGGCTAGATCTCCATGGTAACTTATGCTGTGCGGCTAACCTGCCCCGGAGCAGGTTAGGTTGCAGGCTAAGAGCTCAACTCAGTGAAAGCACTGCCTGCTGACCAATCAGAGCTCAGTGTGCGGAGTTTAAAGCGATCAGGTCATATTACAGGAGAAAGGAAATACAGAAAAACTGCCGTTGCAGGAAAGACGGCCGGCAAAAATCACGATTGTGTGAACGTGAACATTAATAGAATCACCTCCCATCTTCAGAGCAATCTGACTAGTATAACATTAGCGTTAAGAAAGCTTATTTAAATATCTGCCACAACATAAGTAACCGGATCAGAGTAACATTCACCCCCTGATCCCACCGGAAGCGTCTGCGCTGTGCTACGGCTGCGCCGCGATGCGACCTCCTCCTGCGTCATAACCCACCAGGCGCGTTTCAAAACATTGCGGAAGCGGAGCGTCGTGTATGCAGCCTCGCAGTTGTTGTTGATTTTGGAATATTTCCTGGACATTTGTACTTCTAGGCTACGTAGTTAAATGGTTTATGTTTGTGTCTGTTTAAATCGTGTTTATTGTTGTTATTTCCTATTTTGTTGTGTTCTAGACTACAGACATAGTTAATAATAATTGTAATATTCCAGTTATAAACGACATGAATCAAAGATGTGTTGCTGTATTTTAGTGGTAAAAAAATATGCATTCATCATCATAATTATTCCATATATATATAATTTACAGTGCCTGTAAACCGGAGGAGAACGCTGGCATGTATTCTCCAACTTGAAAGACTACGGGGGGGTGGGGGGAGGAGAAGGAGCCGGTTTTGGGTGCACCCCCTCAACCAGCAAAGGAGACAACAAGGTGATTTTCATCACCTCGTGGCTGGACAGCCAACAACATCACCAATATTTTCGGATGAACGTTCCACTTCCCGCCTGCGCTGCGCTGCGTCAAAAATAGGATTCATCCTATATTTTAGAAATGCCTTGCGGCGAGGAGCTTCTGGGACGCTTCGAGCCACGGCGCGGCGCAGCGGGTCTGGTGGAATAGCATCCATTGACTAGAGTGGCCGCGATCGCTATAAACGCCACAGCCGCAGCGCAGACGCTTCCGGTGGGATCAGGGGGTCAGTACAGTCCGCGGCATATCACATCATAACGTATCAGTATATTTCCTTATCTGAGTCAGCTGAGCCGTATCTGGCCGTGCAACTCAGTGTCACATACTGTATGCAGAAGTAATATACGCTAGTAATAATACGCTTTCATAAATAACACATTTGTTCTGCAATAATATGTTTTATGTTTCCTGTAATTTTTGTTAGGAAAGGACATGCCTGAAAGACAAGACATTTTCTCCTTCTCTGAGGGTCAAGAAGAACATCCAAGAGGAAAATTAAAAGCTGATGCTATGAGATTTTAAGACCAGTACACTAAGAAACTACTTTTATTATAAAAACAATCAGCTGATCGAATGCACCTATTTCCACATCTACGCTCCATCAGCTAATTATTTCTATTTGCCTCGCTTTATGAGCTTCACATTACTTGTGCCTTGTACCGCAGAGTTTGCAACGTCACAAATAAATGGGGCCAATCTTCAGTCAGAGGTGAATGTGTAATCTAACATTTTCAGTAGGAGTAATGGACAAAAGGAGTGCAAATACAAATATAATTTATTGAAATGTCAACCAAAACTTAATCAAACATGTTTTAAATAAAAAGCACATAAGGACAGAAGGTGTAAAACTATTAAATGTACAAGTAAACACATTTAGTCAAATAAAGTGACAGACTAGGCCTGTGCAGTTGGTATCAGCTTTGCCCAGATGGGCTCCTCCATCAGGCCTGGTCCCCCTCGCTGAGGAAAGACCCTCAGTCTTCTCCGGGCCAAACAAACAGACAGGACATTCATCACACGGAGGTTTCTCCCTGAAGTCTCTGCAGTTTTCTGGACACCACGCTGTCTCAGTCCATCCACACTGAATATGAGAGGGGGAAATGAAAATAACAAATGCTTTAGAAAATAAGAAACATAAAGTTGACTGTTGAGTTGCTACATTTTTTTAGATTGTCAATACTATTACTGTATAACTAATATATCAGGTTAAGAGGCACATTCAAATAAAGATTGGTCTTTAAATGCATGTTGTCTTTTGAATTGTTTGTCTAAAGTCAAGGATCTAGAACTGGTACTTAGTTTTAATGATAGTCTGTTTATTATGCTGTTTGGAGGAGGCCTCACAGGTAAGAGCACTAACTAGCTACCATCACATGTACCTTAGCTTGACTTAAATGTATTAAACGTATAATTAAGTGATATCAAAATATAAATAACTAATATCATGCAAACATATTAATATTTGCTGGATTCCAGTGTTGAATCTAGCACAATTGCATACAAACGTTAAGGGATTTTAAGATTCTGAAGTATTATGCTAAAAACTCAATAACTTAGATTATTATTTATAGTTTTGCTGAGTAGTTTCATGTCCGCTTACCTTAGAAACGTAAAATGCCACGGTAGTGTGCAGATGGGGAGCATGTCAGCTAGCTCTGGAACTTTCAGCTCGGTGGCAGGAGGTCCCGCCTCGGCTCCGCCTCTTTGCCCTTATTTGGAGCAGGCTGGAGAAGGCGGGAGTTGAACTCTGACGTCACTGCCGAGCCGTTCGTGGCCGACTCCGCCTGCTAAGGGCTTCTCGGCAGAATCCTATGGGTGATGTCACGGACCCTACGTCCATTTATATATACAGTCTATGGCAGGGGTATTCAACTAGATTAGGAAGGGGGCCACAATTGTAAAATGTCTTGAAGGCGAGGGCCACAAGACTGACAATGAAAATGAACAAATGCCATTGTTATTGTACAACCAACCATGCAATAATAAATTATTATTATTATTATTATTGATATTGTTATTATTATTGTAGTAGTAGTAAAATAGGCAACCAAAATAGTAATGTAGGCTACTGTGGCAGATTTGTGGTCTGCTGCGGAATATAAGGAGGGAGAGCGAGACGCAGTCGGGTAAACGGATATTTATTTCACACAAGGTTCCCGAGGTGGCTAAAACAGAACAATCCCTCAACGGGCAAATGATAACTGGCAGGGGTCTGGATTCTCGTCCTGGCGTAACGTTCGTCTTTCCGTCTGTCCGCCAGTCTCCTACTGAGAGAACAAAAACACACGTGGTTAAATACCACCGCATTCCTATCATTCTAATCCACTTGACAGCTACGTCAATCCCAGGCAATTAGCCGCTCCGCCCCCTGCTTTACAACCTGCCGCTAAACCACGCCCGCCCCCCCATACCACAGCTACTTTATTCTAATGAATCCATATAGATTTGTGTATTATAACACCAAAATGCTGGGTGGCAACAAATACCAGAAAACAATGCTAGGCCTAGGATAGCAAATGCGATCAGTAAGAGGCAGAGGAGGCCTAGAAGTCCGAGATTAACAAAGATGCAAGCATAGGCAGCGTCCCATCATTACAAAATAAATGAAAATAGAAGCTACCTGACAAATCAGTGTGAGAAGTTGCATTTCCGAGCCATAGCCAGTTTGCTGAATTCAGGTCGGTGCGAGGTCAGAGCAAGCTGCATGCACTGGTTGAGATGTTCATCCGTGAGTCGATTGCGATGTTGATTCTTTATCAAGTTCATTGTCGAAAATCCGGACTCGCATATGTAAGTAGATCCAAACATGGTTAACAGGTAGATAGCCAGTCTCCGGCAGTGATGAAACTGATGAGTAGAATGAGCCCAAAACTCGCACAGTCCCTCTTCTCCGAATTTTGCTTTCAGCACATCAGAGCTCTGAATTTGCACCAACTCCAGCTGGAATGCAGCCTCGTCAATACCGGGCATCACGGCTTTCGCCTCGGCTGGACAGGACCCGGAAACATCGACCGCAAATGGATTGCGCACAAATAAAAGAACCTGTTTTGGAATCTTGAAGTCGTTGAATCGCTCTGTGAAGTTTTCAGCCAAGCTTTTCAAAAGTCCCTTCATTCCAGCCATTGCTGCGCTGCTCACGGGGACGTTGCGTAGTGTTGGGAAGTGGATCTTCCTCCCCATTACGTCAGGTAGAAAGAGGTCCAGGTTCACCCGAAACGCACTAACCTTCTCAATGATCTCAGCCACACTTGACCCTCCCCCCTGTAGCTGCAGGTTGAGTGTGTTTAGGTGGCCCATGATGTCGCACAAAAAGGCAATCTGTGCAATGAAATCCGGCTTTTGCATGCGTGCAAGTAGGTCTTTAGCTTTGCTTGATTTCTGGCTTGAGAGGAATTCACTCACCTCCTTTCGCAGTGCAAAGAAACGTTCGAGAACACGTCCTCGGCTCAACCAGCGGACATCGTTATGTTGCAATAGGTCTGAGTATGCGGCTTCCTGCTCTTGAAGCAGCATTTTGAACAGTCGGTGCTGCAGACCTGACGTCGAGCGAATATGATTCACAATTTTTACGACAGTCTCCATTGTTTCTTTCAACTCCCCTGACAATTTCGCACACAGAACTGATTGATGTATGATGCAATGCAGTGTGTTCACTGTGAGATGCTCTGCACATAAGCGAGATGCAAAGCCCCTTTCTTTCCCAATCATGGACGGGCAGCCATCGGTAACGAGAAGGTTGATCTTACCTAGATCCAAACCTTTCTCTTCAAAAAAACTCCAAACTGCAGCGAAAATCACTTCACCTGTAGTGCTGGTTGTCAGTGGTAAAAGGCATAACAACTCCTCTTTAAAAACGTCACCATCGAAGTACCTCACAAACATCGAGAGCTGTGCCGTATCTGTTGCATCGGTCGATTCATCGACAGCGAGTGACATGTACTCTGTCGATTTGAGATCGGCAATTAATGCTGAAAAACAGTCCTCAAACAGTACCTCTACTCTTCGACTTCCCGATGTGTCAGAGAGCGGTACTTGCTTCAAACGGTTCATTATATATTCCTTGTTTTTATCTCCTGCAAAAAGTTCATCCACCATCTCAAGAGTACACTCCTTCACAACTTCAGCGTCAGTGAATGGCTTTCTCTTTTTGGCTAAAGCGAACATCACTCGTAGGGAAGCAGCAGTGGCCTTTTCCTGGGCTGTAGAAGCAGTTGTAAGAATAGTGGTTGATGCAGTGTAAGAAGATTTAAGTATTTCTATTTTACCACGTCTAGCTGTGCTACCAGGCGGGTAAGCAGCATTGAAGTTAGCAGCATGCTAGGTCTCATAGTGGCGCCTCACAATAGCAACCTTGCAGACTGAAACAGTTATTTGACATATTAAACATAAAGGTCTAGGATTGGCGTGCGATGGTAAAATAAATACAAAATCATCAGTCCATTTGGGGTTGAAGTGTCGGTTTTCACCGTCAATTTTCCGCCGTTTCTCTCCGCTCATTTTGGATCAGTAACGAGAGTAACGAGATTGACACGATATCGCGATAATTACACGCTGATCAGTCCAATGCAAGATTGCCTTTTAAGAGCTATTGAAGGAGAAATAATTTGGACTCATTTAATTCGGATAACATAATAGCGAACATATATTTACATTTATTTAAATGATTATAAAAATAAATTCTGTAATTAGAATTTTTTTTGTATATATTTTTTTTAATATTTTTTTTTAATATTTTTTTTTTAAATATTTTTTTTATATTGGAATATGGAGTGCGTTCCAGGGGCCACGAGAAAGCTCCCCGCGGGCCGCCAGTTTAATATCCCTGGTCTATGGTATTAACACGTCTTCATTAATCTTTTGGCATTGTTACTGAAATAAGCATGGTCTCTGCCATTTCTACATTAACGTTTCACCCGTTGTTTAATGGGACACCAGTAATAGAGTAATTTGGAGGGGGAAATCAGCGAACTTTTTCTGTAGGCTAGTTAACTGATTGAGCTAACTGTCAAGCTATGAATGTTAAATTAGGAAATTTAGATGCAAGACATTTGGACAAGTGTACTCTAAATAACTTATTGTTAAGTTGGTGTGCTATGTGTTGAGTGTATTTTATTGTATTTTGCTTCTCTGTAGTGTAGGCTACTCCTAGTGGTTTTATGATGATACTGAAAACTACATTTCAACCTTAGTAGCCATAGTGCAGGCTCCAGCACAATCCTCTGTATTGGAACCATGTTCACTTACATTGTCCCTTTGAATGAAATGGAAATAGTAAACAATGAAGAATAGTGGAAGCTATCCCCAAGAACGACATTCGAAAGCTGAATATGAGGAATTGTAATGATATAAAGTGAAAGCATTTTGAATTGTTAACATGTTACTGTTATAAGTTTCACTTTATTATCCATCCTCAGGATCCTTACTTAAGTTTCTAGCACCAGCAGCAGCAACGGAAAAGGATAAGGTGCCCCCTCCAAATGCTGATGATGGTAAGTTAAGTATTCCACTTTTAATTGATTATACTGTGCATTGCACTCCAAAGATTCCTTGTAACATTATATTCCCTGTTTCTTTTTTGGTCATAGCAGTTCAGTCAACATCTACCTCCAGTGGGGAGTCAATATCTACCTTGAGTGGGGCGTCAACATCTTCCTCCAGTGGGGCGTCCACATCTGCCTCCAGTGAGGCGTCAACATCTGCCTCCAGTGGGGCGTCAACATCTGCCTCCAGTGGGACAGCAACATCTTCTCATCATGAAGATGACACGTCACCCCCTACCTCCAGCAGCACTACCACGACTACAAAAGGTTTGATCACATCAGACGACCCTGCATAATGGCCAAATGTCCTAAATGATAGTGAAAAGTGTGCACTAGTAACAAGAGGACCAATACAAGAAACAGATATAGTCTTTCCGCAGAATACTGAAAAAACTTCACATAGATTTACAAAGAAAAATTACTCTGGTTTTAATTGTTCTTTATATTTATATGCGTGATTTATTCGTTTTTGTACGTCTTTTATATTCATATTACTAACTAATAACTAACTTTGAAAATAACAAAAATGCGAAGTTGTTAAATAACAAAACTGTTTAGCAATTTTTTTGTTCGTGTCGGATTATTTATAACACAATGGTGATGAAAGCTGGTTCGAGGGGCCCCCAGTGAATTTTTGCCTAGGGCCCCCACAGACCCTAGAATCGGCCCTGGGTATGCTAATAGAAACACACGCCAAACACGCTAAATCATATCAGAAGGCATAACCCAGATTTGCCAATCACCGGAGCCCGGCAAAAGACAACAGCAGTTCAACAGCTTATCCCCACTGTTTTTAAGAAGCCAATAGACATGAAAGCCGTGAGACCAAAAGAAATAACGGAAGCTTTTGGCATATGTTTTTCAACGACTATGCGCTCTTGAAACACTTTCTTATTATTTATGATGTAATATTTTCAAGACATTCTTTTTAGTTTTACAGCTTGATGAAACCTTTTTGTTTGACATCAGCTATAGATAATATGGCCATCTGAGTGTGTGTGGTACGGTTTGTGGTTTGTTTTTAACTGTTTAATACAGTTAATTATTCAAAATGTTAGAGTTCCTTATTTTTAAACTGAAAATTGCATTACTGTTCAAAAATAAATAACAACAAACCTGGAATTATGCATTTGGGACTTTTTTTTGCTTTTTCTTGTTGTACCGAACCCGTACCGAACCGCGGCCCCCAAACCGAGGTACGAACCGAACCATGGCTTGTGTGAACCGTTACACCCCTATGTCTGGCTGATTTTATTTTGCTGTACTGTTACAGAGAATCTAAATCTCACTTTGAATTGTTGTTGTTGTTTACAACTAAATTCATTCTTACTGAATATTTTAAAGCAAACTGTCATGTTTATGCTGACATAAAATAACGAATTTTGTTCTTAAAGTTAATGATACAACATGTTTCTATTTTTGTCAGCTTCAAGAAGAAAGGAAAGCAGAAATATACTGAAATATTGGGATATTATTCTAGGGCCATGCTATCCACCCCTACTGACCACCTTTGCATTAACAACAGTAAGGAGAATTAAAGCGTTTAATGAAACTGTCTTAACCTGAATTCAGGCTTTCACCTTTTGGAGTCATACAAAAACAACATAAAGAAAAGTTACATCCGCAAGAATAAAATAATAATAATAATAATACAGAAAATACATTTTATTTATCAAGTGCTTTTAAGGTGCTCAAAGACACAGAGATACAAATAAATAAATAAAATAAAACTCATATTGAAATTGAGTACACAACATTAACCACACATTACAAGCCATTCTGTAAAGGAGAGTTTTGGTCAGTGTTTTGAAGGTTGGGAGGTCAGTGCATAAATTGTGGACAAAATGATTTTGAACTATTTCTTATGAAGTGATATTTGTTATTATATATAGACACTTTCAAAGTGTTAGTGGGTTCAGTTAGCTTATACTCATTTGAAACCATTGTTAATATATTGCACAGTATTATTTTCACAAAAAATTCTTAACCTTATCACACATTGGTTGAGGAACCAATGTGAATCTTTATTACTAGAACTCTCTGTTGGCTGTTTGCCGTAGTAAAGTCATTTGCGTGTATCTAATAAAAATGCCATTTAATTGTATTGAATTCTACATTGTAAACCAAGGAGGGTAGAAGAGGCAGAGAAGATGCCGGTGATGTTACACTGTTGTTTTAGTTTCCACAAATCACAGATAAACAGGATAGGAGATATAGATTGCTTCATGCCCCTTTAATCCCTCGATAAATTACACAATAGATTTTCTCCTTGGTTTTGTGGAGCGGTAAGAACAATTTACAACAACAAACATCACAGCTTTTGTTGTATGTTTTGCTTCCCTGCTCTGCCTCTCTGTGTAACATGTGCTGGGCGCAAGAATATTTATATGTACACTGTTATTATCTATGAAAAGAATAGGCACCCTGCTGGCCTTCTGTATCTGTATTTAGACATCAAGTTGTGCAATTATCTATGAAGATTGGAATGAGCCGAGCAGGCAGGAGATCTGACTTATATTTCTTTCTTTAAAGCTTCTATGGCACTGAGGGAGATTGAAAATAACTGCACATTGAAAAAAGTCATTACATTCCCTTGATTTACTCTGTTTTTGAGCGAAATAGAATTTGAACTTCATTATTGAATCTTATCACAATATATTTATATAATACTTTACACAGTTTCGCAATTTTTCACGTTCCATCCTCTCTTCAAATGTATGCATGTTCCTTATCATGACAGCTACATGTATCACTGGATACAGATGACAAGTGTGAGAGTTGTGTAGAGAGGAGAGTCTTTCATGGATATTTGCTTTGACATGCAATAGTCGGTACATTCTTGACTGTAATATGTTTTTACAGCACTGCAAGCTCAGCTACTCTGACGGTCAAACATATCATGCACCATATAGTCTGAAGTGTGTAAAGGAACATGTTGTGCACCGACAGAAATGTTGAGATTTATGTTTTTTGGTTGTATTGTCTTCCACTTCCTGTTTTGTTTTGTCACTCACCGTTTACTTGTCAATCCAGACTCATCAGCACCAGCCCCGGCCCTAATTGTTTTCACCTGTCACCCCTTCTGTGTCTCCTGTGCTCATCAGCCCCGCCCCTGATTGTTCCCACCTGTGTCTTATTGTCTTGTGTTTAAATTCCCCTGTTCCCCCCAGTGTTCCTTGTCAGTTTGTTTTTGTCTATTGCCATGGTCAGATCTTGCTCTAGTCTTTTGCCACAGTCAGGTCTATGCTCTCTAAGTGCTCTTGTGAAAGTTTTGATCCTCACTACGTGAGCGTTTTCATTTTGTTCTCCATTTTTGTAGAGAACATTTTTTGTTGATCATTTTTGCTGTTCTTGAAAAAATAAAGTATCTTACAAATACTTTACCTCTGTCTCCCGGGTCGTGCAATTGGGTCCTACCTCCTAAGTGTCTGAGTTCGTAACAGAACAGGCTGCACTTATTTACTTTATCTATGTTTTATTTGGCTTATAAGAAAGTGGCTTCTGGTCACTGGTGGTGGGCATATTTGTGACACTAAACCTACTTTTTTGTTTTTCAAGCACATTGGTATACATTTAATTTATATTATTTCTTTGTATTCAAGCCTAATGAAAAGCAGTTGACACCATCAGTGAGGTTAAAACTCAAGGCAGCTCTATGCCTTCATGCCCTCAGAGAACACAGAGGCAATCTAAAGCTAATTATAATGAACAGCGTGAAACAATGGCAGTGTTTTCTTTTTTTGGGCCAGAGCTACAGTATATCATTAATCCCATGCCAACCGATGCAGCTTCAATGTGAGGCTCCGACTCACGTCTCTGAACCAATCACTACACTCAAGTAAATCGTACAACAGAACAAGCAAGTTTCTTATTTTCACACGTACAGTACAATATTGACTAAATCTCTTAAAAGATATATATGTATCAAACATTACACCTCATCCAATTTGAAGTCTTTATTTGTCATATACACAACATTACAGTATTGGGTTGTTGTGAGTGATTGCACATCTAGAATAACTGATTATATTAATAAAATGTGTGTTGTACAAAATGTATTTTATAATAGCGAACATCATGATTTAGAAGTGTGATGTTTCTCTTTGAACATCACCATATACCGATTTGTTAAATATCCCAACCCTTGTACATCAAGCACAATTATATTTTATTTCTAAACATTGGAAACATGTTGCCAAAAATAATATAATGTAATATTAATATGAATATTATATTATTTTGCAAAGGTTATTACAACTCATTAGTTGTTTAACAGCAGGTTATTCAGATATTCGATGTAGGCTACTGCATTGGTGCAAAAATATTACAATATGTATTTATATTTTTATAATATAACGAATATTAATACTATTACTGCTGGGATTGAAATGTATGAATAAATGTTCTCGTGTGACGCTATTGATTTCATGGGCAAGAAAAGGAGAGTTTTTCAAAGATGAATACTGTAAGTAACCTGGTTTATAACCAGGGGTGCACATAACTGGTGCGCAGCTACGCATGCGCGGCCTAAGTGTGGAATGCGTAACGTCACGTGAGTCACTGCGCGCCTTTGCGTACCTGATCAAATCATAACATATTTGGTGTACACGTGTTTCATGTAAACATTCAATGGAGTAGACATGTCGAAAAAACAAAAAATACTGAGCAACTACTTTGGCGTTGCGCCACCTGCAAAGAAACAACAAACCAAGCCAGAGCCGAAGAAACAATTGTTTTCTGAAAAGTGGCTCCAAGACGTGCCGTGGCTGGATGCCGATGATGAGCGCACTGAAATGTGGTGCAAAATATGCTGCTCGCATCCACATCTAGCAGACAAAACGGGTACGTGTTATACAGGCTCGAAAAATGTCAACCACCCTTTGTTTGAAAAACATGAAAAGAGCATGTTAATGTGGCACAAGTTATTGTTAATAATAACAACAAGCTACTAACGAAGAACTATCCATCAACCAACTTGCTAGATGGCAAGGCAAGCTGAATGAAGAACAAGGCAAGCTGAATGAAGAACAACGGCAAGGCCTGTGTAATATGTTTCTCCTCGCCTTTCATAAAGCTAAACATGCACGTCCCATGTCTTCCTACTGTATGCTGAGGATATTCCTTTACTGAAGCGGCTAGGAGTAAATATCGGAGGCGCATATCAGTCACGTGAAAGGGGGACACTGTCAGGGTGCGGGAAAAATAGGACCCAAATGCAGAATGAGGAGGAAGCTGTTTTCAAAAGGAAACAAAAGGCGAGCTTTATTCAACAAAAGCTGAACAAAAACAAGAATCCAAAACAGGTACCAGGTAGCATCCAATACTAAGGTGACAATGACCAACATGAAGGGGAACAGGAATGACAAAATAATGCACCAACACTGAACACAGGAAGAGACAAGACTAAATACAGAGAGGGATAATCACAAGACGAGAAATAGCCGGGCAGGGGAGGAGAAACACAAGGGCCACAGGTGAACACAATCGGGTAATCAGGGAGGGAAAACAGACAGCAAGCAACAGGCAAGACAGGAGGTGAACACTTTACAAATTAAAAACAGGAAACCAAAGACAGAAAAAGACAAGACAAAACAGACAGATCGTGACAGACACGGATAATGCAGACCATTGCACAAACTATCAGTGGGGAGTTGAGACTAAAGTTGAAGTCTGCTGAATTTGGGGGCTGCTTTTTGATTTATCTGAGGACATCATAAAAACCGAGCAGGAGATCGTTTACATCGTGTCTGTACGGAGATTTTACTTCGGACTTTCTTGGACTAATTGAACTGGGTGCTGACCGAACCGCAAAGGCCATAACAGACGGACTGGTGACGCTTTTCCAGGAGGCAGGCTTGGATGACTGGAAGAAAAAGTTAGTCGCTGTGTGCACAGACAGGGCTGCTGTTAACGCTGGTGTGTACAACGGTATTGTGCCAAAACTACGCCGACTGGCTGCGGGGGGAGACTCGCTTGTGCACATTCTGTGCACCGCGCACACACTGGAGAACTGCGCCAAATCAGTTGATCGCAACGTTCCTTACTGTGAAACTTTTAATCGATCTGTGTTCATGCTGCTCCAGTTTTATTTACAGAAATGTGGAGCAAAACACACTGCTGTGCTAAAGAGATTGTGTCCTGAAATGGGATCCCCTTTGTGAAACTGGGTAAGTTTCACAATATCAGATGGTCTGCGTGGAGGCATGCAACACTGTTAAAAATATCAAGACTATTGCCAGCCATTAAAGTGCAACTGGCTACAAGTGATAACAATGACTTAAAGCATATGCTCTGAGCGTTTTCACTGTTTTCTGGCCAACATGTTTGACATTGGCAACATTTCTAAGATCACATCCATTAGATTTCAGAAGGAAAAACTGACTATTGGGGAATGTAAGGATGAACTCATGGTGGCTATTGGACAGTTCACACTTCTGCTCGATGCTGAAGGCCACTACAGGAGGAGACACACTGTTTCTAATGATGATGCTGACAGGGACAAGACAAACGTACTCAGGGGGTTAATTGAAGAGTTTGAAATCGGATATGACTCCCTCAAGTCATGTGATCACTTCTTAGTGTTTGATCCTTGAACTTGACCTCAGGAATGCAAGGAATTCACAGTTTTGTCAACACAACAGTTTGCAACATTCTTCAGAAATATGAGGCCACCTTGCAACTTGACAGAGACACTATTCTGAGAGAATGGAAAACGCTTGGCTGCTTCCTCTGTGTATGACTTGCTCCAAATATTAAATTGTAATCCAGATGCTTCCTCCAGCATCAACACATTAGTTAAACTGTCTCTTATACTGCCTTTGAGCAGTGCAGCTTGTGGGAGGGGATTCAAATCTAAACATAATAAAAAACCAAGTATAGATCTCGTCTGTCACATGCTCGTCTGTCAGCCCTGATGCAAATTCACCTGTCAAAGAAGACCACAGAGACATTTGACCCAAAGCCAGCTGTTGACCTGTGGATGGACACGGCGAATCGGAGGCTTAAACAGGGACAGGGAGGTGCATCTGCAGCATCTTCATCCTTTACCATGCAAGAAGTGGAAATAGAGGACAGTGAGGAAGACACTGAGGAAGATGCTGAGGAGGAATACACTTATTGAAACCACGCTTCGTGTGGGGTGAGTACCAAACCCTGTCTCCTGGTACTCATCTGAGTAACTCTCTGAAAAGGTTATGTGCACTCCTGTTTATAACTATGTCTTTATACCTTATACTTTTAATAAGTGTATTTAAAGAAAACTGCCACATTATCTACTATAACTTTCAGTTCACATTACAGAATGCAACTGAACTTTTTTTTTTACTTCCTCCGAATTTTTCTTCAAAAAGACCTGTCTGAAGTATGAAAGAAAATTGCCACAAACAGTACTCTTTATCTTAATTTGGATTTATCAGAGCCTTGAAAGAGCAGCATGGGAGTAATACTTGTGGTTGATAACGCTCTACAATCTCATTTATACAACCTCAGAAACATTTTCTCCAGCAGTTATGAGGAGGACAAACTCTTCATCATTATTATACATGTTTGTTTGTCTCCCCCAGCTGGCAAATGCCTCAAGTGTGAGAGTGAATTCTGATTTCACTACATGGTCATTTTAACGTATACATTCTGTGTAAAGTTCACCAAAACGCACTTGTATATGTTTTTCAACAACAGAACATATTAGAGATTTGAATCTGCCTTGGATCTTGTTAACTGTTTGGAAGACGTCTAACCTGAACTTAATGTGAGTTTGTGGGTGGCTATCAATCTAATGTGTTGAAAGGGTTACAAGTACATTTTAATAACTCCAAAATGGCTAGCAGTGCAGAAAATAATGAATTTTTTTCATGTGGAAAGAGATCTAGAAATCTGAGACCTTTTAAAGAAAATAAGACCTGATGAGCAATTTTGCTCTTCCCAAAACATTTTCTTTTAAAAGAAGCCACATTTTTCAGATAAGCATAGCAGACATAAGTTGTCTTAAGTTGACTTGGTACTGGCCAAATTCATGGACCAACTTAAACTGTGTGTACACATACAGAGAGAAATATGCATTATTTTAATTTTGGATAAAAGCGTCAGCTAAATGCAATGTAATGTAATGTAAAGCCGCATATACGCCTCTTCTGTTTGATAAATCTTGATCATTATGGATCAGGGTGCACAGGCACAGACCTCATTTCCTCTCCCACAGTTAGCTTAAATGCATGTAAGTACGCCCTGAGTGGTGTGTTTGCATATTGATACTGTGCCTGCTCCATCACTCATTAGACCTGCCGATGAAAATAACTGCAAAGAAGACATTCAATTTCATTTCTGCAGCGCCACCAGAGCAGCTGTCATTAAACAAGACATTACTCCAGGACGAGGCTGTGTAGGAACCACTTATTCATTACATGCCTCAGTCATATTGAAACAAACTTTGGAAGGTGCTTAGTATTCAGGATAACATAAACATATCATTATCATTGAAATGATCGCTTGGTTGGAAATATGATGGGAGAAATTCAAATATTCATGAATTACTTAATATTACGTTTATAAATGCAAACCTTTGATTGACATTTTAAAGTGTAGACTGCAATAACATATTTACACAATCAGTGTAGTTGACAACAAACGGCAACAAACAATGTTCAAGTCTTAGTTTAAGGCTGCTACCTCATATGACCACCATATCCAACCCAGTCTCATGGCATTTCGTGTTCAACAACACGATTTTTAATCTATTGATTCGTGTTCACCAACACGATTTTCCCCTTTTTTTCGTGTTACACAGCACGATTTTAAAAGCAATGTATTTCTACTGGTAGTGTGTTTTTCGTGCCTGAAGCACGTCTTTTTCTCCGTTCAGGTCGTGGAATACCGGAAGCTGTGTGGTTCATAAAAACATGTTCTTACTCAATATCAAGCCAAAATTATTGCTTTTATTTTAAATCGTATAATTTCTGACTTTTGTTGCCGTCTGTGAGGAAAATAAATAGGGCTCAGAGCCTCAGAATACTGAAATCTGTATTTTTTAAATCTTTTTTTCCTTCTAATTTGTTATTATTTTCAAAATAACACACTGTTATTTACTCACCAATAACACACAATTATAATTGCTTTTATTTATTTGTTTAATTCCATAATCTCAGGCTTTTTTGGCGTCCGTCAGGAACTGAATTTCAAAATAAAAATAACCGGAAACAGACGTAGGCATTTCGAGCGATTACCCAAGATCCGCAGCTATGGTTTAAGGAGGACAAACGGAAGTGGGCGTGGCCTACACATTTTTTGACGCAAAGTTCCGGAACCAATTACACCTCGCAATTTTCCCCACTTGTGACGCACGTGCAACATTTGGTGAGTTTTCACATATGTTACGGGGGTCAAAAGTGCGCGCAATGTATTTAAATAATAATCATAACAAATAATCCGTCCGATCTCAATAATGTGCTAGTTTACAGTGAGGTGGGCTTTTGCCCTTCGTTTCCCCTGTTTTTTGTGGGTTTTGCATGGTTATGCGAGCGACTAAATTGATCGTAACGATATCAAATATGCGAGTTGCTCCGCCCACGTGACTGGGCTCGCGCGGCCTATCAGCCGTCATCATTTCCGAACCTTTTCTGTGCTTTTGCCGGTCGTTTTCCCTGTTTTGGGTGTGTTTCGCAGGTTTATCGGTCGCTGCGTTCTCTGAGGGGGAGGCTCACCTTCCCACACTTTGGGAACCCCTGCTTTAGGTTAAGGTCTTCTTTTAAATAAGAAAAAAACTTTGGGGGTATCTATCTACAGATAAATATTAAACCTGACAAAGTACTTAACGTCTAATATATTGCTTTCCTGCGATGTTAACTATGTTGAAGCACTTATTTTAACTGATATTATACTTAAAGAGCAACTTCCAGGTTAAAGACACCTGTGAATAAATGTGTAGGAAAATGATGAATACACTAGATTTTCAAAAAAATATATAAAGAAATATACACTACAGTGACATCTGGCGTCGTTTTTGTAAGAAATGTTCACTTCCGCATAAAAAAGCCTCGTGACCTCCCGCGTGTGACGTAACATGGGGGAAACAAGGGGGAGAGCGGCCGGTGTAACGTATTAATAAACATGGATCCCAATGCTAGTTTCGACACAGAAGACACAGAAGAAGTTGAACATGAATATTCGAATGCATATGACGGACCACAACCTTATAATGATGAGCTTGCTAGGCGTCCAAGAGACCAGGAGCAGCCAAGGATTAGAAGAAATAACGGCCATCGGAGAGAAATTGAGCTTTGGTGTGAGGAGAACCAGTGGAGAACTGGGCAGCTATCCTGGTGAGTGACCGGCGTTAGCTACAGAATGTTAGCTAACGTCACATCACAACATTGTGAAGTTAGCTATCATATATCAGGCTATAGCTAAAGTAGCATTGATAATATAGTAACGTTACTGGCAGGACTGTTGATACTGATCCATAACAGAAACTAATGCGCAAGTATCAGCCGTATCTCGCGTTACCTAATGCAACTCCACACTACGGTGCTGTGTACCGGAGGGGAGACGCGAGATACGGCTGATACTTGACGATCTGAAGGAGAAAGGTTGTGGAGCCTCCGTTGATATGCCGTTGTAAATGGCTTGATGGAAAGCAGGTGTGTAGTCGGGGAGGGTGCACAGCTGATTGCAGCAGGTGAGTGGAGGTTGAGCCGGGAGCCTGGAGTGACAGCCACCACGCACACACAAACAACACAGACAGGGGGAAACAAGCAAACACAAAGGAGACGGCTGGAGCAGTACAGCCACCACAGCGTTACCTAATGCATCTCCACACTATGTCTTACGGTGCCGTGTACCGGAGGGGAGAGAGAGAGAGAGCAGCGAAGGGGGGAGGGAGAGAGATGTAATACGGTTTCCTGATAAAGCTGTGGAGAGTATGCTGCAGGGAGGTGGATGCACAACGCACCCAAGAACGAACGCTAGCTCCGGTCCTTTTCCCGTGAGGCAAACTGTGGACTCGATGTCCTGACAGGCTGGTATTTGTGCAACCTGCACAAACACAATACTGCACCATGATTACAAATGGTGAAATACAATGTAAAACTACCGAAAAATACCAGCTCACTAAAACACAACCGCTCAACTCAACGCAACTACTAACTATACCCGCGGTCAGAGAGCGGAGATGTTTACCCTTTGTGATGTAATATGACGCGTTTGACGTATGACCTTAACCCTTTGGAGTCGACCGTCACGCCGGCGTGATCAGATCACATGACCTGTTCAAGCCGGTGCCGCATAAAAACAACAGTCCGGACAACATTGCCGTGTCGAAAGTACTGGCTTGAAACTATATCCCAGTCTTTGTTTCATGCAAAAAGACCCAGTAAACACGGAGATACGATGATATAAAGTTAATACATTTCAAAAGTATGAAAAATGGAAGCACATATTTGAATATCTTCGCCGTATTTGATCATTTTACGAAACGGAAAATACTGGAAACTGTAGATCCTGCTCAACAGGATGTATATGTGTATTTCTGTCGAAAGTACTGGCTTGAAACTATATCCCAGTCTTTGTTTCATGCAAAAAGACCCAATAAACACGGAGATACGATGATATAAAGTTAATACATTTCAAAAGTATGAAAAATGGAAGCACATATTTGAATATCTTCGCCGTATTTTATCATTTTACGAAACGGAAAATACTGGAAACTGTAGATTCTGCTCAACAGGATGTATTTAACAGGGAGGGGGTGAGGTAATCAGGTAAACGGAGGGATACGAAGCAAGACGAAAAGAGACGAAGAGGGACGGCGGGAAATGGAGAGAGACGGCGGGAGACTGCGATTGAAGTAAAGTGACAGACAAACATTGAGAATTTAGATATAGTTAGATAGATTTAGAGTTTTGAAGATTCAACTATGATGAAGAGAACTCTGAACGTGAGTCAAGCTATGAGCTTGTTTTTTGACATGGAGGAGGAGGAGGAGGAGCCTGTGATGTTGCCCTCTTGTCGTAGTTGACAGAAACTGCTTTGAAGCGTGGCACAGATAAAGACAGAAACAACAGATTTTTGCTATGTGTATATATATATGTGTATATATATATATCTGTATTATATTTATAATAACACTTTTGCCTTATCAGAATGAAATCCCATGTAAATTATTTAAGCTTTTAAATGTTTTGTTATGCCTACTGTGTCACTGTTGTCATAACTTGAGAAATGAGGGAAAAAAGCCTATGGATACACCTGTTATTTGTTCCTAAAATTTGTATATATGTTCATGCTACCTCAATCAAACTTTCACATTATCATAGTGACATGCATCTATTTCCAGCTTTCAAATGGTTTCGTTGTGTATGTTTGTGTTACCTATATGAAAAATAATATCATTTTCAAAATCTGTTTTTACGTTTTTTTTAGATTTTGGGTCCAAAATGTTCATATAGTATCTCAAAATAAAAGAAATAACTATCAGGTTATATAGGTGAGGTTGTCCTTAAAAAAAAAGATACCAAATATTGACATGCCAAACATTTCTTAATGGGGCTTAGTAAGACAAATCAAAAGTATGCGAAAACGGCAAAATTAGCCCAGGACCGCAAAGGGTTAAAAAAAAAGAAGCCGTTTTTAAGTGCAGAGCTCAAAATTGCTCCTTTCCTTCTGAATTCCTGCCCTTATGTCTCCTTATGTTACTTCTCCGCTGCTTTCTTGTTCCAGTTTGAAAAGCAAACTCCAGGCAGTTTGCTTTTCAGCCCAACTGTTTACTGTTTGTCTCAGGCGCGGAGGGATACTGACTTGTTGTGAAAAGTTACTTACAATTGACCTTTCGCAAAGCCACGCCCCCCCTTGGTTACTGTTGCTAGTCCGACAAGCTGAGAGCCAGATGCGTTAAACAAAGCCATAATGGAGGGTCTCCGTAACGTCGGAGTCGCCTTAACAGACTAATTTTGTAGCAATAACGCAGCAATATCCTCCAGGTCCCGACAAAAGGGGCTACAATACGCTATGGAGGGTTGTATCCACAGTATAAACATTAGAAAAGAGGGAGGCACAACATCAATAGAGGCACTTGCATACAGGTCGCAGTGCAAGAGTGAAAAACCACATGAGCTGTATGTCAAATTCGACGGAATTATTATTATTATTTTGGAATAAAACAATACAATCACAAGAGGCATTAAATGTTGTAGTTTGTCTAAAGTTAACTACCATTTCCTTGGTGGCTTTCTGCATCCACCTTGTTCCTTTGTGGGGGTCGGGGTGCCCACTTGTGCAGCAGGATTAGGGAAGTCGGCAGTAGGCTTTCCATTAACAAAATGCTACAAAGATTAAAGCAAAATATAAATGAATGATTGCCTGTTGGCTTTCTTGTTTGTACTTTGACCACAGGTAGACTAATAACGGAGCTCAGCTGTTCAGACATTATTATGCATCAAGTGATATACATGGTCAAAACGACCTATAAGCACACAGCTTACAGCTGTAGTCGTGTGACTTTAGCTAACGTTAGTTAGTGAAATTAGTTAATTAAATTAGTTAGTTAATTTGTGAATGTAATCTTTGCTAGCTAGCTAGCTACGTTAGCACGTATACTACGTTAGCACCCCCCCCGCCCCCTAAGCTTATGGGATATCTGCTATCCGATTTGCAAAGACCATAAGCACAACGCTTCACCATTTTCGCAATGAATTTGAGCGCTAAGCTTGTCGGACTTCCACAGGGAGCCGCGCACGTGATCGAATATGATTGGACAACGGGCATTTAGGGGCGTGGCTTTGCGAAAGGTCAATTCTACCCGTGGTATACGCTCAGTATATCACGGCTAATAACCAATCAGATTGCTTGATTTGACTTGTCCGTTTTATAAATATGAATTATACTCTTATGTATGTAGATAATATAAAAAATGTGCAGAATATGACAGTTTAATGGTGGAGGTATACACACATATTGATAGATGTCTTGTAATGCACTGTTGAGGAACCTCAGGTGCGACCCAAGTTTTTCATTCATTGCATACACCGTAGTTGTGTATATGATATTTCAATAAACCTTTGAAAATCTTGAAATCTTGTAAGGGATGTGCAACATAGCCATTATACAGTCTTTAATTAACTGTTAGTAGAGAATAACGAGTAATGAATATACTTTATTACTCGTTTCCATTCATGTCAATTGCAGATACATGTTTAGTCCTCTCAAGCACCAACTATCAAATATCTCTCCTAATTGTTGGCACTTGACAATCACCTTACCTGAATTTTACTCAGGTGTAACTAAAGCCTGATTTAAGGGTTGTTTATATTTCACATCATTAATCAGAATCTGCAAAGTAACTCAAATAAATGTAGTGGAGTAAAAATACCAGGTTAACCTCTGAATTGTAGTGGAGTAGAATTACAAAGTAACAATGAGCTGTCATGTGGGTATATATTAATACTGCGCATTATGGACACAAGCGATTTGAACCCATTTATTAATTATATGTTTTACATTTGATAACACCAATGTGTTTAATACTGGCAACTTCTAATTGTGGGAAAAACGAAAACGTTCAGTAGAGACGTCCCATAGCACATTTTGCGAAACACAATAGCCAGCATGTGTAGTTCTGGGGGGGCGTTCGATTCCAGTTTTGGATAGTCTGGCGTGGTTTAGTTCCATTTCAAACAGCTGTTTGACGCTCGGCGTGACCTTGGTGCACTGCCACTCCAACATCCAATCCCAGAGCTTGAAGATTAATCACGGGGACTGTAGTCCTAAACGATAGCTGGGGATTAGGGGTAGTGTAGTGTCTTCGGCCATCCTAAACTCCTAGAGGCCTATACGTCTGTTTCCGGTTATTTTTATTTTGAAATTCAGTTCCTGATGGACGCCAAAAAAGCGAATATGAAATTAAACCAATAAATAAAAGCAAGGATAATTATGTGTTATTGGTGAGTAAATAACAGTGTGTTATTTTGAAAATAATAACAAATTAGAAGGAAAAAAAGATTTAAAAAATACAGATATCAGTATTCTGAGGCTCTGAGCCCCATTTATTTTCCTCACAGACGGCAAAAAAAGTCAGAAATGATACGATTTAAAATAAAAGCAATAATTGTGGCTTGATATTGAGTAAGAACATGTTTTTATGAACCACACAGCTTCCGGTCTTCCACGACCCGACCGGAGAAAAAGACGTGCTGCAGCCACGAAACATATTACCAGTAGAAATACATTGCTTTTAAAATTGTGCTGTGCAACACGAAAAAAAGGGGAAAATCGTGTTGGTGAACACAAATCAATAGATTAAAAATCGTGTTGGTGAACACGAATCAATAGATTAAAAATCGTGTTGGCGAACACGAAATGCCATGAGACTGGGTTGCCATATCATATTGCCTGCCGCTATGTCAATGTTTTCATTAAGTATGCCTAAATACATAACGGTAACATGTAAAAGATTCAGAATTGCTTCTATACATCAATATATCAGATTATATTGACTTTGACAAAAGTCAGTATTATTTGTCTTATTCTACAGCCCAAGCTGGTGTTTTGTTTGTCTGAAGTACATTTCCATTGTAATACATCTTCCCTCGTATGGTAATTGTTGCTCATAGCAAGATACATTACATTTTCCATCATAATCATTTCTAAAACCAAATATTATTTACCAGTAAAAACACTGAACTCTGCTTCCAAAACAAATTTCCCAAGATACCTAATCATGATGATGATAAAAAATGGGGAGGAACATACTTTTTTTTAAGAAATGCCACTTTTACTGATGCAGAGAGGAACAAAAACACCTCATTGCTCATCCACTTCAATCACAAACCACACATAAAAGCAGTTTGCCCTCAAATTATTTTCCTTCCGCGTCCATCCTCTTTGAGTGTCCTCTCCCTTTGAGTTCTTATGGCATAAGAGCTCCATTACAATGATTTAGTCTGCACGGAACGAGCACACACATACAAGCACACACGCACTCATGCCTCAGGCCAAGGGACCCATCAATTAGAGTGGGTTCAGTCAAGTCATCATCATCTTCCACTATTTTTTTTTCTTTCCCTCAGTGCACAGAAGTGGCACAATATGGACTGTCTACCCCCTCTGAGCACTTAAAATCTAGAGCACTTGCATAAGACAAGAGTCTATTTTATTGGCACGTAAGCGAAAATAAATCCCAGATTCCATCGGGGTATTGTGAGTGGATCTTGTTTTATGTCAAGGAGGGAAGGTGTGAAAGCCACAAGGGTATTTTAGGGAGAAGAGATTGGCAGAATGGAGCTGAGGCCATCAAATCGTGTTTGTCTGCCGGTTTTTGTTTTGCTTTGTACCTCCGCTGTTCGCTGTCCCGGAGACGAAGGCTGTCGTGCTCGTCAGGCCGCTTCGTTTACCTTGTGCTGTCAGATGTCGTCTCAGAAAGATGTTGGGCACAACACAGACATAGACACACACTCCAGCCTCCCACAGCTGTCTTTGAATTCAGGTCCTATTCACTTTTTACAACCTAGTAAACCACTGTGATGTATTACCAAAATATATTTCTCTTCATTTGAACCCTAATGTTGAAGTAAAATAGTTTGCATGTGGCAATGTCAGTCCGTCCACAATTTCGTCCAAATGGCAAAAAACGTTATGAATATATTTAATGTATTTGTTTGATCTCACCGACAGTGTTACACAGTTTGTTATGTGAGTGGCAGTGAAAGTAGAAATTACTTATGTATGTTAAGTTTACAAGAAAACGCAACAGATTAAGATGGTAAATATATTTAAGATGCTCAACAAGCACTGATGTTAGCACAGCCTCACAGATCCGCCTGCATGAATGGCTGTTGACTTGTTCTTGTTGAAATGTAAAAAATACAGTAAGTACAAATTCAAAATCTGGTTTCTCTTTATCCTATAATCTCCAGGTGTAGTGTATTCACAAGTAGAAAAAGCAAAGGAATGACCAATAACATGTGTCACAATCTAATGCAATACACAACTCCTCCCTTGGATCTTTTTAATATTTACTATTTGTTGACACTATCGAGAGGTTTTTGTTATTTTTGAGTCAGCCATTCTTCATTTCGCTTGTATTAGACTGTTTCAAATCTTTTGACACAATATAAACAGTGGATTCCATATTCAATCATCAGTTTCTTCTCAATACCACTTGCTGACATTTGACGAATATGTCAACTAAAGTGATAGTTCAGTTTAGGAAGAGAAATAATGGCTATTTGAGATGGAGATTACAAGTTTACTACCTCTTTTTTGTCGGTGTGCTAAGGTTGAGTCAGGACATGGTTAGAAAAGTTTACCATAGATCTCGGCATCAAAACGTACTATCCACTACATAAACTTTGTCCTGCACCAAGCAATGCCCTTCTTGAGCAACTTGTTTTTTAAGTGAAAACACTGATGGACTCCTGCAGCCCGGGGTCAGAGAGGCGGCCATATTGATTTAGCTGTTTATAAAGACAGTAGGAAACAGGGCAGGCTCTGAATGCCAACAGGAGAGACTTGAAAATGGCAGCGCCTGGAGGTATTTCTGTTTCCCCCCGTCTCTGCCTCTCCTTTTGTTTACCTTGGACGCATTTTGCTCTCAATGTTCTAACAGTCATTGCCGCTCTTCTTTGCATCTGTCTGTGTCTTTATTCCGTCTATAATGTGTATTCCGTCTATAATGTGTATTCTGCAGGGATGAGTGATTTTTAACATGAAGTAAAAAAAAAATATGACCATCTGACAAGCGTTGTTATGAAACTGAGGTCCACGGAAGACCGTGTTTGTTGTGGAGAAATTCTCTGACGTCCTGCTATGGATTTCTCCGACAAGTTGATAAGTAATGCAATTAAATGGACTGCATGCTGCAGGACGGGGATTATTTATTCACGGCTAAAGCTCATTACTTTTTTGTATCAAAAGCTTCCTCTGAGTCTTTTTATGGCATGCATGTTTCATTTTATCTTATTTATGTGAATTTCTGAGGATTATAGGCAGTGTGTGAACTATTCCATGGTGCTGATGGTGAATGTTTCCTACAGCAAAAATTTACTTTGGCCGTCAGACTATATTAAACCTATTTAGCAACGCATTCTACAATAATAAAAAAAAAAACAACATATAGATTTATTACAATACAGCTAGCATTTTCCCTTCCACCTCCTTTTTGGGACGCAGAAGGCAGTTGTTCTTTTACAGTAGATAAACACATTAGTTAACATTAACTAGACATTACCTGCTCAGCACCAAACAGCAGACGGACACAGTAAGTGAACACCTGGGGATAACATTTGAGTATTTAGCTGCTAAAGAGCTAGAATATGTCGATTGAGGATATTAAGGTCCTAATTTTCTAAAAGTACTGAATCGAATTTCTATTTGAAAGTTATACAAGTACAGCTTTCAATAATAATGATAGCGAAAAAATGCAAGTTTGGTGCAATGGTGCATTTGATCAAAGACCCAGAGGTAGCAATATCTTGACCTGTAATTAATTGACTTTAACCTAAATTAGTTAAAGTAGCGAGAAGGAATGACAAAAAAGTGGTATTTAAGTATTTGTATTACAATGTTAAAGCTCTTAAAATAATTAATATAATATGAATTAATTAATGTATTCATTTACTGTCTTATAAAGATTTTTCTTAATGATACTTATATTTAAAGCTTTCCACTAGCCTCCACTACAGAACTTACAGACAGAGCTCTGGCCAGTGCCAGTGTAGTGTCAGCTCAGGGCAGCAGAAAGTCTCGCTCTGCAAATGAACGTCGGACATTTGGCATCCCCTACCACCTTTTCTTAATTGCCATCTGTATTATTAGATGGCGTATTCATCCTTAATGATCTGAGGGGCACAGCTGCACATCTCTGTCATTTGATACTTTTCAGAGCACATCTTTGGCCATGCTGAGAAGTCTATATAAAGATTCAGATTCCATAACAAAACAATCAAATCGTACCTCATTAATATTGCTATGTATACCTCTTGTAGATTTAGTATTAATTATGTATAAATGCATGCATCAAGAGGAACAATTAAACAAGACTGCAGCAGTTTTGGGTTTATCACAAACTGAATTAAGTTTAACTAGGGTCAACCCGTACAGGCCCATTATAAGCAGCTGTTGAAACTGAATAAATTATTATTTTTATCTGGAAGAGACACAGATGATTTTCTCTCTCTGAGCCAGAGGTCTGTAAATTCTTCACAACACGACCGCTGTCCTCTATGATAAGAACTCCCAAGGTGACCCACAGCCTTTCTCTGGGGGGCTCTGCGTAACGCTCCATGTCCTGGCACGCAATCACCACGGATGAGTGTTATTCTGTATCCTCGGGGCCCGGGAAGGGCAGATCTGCAACACAGAGTCGTCCTCCTTACCCTACGGTTTTCTTACCCTAATGGTGACTCCTGATTGAATTTGGCAAGATGGTAGTGTCTTCTTTCCCTCGCCCTTTGAAGCGGTGTCTCTCCTCCACACAGCCTTCCCTGACCGCTTCTTCACATGACTGGCTTGGTTACACTGTGCTGAGTCACTAAAATAACATATTTTAGAATCTGCCTAATTGATGTGCGCTGGCACGACTTGCAGATGTTTGTCATCCCTGTTTTATTCTCTGTTCTATTATCGAGACGTTTGACTAAAATCTTATTGATATATAATTTGTTCTTAAAGTGGACCCATCATGCTATATTTGAAACATATATTGTAGGGCCATACCCATACAAAACATGTCTGTGAAGCTTTTTTTTCAAAATACCAAACAGTTCGCCCATTGTAGCCATCCCTCATACTGCTCATACCCCTCTTTTGAAGCTTGAAAAAAAAAGAATAAGAGGAGGCCGAGCTAATGCCTGATCAGAATTCTATCGGAGATAAAGTTAAATTTGGTTGTGATAAAACACCATCCTGTTTAAACCACGTCAAGGATTATTTCTGAAACAGTATGGAGCTCAAATACTTTTTCTCTTGCAGGTTTATCACAAGGTGAGTTCTTTTTTTTCTTCCTGCTTTTTAAGCATATGTGCTCTCCAGTACAGGTTAGCTCTGAGTGTTAGCGAGGCTTGCTAATGTAAACAAAGACGAGATTACGTCCAAAACACGTCAGGCATTGTTTCTGATAGCATCTTTCTGTGGGTCCGCTGCTGATCTGACGTCAGTTCAGATTAAATCTGTATCCGCTCGTTGTACACCCGTTTTTAAAAGATTTGGGTACGGAAGAAAACAGGGTTTTATTTTCTAACGCTGCGTGAGTTCCCCGACGCACCGGGGACACATATGTATGTATAAAAGACATCACAAAGTGCATTTTGCATGATAGGTCCCCTTTAAGTAATGTTGGATTCACCTTTTTAAAAAGCTTAATGTGAAGGAGAATTTGATGAATATTAATTATGGTATTCTTTAAATTAAAGATAACTTAGATTGCCAGGAGAAGAGAAACTGGTCTTAATGTTTGAATTACAGCCCAGAACTCTTGTGCTATGTCAAGTGGAAAATGCACACTCATGTTTTTAATTTTGGCAGACAGCACAATTATTCTATCCCCAACCAGTGCCAATGTGTTCATCAAGAAGAGCAAAGTCCTGAATTTGGCAAGCACAGGACAAAATATTGCTTGAAAACAAAATCTGCAAGGTTTTATTTAAACCAAGATTATCGAAATGTCCCTTTTTTGCTTGTAGTGTGATCATGTTTTGGGGGACTTCTAAATGAATCTGTTATCATGACCAGAAGTCCTTTGCACATTTTCTGATCTTTGACCTCTGGTGTCTTTTTAAGTTTAGTCAACTAAAACAACCTTATTTAAGTTAGAAAAGTGTGTTCATGGTACATATTTCTGATGAAGCAATGTTAAATGTTGACTCTATATCTCTCTGCACTGCCTGCCATCCACTATATTATCCTCAGTTAGAGGTTTGTGCCCCCATTAAATTGACACACTAGCTTTTGATTCTTAGAAAGATCTCTATGCAAGACCAGAAGGGGGTCGACAATCAGGAAAACGTAGACATTTCTCTTGATGAAATTCAATTCCAACTATTCCCCCGTATCCACTGGAAGTAGTCCATGCCGGTGTCGGTACCAGATGTGTTCGGGGTACCATATGTGTTCGGGGGCCGTCTCTTACCAATGACGTCACACATTGTACGCATTGTGATTGGCTGTACGGTAATTTACCCAGGGGTGCTTGGGGGCAAATCACATCTACAGATCATGACGAACCGAATTGAATTATTCCTATGCTCCTAGCGTGTGAAAATGTTTGTGAAAAACATGTTAAAAAAACATGAAAACGGAGCAATGGCTGTACGCCATTGGCTGTACGCAACTCAAGAGGACCATCATACAGGGTCAAATTCCGAACATTTAAACATAGCCTACACTTCATTCTTTACTTTGTCCGTTATTATATGTAGAAGATGAACTACCTCTCTGAAAAGTCCCAATGTGTTCATTTTGATGGGCTGTCTTCTGAGTGGTTAAACATCACTAATGATTTTCTGACTTCTGACTGCTTTGGATATATAATGACACCACAATAATGTTTTACTATCACAGTGCACTGAGATTTGTGACAAACTGTAAAGCACTTACGCATCACTGTACACTGTAAACCAAGGCGGTTTTGCCATCACTTACTGTACTGAGACTCAGTCACTGGTACATTTTCATTTACAAAGCCATGTTGGAAAAAGTACCATCTTATATCTGCTCCCTGATCTCTCGGCAAATTGAAAGTACTTATTGCCTGAGATCTCATGCTGTGGTTTTATTAAATGTGCCAAGTGCTAGGACTGTCTTAGGGAAGAAAGCTTTTAGATGTGCAGCTCCACTAACTTGGAACAGTCTGCAAAAAGAATGTAAAATTACCAAGCTGGTACCACTACATGTTTTTAAAGCTCGGTTGGATGCTCCACAGTCAGATGCTGTTGGTACCTGTACATGTGGATAGATATGTAAATTGTAATCCCTTTTTTTTTTTGCTGTATGATGTCCTTTTGTTGTTCTGTTGTTTATGTTTTTATGTCTTCATGTGGAACCTACTGCTGCAGGTCTCCCTTGAAAAATAGATCATTGATCTCAATGGGATTTTACCTGGATAAATAAAGGTTTTGAATTGAATGTCGAGCATTAACTGCAAGTCACTCAAATGCATAAACTGGAGAATAATTATGTTACAAGTGTTACAGAAAACATAATATCCAAGTGTAACAAACATCCAGTATTAACCTTACTGTTATTTACTAACAGTAACCAACTAATAATTTTCTTAAAGTGCATATTTATTCCAAAATCACAATATATATATATATATATATATATATATATATATATATATATATATATATATATATGTAATAAAACATAATGCACAATGGTACACAATATCCAAACTCTTTAGGCACTGGTCAGAGGCATTCATGTAAAGCAGATCACCAGAATCCAATACTGGTAAAAACGTTGCAGAGATCAAATGTTTCCTTTTCTGAAAGGAGAAACCTAATTTTAAAACAACATTTTCAGTGTGTCACTTGAAAGATAAGTTCTGATCAATAATAAAACCTAGATATGTGTATCAGTGTGAGAAAAAGTTTTTAGAGAGTACTTGTCCATGGACAAGTGAGTTAGGCAATTTACTTGTCCGAATACATTTTTCACTTGTCCAGAATGGACACAAATTGGGGCCACTGGAATCTTCTTCTTCGCCATCGTATTTTACATTTTCCCACGGTTTTTACGACACCGCTAACGTAAGTGAGCGGTAAGATTTTACTGCATCACACATAGGGTTGGGTATCGTTTGGATTTTAACGATTCCGGTTCTGCTTTTCGATTCTAGTCATTTTCGGTTATCGATTCCAGTTCTTTGAGAGGGTAAAAATAAGTCCCATGACAAACTGGGAGAAAAATATATTTATGAAAACATTAAGTCAAATCTGTATTCCTATTTACAAATCACTTCATACTGTTTAATTTCTTACGGTTACTGAATACAATTATATAAAAATAATCTTTGCATTGTTTAGTTAGTTCTAAGTGGTGCAGTTTGAGAATGTACAATTGGCCCAGTCTCCTCTGATGTTACACTGCAACCTGCCTGTGAGACAGAGTCCAACCAGACAGTCTGTGTGTCCAACACATGTCCTGCAACACACATGCTGTAACCTTCCTGTGAGACAGAGTCCAACCACACATGTCCAACACATAGGCCTAATAATAATAATAATAATAATACATTATATTTATAGCCTATAGGCCTAGCGCTTTTCTACAACTCAAAGATGCTTGCACGCTTACACATATCCTGCAATACACATGCTGCAGCTGCCCAGCTGCTCACTGTTTGTAAAAGTAAATAAATAGTATTTTCATTTCATTAATGTACTTTCTATACCCTGCTTCATAAACAATACTGACATCCCTGTGCTCCTCCGAGTCTGGGGGTCCGGGGAAGTGAGTACAGCGCGAGGACACAGGGAGGCTGCTTCACTTCATAAAGGAAATGAGGGTCAATATTAAAAACACAGGAGCTAAAACGCTTAATAACCATCATTATGTGTTAGAGAAAGAACATAAGAAAGTTTGAAAAAGATGAGGCTGTTAAACGGGCAGCGGATCTGCTGTGTGTAGAAAGAGAGAGAGAGAGAGAGACGCTGAGCTGCACCGTGCAGCGATCAGCTGATACGGAGCATAGAGAGAGAGCTGCGGTCCGCGGGGCTCGGCCTCGCCTCCTGTCCTCACAACTCTTATCAATCCCGGGACCGGACAATTGTTATTTGTTCCTACTCGGAACCAAGTTTTGCTTCCCAACTCTGCCACTGTGCTACACTTCCCGCCCCTCCCCGCCCCGCCTAACTGTTCAGAAAGCGGCGAGATGCATTTCCTTAGGAATCGACAAGCAGAACCGAAACTAACATTTCTAAACGAACAATGGCGGACACGTACAATTTGTGAATGAGTTCTGCCTTTTGTAAACTGAATTTATCAATAATTTGTCAATAAATCAGGGCGAAAAACGTCACTTGTCCGCCGGACAAGTCAATTGAAAGATCTACTTGTCCAATATTGTAAATAACATGTCCCGGACGGTGGGACGTGTACTTTTTCGCACACTGTGTATGTAGTGACCCTTCAATGTCAATGTCAGTCCCTTGAACAGTACAAATGTTGGGGAGAAAAGAAGTTAACTTTTTGCCATTTGAGAATATCATGAGTTTGGAGTTGTCTGCATTTAATACTAACTTGAGTTGAGATAAATGGGATGGAATAACATCAAAGGCAGACTGGAGGAAATCAAGACTTTGCTCTATAGAAGAGGATGAACAATAAATAACAGTATCATCTGCATAAAAATGGAAAGCAGCATTTGAAAAATTATTAGAGATTATTTACATACAGTATATGCGGAAATTATTGGTCCTAATATGGAACCTTGGCGCACACCCTTTCAAATCAAATTAATCAAATCAAGTTTTATTTATATAGCACATTTATAAAAGATTTTTGGTCGAGCCAAAGTGCTGTACAAATAATAAAAATACCCTACAGTAGAGACACTTTACAGCTAATGCAACAGCAGTTTGTTCAGAATATCAGTATGAGAAGAAAACGACACCCTCTGTCCTTAGACCCTCACATCGTACAAGGAAAAACTTCCAGAGAAAACCCACAGTTTAAAGGGAAAAATGGGAGAAACCTCGGGGAGAGCAACAGAGGAGGGATCCCTCTCCCAGGACGGACAGACGTGCAATAGATGCCGTGTGTAAATCGAAGAGATAATACATTTACATAGGTAGACCGAATGTTAGGAAATGCATGTGTCTATAATAAGAGGATGAATCCACGAAGATGTCAACAATCCTGTAGGAGCCTTCAGGGAGGCAGCACGACGAGACCCAGGCAGGACCGCAGAGAAAGGTTCAGCCACGACCCGAAGTCCACGACTTAATCCAGAACTCAGGATAGAGGATCCAGGATGCGGGACCACAGCAAGAGGATCAGCCTCGACTCTAGATCCCGGCGTCGATATAGACACGAAAGAAGAAAAACTTGGCTGGGTTAATCGGAACATGAGAATACACAGATACAGACAGACAGAAGGAAGAACAAGCACTCCCTTTGGAGTGATTTTTTTTTTATATTGAAGTTAAATGCATCAATCTGGTGCACTTTGAGAGCAAAATGAAGAGATATATGGATACCTCTCAACATCCATATGAAACAACTGTAAACAGATTTACTTTGTCTTTATGGATTCGATTGTGGACTTGATTGTGATTGCTGCACATTATCCCTTACTTAATAAATACTTTTTTTGATAATCTATTATATAGAAAAGTATATCATATTGATATATAATATATAATTTATTGATAATATATAATATAATCAAATATAACAATCTAAACGAAATAAGTAGTATTAAGTATTAGGGCTAAGAAAATATTGTACATGTGAAATAGTTGTATGTATTGATTTAAATTGACATGCATCCGCAAAGAAAAATAGTCCGTTGTTACTGTTTGGTTTGAACTAACGTACCAACGGCACTGAACATATTACATATTACCTACCATATTACGTTATATACTTCTTACCTTCGATTTCTCTTATTCTTCTCCTCATTCGTCTTTGTTTTTCTTCAAGTTTGTATTGTATTTCTTCAAGTTTTTATCTTGTTAGTCGAATGCACTTAAGCGTCAGCTAAATGCAATGTAATGTAATGATAAAAAAAAACCTCTGCTCTAGTCTAGACAGCGTGGGTAAATTACCGTACAGCCAATCACGATGCGTGACGTCATTGACGTCGTACGTCGTGACGTCACTGGTAAGAGACGGACCCCGAACACATATGGTACCCCGGACACATCTGGTACCGACACCGGCACTAGTTCAGAGTTGACTCCACTTTGTTTTCCACCTCTTTCAATGCCAACATTGACAGCGCATATTTCTCTTAGCTTACAACAATGTTTTACGCCGTTGGAGCAGTGCTTATGCTGTTCATACTCTTCCAAAGCAAGATTGAATTGCAAGCATGACTTCTTCAAAAACTTCAAACTCTTTGTTGTACCGACCATATAATGTTGTTTCTCATGTTAATCCAGCCCCAGCCTCTCACGAAAGTCTCAGATGTCTATTTATGCTGACCGATCAAAGAGCTCAAACCAATTTTCGGTCCTCTGAAGTTTAACCAAAAAATCTAGTTGGAAATCTTGCTCCGACTCTGAACTGGCCCTGCAACTGCCTCGATGGAAAAGCACTAACTGCAGGCATGTCTCTGCAGTTTTTTGGGCTGTAAATCAAAGTATATGCCATCTTCAACAAAATGTACCAAATTAGTTTAAATTACTTTCTAAATGATTGTCGCTTCAAACCAGGACTAAAGTATGTCTTGTGAATACTATGGGCGGTTTATGAAGGTCGTTCCAAAGTCATGTGCTTGCTGCCATTGGCACCGAGGTAATATTTCACAGAACGGTCAGGTGCAGCGAGTCTTACAGTTTGTTTACCTGGACAGCAGTCTTTGCTTATCAGGGCAATAAGATGTATTGATTACTGATAATGTGTGTGGCTGTCAGTTATAGGACGAGGATGTTAGATAATTATGTGAAAAGAGGAGTATTTCTGAGGTGTTTTATTGAACTGTTATTTAGCGAAACGCTGCTCTGGCTTAATATTCATAATGCATAATAATACATCTGTGCACACTGCCAACATTTAACATAGTTTTTGATTTAAAACCTTCATCAACTTCAACTCTTTTCTCACTAGTTTGTTGCCCTTTGGTTAAAGTACAGATTAAATTATTCAAATTGTTATTAACCTGAAGACGATTTGAGCTCCAAGTTTCTATGATTAAAACCAGATTTAAAATACTGCTTGGTTTGAGGGATTATCTTTATTTTATCTTGTCGTGCACCTAGAAGGAAAAAGAGGAATGTTGAGCTACGGCATGATGGGTAATTACACTGCCAGAATGACTGCTTTGCTGGTTTTATCCAATGTCTGTTAAGCTGAGACACCTTTCTACATGTGTCCACCTCTCTGTCGGTGACAGTGCTGATAGGGAGATGAGAATCCATTTATATTCAGTATGATATGCTAATAGAAAGATTCAGTGCAAAGCAAAGTATTCTATGACATTTCCTGTCGGTCTGCACTGATTTTTATTGTAAAGCGGAATCAGTCATTGTTATCGCTGTGCTGTTAGTTTTCTTTTTTGGAAGCTGCTGTACATTCTTCAGTTTAACAAACATACCAACAGTGGCAGGGTTTGCAACTCCCTTTCTTTGTTAATTTTGCTTTTATCGAACATCCTCCTCACACCTTGTGCTACGTCACACAAATGACTCACAACAGGTCTATTTTCTTCTCAAAATTGCAGTCGTCTGAAATGAAATATGTTATCAGGGTTTAGCAGCCTGAGCCAAAGCACCTAGAGTTTAGGGTTTACATGTTTACATCCAAGAGACTGTGTCTTTATTGGCAGCCACGCTAAAACAGTGCAGGCCTGGATTTATTCTGTGCTGTGTTTGTCCTACTTTAAAAAGTCATTTGTAGTTCAGTATTGTGACAACCTCTCAAAAATGTCTCAAATCTAGTTGTGTCAGCTACAGGTGAGGGAACACTATCATGATTGTGAAAGTGTTTTCACCTCGGGTATCTCTGGTAAAGCACTAGTTATTATTTTCTATTAACAAATAGACACAAGCAGTAGTGCTGCACGATTTGGGGAAATAATGTAATTGCTATTTTGCTGACAAATATTGCGATTGCGATTCGATTTTCGATATTTGTTTTTAAGCGACCCAACGGAAGTTTATTGTAAAATGCGGCCATATCTCCGGCTAGGAAGGTCGTATCAACATGCTCCTGTCTCTAGCAGTCCCGCAGCCCGAGCTAAGAGTGAAAGAACTAAACTTACATTAAACTTCCGTTGGGTTGCTTTAAAGTCAAGCTTCAGTTTAAGATTCACCCTGTAATAGATGTAAAACATGTGATGCAGCATCACTAACCTAACTTAGATGGTTTGTTTCACCAAACCATCTAGGAAAGCTCCATTGGAAGCCATTTGGAAAGGGCAGGCACTTTCAAAAATACTTGGCAGGTGATTGGATCAATCTGTCTATCACCTTCTATCATGGGCCATTTCTGATTGGTTAACAATGGCTGGTACATGTGGAGCACAGCACTTCTGATTGGTGTGGATGACTGACACACAAGAACAAAACAAAAACAAAAAAATTGATAATTGCCCCATTTCAAATCGCGATTTCGATTTAAAATCGATTAATTGTTCAGCCCTAACAAGCAGGGGTGGAAAGTAATACATTACCATTGCTGTAGTACTGTCAATACTGTATGTACAATTTTGATTGACTTTTCTAGGTATATATAATTAATCAATACATTATGATACATTACAATCCAATAATTAATATGCATTATTCTGCAATGACACTGCAATAACTTTTGTTACTTTAAGTTTATTTTGATTCTAATACTTTTTTACTTTAAGATTGATTTTTATATCTATACAAATTAATTTCACTTGACGTTGTGATATTGCAAAATATTACTTTAATTTGAGAGATCTTCCTTCAACACGGATTGGAAGTTTTCTTTTTTTTCTTGAGAGCTGAACAATTTCAGGAAGTTGGCTGAAAAGAATTGGTCGATGTAAACTTTTCATTGATTTAAACCATTTTATGACAACAATTCTGTCTGATGCGTAAACGCTATACAAAGTGTTCAAAGCTGTTTATCCATCTTTCTGAAAGACTGCAGGAATAGAAAAGATTCAACGATACATTGTGTGCTGTGGATTATTTATTTCCCAAACATCTTACATCATGACTTGTAGAATTATTTTTAGGTTCAAACGTTTGTGACATTGTAGGTAAGACCATCACAGAAAATAATAGAAGACACCAAATGTACCATTATTTACATTTCTCTTTCCCACCTCCTGATCTGGAAATAGTTTCTCTATTTTGTGTTCGCAAGTCATATTATACATTTTGACATCTGTAACTTCTATTGCACCTATCAGAGCATGATGAGCCATCTGATTATCTATTCTGACAACAACATGGATCACACATGTTTAGAGAAAAGCGTGGCTGTCCTGAACGCTTTGAAAAGAAAGTACTGATCATGGTTTTGAATGAAAGGTTATGCTAAGCTTTTTCTTTCACAAGTTTCACCAGAGAAAACATAATTTTGAAATGATGCAAACAGTGGCGGGAAAAGAAATGTATTGACTTACACTGTGAAACAAAAACGCTTTAGCTTTTCCTGTTCATGCTGAATATATTTGTTTAAAAAACCCATGGAGATGAATCTGCGCTAACAACTGCAATTACTGTCAGCATGAGATCTGACAGCGCAAAGCCATTGAGCCCAGCCGAAACATGGCAGACATTCCCTCTGCTTCTTTTAAAATACATCAACTAATTGGTGATGTACAATGGATGGAGGACAAATTACAGAGGACTGTTCAGCTGCCTTGTTAAGAGCCTTCAAATGGTCGATGATTTGTAGAGGTAGATTGCTCAATTTGCAGTTATTCCAGCATTTGATTATATTTTGACGCCTTTACCATAAAATCAGTTACGTATCAATTATTTTTGAAAAGTCTCTTATAGTGTACGTGATGCCTTGTTTTCATAGGTAAAAATCTATGACTAAATCTGGCACATTTACATGGTAGACTCAAGTGCTCATGTTAATAATGTGAATAAAAGAAATGAATAAAACATCTCTCTATTAAAACGCCAAAGCTGAAAAAGGAAAAGTTGTCCCTCCTCTGTTTAATTCAGCTCAATGTTCCATATAAGACCAGAAGCTAGCAGAAGCACTTCATAGAAATACTCAGCAGGAGGAAGCTGACCTCGGCACAGCCTCCACTATAACCTGGACTTCCTCCCAGGGCAGAAAAAGCTGTTTGGTATTCGCCACCATAAGTGAAACATATTCTGTGTTTTGCAGGGCCTGCTCCTCTCTGCCCTCTGATTTGATGCTTCTGCGCCATCTTTATGCAAATATACTCTCACTGATGAAGCAGCCACTTATCATTAAGTGGCTGCGGTAGTTATACATCAAGGTTTCATGTTATCAGTTTATATATGCATTATTAATCCAGACCAAGTGCTATGTCTTAATGCATTCCTATTAGCGGGGATACATATGAATTCCAACACTGTTAAAACATATTTAAAGAAAATAACTTTCAAATTGTTTGAAATAAAACAAAAATCTTATAATAAATGACCAATCAGTGCAAACATCTATGCAATTACAACAATAAATACTATGTATTATAATTCAGTCCTATTTCACCTATTTTAAGGTAAATTACATTAATTCTATTTGTCCTTTTACATTTAAATCCTGTAAGAAAACAGGTTTAACACAATGGCTTTCTCAGATCTAAGCTACACTACAAATATATCTTATCTGCTCTCTGTTGTTTCTTCCAATCTAGAGAAACATTTCAAAGGAAGTTAAGAAGTTTGAGCAGAGGATCATGAAGAACAATAAGGAGTTCATGTGTTTGAGTCTGGACCTCCTGAAAGAGGGTGAGTATATTGTGAGCTTGTTGAGCTGTTGCTCCGTGTTATGTGTCGTGTAGAAGCAGCCTGGAGAGGAAAGGAGGAGGTATCCGACGGCGGGGAAAAGATGAAACCTCCTGGGGGAGGTTTGTGTCAGCCACATGCTCCGGCTGCTCCTCAGCGAGCCGGCCCTTTGTTATGCTGATTTGCTCAGCCTTTTGTCCAAGACTCCCACAGAGTGTCTGTGTGAGTGAGAGGACAAGAAAGAGAGAAAGACTGACATCGTTTACAACATTTTACAGAATACATCTTTCTAATATTCAGGCGATAGCAGCACTTTGCAATATCATGCTATCCTATTCAATACTGATTTAATAATACAACTTTATGATGAAACTGAAAATGTTAAAATACATTCATTTTCATCTTCATCTTCAAGGCAAAGATTTGTCCTTTTTAAAGGAATTTTTTTATTATTTATCAACTTACCGATATCATTTAGTGTATATTATCTTTGCGGCTGTAGATACCGAAGACATTTATTGGTCCCAGTTGGTTTGTTCTCCAACAACATTAGTCTTGGTGGTGACAGTATAGGTTCAATACAACACACAGAACGTTAATGAAAAAGCATGAATAAATAACAACGTTACCGTAACAACAAGTTGATATAAGTGATATATCCAATCCAATCCACTTTATAGCACATATTAAAAACAGAGGGTTTACCGAAGTGCTTCACAGCAAACATAACATTATAATAAAATATAATATTACAATATTAGATAAAAGGCATACATAAGAATAGATAAAAGGCACATAAAGGCTATGGACAGACAATAAAAGCATACAAATCGATAAAACATAGCTCAAACTGACTCCAAAACGAGGGAAAAGAGGTGGGTCTTCAGACAGGACTTAAAAGTTTGAAGGGTGGGCGACAATTTGACATGGGGGGGCTGGTTGTTCCAGAGCCTGGGGGCTAGTGCTGAGAAGGCTCGGTCTCCCCTGGTATTTTTCTTGGTTTTTGGGACTACCAGCCGCAGCTGATCACCCGGCCTCAAAGCCCTTGAGGGGGTGTACACCTGTAGAAGGTCTGAGATGTACTGAGGGGCCAGCCCATTCAGCGATTTAAAAACAAACAATAGAATCTTAAAATTAACTCTAAAATGGACAGGAAGCAAGTGGAGGGAAGACAGAATTGGTGTGATGTGTTCATGCTTGCGTGTTCCTGTAAGCAGCCGAGCCGCAGCGTTTTGTACCAGCTACAGGCGTGCCAGCGTGGTCTGGTTTAGGCCTATTATATATCAAGACACTATAAATGTTCTGAGCTGTGATATTATCTACATTCATTTTTTCTACCCTCTGTAGAGGGCGTATAGTCATGGTGCACCAACCAAAGCAAAAGCAACAGGTTTATTTATTTTTAAATAACAAAATATCCATTTATTAATTGAAAACACCTTTTAAAAAGCATGAAACTTCTTCCAGGCACACATTATTTGTTTTAAGAAGTAAATGCACAGGTCTGAAACTAACCATTATTTTATTATGGATTTACCATTAGGCCTTTAAATGTCCGAAAAATAGTAAAGACATAAACACATTGCAGGATTTTATAGTTGTAGTTAACATAACAACGGTCTGAATCTCCAAGATATTACATTTACATTGATGAAAAACAGACAATCCTCACAACGTAGAAGCCAGTGTTTTGAGTTTTTGCCTCATCGATTAGAAAATTATTTGATCGATAAATTGACTAAATAATAGAAGTATCCAAGTGATAAAAAGTAAACAAGAGAAGGAAAAAAATACTAAGGTATGAGTGAAGGGAGAAAAAAATAAACGATGACACAAAGAAGGAACGGATGTAAGAAAGAGAGAAACTGATGAAATGTGAACCTAATCAAAGGTCAGGCAGAGTGAAACAAGTGTAACACAAAGACAGTGACGATGACAGAGGGTGTCCCTCTCCCCTGCGCCCAGCCCCCGTCTTTGACGTCACAGACCGAGACACACAAAACAAGCGTCTCTGCTGAGCCCCTCACTCGCTTTCCAACCGCACGCTCTCCAGCGCACATTCATGCGTGCCCTCACATACGGAGCAACACTTGCCTCGATACCCGCTCAGCCTTCAGCCGGTGTGCGTGGGAGTGCAATCATCTCTACACCAAAACATTGCACTCCAGCATCAAGAAAAGCCACTCTCACCCCTCGGGACTGAAACAAGCTCCTGTGAGTGATGCCTCATCCTGTGTGAGGCTGCCGACCGGGAGCACACGGGAGAAAAAGGAGAGCTCCGACTCCCAGCCCAGACCCCGACTCCGTCCCGAAACCAAAAAGCAGCAGATGTGACAGAGAAGGAGAGGCGGAGAGAAAGAAACACAATCCCCCCCACCCCTCCTTCCCTCATCTGGGAGAACAATAACCAGCTTTCAGTTGGAGAGGGTCAGCTTTTGTCCCTCTCCCCACGCTCCCGTTGAAGAGCGAGGAGCAGACAGACGAGCTGACACATTGACCCGCTGCTTTGAGAGGAGGGGATCGCGCAAAGCAGTCACTGCGCTTGGAAAGATTTTATTCAGTACTTGGACAGCTCCTGAGCAACCAGCCGGCCGAGTGTTTCCATGAGTGAGTAGACAATATTGTTTTTGGTTCGGAGACTAAGGCACCACAGATGGAGCCCCCGTGTTCGCTCCAACTCGGCCCCTGTGGCCCCTCTCCATCCCTTGGATCGCAGAGCAGCACTGCCGGCTTCGAGCAGCTGGAGGAAAAGCAGCTCTTTGAGAAGTTTTGGAGGGGGACTTTCAAGGCTGTGGCCACCCCGAGAGCAGAGAGCGTCATTGTGGCCAGCATCACCGCACACAGGAGGGTGACCAAGTAAGTTCTCTACCTTTTCATCACAGTTAAGGAATAAACACATCTTGGTCTTTCTCACACTTTTGAATTGTGTTGCTGCTTCAGTGTAAGCTGTCAAAGAAGGTAGTAAATCTCCTTTGCTTTTACACAAAACAGGTGGTTGTAGAGGTTTTGTCAAGCAGGACACTGATGTTTGTTTGTAAGCGGTTGCCTAAATGTAGCCATGCCAGAATCACTAAACTCTATTGTCAACAACAGGACGGATCCTTGTTGTGTCAGACATTCCCTAGCATCCTTCATATCACCCTGTGTTTGTTCATTTACCAAGTCAAGAGACAGTTGTCCAGTTGACAACACTCAATTAAGATATTTAGGTGGCATAAAAGCATCATTCGAACAGCCTTTTTACATCTATATATTTTATACTAGCTACTACATGTACACCTTGATATGTTTGTCTGCCAATCCAATCCTTTCCGACGAAAATATCTCAAAATATGTCTTTGGTGTTGATTTATCTCCACCCATTTGAATTATCTCCCTTTTTAGTTTTTGAATGCAGCTGGACACTTGACATACGGCCAAACACAGCTGGCATGGAGAGTGTGAAGCTCAGTTAATTGTCCCTTTTAAAGGTCACATGGCGGCATCTAAATGCCTCTAATGTCACACTTGTCCCCCTCTTTCCACTTGTGACATTGCTTTGTGACAGCATCGGTTAAAGATGCAACATGTCACGTGTTTTTCCCCCCTTTTCATCCATCCAACCAAAGGTTAGCCCGAGATGAAATGAAAAATATCTGTTGCCCTTTCTCTTCTTCATCCATTCCTTTTAATCCCATCTTTGCTCCTTAGTGTGCAATCAAGCATCAACTGCTGGCCTTGACAATTTGATCAATTGTGTCATGCACTGCTCTGCCTTTTTTGTCAAATACCATACCATTTTGGCAGTAATACAGAATACGTAATGACTGATCAAACCGGTACATCATTTAACACACTTGTGCGTTTGCGCATGCGTACTCACACGTCAAATGATGTAGCTTGCTTGGTTGACCTTTGAATGGTTTTGACACCCACTATCAACTTTCTCTTATGTGAAATTAGCTATGTTAATGAGGATTAGAATGGCCCATTTCATCCTACATCGGCCCAGGCGGTGCAACACACTGAACCAGATAATGTGCGTTTAATGGGTTCAATTACAGCAGGGCCGTAATGCTGCACATGGCCTGGTTATAAGCTATTTTATAACCTTGCATGATATGACAAAAAATAACACTTTACTTGTAAGAATATGATAGAATATGAATTGTGCCCCCAGCTCAGCAATCTAACCAAATAACTACAGCCCTATTTTAAAAGGACAAAAACAACCACAACCTGGTACATAAGATGGAATCCATTGCATACTATTTTGGGAAACTGGCAAAAATCAAATTGAAAGAGAAAAAATTCACACAGGAGAAAATTAGCTTCAAAGTGGCTGGCCGCCATGAACTGAGCAGACTTTTTTTTAAATAGCTGGAGCCTCTGGAGCGGGTCCCAGCTGTCTGTTCAGCTTCAGATGTTTAAGGAAGGAAAGTCTCCTCAAGTGGCATTGCCCCTGCATGGACTCCATCAGGGTGACAGTGACAATGATGGCGGCATGGCAGGGGCAGGCGGAGACTCAACGTCCCCAGAGAGCAGACATAATGTTGCTAATTCGCCTGGGTCTGTTTTTAAGACGTCAGCAGTCTCCTTCGTCCGCTTTTCCTCTGGGGTCCTGTCTCTTTGTACATTTGCTGAAATGCAGATGGACTTTTGGGTGATACAGATTGTAAATAATGAGTAAAACACAACAAACAATACACCCAGAGAATATAAATACAGGAGAGGACTCAAACTGTAGATTTTGTTCGAGCCGAGTGTGGCCGGGGAATGCTAAGACCATCAGATTGCATGGCCTACGGCTTGGTCCTCTTCCTCCTTCTCTCCGAGAGGAAGCATCATTATTCACCGTGGATAAGTGAGGGGTGAGGAACAATTGCAGTGAAAGTGAGAGGCCATTATCTACAACAAGCAGAGAGGGAGAGAAGAGGGAAGACAGAGGGAGAGCCACAGGGAGATGTTTCATGTTCAATGAGCACGCGTCTTTCTCTTTTTGCACCGTCCTCACCCTTGCTTTCTGTTCTCCTCCTTTTGTCTCAGTACTGCTGAAATCAAAATGCTAGAGGGGCCAGTGAGCCACAGAGGAGTAATTAGAGTTTTGTTGTCCTCCCCTCTCTGTCCTCACTGTCTCCCCCCTCTTCAGGCCAGTCACTCAGTGCAGGGGAGGAGTTCACTGACTCTGTGCAGCGGGGTGGGGCTCTGCTTAAAACCATTGACCCCTGCAAGCTGTTTTGTTCGTGGGGGGCTCCTAATTAAATATGCAGGCTGGCTAACTTTGGGTTGTGTGAGAGTGTGTTTGTGCGTGCATTCATGTTCATCTGTACTGGAAATGTTTTTCAGAAATGGCAAGGGTTTTAAATGATGCCGTAAGCCTGTGTGTGTCTCCGTGCATGTCTGTCTATGTGTGGCTGCAATAAGTGGGGTCTTGTCCAACTCAGAGGCAGATGGCAGGCTTGAGAGAATGCAATGCATGGGAGAAGGGAGAGTGTGTGTGTGTGTGTGTTTCAGGGGGGTTCAGGCCTCTTACCTCAGCAGATGCTGGTTCAACGAGGAAGAGGAAAAGGGTTTGGAGGGGCTTGTTCACTGACAGCACCAATGGGAATATACAGCCGGGTGGACAAAAAAGCTGGATCACTAAAGCTGGAAAAAATGCATTCAACATGTTAGAAATGGTCTTTTAAATAATTGATAATTATAAGAAAACTTTTGAACATAGGTACAAAGTGCAGTAAAAAAAACAAATAGTAAACAGTTATGGCTATTCTGAGATAATAGTGACCTCGAGTAACAAAGCAAGTGGGTGGAACAACTAGGAGACCCCCGCCTGAGGATCTCAGTGGCTCATAAGGGATTAACAAATCAACAATACTAGAGGCCTGGCCAAGCAAAGCCTTAAATGTACAAGGAACATCTTCTAATCAATTAAAAAACCCACAGGGAGAAGATGCAGAGATTCAACAATGGGAATGATGGGATCTGATTTTAACAGTAGTCAAACTGAGAGGAAATAGGCTGAAGGAAGTATTATTGTACCACTCTAGTTGCTCAGTTTTTGAATGGCGAGGACTCCTTTTAGATAAGATGATTGTATATGATGATTGATGTATTTACAGGAAACGCTGAGCCATCCAGCACTTGCGGTCAGAGAAACAGCTGAGGAGTGAGGCTATATTTGCACTCTCAAAGGGCAAACAGCTGTATGTCATCGCCATAGATATGAAAATCAATACGATGATCAAATATGCGGCCTATTGGCAGCATGTGAATGGAAAACTCAAGAGAGCCCAGAATTCAGGGCTCAATTTAGCAGAATTCGGAAACAGAATTTTCTGAACTGCAACAACTATTGTCTCCCCATTGCACAGGAAAACTGTACACAACTTTAGCACGTTTGGTAGGTCATTGTTGAACTTCTACTCTTTGATGAATTGATAGTTTAGGTAATATTGTACCTTTTCTACATAAGTTTGGCCGAAATGGTGGTTTGTTAACAATATATATGATTGTTTGACAGCTAGAGCTTTTGTCTACTCAGAATTACTTATGTTGTTATTCTCAAAAAATGCTTTGGTGTCCATTCCCTGTTTAGGGATTTTTCCCCACATAAACACAAAAATACAGAGATAAAATGTTCTGAGAGTGAGAATAAATGAATTGAAGATTTAGAGTCTCAATAACATCAAGGAGAAGCAGTCAGAGCTCCCCCTGGGACATAGCGTCTCTCTTTCCTTCTCTCTGTGAGAATGACAAACATGATTTAGTGACGGACGAGTGGTTTGTCTGCCGTTATATATCTCTCTGTCTGCAACCCTGCTCTTTTCATCGCTGATTATCTTTACGCGACTTCTCTCCCTCGCCTCACATCAGTATTTCCCTACCTCTTTCTCTCTGTATCTTTTTATTTTGCGTAAACTCGCCCTCTCTGTGTCTGTGTGGTATTACTCAGAGCACACAGGAGGCGGCTGCTGAGGCATGCTGACAAGAGAGTAGGAGATGATACTCCCAGACTCCCCGGGCAGGAATAGGACTTATCACTGCAATGAATTCACATTTAATATGTATTCCAATGTAGCCAGTCCATTTGAATCAAACCATTTTCTTTGGCTTAACACATTAGACATCGTTCCAGTGTGTGTTTGCAGCAGGATGCATTTTGTATGTCAGCAGCTACAATAGAGAGGCTATTAAGTAAAGGTGTTTTCTGTATATCTGATGCACAGTCACAGCATGTAGTTGCTTTAGAAGGCATTTAAGAAATCCAAGATACAAATAAAGTAAGTGGTGGAAAAGAACAGGAAGAAAAGAGAAACATTTTCTTAATTGAAATTATTTTGGAAATGTTTCTTGATTACTTAAATCAAGAATAGACATATGCAATTTAACAAGAAATGTGCGTCAAACAACAAACCCAGGTGTTTGACAGAAGGCTTGGTGTTTTTCATTTTCGAAAGGACATTGTAATGCAGAAGCTAAGACTAATACGACTGCTCATTTCTTGTTTGGCTGAAGATATTTTGGCTCATTAACAAATAGAGAGTGAGAGTAGTTTACATCTTAATGATCAAGCATTTTTTAAGTTGAGGGTTTGAAACTACCAAGATGTGTTGAACATCCTCGAATTCCCAAACAACACTGAATCACTAGCTTTTTCAACTATAAATTCAAAGTATTTCAAAACTTTTGACACAACTATCTACTGTAGTCAGCAAATGGTAGAGAATCAACATTTCCTTTTTCCTTATTTCTGCACATATAAAAGAGTCATATTGTGTCAGTTATGTCCATTTTATACAGTAGCAATATGTATGCAATATTTTCTTTTGTCAAATAACATTACTGTAGCTGCCTTAACCTACTCAGTATGCCGGTCACAGTAAAGCTGTAGATGCAAAACTGTTGAGTTTATAATAAACAAAGACCTTTTTTTACTTAGTAATTTAACTTTCCATTTCTTAATAGAATACTATTTGATTTCTTCTTCAAAACTTGCATAGTCTTGCTTTACTAAGCCAGTATGTGTTGTATCACATAGTCCTGATGGGTTAAGGAAGAAAAATAATTGTACATCTGTCACATTAACTCACCAGACAGGCCATCGTAATTCTTAGTAGAAATGAAGGGATGCTGTTATTTATTCTACTGCAACGTCAACCTGCAGAGGCCAGTCTGTCAGACCGCTTTTACTTTTCTAATAAGAAACACTGCTACCATCTATATTCCTCTCTACCTGCAGGGTATTGCTGTACCAAGTCTAATCTCTTCCAAGTACTGCTGCGAAATAGAATACATAGCTAAAAAAAGTAAAGCTCTGTTGGCCATGTTCTGATTTTGAATTAACAGAGAATATGACTTTGGAGCAGCTGTGGCTCAGGAGGTAAATGGTGCACCAATTGAACGGTTGGAGGTTTAATCCTCAGCCCCAGCAGTCTAAGGGTCTAACGGCAAGATACCTGACCCAACGTGCTTGTGTAAAAGTGCTTTGAGGGGTCTCAAAGACTGTACAATTTACCATAATTCTGTCTTTTAAAACTCAATGACATTTCGAAATGTCACCCTGTTCTCTTCATGATAAAGGTACTGTGAGACATTACTCGAGCTATAATGACACTCCGTTTGTTTCCAGGAGACGATATGTTGCACTTGACTGCTAACTTGTAATGGATGATCGATATTGCCTGGAGGGTAACAAAAAGCTTCAGAATTCTCTGTGATTCTTTTAATAACGCCATCATTTTCTTTTTTGTTCTAATAGGCTGTTGCTTGCTCGGGGTTATGCGAAGGAGCTTCTTTGAACCCTTCTACACACACACAAACACAAACACACACACACACACACACAAACACAAACACACACACACACACACACACACACACACACACACACTGTCATGTCCAAGAAACTTATTGTGAAAGTTTATTCTTTATGTTAGAGTTGTCATGTCCCTTTGTCTTGTGCTTTATGTCTATACCCTTAATTATTTCTTCCTCTCATTTCAGGCCTCCACGCTCCCCGCCCCTTTTCTGTCTCCTGCGTCCTTGATTATTTTCCCCGCCCTGATTGTTTCCAACTGTGTCCCCTTTACCTGTGTATATATTGTGTTAGCTCCCTCCTGTTAATTGTCAGTTCGTTGTCTCTCGAAGACCACGTATCGGCTTACCTCACGGACCTTTTCACGGACCTTTGCTATAGATCGCATTATAGTTTTCCTCGAAAGAGTGGTTTTGTTTTCCTTGTTTGATTACTGTGCAAATTCCAGTAAAGTCTTTATTTTGAAACGCTATCTGAGTCTGAGTTTTGAGTCGTGCAATTGAGTTCATGCCTCAGTGTTCTCCCCTTGACAGTACGAACTGACCATCAAAATGAACTCAGCCGACTCAGATCAGATTAAGAACGCTATCCGTTCTCAGGGCCAACGTCTTGGGCAACAAGAGGAGCGTATGGCCACCATGCAGCAGGGAGTGCAGGATCTAACCAGCAGCCAGGGGGAACTACAAACATCGTTGACGACCCAAGTTAATCTACTGGCAGCAGAGGTTCAGCGTGTGCTCACTCACCTGCAGGCTGTTTCTCCTCCTACGACTCCTCCGGTTCCAGCGGTGACCGGATTCGATCCCAACCGGGTTACTGAGCCGCACAGTGCTTCCATGCGTCTGGCTCCACCCGAAAGGTACTCCGGGGACTCAGAAGGCTGCCGGCCGTTCATCGTGCAGTGTGAGTTACACTATCACCACCAACCGGCTGCTTTTCCCACGGACATTTCCAAAGTGGCTTTTATGATCTCTCATCTCTCCGGCCGAGCAGCAGCGTGGGCCACGGCAGAATGGTCCCGAGGCTCGCCTATCTGCGGGTCTCTGGAAAACTTCATAGACACTATGAGGAAGACTTTCGATCAAACCACGCCGGGCAGGGAAGCAGCTCGGGCTCTGATCAAGCTGCGACAACATCAGCGGAGTGTGGCTGACTACGCCATCGAGTTCCGGACTAAGGCAGCCGACAGCGGCTGGAACTCCGCTGCATTGTTTGACGCTTTCGTCAGCGGTCTCTCGGATTCTTTACAAGACCAGCTGGCGCCTCTCGATCTGCCCGCTGATTTGGACTCTGTCATATCCATGGCTGTACGTATAGACAATCGTTTGACGGAGAGGAGAAGGAATAAATCCAAGGATGCGGTTGACCCACCTCTCCAGAGGAGACGCTCGCCGCTGGATATTACTTCTTCTTGGAGGCCCCGTCACCCCTCACCACCTGCGTTCCGGACAACAGCGCCCCCTGGCTCCGTGGAGGAGCCAATGCAGTTGGGCCGCGCCAAGCTGTCGCTGGCAGAACGTCAGCGTCGATTCAAGGAAGGTCTGTGTTTCTACTGCGGGCAGCGCGGACACCCACAAGCGGCTTGTCCGGTAAAAGAGGAGGCTCACCAATGAAGAGGAGTACGTTGGTGAGCCGGATCTCTTCCTCTGACTTTCCTCCTCGCACCCTGACCCGGATCCAGGTAAAAATCAGAGACAATGTAGTTACTCATGGTGTTCTCATTGACTCAGGGGCGGACGAAAGTCTTATGGATTGGGGTTTAGTTAAAAAATGGGACATAAAAACTAAACCTCTACCCCAGCCTCTTGAAGCGAGTGCTCTCGATGGGCGGCTGTTGTTTAAAGTGACTCACCAAACGGAGCCTTTAGAAGTAAGATGTAATGATAACCACCATGAGACAATGTCTTTTCACTTATTTAACTCAGCCCAACATCCACTCATTTTGGGGTTTCCCTGGTTGAAACTTCATAACCCTCACATAGATTGGCAATCTGGGAGGGTGGAGGGGTGGGGAAAAAATTGCATTGATCTCTGTTTTAAGCAGGTAGCAGAGATTGACAGGGGATGTAACACTGGGAGTGTTAGGCAGGATACAGTCCCAAAAATATATCTTCCGGATGTACTTTCAGTTCCTTCCTGCTACCACGACCTTAGTGAAGTTTTTAGTAAGTCCAAAGCTCTGGCTCTTCCTCCTCACCGCTCCTATGACTGTGCTATTGACTTAATTGCCGGGTCTCCCATTCCTAAGGGTCGACTTTATGCAATTTCAGGACCTGAGAAAGAGGCCATGAAGGACTATATTGATGCCTCCCTCAAGACAGGGCTTATTCGTCATTCCTCATCCCCAGCAGGGGCAGGTTTTTTTTTCGTGGGCAAAAAGGATGGGTCTCTTAGGCCCTGTATCGACTACTCACCTCTCAATGACATTACGGTTAAAAACCGGTACCCCCTCCCTCTCATCTCGTCCGCTTTCGAGCAGCTTCAGGAAGCCAAGGTTTTCACCAAATTAGACCTGCGGAACGCCTATCATTTGGTCAGGATCAGGGAGGGCGATGAATGGAAGACGGGTTTTAACACCCCTTCAGGACATTATGAATACCTGGTCATGCCGTTTGGATTATCAAACGCTCCTGCAGTCTTCCAGGCTATGATCAACGACGTGTTGAGGGAGTTTCTGAACCGTTTCGTTTTTGTTTATCTGGACGACATTCTGATCTACTCCCCTGACCTTCACACCCACAAACAACATGTCCGCCTGGTTCTACAGAAACTGCTCCAAAATAAGTTGTTTGTCAAAGCTGAAAAGTGTGAATTTCATGTGGAAACAGTCACTTTTTTGGGCTTCATCATTTCCCCAGGTCAGGTTATGATGGACCCAGAGAAGGTTAGCGCAGTAGCCTGTTGGCCTACCCCTGACTCTCGCAAAAAAGTGCAGCAGTTTTTAGGCTTTGCTAATTTTTACAGACGTTTTGTGCGGAGCTTCAGCGCTATTGCAGCCCCTCTTCATGTCCTCACGTCCCCTCAGGTGCCTTTTGTGTGGTCTCCTCAGGCTGAGGAGGCTTTTTCTCGGCTGAAAAAGATGTTCACCACTGCCCCCATACTTACCATGCCGGATCCCACTCGCCAGTTCGTGGTGGAAGTGGATGCCTCCAACGAGGGGGTGGGAGCGGTCCTCTCCCAGCAACAACAGAAGGACAACAAACTTCACCCCTGCGCCTTCCTGTCCAGGAAGCTCTCCCCGGCAGAGAGAAATTATGACGTGGGAAACCGTGAGTTGCTGGCCGTGAAGTTAGCGTTGGAAGAGTGGAGGCATTGGTTGGAGGGAGCCGAGCATCCTTTTGTGGTCTGGACCGATCACAAGAACCTGGAGTACATCAGAAAGGCCAAAAGACTGAACTCCCGCCAGGCTAGGTGGACCTTGTTTTTCAACCGTTTTGACTTTGTTCTTTCCTACAGGCCGGGGTCTCAGAATGTCAAGCCTGACGCTCTGTCCCGTCTGTTTGACCCTGTGCCTGCAGCCAAGGAGCCGGAACCCATCATCCCATTGAACCGGGTGGTAGGAGCGCTGACTTGGCCAGTAGAGAAGGAGGTAATACGTGCCAATGCTGGAGCTCCTGCACCAAGGGGTTGCCCGCCTAACCGGATTTTTGTTCAGGAGGCCGAGCGACCACAGGTGATCCACTGGGCTCACACTTCGCTGCTCACCTGTCACCCCGGAGTCAAGAGAACTATGTTCATTGTAAAACAACGTTTCTGGTGGACATCCATGGAGAAGGAGGTGAAGGAGTATGTGGAGGCGTGCCCTATCTGCGCTCGAAACAAGACCTCTTCCAGGTCGCGAATAGGGTTATTACAACCACTCCCTATTCCCAACAGGCCCTGGTCAGAGATCTCCATGGACTTCGTCACTGGCCTGCCCCTCTCTAGAGGTAAAACCACAGTTCTCACGGTAGTGGACAGATTTTCCAAAATGACACATTTCATTGCTCTGCCAAAGATGCCCTCAGCTAAGGAAACGGCGGAGGTCATGATGCAGAATGTGTTTCGGCTTCATGGTTTCCCTAAGGATATTGTCTCCGACCGGGGCCCCCAGTTTGTGTCACGCTTCTGGAAGGAGTTCTGCAGCCTCATCGGTGCCACGGTCAGTCTCTCGTCTGGATATCATCCGGAGTCTAACGGCCAGACAGAGCGCCTAAATCAAGAACTGGAGACCTGCCTGCGCTGCCTGGTGTCCCAGAATCCATCCTCCTGGAGCGAGCACCTCACCTGGGTTGAGTATGCACACAACATCCTCCCTACTTCTGCCACGGGCCTGTCCCCGTTTCACTGTGTTTATGGCTACCAGCCGCCACTGTTCCCAGCCACGGAGGGGGAGGTCACGGTCCCGTCTGCCCACGCTCTGGTCAGGCGTTGTCGGCGCGTGTGGGCTGCGGCTAGGAAGATACTCTGCAGGAATTCACAACTGGTTAAAAGAGCAGCAGACCGAAAACGCCGACCAGCCCCTGTATACCAGCCAGGCCAAAAAGTCTGGCTCTCTACACGAGACCTTCCCCTCCACTTACTCTCCCGAAAACTGGCTCCCCGGTTTGTGGGTCCTTTTCCCATCACCAAGGTCATAAACCCAGTCTCAGTGAGACTACGGCTTCCCAGGGCCATGAAGGTACATCCCACCTTCCATGTAGGGAAATTAAAACCATTGAAGGAGAGCGCTATGGTTCCCACCGTCAAACCCCCCCCGCCCCCCCGGATGATCGATGGAGGTCCGGTTTACACGGTCAAGTCACTATTGGCTAGTCGGAAAAGGGGTAGAGGGCGACAGTTACTGGTTGACTGGAAGGGTTATGGTCCTGAGGAGCGGCAATGGATTCCTTCCCGCTTCATCGTGGACAAAAGCCTCATTGAGGATTTTGACCGCCTCAACTCAGAGGAGCCTGGGCCGTCAGGAGCCGTCCCTAGAAGGGGGGGTACTGTCATGTCCAAGAAACTTATTGTGAAAGTTTATTCTTTATGTTAGAGTTGTCATGTCCCTTTGTCTTGTGCTTTATGTCTATACCCTTAATTATTTCTTCCTCTCATTTCAGGCCTCCACGCTCCCCGCCCCTTTTCTGTCTCCTGCGTCCTTGATTATTTTCCCCGCCCTGATTGTTTCCAACTGTGTCCCCTTTACCTGTGTATATATTGTGTTAGCTCCCTCCTGTTAATTGTCAGTTCGTTGTCTCTCGAAGACCACGTATCGGCTTACCTCACGGACCTTTTCACGGACCTTTGCTATAGATCGCATTATAGTTTTCCTCGAAAGAGTGGTTTTGTTTTCCTTGTTTGATTACTGTGCAAATTCCAGTAAAGTCTTTATTTTGAAACGCTATCTGAGTCTGAGTTTTGAGTCGTGCAATTGAGTTCATGCCTCAGTGTTCTCCCCTTGACACACACACACACACACACACACACACACACACACACACACACACACACAATAAACTGTTTATATAGTGTGTGTATATATTTATACATTTGATTATTAGTACTGTGTTCAATGGTTGAGTTCATCTAAACCCCTAAAGGCATCAACATGCTGGCAACGAAGAGGAACATATCTTAATGGGAACCACACATGAACTCTCTTTTTATGATGTTCATTGTGTTGTCTTTATGCCAGGCATGCAGCAGAAAAGGCAATGTCTAGCAGCAGAAGATCAAAGACGATCAAAGATAACCTTTTAATTTGTTCAGCAAGACATTTTAAAGAATTGATTATCATAGCGAAAATAAACAAAAGCAATGGACAAAAGTTTTAATTTAAAGACACTTTGCTAGAAGAAAGGACATCTGAGATTTGTTCGGCAATAATATGGCACGTTATTTTGTTTTTAAACATACCTTGAAAAGCCTGCCTGTATTTCTTAATCTTTATTGTAGTTGCCTATTAATTACCTTAACCCTCATCCCAGAAAAGTGAGGACTTCACTTGGGAGGATTTCCTGTTCTCATGAGGATATCTGGTTCTTATAGAAGCATATACATCAGAATCATGTGCAGGCACCTACCTATAAGAACATAATGGTCATGCACATATGGAGACTGACACATTGCCCATGGGGGGGGGGGGGTAGATGTGATAATTCCTCCAGCTGAACAGCAACAGCAGCGTTTTCGAGGATGAAAGCAAAGAGTTGAGAGTTAACCCTTTCCTTCAAACATCAGCTCAAAGCTGCTGTGAAAATTCCCCCTCAGGGATCACAGCTCCAAGCCCGTGGTCCACCTTAGAGGGGAAAATGCCACACACTTTGAAGGCTCATATCCTGAGTAGCACATTTTCATGTGCTACATATTCTTGCAGTTGAGGTTTCATATCCCAGTTTAGAGGATAAAAACGTCAACATTTGACCCTATCTGGCATCCCCGACCATTTTGAAGCAAAATGACATAATTATATTGTGGATTAATTCCACCTAATCACATTAGTAATCCCTTGCTTTGCATCTGGTTCATATCGTGAGTAGGTGCAGGGGTCAGACTTTAATTTAGGCATGTGGTCATCCTGCTGGATGTTTTTTTAAACAAATACCACTGTCTTAATTTATCAAGTTCACTTTGGTTAATATACGTAAAATAGCTCTACCCCGTATACTATGTGCTATTCTTTTTCCTATGAATTTTCTTGAGATATAAAATATATTACAATAAAAGGGTCGTCTTTCTGTATTATCCCAAATTAAAATGTAACCAAAGTAAAAGAAGGTTTTAGAACAAAAATCTTAATGCTCCAAATTATATTATTAAAAGTAAATATATTTACTTTATGAGAAAAGTTACTTACAGTGTAAACATATGTAATACTATTCATTTAATGGAATACAAATACAATTATTAAAACAAGCACAGTTATAGACTTCATTTTAAATATTGTATTAAAGGTGTAGTTAACTGCATAACTCATCCTAATAGGTGCCAATGACTCCATAGTTACCTCATTTGGCAATAAGAGTGAACATTTAAAAGAAAAAACATGTCATTGTCAACAAATTCAACAAGTTTGTTAAGCTCATCATACATTTTGCATGTAACACTTGACAGGACACCAAAATTGAAGTGTAAATGTAGAATCATAACCTTCTTGTATGCTTCTATATTGCAATACAGTGGTTCATTAAAGTCTACATTGCATCTCAGAGCATTGACACTAAGACAAGAGAATGTATTTCACAAGTTGTTTGCATATGTTCAATCAGCATCAGTAAAATAATAGGCGAGAATGTATTCTGTCAAGCTGTAGAGAGAGTTGTTCTGCTCTGATGGCAGAGAGGAGTTAACCAATTTAGTTTGAACTTGTGTTGTTATGCCTGAATTAGTTTAATTCCATAATCATAACAGTGAGGACAAAAAAACACAAGCCCTGCTTAAAAATGACTGTCTTGTTCATTTAAATGAAATCTGTTCATGTACAAAATGAACTGCTAGAGTGTGTATCTGTACAGCACCTGCCTGCACTTAGAGTACTTTATGTTAAAACCCAGTGCACTGACATTTAAAAAGACTCATGACATTTAAGTCCATTAACATAGTAAATTGTGTTTGCTTGTTCACAAGATGTGATGGTGTATGCTTGTCATTTTATCAGTTTGCCAAGTGAACAATCTGAGGCACACGGAGACAGAAAAGTGCGGAATCGTAATCAATGGGTAAAATATCTCTAACACTGATTATTTTCTTAGTATTTCGGTTGACACAAACTCTGCGGTCTGCGTATTTCTTTCAGAAACTGTTAAGAATCACTAGCTTTAGTCTTTCAAAATGTATTAGGTGTTCCTTATCTCTATGACCTTTTGGCGTGTAATGTTCTAGCTATTCAACTTTATTTGGTGATGTGAGTAACACATGCAGACAGATGTTGCCTCTGATACTTCAATGAACTTTCAGCTATGTTGCCTTTGGCTGCTTCACAGTTCAACCTTCAGAACACTTTGAATGAGTTGGTGTGTATTACTTTAAAGGTGGGGTAGGTCATTTTGGAGAAACCAGCTCGAGTGCGCTTGAATTTGAAAATACACAGCCGGAAAAATCTGCCACTTCCTTACAGAGCCCCTCCTCCAACACACACGAATGCGCACATGACCAATGAGGGCACGAGAAAAGTTTGTGCACAGATGGAAGGCTGACAGGCAGGTAGGCCATCCAGTTATTTTAGCCAGGCCGGCTAAAATGATTGGTCGTGCTTTTTACAGTATTACGGGTTCCACAGATGACATTTTTTTATGGATTTATTGTCAAAGCATTTAATGTATTCATTGCTATCAGGATGTTAAGAGAATTCCATGGAATATAACAAAAAGTGTTTCTGAAATAAATTAAATACCCCACCTTTAACATTGGTGAGCAAGTACACAACAAGGTTAAAGCTGACTCAACTGAATAAGCAAAAAATAAAAGACTAAAGAACAAGCTTCACTTTAGTTCATAACATTTTTCTCTTGCGAAAATGCATATTTTGAAATTGTTAAGAGTGTGAACAGCAACAAACAGCCTTGTGTAATTTGCTTCTTTATTTTGTGAAAGAAACAGGGTGAAAGAGGAAAGAGAAAAATAGTTTTCAATAAATACGTTTGATGGAAATACAACAGCACTGCAAAGCATTACAAAGAACTGTGTGAAAGGAAATAGAAGTAGAAGGAAACAAATAATTGACAAGGAAGACTCTGAGAGTGACATTTTGAGATTAGCCTTTTGGGGGCACAGGAGCAGCCAAGGTTATTACATTTTACTTAATATCATACTCTTATGAATCTGAATTATTTCTTGAATCTCGGCTAAAGGGAATTGAATTATATGTAGGCACATAATGTACAGCATTGAATACACGTATAAAAGATGAGAGAGAAGTTGAAACACTCCTTTGTGCTCTTACTGACTTGACATGAAATGGAGAGTAGGTAATCTTACAGACAGTAAGAAATGACCTATTCCTTTGAGAGAGTCATTGTCTGTGAGTGTGGTAGCTGAGAGAGAGGGACGGCTCGGTCATTACCACCTATTAGATCTTCACAAAGCGGGGACGTCCCTGGACATGAAAAATATATGACCTAACTTTCAACGCGAGTCATTTGGCCTCCAGCAAAATGGGTCACTAAAAGAGAAACAAAGTCATGCGTTTTGTTAGCAAGCCGAGAAGGATTGATTTTGCTTCTTTATATCAAATGAGCTGATATTTCTTCACTTAAAACTTAAAACGTATGCAGTATTCCATATACTGTATATAAGAATTGGATTTATTAACCGTGATGTCACACATTGATTTTAGGACTACAGTTTGAATCCTAGAGCATGGCCGTCACTATCTTGTTTTTGGAAACAAAAGTGACACTAGATGGTGGAGATATGTACAACTAAACGCTAACAAATAAATGTTTAGGCTACACAAAACCTTACAATTACCTTTTGAGAACTATAAACACAAATTGATAGGTTCCGCAACCAAAACAAACATACCCAAGCCGGACAACACTGTGGGAGCGACCTGCAAACGCAAGGGAGCCATGCCCTAAAGCTTTCACTGCCAACATTTGTAAGAGCTTGCATACATTATATGATGTGACAGGTTTTGAATATACAGCAGCTGAAAAAAATCATAATCATAATAAAATCAGTGGTGCTTTGGGGGATAGACTGATAGTTATTGCCGCATCCAACTGAAATTTGCCACAAGGAAGCACAATCACTCATAATGACAGTAGGCAGAAATCCCTCTCGGACTAGCATTGCACCAAGGCAAAGCCCCTTTTAAATATTCATACACACCGCAGAGTTTGGTATATTGGAAAAACAGAAAAGTCCTACATAATAGGCTGGAGCCGTTTTTCCCTGGCAGGAAATTTAACTCCAGTCAGAAAACTCCCAGGAGCATCTTATTTAGTTGACACACACACACACACACACACACACACACACACACACACACACACACACACACCCACCCACCCACCCACCCACACACACACACACACCCACACACACACACACACACACACACACACGCACGCACGCACGCACGCACGCACGCACGCACGCACGCACGCACGCACGCAGGCACACATACACACACACACACACACACGCACACATACACACACACACACACACACACACACACGCACACATACATACGCAGACATTTAAACAACAGCTTTTTCCTACAGTGACTGTCTCTCAGACATGTTGGTTTCATATTTAATTTTTCCTTTTTTGCCAAGTACGCTTCTTCTTTGTAGCTGGACCCCTGAAGCGGTCATAGTATTCATTATTAAAATGCAAACTTATCAAAGTCAACTCCTCATCGCTTAAATTAAATCATTTCAAGGCTGACTGGCTCCCACGTCTCTGGCTTCTATTTCATTTTCGCTTCTTGCCCATCCTCATTTCAGGAAGACGATCTGCCATTCATGTGAAATTGCCAACATGTGCATAACTGATGGAAGGGTAAGGGTGAACACTGTGGCGGTGTTGATGTCAGAAATGCAATCGGAGATGGGAGCGGAGGAATTAATTGACCCCCAGCATTTCTCCCTCCCTCCATTGTCACTTTTACCTCTGCTGTCGCTTCTTGACACAAAATGTCACCATTAAGGTTCACTGCAGGTTGCTTTGTATTCTGTACTCAGAAGAGTACACAGAGAACAGTTGTTTGTTTGCAGAGACTGAATGTGTGTGTTTAGCTGCATTGGCCCAAATAAATGAAAAGGAACATGTCTAACTGCCTCAAATGTCTATATTAAGAATGTATGTCTCTAAACCTCTTATGATTCCAGTTAAGTATAACACTCTTGGCTCATTATATTATTATGGCTGTTTCCAATATTCAGTCATAAATAATGAATCCATTTTGCCTTGTGCTTTACTGTAACATCAAAATGTCCCCACAAGCCAGGATTCATGCTTTTTTAAAAACCTATAAAATAACTTTTATTGCCTTTTAGCAGTAAATTGACGATTATATCTGAGAGGTCGTCAGGGGTGTTGATCAATACCAGTGTCTCCCGGTTTTAAAGCGACCCTAGGCATATAACAGCTAGTCATTAGTGCAGTTACAGCTGCTCTAGGGAAACCTTTAATGAAACAAGGACTCAGTGTCAAAGACAGTGGACCACCCTTCACTGTTTAGTATTATCACAGAGACATGATATGTGAATGATCCAGTCTGTTCAGTTACACGTTGGCTTAATTAGTTAAGCAATGTCGTAGACTTGTAGACAATGTTGGCTATTATTCTTTGCATTGAGACTCTGTTATACTCTGACTCTTAATACAATGTGAATGGCAGCATGATTTAACCGGATTGTCAAAAGATTAAATTGACCAGAATGTGATGAGCTCCCTTTTCACCCACTCAGAACTAGGCAAATTAGACTCTGTAGAAAATAGCCTAATAAATAAATGAATATATAAGTTTGTTTATTTGTGTCAGTGAAGTGCTGTGGAGCTAAAGGCTTGGTATAGCATTTCTTTTGAAAGAAATTATGCATTTTCGTTTCAACTGTCATGATCAGTGGATTTTGAATGAGTCAAAAAAATGAAAGCGATCTTACTGTATGTTGCGATATCAACTTCCTTTTAACTTCATCTGTTGGAGAACAAATTGTTACACCAAATTGGAATGGTATAAAGGAGTCAAGTTAATATGTTTGCTGAATGAGAACAAGCTAGCTGAAAGTTAGCAAGTGAGCTAGCTTGTAGAGCGTTATCCCCCCTCTTTAAAATAATGTAAAATCTGTATACAACATTTCAGAGTTTAGTAAATGCCAAAGCACAGACAAAGAACAAAGAAGTTCAGAAAGCTATTGAAACTGACAACCATTTTGTCCGCTTGCGACTTTTTGGCCATTTGCTCGGCAGCAGTTCACCAAGTAAAGATTCCATACGTTACTAAACCTTTAACAGTGGCTGTTTTGTGAGGATGTATGTCTTTCTCATTTGACAGAACCTTGACTCTATTCCTTTATTTTACTGCCTGGCATAATGATATAGTCAAACTTTAACGGAGAGACTAATGTCTAGGCTTGATTCCCTTGAAAACTGATACCATTTCTCGATATTTTAGTTTTAATTCATATTTTTTGGCACTTATATCATTTGTTCACCTGCACACAGGTTCCAATGAAATATCAGAGCTTCCTTAATGCCACATCAGATGAACATACTGTAGATAAGGTATCCAAAGCAACAAGCTGATTCTGAGTAGTGCCACTGCCATTTCAAGGTCATTATCAAGGTCAAAGAAAACAACGTAGAGGGTCAAAATTGGTACTCTGAGGGCACTGACTATTTTTCAAAGGGTTATCTTCCCTGTGTGCTACTTTCAAGTGTGAGTTTTATTCGCAATGACATTCCAGTAGCCGGCACATCCTACTGAGAACTGATTAGGACAAATGGAGCTGACAGGTTTGTGGCTGTACCCGGACTGAGAAGGACATGTTAGGAAGTAGAGTAGAAATCTCCTGTTATGTCAGGCCAAATGACACTGTGGCGAGATGGGAGATATGATCCTTTTAGGGAACTTGGAATCACTTCTTTTCGACGTTTTTGCATTTTTTTTGTAATAAAAACTGAGCATTTCCTAGCCATCTCCTCATAACAACCCCAAATGACTTGCAACAAAATGGTGGATTACTGAAAATCATCATCAGGTTTTAATGACCAACTATCAAAAGGTATAAATAAGAGACATGCTGTCAGTTTTCAGCCATCAATAACTATTACATGAGTTTAATACAGGCTAGTGACTATGAATCCTTATGAATTGGGTGATTGCATGATGTTTTCTCCAGCTGAGAAAATGTTGTACTTTGGCAAGTCAATTTTCATTTCCATTGGCAATTATATTTTCTTGTCTGACACTTCGGAAACATTGGTTGGAAATCTATCTCGTGGCTTGTGACCTACTTTTTTGACAGGTCCTTATTTAAGTTGATGGTTAAAGCGGCAAAATGTGGTTGTTTGCCAATTGTAGTAATAAGTATTACCATTCAAACTTGGGGCAGAACTTTCTTAAATACAAATTGTTGTTTTTCTTAATGTATTTCTGTATTCTTTGTGTCACTGTTTTAGACTATTTAAAATAACTGCCTTCAATTTACTGCAAAATTGTCCTTTTTTTTTTTTTTTTTGGAAATGTGTCTTTGACCATACCTTGAGATAAAGAAGAATGAGAAACTAAGACATCTACTAGCCACCAGAGATATGGACATAGCATGTTCCGTTTAATTTGTCCACTAATTACATTTATCTGGCAGGCATTGGGGTGATCTGGGGATATTATACCTATTTATAAGAAAGATATTGAATGTATCTGGCATATGAGCTAATTTCAGTGGCTTCCTATCATTTTTGATAGAAGCGAAGAAGGCTTTTTTCCTTTTTTTATCACACTAGCCCTGATTAATTTGGAAAACATGAAAGGCTCTCCGATAGCCACATAATTAAACTGTTATTTTGGGGGCGTTCAATTTAAACTTGTGCTCAGCAGTGCCCTTGCAGTATAAAGAGAATTGCTTTGTCTCAGCACTCTCTTTGACTCCAAAGACAGTTTAAAGAAATATAGTCGCAATAAAACACCAGATCTCACTACAACAGGAGGCTCAGAATGAATGATTTGCCTTTGATCCAACTAAAGCAATGCACAAGTTCCTTTTGTCCCCAACTGAAATGAGTTCTGTGGAATCCTACTAAATTATTAAGCTTGTGCTAGAAGTTTGACTTTTTGATTTTTCTTGCATTGCATTGCTCTGAGGAAACCGTTGTCTCAGAAATCAAAATATTAAAAATAGAAAGGATTTGGTTTTGTATTAATCAAAATGCCTCATAGACTGACATTGCTGAACATCTGCCTGATCTAATCAACTTCACATTAAGCTACATTGTCTATATTTGGATATTATTACAGCACTTACTGCAGCAGAATGCAGCGGACTCCATTACATCATGGCATGGACATTGAGCTGCCGGCCACAATTTGACTGCAGGACGCCCTCATCTTGTTTAATATATTTAGCCAAGGTTGGGGGAGGTTGGCCTATCAAGTGATGATTTGCGTAAACAAATAGATCCTGACTGGTGGCATAATTGCTCTCATGATGGCCAAAGGGCAAACTTAATGCAATGAGATATCAATGTCAAAGTCAAAGAGTATAACAGAGTCTATTTTAATCAAATGTTTGTAGTCCTTGATTTTGTTTGCTTCTTGCCTCCTTATTCAACTTGATGTAAAGTGGTTTTAAAAAGCATATCATGTGAATAATTTGTGTGTGTGTCTGGGTAATTAAACATTTTATTTAAACTCATTCTGCATAATAACTATCCAGCAGCAGACGTGTATTCTGGGGTAGTCCTGATGCCTTAGATGTAGAGACGTTGTAGAGGAAAAGGGTTTGCTTGTTGACTCTCCTCTCTTCGTCTTCAAGAAAACCTCTTGCGTGATTGACATATTTACTACTAAAAGTCCTCCACCATCCCTCTCCATCTGCCGCTGCCCTTAACGACACCTCATCATGTTGAGAATGGGCAGATAGAGGCAAGAGATTAGGGGCTAATATGGTATTGGAAAAGTAGGAATAATCTCACAGACACCCTATCTTTTCTCATAAACTCTGCCATGAGTGCAGCCTGACTGACACACTGCTGCACTCATTGAATGACAGCCGCCAAGGTTAGAAAACGTCAGATTGGAGGAATTTAAAAGCCGGTTAGCAACGTACTGCCTTAGCCCTCAGGTCATCATTGGGAATGACCGCCCGTGCTATCAGCTCTAATCCTGGCCTCAAGCTCCGTTCCCTGTTACCACTGGACCAATATTGCTTTGGGACTCACAATGGTTTTGCAATAACTTTTCAAAGATATATAGGGATTTTGTGACGTCTTTAAATTGTAAAGTTAAAGTTCCTGACTGTAATTCAAAGAAAGGCAAAAGTCTACTGATAATACCAAATGTTTTTTATTATTTATTTATTTATTTATTTTTTAACTCTAAGTTTTTTCCATTTGCTCTCTTCTAACTTTTTTTTTAGAAATTACATTAATATTCTACTAATGTTCAACCGCAAATGCATACAGGCAGACCAAATACTGTTATTTTCATCAACATGATAATGAAATGCTTTAAGTGCATTTGATGTATTTGCAAATTCCCAAAATGTTCATAATGATCATATCTGAAAAACTTAGTTTTTTCAATATCCACCTGTAGCAGTTAATGTATGATATACTGATAAAATGTCAATTCAGTAAGTCAACAGTGGCTTGAAGCAGGGACCTGTTCTCACTATCATAAAACATGGAGACATAGGTGGAAAAAAGTATTAACTGTGCATGCAATTTAATAACTGCATTGTTCTGCGACAAATTATTTCTTAAATGTCACGTAAAGGAGAGACCCAGTTTCTATAATTGGAATAATGGATTAGAGAAGCCTTGTTCATACGGCAAGATATCTGCTGGATAAACCTGATTTCTTGACAATATAATTATGCAACTGGGTTTGAAATGGGGTCTTTGCAAGAGCGCATGACCTAGGCAGGGGAACAATAATGCAGCAGTACAGTGAGATGATGGCAAACCTTATCGCAGTTTCACATCCATCCATCCATCCAAAATAATTGAATGAAAAGATCTAAAAAGGTCAGTATTTGTTAAATTCTCTTTTAAAAGGAAAACCTTTGCTCTCCTATTATAGAAGGTCCTCTGATTGTGCGATTATCCCAAAGTTCTTCCAAAAAACAGCATATTATTCAATATTTATATTGTACTACTGCTATTCTGGGGATTGTTTGCATACAGTTCTAAGCATACTAAACTGTATCAGCTCCAAACATTGCACAATCAGACTGCCTTTCTTTTAAACTTTGTCTCCTTCAGTTCCCCTGAGGAAAAAGATTGGCCATCACACTCCTGAGTCACTTTCACTTCGTCCTTCCCTCGCTATTATTTCCTGCTTATTGTAAGTCTGCGACAAAAGGAAGAGATTCAAGTTTACATCTATCTGCCCACTTCTCAGGCCCTGCTGCTTTTGATGTTCACTCAGAGAAGGGCTGCATTTCCCAGCAAAATGACAATAAACCGGCGGTCAATACACTGACAACGTTCAAAGAAGCCGACAGGCTTTCTGCCAGATACCTCATACATGCCTTAAGGAATATTCTCCAACATATCTTATTTCCCAAAATGTCCTGCACAATGAAAACCGATATTAAATATGCAATTTATTATGCCTGCTTACCTATGTTATTAAGCAGTGATGCTTTCCAGCGAGTTTTCAAATTAGATCTGGATTCAATATGCTCGGTGTGCGTACACACTGTATAATACATTGATGAAATATGTCTTTACCTTGAGAATCACTTCATTAAAACTCTAGCTGGCAGGACTGTCAACCATTTGGTCATGATAAGGGAAAATTCAAAGAATTAATATTGTACTTATTTTTTTAGGTCTAGTGTTCTTATATTTTTCAGAATCACTGTACCTTCAAAAACTGTGGTAAAAACGTACTGCTAACCAACCAGAGCTAACAAGTTCATAATCTAAGAGGCGGCTGGCTGCGGCTGTACATTTATTTATACAGATAGATAGATAGATATATAGATATGGTTGATATGTTATTAATCTTCTTATTGAAATCTCGACTAGAAAGAAATATTGCCCAAAATGTAAACTGTTCCCTATAAAACCATTAGCTGAAAGGTTGCATGTTGTCTTGGCTTTTTGAGCATCTACAAAATCAGGGATTCCCATATATTTTATATTTATTTTAATGAAAAAAAGCGTTAAACTTTAAAAAAGGAGGAGAGGTAACACTTTGTGAATCTTAATCTAGTGTATTAACAAATAGGTTTGCTTTGGAATTTTGGTGCATAACATCAACATAGTAAGTGAAATTCAATTTAAAAGCAAGGGTTGGAGAAATATTTAAATAAAATAGAAGAAAGATACAATTAAATCTAAATCTATAAACAGATAAGTACAAGACATATAAATATTCAGAAGAAGAACATTTAAAAAAGATAAAGTATAAAATATCTGAACTAAAATGGAATATATGTGCACCTTTAAGAATATGCTGTTAAATGAATTTGCTATTGTTTAGTCCAAAATCTACTAAATAACCTTTTAAGGTTTGTCGGATAATTTGTAGAACCAACGGTATTATAGTGTTCAAAGATGAACACTACTTTTGACTTTAAGGGGGATTATCTTTTAATAAGGTTTAAGCTAAATTTAAGATGACCCTTTAAATAAGAAAATCATTTAGAGCCATTTGGCTTTTAAGCTTTTGAATCAAATCCTATTAAAGTTGTATGTTTGTCACATCAGCTTCCAACCTTAAACAAAGAGAAAGACAGTGTTCTGGTGCAAGTTACTGTACATTGACTGGACAATAATACAATTATACTGAAGGCAGGCATTCTTAATATTATTTATTAGAGCAACTTGTTATTTACTCTAATTGTTTCCTCCTGAGGATCAGAGGTTACATAGCTAAATAAATCCCCTCCGGACCTTGGCCGCGTTGGCCATCCCAAACATTAAAGATAATGGAATAATTCACTTGCCCTTGAGCCCCTTGCCGTGCATTCATACAGAACTTCTTATTGGGTTGCCAGCAAATTGAATGAACCTCCTCTCCATAAAAACGTAATGGACTCCCTCGGATAGCCCTCTAAACAACATGGACGGTACGGAGAGGTGAGATGAACCAATTTATTATCCGACTTTGAAGAAGGTGCGTACCGAGGGGAAGGTCACTCTCTCATTGATCACCTGTTCTCCCGTAGGGAAATAATAATTATGTGTACCAACATGCACCGAGGTGACCTCCAGCCACCACCGGGAAGGGTTGGAAATCCTCCAGGGAGGAAGTAGCCCTGTGTTGTGGAACAGTATTGTTTAAGCATAGACTAAATGGCTTTATGTCATTGTTTGCGTTCATGGTGATGTGAAAGTCTAGCTTTTTATGAACAGTAAGGCATACATGATTTATTGCCCTTACATGTGTTTCTCAAAGACTGGGTTTTAATTTAAAATGATGCAACAGCATGGTTGTGCCAAACTATTCTGCTCAAAGAGATAAATTGTTAAATATTGACATATCATTTCAGGCTGAAAAACCTATTTAAGAGAAGATTTAGCTTAAAGCGTAATTATAATTAAAACAACTTATAATAATAATAATAATAATAATAATGCATTACATTTTTTTATTAGAGCGCTTTAACATGTGCTCAAAGCGCTTTACAATGACACATTACACATATTAGACATGTAAGAGTCATTACTGTGGACATTACCGACAGGAGCAAATGCAGGTAAAGTGTCTTGCCCAAGGACACAACGGCCTGACGCAGTCTTATGTCGCGTCTTATGACACAATGCGCACATTTTTTCTCTTTGCTCTGTGGCTATCAGTTCTGAGAGCCAAGAGGATGCATTCTGTGCATAAGAGTGATATCAAATGTGCTGGTAGACCTTCATAAACATGCTTGTAATGCAATCCCAGTCTTGCCAATCTAAATCATGATGAGGCCCGGGCTGCGACACAAAACCCAATTAATTGAGAAGCAAGATAGGTAGTAAAAAAAAACATCTGGTACCTCTGCCGGTGCAGCTTTACTGAGGAAAATCAAACCCAAACCTCTGATTGAAAATGCAGAATGATCCTGCGGGGCTGCAACAATAATTATTTTACCATCAACTAATCTTTGATTAAGTCATCATCTAAATATACAAATTGTTTGGCTTATAAATTGTCAAAGTAATTAGTTACATGTGTAAATTGCATTTTTCTTGAAGTTGTACTGTATGGTGTATACTACAGTATGTCCCCACATCAGTCTAAACCCGCCAATGTGCCAAGGTCCAGGTGAACTGCAGGCAGTTATTTAAATTATCTTAAATAGGCTTGAGAAATTATAAAAACAATGGTATTATTAATAACACAATATTCAAGTGAGTGGAAGGTCAGTGTCAGCTGATTGGGATGGATTTATCCTCGGGATTTAATGCGACATTGACCCTATGTTGCATAGAAACAAAACTTGACTACCATGCCACCTCTGAGTAAAGTATATGTTGGAGGCTGCTCTGCCTATCATGAAATGCTAATGGTGTTTCTGTCTCAAAATCAGATCAAGTCGAGCTAACAGCCAGCAGTGCCCACACTGATTAGCATGGAGGGGGGAGAGGTGGGCGGAGGAAAGGGAAGACAGCGGGGGTCTTGATTGCTCTCTATAGTCATCACATTCTGCATACCCTGCTCCATTTTTAAGATGATTATTTTAGATGTGAATGCCAGGTTGCATAGCTAATGTAATGTCATCTTAAGAGCCAACAGTAATATGTCACACTTGTAACTGAAGCCTTCAACTTCTCCTAGGCACATATACATGCATAGTCATGTATCGGTGGGCTGCGTGGTACTACTACGTGGTATTACTTATTCTAATTAATGGGCTGTCAGCAGTGTAAATATATGTAAATGTAGGAAAAGGATGAAATGGTCACATTGACATTTTCTTTTGAACTACGGTTTTGCCTTCTCCATCATGTTTTATTGGAATTAGCAAAGATATGAGAGGGTGGAAAAAAGTGCAACCAAATCGCTGAGCAGTATATTTTAGGCAACAACAACACCGAAACCAGAAATAAACATATACTTACTTGTTAATACATACCCTGCCTTGGTATCTATTTGACTCTCAATGAGACCATAATGTGCTAAATGTACATCATGCTGTATTAAGACTTTTAAACCATAAAGTCATTTGGAAAATGTTTGCTTAGGGGATAAACTTCAAGAGAAGTAGGGTCTTGTTCTTGTAGACTACTAAACAATCTGACTGATTTTTGCAACCATGGTGGAGTACCCACCTAGAGGTCATTTGAAATAATGCAGGTTTGTTGTTTGAGTTGACTTCACTTTTCTCTCCCTGACGTTACGGCTTGGTTGTGAAGAAGAAATGGACATAGTGGTTGTGTTAGGAAGTATATAGATGATGCTTATAGAGCACTGTGAAATTAATGCAACAGACAACTTTTTGAAGTGTTTCTTGAAGGACAGTGGAGAGAGATATGACTGAAGATGTAGGACACATAAAGACTGTCAAGGGCTGTCAAGTTAACGCGTTAATAAAAAAAATGTTAACGCCACTAATTATTTTAACGTGTGATTAACGCATGTGTATTTGTCTTCGGCCCGCCCCGTAGTTTCAGAACACAAAGGCTTGACTTTGTTGTTGTTGTTGTTGTTGTTGTTGTTAGTTGGATGGTGGGAGATTCTAGCGAGAGATATGGATTAGGGCTGATTATCTGTTCTAAAAGTACCTTAGACTAGAGGAATACTTTTCAAGTTTGTAATACTCTTACAAACACTCAACATATGAGTGGACAAATATGCTTTATGCAAACGTTTTGTTGTAAAATTACATTTGCATAAAGCATATTTGTCCACTCATATGTTGATAAGAGTATTAAAAACTTGAAAAGTATTACATATTACACACAGTAGGTACATTTAGAACAGATAAAAAATGTGCGATTAATCGCGATTAACTATGGACATCATGAGATTAATCGCGATTACATATTTTAATCGACTGACAGCCCTAATAAAGAGACAATATTGAGGGACAGAGAATGCAGTCAGGTGAATAAAGAGAAGAGATGGAGAAAGAGATAACACTGAGGATATGACACCCGTTGCCCGTAACAGCCCAAAGGGTGAAGTAGCAGACGTGGGAGGAGGTCCTGACTCTGATATACCACAGACAGCCAATGTCATGGGACTATGGAGCTCTAGTAGCAAAACCAAGACTTAGCTTCTTGGATGAGACTCAGATAGACAGAGACAGAAAGTTAAAGCAGCACAGAAACAAAGACGAACAAGCCTGAGGTCTGATACAAACATACGAACACAGTGGGGAGATTCTTAGCTGGAGATTGCATATTACAATTATCAACCACCAAGGTACATTATTAGCATCAAAATAGTGGTAGATCTGCTGGATTGGATGGATGATGCGGCTCCATCTGCCAGTGCGGCACACCTGGTAGGTGGCAGGGATGAGAGCACGAATGATCATGGGGATAGTTTACCTGTTCACATTGGCAAGCCAAAATCTGCATGAAAAGACAATGTGTGTAAACTGTAAAAAGCCCAGAAAAGGGAACAGGTTTTAATTGCTATTAATTTTATGATGTGCAGCTTCAATGAAAGTGCTGTATAATATTATTTAACTTTGGATTTGTGGTTAAAAAGTGTATATTCTATTTCTCTACCCTACTCTAGAAAGGCAGCTCAATTTGAGGTATCGTTTAGAATAAATTGAATTCCATGAATCCAATCATCAACCTGACTTTTAGCCATTTTCTGGCCCAGACGTTATTTATTATAAACATGCCTATTTGAAATTCACACATATGTGTGGACATGACATGAAAGTGAAGTGTGAAAGCACATTGTTATCCAGGAATCCAGATGTTACTTGTGACATTATGTCAAGCCTTACCCCCCTCCCTGACTTATTGTACATTGCTTTTAGGGCACATCAATCAGCAAGAAGGGTGGAAAGAAATCTCCTTCATTCTTAATTCTAGTAATTTTTTATCTTTTGACATTGATTATTTAATGGGAGAACAGATACTGTGAAACATGCTCAAAGGCGGGCCTTGGGGAATAATTCACATGGCTATTTTGCTTAGAAGAGGGCGTCAATGCTGAGATAAAAAAAAAAGATAGAGAGATGGGAAAATAAGGTAACATGTTTTTCCATCCTGAAGCTGTTCTCTAATTACCAGCATATATCTGGATGTTGTCAGGAGTTCCCTCACTCTCTCCCACAACGAGATGTCGATTGGCCCATTGAGTTTCATTCTGCCTGTCATGGCCGACTGCAAACTTGATATGTTTACTGACACAAATTAGTGTGGAACTCCAGAAGCTCATTAAGGCAGGGGGGAAGATTTCAATAGCAAAGTATAGGGTCCTAATGTGTTCCCGCCTCGAGGTCAGAACATCCAGAGAGGTGTGTGGAGAAACACCTAATTTAATGCCAGGAATTGTTCCCATGGAGCAACAACAAGAAAATGGTGGATAATTGGAGGTAGAAGTAGGAAAATGCTTTCCTTAATGCACAGAGAGTGGTTGCTTGTCTGTCAAAGAAGATTCTAAATTAGCTGCAGTGTCATGGGGAAATGTGATATAGGGTTATCCTTGCAGTTGCTGATAAATATCACTTGTTTAATTAGCTGATTAAGTTCAGCCAGTTGGCAGTTTTATTTTCTGTTTTTTCTCTCTATTAATTGGGAGAGGTGTGCTGCAAAAGTTGGAAATGTTTGTTTTGTCTCACCCAACAAATTAAGGGAAACCTTCCTTCTAGAAGCCCAACAACTCGAGAAATTGAGCAAGACATATTTTCCATTCCTGCACCCATCTGTCAGCTGCTCTTTGAGCAAGCAAATTAGACTTAATTGGAAAAAATAACAATTTCACAGCATTGTTAGCCCATTTCAAACTGATCCAACTTTCTTTTGATAACCTCAACTCTTTCTTTTCTCCTTCTTTGGTAAACTCCACAGAAAAACCTTCTGCCAGTCTTCCATCGGCTTTTTCCTCAGCAGCTTCCTCCTGGCGCAATGTCAAAGTCGTGCCAATTAAACATGGGGTGGTTCGCGCAATGATTATTGCTCGCTGCACTCCACATACATTAGCTACATTAGCATCTGCAGAAGGCTCTTCAGTAATCTCCTTCATACAGGAAGAAGTGCAATGAGGAAGTGCACCCCACAAGCTGCTAATTAAACCCAACCAGGCCCGCTTCCCTCCCTACGCCTCCACACAAAGAACCCTCTAATCACTTCTAACTCGATTTGGAAGCAAGTAATTGATGCACATGTAAGGTTTATGATGTGTGAAACAGGAGAAGCACTACCAGTTTGGATGAACAATCTGGACCAAGAGGACAATCTGACGCTGGAGTTATTTCTCTTCTAAATGCTTCGGAAATGTCTTCATTGGTTTAGACCACAAAGGGCATAACGTCAATGATGATGATGATGATCCACAGTGGAATAAACTTCGCCTTCCATTTAGTTTCTCAGGCCAAAGCGTCTTGTAGTAGAAATGAAATGTAAAGGAGCAGCTACAGGAAATGGTGCCATCTTTGTCAGAGCCCCGGGTTCAGCATGCAATTCACAGGGAAGTGCTGCTGCCCTTACTCTGACATGAGCTCACTCGGGCAGAAAAATGACCATGCAGACAGCCCTGACACATACTGTACATGTGACAATATTTGACATGTCACCATCCAATAAGACAGTTTTCTACTCAAATCACACACGTTGTGGAGGAGCAGCTTATCGTATAGAGACATTATCAAAATGTGTACATTCCTCAACGTTCCCACCTACACGGTCTCCCCTCCTCACAGGATGAGGCGACTCTTATCATGAACGCTAACCCTAACAGCTCTTGTGAATCAGAGCACTATGACTATGATTTGATTTTAGCTCAACAGAGAGTAGGCCAATAGAAAGAGCTGCCAATACGAATGGCAGGGTTACTCAAGTCAAATGACGCGTTTAGGCTGTGACTTACTGGCAAAAAAATGAATTCAAAAATGCTAATCCGCTCTATGATGATACACTTATAATGTACATAACTCTGTTGAGGAACATCTATTTCCTCTATCATAATTGAAATACAATCTTCCGACTTAAGTGGTAAATATTTGGGTAAAGATGGGGTTTTCGACTTTTTTGACAGTTATATGTATTGTAACATTTACTTTATTCAATTTCATATCGGCTTTTACTTTATTTATTTTTCTTAAACAATAGACCTGTTCTTTACTGCACAATATCTTAATTCACTAGTTGAGTAGCTGATTATATGTAAAGAGACCTCTAGGCTTTCTATTTAAACAAAAACAAGGTCCTAAGGAGGTTTATTTTATGCTAAGATCCCCTGGTATGCTTTACACTCTGCTTGTAATGCTTTTGTTCTTTTTAATTCCATTGTTTAAATAGTCCCTTAATTGCACCTTTATTTGCATTTGTTGGTTTTATATATTTATATATTTTGTAGATCACAACAGATGCTCAGCTCTTTAACTTGAAATAAGAGAGGCACAAACTGAGGCTCAGTCTTTTTAACACGATTCAGTTCAATATATCTTTAAACGTTCAAGCAGTGATTTAATTTTTTTTTTTTTTTTTATCACACTTTACCTGTATACATCCTACTCAGTCTCAATGGTAACCAATTCTACCTGACAATAACTGCTAAGAGAAGTCAGTAAGCCCCTTGACTAGATATTAGAGCAAAGTCAACTTGACCCCGTCAATTCAGTCTCATGTAATAGTGTAATAGGAAATTAGCATTGCGAATACATCCCAGTGTTGGAAGAGGTCATGGAGTATCTCCTGCATTATTATGCGTTGACATTTGATTGCTGTCTCACAGTTACACAGTTTTCCTGCTGGTTAGAAGCGTCGGGTCGTCATGATTGTCTCAAGCTCAAATGATCGCTTAAGGCAAATAAACTCACTGCTGCTAAGCCACGCTCACTCTGGCATTTTAATATTGCCTGCACATTTTTCTGTTGAGATTGTGGACGTGTTCGGAGCTTACTAATCACCCTGAGTGACCTTTGCTTGGAGTTACAGTTCTTAGGTAAACACTTCCCTGGCCGGAGGCAGAGGTCTGAGCCAATCGACTAATTTGTTCTGTGTGGAAGTGATTGCTGCTGAGTGGAGACTGCTTTAATTTGATTGATGTGTGGTTCACCAAGCGGTGGATTTGGTTGTAATTACTCTTTGTGCTCACCGTGATAAGGAAATTAATCAAGCCATTATGTTGCTCCCATTTTATCATCAGGACACAATAATTGAATAAACCAACCTCACTTGTCGTCAAAGTCACTCGCGCACATGCCTGCTGCTAGGGTAAAGGGCCCACTGTTGCTGATTGGCTGATAGTGAGGCGATGTTCAGCCTATTTAATATTCAAAGACTATGTAGCAATACTGTTTGAAATAATCAGGAACAGTTGTTCTCCAAGCGTAATCACAAAGCCACATTACCATCAATACGTCCAATGTACAATTAAGTAATCTACTTTATTAAGAAGTATTCAAATTCAAATTCAAATGATTGGTTAAGGTAACAATACTACCTTGTAAAAATAAGAATCCCACATTTTAAAATATTGCTCAATTAAAAACAAAATGTAGCTTTATTATCAGGAGAACATTTTCATTTTCCTTGACATAAAATATAATATAGTTTGGCTTGGACAACTATGGGACATTTAAATGTACTTGTGGGAATGTACTTAGTTACTTCCCATCATTGCTCTTCCCTGCAATGTGTAAAGCTCATCAATATAAATTGTTAAGGGAATTCATTTACAGAGAATCAATTTATAGATAAATCATGAACCTTGAAATTAAAATAAAGAAAATAAAAGTTCCATCATTACACCATTTCAGACTAATGTACTGTCAAAGCTTAATGCTGGTTGGATGTTACATTTGGAGCAAACTAGCGAAGACGCAATATTGCCTGGAGCCACTGTTGCCTCCTAACGGGGGCTGAACAGCCATTCAATCTTTGATGTTCGTTTCTATCATGCTGCCTTCCCATCATGTAAGGGAGAAGAGGTGGCCAATTTCGGGCTGATCAGAGATGCCCAAAATAATTTGTATGCATCCTTGCAATGTATTTTAATAAGAGGAATGAGACAAAGAAATCTTTAAACCATCCACACACATTTGGGAGAAAAACCTCCAATGCTGGGGAGGGAATTCATGGGGTGATTTTCTCACCTATAAAAAAAGAAACAACACTCACAAGAAGCAGACTTGTTCCATGGGACATGACAACCCGCAGAACACATTTACAATGGCAGCTACAAAACTGGATTAGTTTCATGGCAACATAAGTGTTCAGTAGTCAGATACCTTTGATCACACTTTCCCTAAGAGTAAAGCTTTGATTTAATTTGTATTTAGAAAAGATGGCAGCTTCAGTAAAGTGATTACATAATTTGTGTATGTGCCTAATTGATTTGGACTGCTTGATTTCAAGTTTGTGTCATGTAAACATCTCTTTACATCAAGAACACTTCCACAAAAGTATCCTCTTTGCATTGAAAAGTGCCTTGAGAGTCGGCCTTGTGAGGAAAGTGTTTGATCTTCTTTGTCTTCTTCTTTCTTTCTTCCATTGGGTGGTGATTAACTTGTTCTTGACTTGAGTCTGACATTTGGATAGATACTCTCAGTGTGAATTAAAGAAAAATGCCTTGGGACCACCCTGTTTGGGTTTTAATTGTGGCAGTAGATCACCTCTTTCCCTGGTACTTATCTCAACTATCATCACTCCTTTAATAATTATAATCAATTGTTCCTGGTGGCTCTGAAAGGGATAATGAAAAGTTAATTAACCTTCCTGAACCTCACAAGTGGCGGGAGAACTCATAAATCATCTGTGAAAACAGGGAGAAAAATAATCTACTTTACTGTCACTTACAGACATTTCTCTTGAGAGGACGAACGTCATGCCAGACTCTCCTCAGTCTCCATTATCAGCTCTGAAAGCCTTGACATGTTTACAAGCTTGTAACTTAGAACAGAGCTCTTAAAGTGCTAATGTGCGCAATTTGGCAACTGAGGGCCACTCCACTGTAAAGAGGAACGACACTGAGGAAATGTTTTTCCAATTATATGTGAAAGCAAAGTTTCTCCGTCAAGAGTTCTTCAGTTAATTTCAGTCATTGTTGAATGAACCAAAACATGATTTTTGTTTTCTTCTTAATTAAGGTTGAAATCATGTGCTTTTTCAATGTGGAATAAAAAAGTAATTCTGGACTGAAGTTTTCCTTTTCTTTTGATCCTTCTCAAAGTTGACGTATCATCCATTGATCGCCTGATGTTGTTTTCCTGTTGTTGCTTTTGGGTTAGATGTATTGATCCTTCTGTGTATGTCCCCTGTCTTGTTTGCCACAGTTTGTTATTCCCCTTCTCTATTAGGTTTAGGTCTTCTCAGCAATCTGCAGGAAGATGTAGGGATGGCATGGCAACTAAAATGACCCTCAGTTTAGGATTTTAAAATAAAGTCACCAAAAACAAAAGTCACTTAACATTTCACAACAAACATCAAAATGTTTTTCTCAACCCATTAGAAAAGGGTCTAGAAGAAAAAATCGAGTTAAATAAGCATTGTTAAATGTCATTAGAAATGAGCAATTATCATTGTAATGGTTCATACTTTGGGGTTTAGATCATTAAAGTGATAAGAAATAAATACTTCTTACATTTAGCAAGAAAGTATTCTTTTCAATTTTTCATTTACATTTACATTAAATGTGGAAGTGGATCCGAATCACGGGGCGGATATGCCCTTTATTTTTCCCTCATTGAAATGGCCTTGGTGTAAGTCTCTGCAAGTGCCCTTCTAGCAAAAGTGAAAGACTCTCTGACCCTGAAAAATCCCTCAGTAAAGAAAAATCAATGTGTGGTTTCACTTTTAATAAGTTATGTCCACACTACAGGCCATACATTCACTGTAATGTAATGTCCCAAGTAAATATAGCTTAATTTTAAAGAAATAATGCAGGATAAGAAAATCAACACCACTCTCATGGCTGTATGGTTCATATGAAGCAACTGCCAGCATCAGGAAGTTAACTTACTAAGGTTACTTACTAACTATTCATGCTCTCCAATGGTATCAACATTGGAATACCAGCATTTCTCGAGCTTACTAATTATCATTTTATACAGAAATTGTTATATGTGTGCAACAAATTCATAAAAAATTGCAGTGTTATTAATGGCTATGTACTAGACTATTTCTTTGCTGGGCACAGAGATTAAGTTGAGTTGAAATTGTGTGGATAATCCAGCATGCACTGGTGCAGAGATGTCTAATCAAACAAAAATAATTGTGCCAAATAGACCCTAGAAGCAAAGTATGTGATAGTACACTGATTTACGCTGAGACGGCAGAACACAACAAAGTGGATTTGTCTTGTTGCGCTTTCGGGGACAGATCGAATCAAAGAAAATGTACAAATGCCCCTCTAGTGCCTCTTAAATCTATCTGGTAAGATCTTGTTCTGTCACAGTGGGGTGTTTATAGACAGAAGGGTTAGAAGGAAAAGGTTGCATTTGAGTGCTGTGTGTGTTGTTGTGTGGATAGATCCTCCAGCTCTGCACACACTCAAACGTACCCAGAAGGCCTCCTGAAGCAAACTGTCAGGTGTTTTTTCTTCCCACGCTTGGAGTAAACACTTGATTTGAAAAAGCCGAGTGCAGATGAAAACATGTTTTGCAGAATGTAATTGAAGGCAGCTGATATTGCAATCTGTGTTAATCGCATGGTGTGATTTTGACACGGTTTTAATGCAAACACCGTAGCTGTGCAGCACTGTTTTGCTGGTTTGTTTAATGGCTGCCTGCATGCTTCTTTGCTTCGTGCACACCTGTACAATGTCAGCCGGTGTTGTGAGTTTGAGCCCTCCCACATAAAGCCATGCAGTGTTGTGTAAAGCAGCTGGCAGATTACAGAGCAGCTCCTGGCAGATATTGTAGCAGTTTATCTGAATTTAACATCGTAAATGGGCTGTGGACAATGAAACTGTACACAAACTGTGATGATCCCCCCCTGGACCTGGCAGTCGATGACGGTCTATGAATATATCAGCGCAGAGAAGTTCTCTTTTATCATCCCTTTTTTCTTTACCAACAGACCCTTTGGTAATGTTTCACATTTGTAATCCTGCACTGTTACCTGAAAACGACATCCACACGCAATGAAATGCCTCAACTAACGATGTGTTATCTATGAAATACAAAATGTTGCTCCATTTATAATTTTGGTCATTAAAATGTTTTCAGCCTCTCAAATATGGATAATTCCTGTGTAACTCAAAAAGTGCTTACTTTGTCAGACCAACAGTAATCCAAAGATAATTTGCTTACTAAATGAATGGATCAATTCAAATGATGAAATGGAGCTAAAACATTTAGTAAATTAATAGATTAAACTAATTTGCACTAACACATATGTGGCACAAAAAGAATAGTGCTCTGGATGAAATTCACTTCAGGAATTACTGCTACAATCTATCCCACATTTAGAGGAGGATCTAATAATCACATCCTCACTCTCTTTTACAAGAGTGTTCTCTTCCTGTTTGCAGTGTGCACCATCTGTCAGTATGTGTTATCCATCCACGTGCCAGCGTACAGCAGCCCTGTATGACAGGGCCGAGAAGCCCCATGTTGAGAGGAGACAAAGACTTAAATGAGAGCTAGTCACCGCATGGTCACCCCTCTTAGCCTCCGGTGACAGAATTACTCATCGCCAAGGCAGTAGTGCTGAGGCAAACATGTACAGTATGACACATGATGAGAGGAAAAGGTCACAAAGTCAAAAAGTGAGATGCTTCCAGAATCGGCTTTGTGCATTCAATGGTTTCAATGAGTGGCATTCCCATCATGCCTTATTTCAACAGGGAGTGTAATGGAGCTGATCCCAGCCTATGACTTTATTTCACCTGTGTTATGGTAAACAAATCCAGTCAGTATTTTGGAGGATTAACGTCCACATAATTCTTCGTCATCAACTGTGACTTAATCGGCTCAGTATTTGCTTTCATTTCAAGCTTTTTGCAAGTCTGGTGCTTTGAATTGTCCCTTTTTAAATAAATTCAACCGCTGCCTGGTTATGAAGGACTTTTTCAAAAAGGATTTTCCATGCTTGTGTGTGTTTGTTTGAACGCCTGTGTGTTAGTGTGTGTGACAGATACAAACAGTCAGAGATAAATCCTGGTGCTTATAGCTTGGAATGTTTGGGCCATAAATTGAGGGATATATATATATAATATATATAATCATCAAGGGAATGTGCATCCTTGATGGCAAAATCGATTTCATTTAGAACTCATCAAAAGCAGCTCTTACAGTGGCAGCAAATAACAAAGATGCACAGAAGGGAGGGCGGTTCAAGGAGCCTTGGCCACTTTACACTTCTGCTTTATTTAGGGACTTTGAACGGAGCATTTGACAGCGCAAATGTTTCATCCTTTTTGTGTCAAGTATAATTATTTATATTCAGATCTTCGCAGGAAGTATTAGCAATGTCTTAGACATCAATATATTTGCCTAAATCCAGCGAAATACCTCCTTACATGAGGTCTGCTTAATAGCTGTGAATTGACAGTGATTCCGCAGAATTCTTGTGCTATGTTGGATTTTTTAGAATGCATCAGATGAGTAAAAAAATGCAGGAGTTTGGTGTTTTATTGGTCTGAATGACTCACCTATAGAGCCAGGATTTCCTAGGGGAAAAAAAATGTCCTTGGTTTAACATGGTCTTTATATTCTACTTTGCTTTATTATTGCCGGATCGCAGTGAAGTAACGATCAAGTTACGCGGTTGTTGGTTTTGGTTATGCATTCAATATGCACCCCCACATATAAGAAACATAGGAATGCGGTTACATCTAAATGCAAATACAAGAGCAGTAGGGTAGCAGGAGAACATTAAATAGCTGAAACCAGAAAGTAGTGCTGCTGGGCCTATTATTGGGGTATGCACAAAATCACTATATGAACCTCCTACTGTTAGCTGGGATTAGTCTAGAAAATAATTTCCCATTTTAGATGGTCACTGTTACAAAATAACTAATCAAATACCAATAAATGACTGCCTCGAGACATGGCAGACATGTATGATGCCGACCAATTAACCACAACTATCGTGAAGTACACAGGTGATCGGAAAAGATAATTTAACCATATTCGCTGTTTGACCTGACGCTTCCAACTAAAATGCAGCCTTAAGGAGCAGTATAGAAAATCGAACAGACCAATCGGCTGTCTTAAATGATCAACCGCTGTAAAAATAATTATAAATCAATCCTCAATTTGTCATCTCTAACAGCAATAATTCCATGCAACGACACATTGAATAATACTATCAAACTTGTATTTTGGTCTCTAACAAACATTGGAGAACATTTGCAATGATCACCAGGACCTTTGAAGGTTCCTTTCCCATCAGCCTCCTTCATCAGAGTAATAGTCTTTATCTCCTTCATCACCTTCCAAACCCTTGGTCATGTTGGGGCACCCAGTCTGCCATTTTATATTATTAGTTCCGTGCCGGGGGCAATCCCCATACTATGCAGAGAATCAGAGGGAAGTGAAGGTGAGGAAGATGGAAAGGGACGGCTCCTGCCTGCTCGTCTCTGGGGGAAGAGGAGGAGTAATCTCCGGCTCTGATTATCTTCTCATTACAATCAGACGGGAGCCACTCGAAGAAGAGGAGAATGTGTAATTACGCTCAAATCTCCCATGACTGAAACAGAGGATAATAGGCAGGGCTAGAACTGTGTGCTCACATATAATCATTCAGTTTATTTAGTCATTTGTTCTGCAGCCAAACTTGACTATGGATGAACATTTTGAACACCTGACTTAAAGCAGCATTGTTCGGAAGCCAGAAATTATTTACCTTGTTTTAAAAATTGCTTAAACCTTTTCTTTTTTATGCCTGCTTTAAAATAGACTGCTAACTACAATTGTATAGCTCTGGTTTATCAGAAACACATTTGAAAGAGAACTTCAACCACACCAATAACCATGCATCTCATGTCGCTACATCTGCCCAGCACATGAGAAAACACCCTTTACCAAAATGCAGGTTAACTGAAGCATGTAAATAACATTTCAATTGACACCTCGATTTGAATGGGAAATGACTGCCCTCCAATTTCCCCAGAGAATGGCTGGCAGGGAGAAATGGAGGGGAATAAAATGCTTATCCAGTAGACCAGAGGGAATAAGGCTAACCAAGCATGCCAAAATCGTCCTCACTTTTGTATGATAGAGGCTTTAAGAAAAGTTCTCATGCAAAGGCAAGAGAGCAAACAGTAATTCAATTTCTGCCTCACAGCTTGGAGACAGCCGCCTGCCAGCCGCTCAAGACTGATGAGAGAAAAGCTGTGGACACCAGGGTGGACAGCGCGGACAGAAATGGCTGCATCAAAGGGAAAGGACGCAAACACCACAGTCATCGCAGGGCCCGGAGGTGAGTGAGAATCAATGATTTCAAAAAAGCACTTGAATACCATCAAGGAAGTTCTTCTCATCTTGAAATTCATCCCTTGAAGTTGTAGGATTGTTGATCATAATGAAACATTTCAGGTGATGAATGGTTTGTGATGTTATTAGTTTTGTGGTTGATGCTTTTGTAGATATTGGTACTGATGATGAAGCAGTACACCAAAAACTCCTTGAGGGCTCGACTCTCGGTGAGAAAAACAGAGCTAATCTCTGTATTCTGGTTCGGGGGAAAGTAAACAGTGTTATCAGCCCTGGCCCAGTGGAGAAATACAAACATGTTGTGAGGAATCCCACACTGTGTCATTCAGAACCTTTCTTTTCACCAGCACCTTAAACCAAAAGTCTCCTTCACACACTAACAATAGTTTTCAGGGTTTTTTATTCTGAGGTGGGATAAATCGATTCAGGCATTTTTCTCCTTTAAAAAGAAACCTTTCAATTAATCTGACACCTTCAAAGCCTTTTGCAGTCAAACACTAGGGGAGCAGACAGCGATATGTAAAACACGACGGAAGCCACATCGGAGGTGTTAGAGAGGATCATAAACATGAATCACTTCTCTTCGGATGAACTTTACCCAGCGGCTGCTTCTCTTTGTTTTTGAATTAGACAGAGAGTGCAGAGAACATGCAGCCATGCGGGCTTGTGATAATCATTTTTCTAGTTTGTGCGTGCAAGAAGAAACATCTGATAGAAGGAGCGCAGTGAGAAAGATTTATGGTGTTTGTTATCCTTGAAATAGAGCCTTTTTCTGCGATTTGAAGTTGCCCTTGAGCACTTTAGCTTTAAGTAGCAGTGAGATATGAGTGAGTTGTTTTAACTGCACTGAGGAATCACAAGACATGTCTTTAGGAAAGTAGACCTGATAACATCATTATCACCCGCTCAGCCAATGTTTTCCTATAGAAGGATATCAAGAGCATATCATAATCATATTTTAGTTACAAAAACATTCATTTAAATAGTTATTACACAGATAAAATACCCTGCTTTTTTTGTACACTTTCCCATAAGCTTAATAAATATGTATCTACAGTATAATGAGGTTTCATAAAAGTGTTTTAGTCTTTTCAGAGTTTCAGCCTAGGCATTGTGCCCAACTATGTTGTGACATTTAGTCTGATGTATCTTAGTTGACTGATTTCTTATATTTCACCCTGATGCTGTAAAAATCCTGCATTGTTTTGTACACGTGACAAAAAAATTAATCAGAGAAAAAAGGTCTTCTTTTACATTTTGAGAATAAAGTTGAACTTTCAGTCTAAGTGCCTTTTTTAGTAGATATAAATCGGAGGATGAGTATTTTCTATGTTATTTGTTTGAAAATACGGTCAAAATAAGAAAATAATAAAGTTATAATATCGAAAATAAAGTTGAAATGCGAAGAATAAACTTGACATTTCAAGTTTAAGTTAGAAAAAAGTCAAGCTACAGCATTGGTGAGTTGTTGAAAGTTGAAAAAAAAAACTCATGCATTATCTGATATTATATAATATGATAGTAGTATACTGGATACTAGATGATCATGTACAACTGAAATCGCTGAAGGAGACTGTATATATAATTGCTAACTGAAGCCTACATTCAGCTGGTTGATTTTTATAATAGTCATTATCACAAAAATAATTCTATGTATTTATAAAAGCACAACACATTCATTATTACAGAAGATGTCCTATTCAAAAAGGTCATCTTACAATAAAACAGTGAATATGTGTTATGTGATACTTGTTATCAAAAACCTTTCAATAAAATGTGCTTTAGGATGAAATGTAAAGCAGAGACATTGTTGGCAGGGCTGTAGTAGAAGGCTGTTTCAGAGCCAAGGAGCCAACACAGCTTTCATCACACTTGGTTATTAACCTTGACTCTGGAATAGATACATATCCAAAAATGCGGACCTCAGGGGAACAGAACAGGTTTGAAGTTTGGTTATATACTATCTTGCAAGACCATGCTGAGCCTTGATTTTGAATATTAGCATTTTAAAAGGAATTCTCAAACAGATTTGAGAGAATTGGGACAATACTGTTATAAATCCTCCAACTTCAATATTTTCTGACAATCACTACTTATCTAAATGGTGAACTTTGTCTATGGGATTGTCATCAAGAGCAATGGAAGGTTATTCAGTTACTGACTGTACAGTCAGGATCAAGCTTCTACAGCTACACAGAGGCATCTCTGGCTATAAACACATAATTAATTCATCAAAAATGACCAAGAACGAAATAAATTGTTTGTGTTTATTCATCTCCGTCTGTTAAAAAGTGGCTAATGAGGTGGATACACTTCCAAAGCCTTTGTCTCATTTACAAAGCACTGCAAGTGGCTGCCTGTGAAAACTCTCCTCTGTTGAGAAAGACATTTGTTCTTTGAATTGTTATCTTGCTAATTGACCAGAAGCCGCCTTATTCAGCAGAGCAACCAATGTTAATTATAACATGAAACAGAACCAACTGACAGCAGCTCCCTTATAGACACTAGAAGTTAGCTACTGTGTTTCAGAAAGCTGTTACCAACACATCATTTCATAGAACAAGTGACACTGAAATTAACCATTTGCGTTTAATTCTGTTCCCAGAAAAGGTTTTATTCCTCGACAACCCCCCACTAGAAACATAAGAAATTCAATATCCAAATGTACAATATATGCGCTTTGAGTGATGCATTTTTTATATAACAGCATATCTAAGATGCAGTTACAATTACAGTACTTGTGCATGATTGCGACCCTGGGAAAAAGCAACATGTTTTCAGGAAAATAGACTGCATTGAGCATATTCTCATCAGGTGTCCCCTAAATCTCTTTTTTCCATACGACATTGTTTTGCACAATCACCATTCCCAGTGTAGCCAGCAATTGACTGTTCTCTCATTTTCCCTTTCATTCTCTCCACCTCATCAAAAGAAACTGTTTCTGCTGGCAAGAAAAAATGCAAATGCTTTCCTTGTGCTCTCTTCCTACAAGGCCAGAATGCTACAAGTGTTAATGAGTGACAAAGTGTTCTCATTACCAGGAGAGGGTACTTGGGCTTGGTCGGTCTAATCAGCCCTAATGCATTTCAGTTCCTAATGCTCCCAAACTGCCGACTACAAGCAGGGCCATTTATTATAGAGAGACAGTCTTCTGCATCCAATGAAACAGGCAGATAGTCTCCAGAGCTCTGTAGTCGCATACATCAAGCTGGGGTGCAGTTTGTCTCTGTCCGGACCACTTCTGATCACACTCACCTGTAACTGTGACCTGCTGTTGGTTCGATGCAAGTGTCAAGTATTAAGAAAGTGCGTGAAGGGGCCCTGTCATGCTAATTTTCAGATTTCGTTATTGTTTAGTGCCTTTACAGTGACATGTTTCCATGCTCAAAAAGGTCTTTATCCATCTCATACTGCCTGTGCTGCAGCACCTCTTTTCACCCTCTGTCTGAAACCAGAGCCCAGTCAGCCGGCCGGCTCTGTTGTGATTGGTCAACCGCTTAGAGAAGTCCCGCCCCTTAGCCTATTACGTACAATGTGTTGGAGCGCTAGTCAATAGAAGCACGAGTGTTACATAGTGATGTCACTATGTAAAGGGAAGTAAACCAAGGACTACACACAGGGCGTTTCAGGCAGGGGCGGAGTGTGTGGGAGGGAAACTTCCTCTGGAGGGAACTTTTGTTTTTCAGTGGAGAAGAGCACTAGCACTTGTGTGTCACGAAGGAATCTATAAAAAAAACTTGATTGATTGCCACTCGTGCGTGTCCTTGAATTCAGCTGAAGCTTCGCCTTCCCCACGTCCTTGAGTCACGGTGGATGGCTGCAGATGTTTCTCGAGGAGGAGTCTGCTGCTTGCGTTCATTTGTCTAGCGCAAGGCTCTTTGTAAACACTTAATCTAAATGGCCCCAGAAACAACTGAGCCAATGAGAGCCATGCTACACTGCAAACAGCAATTTAAGGGAGTGGTTAATATGTGGATTATCTTGAGTTCAATAAACCTCGGAAATGAGTCTCAAAAGTCATATTGATAATGGACCAACAGTCTCGAACACAAAGACATTACATTTAGAATTATATTAACATACAGGATTGAGAGAAAAGCAGCAACGTATAACAATTGAGGAACCTGGATCCTATGAATGTTTTTTGTTTTTGCTTGACCAAATAATTAACAATAATCATTACATTTAGTTCTTCAAAGAAGAGCTGCCAGGGAAAACATATATTTTTCTGATCTTCCCTATGGATTTATTTTTTAGAAAGATTTGATATGTCTAGTGCTTGGGGATTGAGAAGATTGAAGCTTGTTTCTCACTTGATGGAGGATCAAAACAAATCTGAGAGGCTTGGCTCAAAGCTGGTTGGAGTTTACAATACAAATGTAATAGTAAATAGTGAAAGGAACTTGACGTTTAACAAATGAAAGGTTAAGGTTGACTTTCCTTGAGTTGCTAGTCATAAAGGCACCTTCTTTGTGGACTGGGAATACGGATGCATTGTTCAATGGATAAGCTTCAATTATTAATCCATAAAACTCTTCAGTGTGCATGTAGCAATATATTTCTGTCTGTATCGGGGTAAATGCCAGTGCAGTAGTTGTAGTGCATCATGTCTCCATGCCAACTCCCTCCTCTACCTTATTTACTACCCTATATGATGTTAACACTCCATCACCAATTCAGGTTTATCCTACACCAGACACCATTTCCAGATTTCAAAATGAAGCTAATGTTAAACCTCCTTATCAAAGGCAAGGTGAAGCTGCCGGAGTGAGTTGCATTCAACATGATGTTATTGTACATCTCTCCTTTACCCAGTACCACCCTACATGCTCGCTCACTCCCACCTGTCTTTGCTTCTTATGAGATTCAGTTGGTCTGCACTTGAAAGGCTCACTCAGTGAACCTGTGGTGCTTCAAAGGCCCTCATCTCCCTTCACACATCAGTCATTTTCAGAGAGAAAATTAAGCGGACCTCTGGACAGCAATCAAGCTGTTCAACATATGGAATCAGACAAGTTTCATTTCTTGGTAATTACTTGTGCAAAACATGCCTTTTTGGAAAGGATTTATTTGGACTGGTATTTTTGCGCCAGAACGCTCATGCACACTTCCTTTCACTTTTGGTACGCTTCCTCTGGTCCGGAGAAATATACCTGCAGTGACATAATTTGGTCACACAGCCAAGTCGCAGCTACTCAGATCCCAAATGCTCAGTGATCGATATTTGACTTAATACAGTAAAACAGGTCTCTTAGTGCTCTATAAGTACCCATACGCAATTGAATTATAGAGAATCCCTAAGATAAATTAAAACACTTTTTCTCACAAGAATCCAAAATGTTTTAATTATCAGGATAAAAAAAGGATATTATTAAACGATCAATTCTTACATTCATAAAGGTAATATTTTGTAGGGATTACTGCCCAAGTGTAGATTGAACACAGTGAAAGATTACAGGTTATGTTTTGTACCGTATATGTGTTGGTACAGTAGAAAATATACAATTATTACAGCCAATAGAAATGCACAACACAGATTTCAAGGCTTAAGCAGGGGATGGGGTGTATCACAGATCTATCTCACCCTCTGAGAGAGGCCATGTTGTCATCAGCCTCAACTTCAGTGACACTCACTGGCATGCGATCTGCTTTGTACTTTAAAACAGTCCCGATAGGATTTCATCATCCTGTTGTGATGGGATCATCTGGTATAGGACATTCAGCTCACAGATAATCTTGCTTGTGTTTGTTGTGAGAGGGAATCGGGATGCATTTTCGTGCAGTTGTGTGATGCCAGCCATGAGTCATGTGGATTATTTTACCCCACTCATTCTGTGAGGGTTATTTGCCAGAAAATAATTTAGGAAGATCATTTTTTTATGACTTGGAAAGTATAGAAAACTGTAGAAAAATAAGCAACTTTTACACTGGGGCCTCACATGTAAAGATTGGTAAATAACTTATAATATATTGCCTCCAGCAAGGGCTATGGCACAAAAACAAATTTTCACAATTCTCTTTAGTTGCGCTCACAGCCTTGAAAAGTGACATTTGAAATGGACAAAGAACCACTATTAACCTAAATACTTGGTTCCAATTTAGGTATTTTGTAATACTTTGAGCACCACCACAGGATCGTCAACCCTGTTGCCTGGAAAGCATGTCAAGATTGATTGTTTTTCTAAATTATGTTCAGTACAAAATGCTTCTGTTTTGTGTTATCCGCTTCGAACAATGCTTGTTTTTTTAATTATCTTGTTCCACTGAATGTGTGCATAGCAACTGCACTATGGCTAAGCTCAGGGTAAGGTCGTGGTTAAAGTCAATAAAAAACCCAACGCTTAATTGTTCATTTTTGAATGCACACTGCTCCACCACACTGACTGCCACTGGCACGGTCTGTATTAGGGTGGTCCTTAAAATTGAAAGTCGGAAAGTCTAAGCTCCAATCCCCAGAATTCATTCTATTAGTCAAGAAAACTCTCCTGGTGAATTTTTTCCTCAATCTGACAACATTTACCCCTCCCTCATCGACGTTGAAGTTTAGCCTCAGTTGCAGCACCGTGGCTGCTGGTGTGGCAGCCCAGGTCGATGAGGGAGGGGTAAATGTTGTCAGATTGATGAAAAGATTCACCAGGAGAGTTTTCTTGACTAATAGAATGAATTCTGGGGGTTGGAGCTTAGACTTTCCGACTTTCAATTTTAAGGACCACCCTACATGAGGCTAAACTTCAAGGTTGATGAGGGAGGTTTAAATGCAATGAATTTGAATGAAATTCACCAGGAGAGTTTTCTTGACTATCATAATGAATTACGGTGTTTGAAGCTTAAAATAAATGAATTTGAAAATGTGCATGGCACTAAGGACCACCCTACTCTGTATGTATGTACTTATCTTTGGCATTGCATTTAAATTGCGAGCTCTAGAATTGTCCAATATGGACCTATTTCCCATGACCACTGGGCTGTTGATAATCCATTAACCTCTGTTGTATAAGGTGGAGGAAGAAATATCAGAGACGGTCGGATACCCCAACTTGGCAAATAAAACTTAAACTATCTGTGTTGGTAGATAATACAAGAGGGAAGCAAAAAGTAACTTTTCGAAATTGAGTGGAATAACCTTTTAACTCTCAGCAAACGCAATATATTCTGTAAATAAAATTCCAAAAGTCCAAACATTGGAAGAAATATTAGAATCTCTGCTGCTGCTGAGATTTCCCATTTCATATCACTGAAGACTGACGTGCCCCCTCTGTTCTGTCTCTGCTCGCAGTCCCTCCTTTGATGAGGAGCTCTCCCCTTGGCCCAAGGGGAAGAAGAAAAAGCGAAAGTCTGAGCGTAAGAGGAAAAGGAAAAGGTCAGTTCCCAAAATGATATGACTCTAAACTAAACAAACTAAGAAAATAGGTACAAGAAGAAGCTTGGTTCTCTCTATAGTTCATGTTTATTTGTTCTCCGGCTTTAGGTCTACTTCCTACAGCCTGTCCCCGCTGAGGAAGAAGAAAAAGAAGAAGAAGAAGAAGAAGAAGTGCTCCAAGAAAAGCAAACGGCATAGGTAGTTCTTTCTTTCTACAACAATATTGGAAATATGGCATGACATTTATTTTAAGATAACTGAAATCCTCTTTTTTCCCTATTCCAGGTATACCTCCAAAAAGTCAAAGCACAGGTATGTGTCCGATAAAAAATGTATGCCTTTCAAATGGTTAAATATTCATTTGAAAGAGCAAAATGTAAATGTGAACACCTGGATTAATTTGTGTCATAAAGAAGTTAATATTTAGCTTCTGCTTTTGGTAAGATTTCCAACTGAAAAGCCAATTTTTTTCATGTATGAGTATGAAAGCAGTCTGCTTGTGTAAGCTTTATACGCCTCGCTCTTTATTCTATTATTTTTCTTCCCACCAGTTCTTCAAGTTTAAAACATAAGAGGAAGGATGAGCGCAAGCACAAGAAAAGGTCAGTCTGTGATTGTTGCATTAGAATCACGTACTCTCTAAATCATACATAACTTTTTTATTCCCTCAGCCTCCTTTTCCTCCTCCATGGTAAGCCAGTCACTGTATGTTTTGGTCATTGGATTTTCTTTTCACAAATGGATATTCAAAAACAAAAAACGACTGGATATTTAATTTTCGTTTTAAAATTGAAAAACCAAAATTGAAATACAAGGCGTTTTTCTTTATCATGGTCAAAAAGGGATTTACTAAACTTAAAACGAGATGATTTTCATTTTCTACTTCTCAAAACAAAAAATAAAATCACTAGAAAACAGAAACAATTTTTCTGCTACCGGAAGTTACCTTACTAAATAAGAGCGCAGATGAGGTCAGCATCCGTGTAATCTGTGTATCTACCGTCTAATTGTTTTTCTTTATTAAACAAGTAATGAAATTGTCTTAAAGCAACCAAATTATTTGAGTTAGGGGAGAAGGCTTATCCTCTACAATCAGAGGTGTTTTTAATTACCACTTACTTAATAATTGGTAGCATAAACACAAGTTTTGAAGTTGATTACTCAAAAGATTAAGTTGTTCCGACTAGTTTTACTCCATGATTTAAAAGGAATTTTAAGTTGTAAGTACTTAATTACCCTCATTCGGGATACAAGTTTTTAAGTTGATTACTCCAAAAATTAAGTTGTTCCAACTTGTTTTAAGAGGTGAAATGTAATAGGTTAAAGAGAACGCCTGTGATGAGCTGATTATAAGCAGCTGCGGAGTGAATGTATATACACCCATTCTTCCTGAAAGAACTTGCGCTGAGCTTCATTTAAATCTTGAAAAAAAAGATAAATAACACAAATTTGAATTGCCCCACAAATAATAAATAAACACATTAGCCATATTACCATGGGAAATGGGGACACAGCAAATACGTGCTGCCATCACAACGAAGTTAGAGGCCAAATATGTAAAATATATAAAGTTTTTGTAAAACTACAGTAACAAACTCTCAATGGCACCAATCTGCAGATCACACACATCAATTTTACAAAAGATGTAACAAAGATGTTTACACTGCCGACAGTCATTATTTCAAACAGTATGAACACATTTAACGCAGAATGCTCGCTCATTCATTTGTTTCCCTCGACCACGATGGTTGCCATTGTATGGTCAGATCCTGGGGTGGACCGGTCACTGATGACGGCGATATTCATGTCCTTTTGAAGCACATTAAATAATAGGTTAGCGCACAAGAGATAATGAATCAGGTAATTGCATACTTTTTAAACTGTCACTCTTAGCGAATTCAGAGCCATTATTACCAGCTGCTAAAGCAACGCTGGCATTGTTTTCACCTATTGAGTCTGCATGTGTGTGTCATCATGGCAATGTGGTCCTGAAGACACACAGAGGTGCTTTTGAGTACTTTGCCTAGTGTTTAAATGTATGTGGACAGATTTTGTCAATCACAACTGTGCAAGTTTTAGTGTATCTTCTCATCTTTTTTGCAGGTTCCATACAATATTTGAACTGGTTAAGTGAAGAGCAGAAGCCACTTTTCAAATTGTACACAATCCTTTTCCCATGCCCTTGCTGTCAACACCTATCCATGCTGAACGTTGCTAAGATATTATTGATTGGGGTGTGGCCAAAAGTGCAATATGCTTCAAAATGTAACTGACAGAGAGCAGTGCTTTTGTCCTGTGTTTACAGTGTTACACTGTGCCCATGGATTTTATTTTATTTCAAGATTTTTAATTACGTCGCTAAACTCCTTGAAAAGGTCCTCTTCCTTTTCTCCAAGGCACACGACAAGGCAGCAGATGGCTATAGTTCTCTGCGTACTTCAATTGTCTTGTGCTATTTTTGAAAAAGGAAAAAAAAGAGAAATTACCTAAATTAATATATTCTGAACTGGTGACTGCCTGGTGACTGCCAACAACTTGCATTTCAATGAAAACTCTAAATAATGATCCTACCTCAAGAAGCTAGTCCTTGATCTGCTTCACGAGATTCATTTTTAATAAAAAGCGATATCACAATAGTAAACAAAGTATTTTTACTCTCACAGTAGCCTCTACTACTTTGTACCCTCTCACAGAACTATTCACAGTTCAAAGGCTGCTAATTTTGGTCAAACAGCAATTTGCCTATACAGTGCAACTACAAGGCTATCTACTGTATTTGAATGACAAAAGATGACACTCACCTTAAAATGTCCTTTGTATATTTATATTTGTCTTAACTGTCAGAACTTGTCCAGGCATGTTAAGTGGGAGTGGACTTGAAATCCTTAACCCAAGGTGTAGAACAATGAAGTTATCAAGCCAATTGAATTACTTACTACAACTTGTATTTTGTTTTAAGTCAATTAACGCAGAAATCAGAGTTCAAATTACACACAATATTAAGTTGATGTAATTACCAACATTATTACGTCAACACAACTTATAAATTAATGTTTGCAACTTAAAATATTTATCTAAATCAATTAACTCACATTTTTATCTTGCAACCATGCATTTAATTAAGTGGAGGTGAAAGGTCGCCTGAATTCGTTTTTAGAGTGTAGGTGAATTTAGCGGTCACAACAAAAACAGCCAAGACATATATTGAGCCCAGAAAATTAATGTTATTAAGGGCTGTAAATATAATAAGCCTGTGTCTAAAATGGACAACATTGTTAGGAGATTTAAACTACAGCGATTCTGCCCTGCGGTCAACTCAGCCGTCTCTCGAGTTTGTTTTTTCAATTCAGCTGCTCTTCATTTTTTGTCCTGTTATATTTGATGATCGATACAAATATTTGTTATCATAAGTTCTTAATAAAACTGACACTGTTGGACTCGGAACTAGTTTGACTGCTACCAGAAATAAAATGAAGTACTTTTACGGTGTAGCTTAGTGAATAATCCTCTGCCAGACTCCCTATAGTACCAACCCAGTCTCATGGCATTTCGTGTTCACCAACACGATTTTTAATCTATTGATTCGTGTTCACCAACACGATTTCCCCCTTTTTTTCGTGTTGCACAGCACGATTTTAAAAGCAATGTATTTCTATTGGTAGTCTCACGGCATTACGTGTTATAGGAAGACCGGAAGCTGTGTGGTTCATAAAAACATGTTCTTACTCAATATCAAGCCACAATTATTGCTTTTATTTTAAATCGTATAATTTCGGACTTTTGTTGCCATCTGTGAGGAAAATAAATGGGGCTGAGAGCCTCAGGATACTGAAATCTGTATTTTTTAAATCTTCTTTTCCTTCTAATTTGTTCTTCTTTTCAAAATAACACACTGTTATTTACTCACCAATAACACACATTTATCCTTGTTTTTATTTATTGGTTTATTTCCATAATCTCGGGAATTTTTGACGTCCGTCAGGAACTGAATTTCAAAATAAAAATAACCGGAAACAGACGTAGGCCTCTATAGAGTTTAGGATGGACGAAGACACTACACTACCCATAATCCCCAGCTATCGTTTAGGACTACAGTCCCCGTGATTAATCTTCAAGCTCTGGGATTGGATGTTGGAGTGGCAGTGCGCCAAGGTTAGCCTAGCGTCAAACAGCTGTTTGAAATGGAACGAAACCACGCCAGACTATCCAAAACTGGAATCGAACCCCCCCCCAGAACTACACATGCTGGCTATTGTGTTTCGCAAAATGTTCTATGGGACGTCTCTACTGAACGTTTTCGTTTTTCCCACAATTAGAAGTTGCCATGACATTGGTGTTATCAAATGTAAAACATATAATTAATAAATGGGTTAAAATCGCTTGTGTCCATAATGCGCAGCATTAATATATACCCACATGACAGCTCATTGTTACTTTGCAATTCTACTCCACTACAATACAGAGGTTAACCTGGTATTTTTACTCCACTACACTTATTTGAGTTACTTTGCAGATTCTGATTAATGATGTGAAATATAAACAACCCTTAAATCAGACTTTAGTTACACCTGAGTAAAATTCAGGGAAGGTGATTGTCAAGTGCCAACAATCAGTAGAGATATTTGATAGTTGGTGCTTGAGAAGACTAAACATTTATCTGCAATTGACATGAATGGAAACGAGTAATAAAGTATATTCATTACTCGTTATTCTCTACTAATAGTTAATTAAAGACTGTATAATGGCTATTTTGCACATCCCTTTCAAGATTTTCAAAGGTTATTGACATATCATATACACAATACGGTGTATGCAATGAATGAAAATCTTGGGTCACAGGTTCCTCAACAGCGCATTAAAAGACATCTATCAATATGTGTGTATACCTCCACCATTAAACTGTCATATTCTGCACATTTATTATACTATCTGCATACATAAGAGTATAATTAATATGTATAATATCAGTTAAAATAGGTGCTTCAACATAGTTAACATTGCAGGAAAGCAATATATTAGGCGTTAAGTACTTTGTCAGGCTTAATATTTATCTGTAGATACCCCCAAAGCTTTTTTCTTATTTAAAAGAAGACCTTAATCTAAAGTACTATTTAATGTTTAAATAAAGGTTAATTCGTTTTTCTGTTTTGCACCTCCTCCTATTAATATCTTTGTACATCCTGCACTAAACTGTTTTATTGTAGAGATCACTTATAGTATCTTCTTGATTTTTTATATTCTATATTGCTATCATTGACCTTCTACTTTCCCCCTATGAAAGTATGTACTCTTAATATTTTTTTAATCAAATATAACAATAATTATTCAAACAATAATTCAATAACGTGCTTTAACCACTAGGCGGTGCACACAAGGTACACACAGCCATAATAACTTTGTATTATTAGTGTAGGACACTTATGTATGTACAACATCTGAAGATGTGTAGTTTTATTCATGTTTTCACATAATTTTACAGCATATTGCTATACTATTTCAGACTCAGTATTTACATTCTTATATTCAAAGAAAATCAGTAATATCTTTAAAAACTACAAGTCCTTTTCTATCAGCTGTGCACCGTTATGGTGTAAATATAACCTATCTACTGTACGAATTAGATCAAATGTAGAAGTCAGCCGAATTAGTGTTGATACTGCAAGGAGACGTATTGTGTGAAGAGAAATTGAACATGTTGTTTCCTTGTTAATATATTTATGATCCACGTCAAGTATTCAGTTTCGGCGGCATTTCCTTCAGTTTTTCCAAAGGTCTTCTCATCAGGGCTCCATAAATAAACAACTACGGCAGATCTGTAATATGTAATACAGCCGAACCTTGTATTACAATGTCGTTATGTGATGACTTTCAAAGAGAAAAGCAAGAACACTCGGAATTAAGTATTATTTTATTATTTTAAAATGTTTTTCCGATTTCATATCATATAAACTCCAAATACCAACAGGCATTGCGGCTAAAACATCCAATCGGCAAGCTTAAACCATAGCTGAGGATCTTGGGTAATCGCTCGAAATGCCTACGTCTGTTTCCGGTTATTTTTATTTTGAAATTCAGTTCCTGACGAACGCCAAAAAAGCCCAAGATTATGGAACAAAACCAATAAATAAGGCTCTGAGCCCCATTTATTTTCCTCACAGACGGTAGCAAAAGTCCGAAATTATACGATTTAAAATAAAAGCAATAATATCTCTCCTGATTGTTGGCACTTGAAAATCACCTTCCCTGAATTATTATTATTTTTAGGGAAAAAAAGATTTTTGACATTAGTTCTTCGTGAGTACTCCCACAAGTACTATGGAGTACTTTTACTATGTACTTTTCCAGTAATCCTCTGTCAATGTCCCCTCCTGAGTACAAGAATGCATGTTTTTCTGCTATTTTTAATAAGCATTAAAAAACCTTTCTTCCTGAGACTGATATTATTAGACAGAGTATTTTAAGAGGATATGGTGGACGTATTATCAGCAATACTTCCAGTCAGTACTCCAGCAGCAGCATTTTTAACCCTTGGAAAGTCTTTAGAGTCTGGCCTGGATAGCTGGTCACAAATATCCTTCAGCAAAGTGACACACTCTGGTTGGCCTCTTATGATTTTGCTGTCTTTTAATATATAATTATTTCTCTGCCGCTAGTTCGTTCCTCGCAGATTCTTCATTCAATCAGGCTTCAAAACAGGCACTTTTACTGTATGTGTTTGGAGAAATAACACAATCAATGGCCCAGAATTGTACTTTATAAACTGTGAATCTTGTGGTGTTTGAAGAAATACAGACTTAAGCCGGCCAGGTTATATTATGCCTTTTTTGGAGCCCTTTTTTTCAATATTTATTAAAATGTCACTGATTTTTTAAACAAACCACTATCTGAGGATAATACAAGCAACCATAAAACGACCCTTTATCTAGAGAGCCATTGAAGCCCATCAAGAATTTATCCTTCCACAAATCTTTTCAACTGCTGTATTAATAAATTTGCCACGTGTTTTCAAATTCAAGTTAAGGCACTATCTGTGTAGAACATTACAAATATTCTTAATTTGCAGTATTTTATTTTAAAAGTGTTCAGAAAGACTGCATCAATGATATGCTATATATCTATATATATTATTATAATTTAGAAAGGTTTTTGTGAGAAATCATTTCAAAGTAAACTTTTTTTTCATTTTATATTTAAATTTGAAATGTTGGTACACAACATTATTAATTTATACATTTTTATAATTTAAAAAAAATTATGAATCCATTTATTTGATTGTGTTTCCTTGAGGCTCAGAGGCTGGGGAAGATATCCAGCAGTTCAACATGCACATGTTCTATTACATGTAAGTATAAGTATAACATGGAGAAGGAAATAAAATAGGTTTCATAGGACGATGTGGATTTGTTTTCTCTCACCTTGTAATTACACAATCAAATACTCTATAATTTAGCTCTGGCCTTCACTCACAAAAAAACATTTTGTTGAATTGGACAACATTTTTTAATCTCTATTGACTGACACGCAATGACTGGGACTGATGGAAGAATCTGCGAGGAATGAACTAGGATCAGAGAAATAGTCCTATTTAAAAGACAGCAATGTCATAAGAGGCCAACAAGAGTCACAAGGGTTTGTCACATTTCTGAAGGCCAGTCTCTAAAGACTTTCCAAGGTGTAAAAATGCTGCTGCCGGAGTACTGACTGGAAGTATTGCTGATATCGTGTCAAATCCTCTTAAAATACTCTGTCCAATAATATAAGTCTCATGAAGAAAGGTGTTTTAACGCTTATTCAAAATAGCAGAGAAACATGCATTCTTGTACTCAGGAGGGGACATTGACAGAGGATTACTCAAAAAGTACACAGTAAAAGTACTTCATAGTACTTGTAGGAGTAGTTTAACTAGTACTGAGTCCAACAGTGTCAATATCACGAAGAACTAATGGCAAAAATATTTTTCCCGTCATCAAACTTAGCAGAAATGGCTTGATTTTGTTCTCATAAGGGGACTTTGACAGAGGATGTTTTACACATTAGAAGTAGCCTACTTCATTGTATTGTGGTAGTAGGTGTAATGGCGCATTTCCACTACAGGGCATCGCTCGGCCTCGTTCGGTATGGCTAGGCCTCGTTAGGCCTTGTTAGGACTGGCTCACTTTATGCTGCGTTTCCATTCAAGTTTAGTATCTGGGGCAGTAACTATAGCAGGGGTGGGGAACTTCCGGCCCCCGGGGCGTATACGGCCCGCAAGACCATTTGATACGGCCCTCGAGGTAATTTATAAACACATGCAAAAAAGAAAAAAATTAAAGAAATCTAGACCGCAAAAAAATTAAACAAGTGAGTGCCTGTTTTTCCTGGCCAAGGTCAGGGTCCTTGAACACAACACAAGCCTAACGTGTCATCACGTGATATATGTTTCGTCTGACAGGGGTGCAGTTCTGAGGAGAGCACCAGAATGTCGCTCCGGCACTTCCAAAAATCGCAGTACCCATAATGAGCCGTACATGCCGCAGTTTTTGCGTGGCTGTGTCTTTAGTTGAAAGCCCATTGGCGATCTGTTCATCTGTCATACTGATCATACAGTCAATAACTTTGTTGTTGTTAGCATCCGGTTAGCTAGCTATGCTAACGAATATAAGAAGCTTTTTCTCCAACCAGTGAGGTAAAGGCACATCTTTATATGATCATTATAGTTATAAAAAAATAAGACAATAAAGTAAACAGGTATAAAATAATATACCTTTAACTTCAACATTTAAAAAAAATCTTCCCGGGGGAGCATGCCCCCGGACCCCCCTAGAGGAGGTTAGGTCCCCCCACTTAAATCATGTCCACATGGATAGGAAACTAAATACATTTGCACACATCTTGTGTCCATATCTTTCTGTTGTGGTGGTCATACCACAACCGTGCACATGCATGCATGCACGAGTCATGGTAAGATATCTGGATTAAGAGGTTGCTTTTTCTTTGCACAGCATGAAAGATAGGCCAAATGAATGGGCTGTGATTTTAGTATTTTTAAGCAGAGTTCAATAATTTGTATGGCCCTCGGAGGATGTTGGAAACATTGAAATGGTCCCTGAGAGGAAAAAGGTTCCCCACCCCTGAACTATAGTAACGCAGTGTAGGCGGAGCCGTGACGTCATCTTCAATGAGAACCACAGAAAAACAACATCAGCCGTTAGCTGTTAGCACTCAGAGCTCACAGCTCCTCATATCTGTTCAGAAACTAGACAAAAGTTAAACAAGTAAAAAACAAAGACTGTCTGTGTCATGGTGAATACAGTCGCTGGTTTATTTATGTCTGTATAGGCCGTTGTTGTGAGTGTGGACGGTCAGAGCATATATAACGTTAGCTTAGCCAATCTCCATTCAGAAAACACACATTTTAAAAAGTTTCTCGCCTGCCGTCTGTCTGCAGACTTGTCAAAGCATTAATTCATGGTTTTTACAAACCGGTATCAGTATATTGTTACTTCGGCAGCATTTTGAAACGTCTATTACAATTAAATCACGGTCAAATATGTTCATTTTGTTGTAGTTGTAGCCCCCTTGCCAGCGATTCTCTCTCTAGTTTAGCATATTCAAAAACGGCACGTTTAAAGCAAGCTCCGCGCTCTAGTGGAAATGCGCCATAGACTACTGAGTCCAGCAGTATCAATTTCATTAAGAACTTATGGTAAAATGTTCTTTTTGTCACTCATCAACGATAGCAGATAAACATGCATTATGGAGGGGACTTTGACAGAGGATTACTCAAAAAGTACACAGTAAAACTTAATTTCATTTCTGGTAGCAGTCAAACTAGTACCGAGTCCTACAGTGTCAGTTTTATTAAGAACTTGTGGTAAAAAATATTTGTATCACTCATTGAATATAGCAGGGAAAAAAATGAAGAGCAGCTGATTTGATAAAACAAACTTGAGACAGCTGAGGTGACCAGGTGCCAGAAAACATGGCAAAACATGGCAAAACATACTCTAGAGTTTTTTACCACAAGTTCTTAATAAAACTGACACTGTTGTGCTCGGTACTAGTTTGACTGCTACCAGAAATTAAGTACTTTTACTGTGTACTTTTTGAGTAATCCTCTGTCAAAGTCCCCTCCATAGTAGCCTACATAATGCATGTTTATCTGCTATCTTTGATGAGTGATAAAAAGACAATGTTACCATTAGTTCGAAATGATATTGATACTGTTTGACTTTGTAATAGTTAGCCTACTACTAACAATACATTGAAGTAATTTTACGGTGTACTTTTTGAGAAATCCTCTGTCAAAGTCCCCTGCTGAGAACAAAATCAAGCCACTTCTGCTCAAGTATGTTTGTGTGAGACAATGTGGGACATGTAAATGCAATGTCGACGCGTGAACTTTCAACGGGGGATGGAGAGACACTATGGACGCTTGTGAACTGTCAGTGGGGGGTGGTACACTGTCGACCTATGTCGCCTGTCAGCGCAACTTACATGATGCCGTTTAAAACATATAATAATAAAGGATGGTGTCGGTGTTGTGTCAAATTATGAACCCCCGTCGTGAAATGCACCCCTTGACACGGGAGCGCACATTTCAATGTATAGTCCGCTATTCTATGTTGTCTTTTTGATGGTTGGGTTGTCGAATCCTGGATTTTGCATTCATTCGTCACTTTTTTTTCAGTACATTTTTTATTTAATATGTTTTTATTTAATTGTGACGTCCTGTCTGTATACTTGTGCTTGTACTTGTGCTTTACAATGTATTGTTTATTTTTACATCAAGTGCTTGAGGGTGGGATTAATAGAAACATTTGTATTTAGGGGGGTGCTTTTATGAACAGCCTGGTTGCCACGATAGGCACCCCTTGCTATCTCTGACAATAAACGTGTTGCATACATGAACTTGCTCCATTTATTGGTACTTCAATCAGGAGAGACGTTGATGTAAGAAATACATATTTATTACTGGGACACGTCATATGAATGAAATAATGATTGCCAGAATTGAGACAGGAGAATGGAATGGTGTTTGGCGATTAGGCCCAATTTGCAGGATTATCATTCAGGAGGGGAAGAACCGCTCCGAAGAAACCCCCGGGGTCTAGACACTGGTGGTGGTGATCAGTAGGTGAGACTGGTCTGGAGGGAGAAGCATTAGCTTGGTCCTGTATGAGACGGGAGGCGAGAGGGGTGGAGGAGGGTTGCGTATTGTCACCTGAAATGACAGCTGACAAGAGGGAAGAGCAGATATAAAGGGATTAGCGGGTGCAACGATAGGCTTGTGAGAATGGAGAGAGGAGTGATTGGTTAGCTGGGGAGTGACGCCCCCGATCACTTAATGAGGGAGGAGAGGGTAAAGAAGTGACGTGTAATATGGATGGAGAGCTTGGTCTTCCTGCTTGAACTTGCGCCAAGCTTCATTAGTCCTACAACTGGGGTGCTTTTTACGGCAGGCCAGGGGGTGCATTTCACGACGTGGGTGCATCATTTGACACAAAACCGGCCGTCAGCGAACCAAGCCGGCCTTTCTCCGCATCTGATTCATGTCATAAATCAGACTTTAGAAAAACATTTTAGCCAATCAAAAAAGGAAAATATGCGGGACATCGTCTCAATTTACGGGATGCACCAAAAGTCGTGAAAATGCTGTGCAGTACCGCACAAAGCGGGACATCTGGTCACCCCAGTGACTTCCGGTAGCAAAATATGAAAAACCGGTAGTTTTTTTGTTTCTGTTTTCTATTGATTACATTTTTTGTTTTGAGAAGTAGAAAATGAAAATCATCCCGTTTTTTAAGTTTAGTAAATCCCTTTTTGACCATGATAAAGAAAAACGCCTTGTATTTCAATTTTGGTTTTTCAATTTTAAAACGAAAATCAAATATCCAGTCGTTTTTTGTTTTTGAATATCCATTTGTGAAAAGAAAATCCAATGACCAAAACATACACTGACCGCCTATCTACCCTTTTCAGAACAGCCATTACTGAGGAAGAAATAGAAGGCATCCTCACATGTAGGGACACGAAGGGTGAATACACAAACTCGCAGGCGTTTATTTCTCAGAGCAAAGCGTGAAAAAGCCCTCGTAGAAGAGGAAAAAGCGATTGAATGCTTGAGCCACAAAGGGAGTTAAAAAAGGGGTGGAAGAGGGTAAGAGAAACCAATTTCATGCTGTGATCTTGCAACATCTTATAATTCGACTTTGGATGAGCGCGCCGTTGTTTGTAAGCACAGAGCCAAGTTCAGTTTCTTCTTACTTCAACAGAATCCATTCCTTTTCCAGCTCACGTCAACTCTCGCCTCTTTTATGCTCTTCATGCCTTCGCTGTTTCTTTATACTTTCACTTTCCCTGATGTGCTCTCCTATTTTTCCTGCTCATATGCTTCACAAAAAACAAGATTCAAACATTTTGCATATGCCATTCATTTTACATACGCTACAGGTTATAGCCAGTGAGGAAGATGCCATCCACATTCCAAACACTTCTTGCTGTGCTCTGATTGGTTGATTGTTTTATCAACGGGGGGTAAAACATCAGTAAGCACAACCCCTGACCTATTTGAATTTCTTTTAAAGAAAGTCAGTAAGTTAGTTGCTGACATTTGGTAAAGCAGCGCTAATGCTAAGAAAAAGATGCCCAATGGGGAGGGTTAGGGTTACACATATGTTGTCAAACAGGATCTACAATGTAATTTAATGTTACTTGCAAGAAATGCGGGGAGACTAAGATGGAGAATATCACAAATCAAAGTTCCTGGGCCAGATATCAGGCTGGGGTATGTTGATGGAGCCTCTAACTCCAACACGGTCCTAGAAGTAGAATTGTCAGGTGTAAATGTCTTAAATAGTTAATGGACTATTTTCCTTGTTCTTCATTGACCTGCCGACTTTGTGCAGTTGCACACAAACACACAGCCTACCTGTGCAGCCACTATTACAGATCTTTGAGTTTTAAGTGGTTTATTTCAGAGTTTTCTGCAATGTCAGTGGACCCCAAGAGGGCATTCAGATAGTTCCAATGGTCCCTAGAGAAAGGGTATTTTATACTAATCAATTCACTATAGAATTGAGCCTTATGTAACTTATACCCATAACAGTGACTATTTTTAACATAGGTTTCACTTGTTGAACTTATCTCCTCAACTTAAGTAAAGAACCATAAAATCCAGTGCTTTTTATGATCCAATAACCAAACTCTTTTCAGATGACGGTCCCTGAAGTAACATTTTTAAATAAACAGGCCTTTGATCCAATGTACCTGAATTTAAGTGCCTGACTTGAAAAAGGTTAATCCATTGGTTTAGATAACTAACTGTTGTGCATTGATAGGCTGATCGTTTGACTGCTTGTGTTTCTTTAAATGTCTCACTTTGTGATAGCGATGTTTTGTTCCCTGTTCTCAGCACTTCATTTAGTATATCATGATGGTATAAGAAGGTAAAAGGTGGAGGCTGAAGACATAGCGGAGCACGTCTTCCTTTATAACACAACATAAAGGGTATACAGTATGTGCAATATGTACAAAGATGCAAATGTAAGCCATTTCCATTGGTATAAAACAAATAGAAGAAGGAGTCAATACTTGGTAAATGAAATAAACTGATAAGCTGATTATAAAAGTAGTCAAGTGCTTCCTGTGGATTGATTGCTTGTAGTACTCTGAGCTCCTTATCCACTGGTGTCTTCTCTCCTCATCACCTCATCAGTTCACGGACTCGGCGGAGGCGACGCTATCGGAGGTCAGAGTCGGACAGTTCTTCTTACCGATCGTCCGCAGAGGACAGGTAGGAAGCTGTCCCTCCCCCTCCTCACCCCCTTTACTCCCTCAGTTTATCTTATCAGCTCCGGGTGTCTGCCGGTTTCCTGGTCACACCAGAGCGATGACTGATAAGGCAGAGGTGACTTCCTGATCTCAGGCACGACCGGCCCTTATCACAGCTTCACAGGAAGTGGCCCCATATTCCCTGCACAGATCAATTCACTCCATTATAATGACATATTGCAAAAATCTTGAAAGATGAAGGATGTTGTTTTTCACAGTTTTTATGGATTTTACTGAAAAGGGTGGACACGTAAGGATCTCTAGAGCTAGAGGAAGAAGTTGGCCCTGGTGATAATTGCTTTTTAAATAGTCATTGATCAACACTGAATGCAGAACATTGCACTTAGCATCAGAGCGCCACTTAGCTCCATCTTTATGAACACTTCAATAAGTGAACTTTGACCTGTTAATCTGTAAGATTAAATTGAGGTCTGATTTTCAAAAGAACAATTACATTTAATTATATTAAATATGTTTATAGTTTTTTATTACACAATTATTATTATTATTATGATTTTATTGGGTTTAGAGAAATAATGATTTGGCTTTAAAATACATTATTATAAAGAAGAAAAAAATATTTCCGCTATTTTCTTAGGTAGAAAAAGGCTTGAGAAGACATTCTCTTGAGTGCAGAATTAGCTGTAAGTGATTTGAAGCATTAATGTAACGATGCTATGTAACTTAAACTAAGCATTTTCCCACAGACACCACCTGCAGAGATCTGTTGTTCATCACACATTAGGAAACCTGGCAGCTGTAGTAGAGGAAAACAACGGAATGCTTGACCATACCGACCTGAAGTGGAGACCCGCCACCAAATCAGTGTGTAAAACGGCTCCAAAATATCGCTCCATCCTGTCCACCGCCACAGTAAGTACACTTCAGACCTCTAACGCTGCTGGGTCAATTCCATTTCTCAGTTACAGTATGGCCATGTGAGGCAGCTCATTCTCAGTCAAAATGAAATGCCTACAGAGAGGCAGTTGGGTTTGGAAAATACTCATTTAAAAGAAGAAATCATATTTTGAAACTCAGCTGCTTTAAAGGTGGGGTAGGTAATTTTGGAGAAACCAGCTCGAGTTCGTTAGAATTTGAAAATACACAACCAGAAAAAAATCTGCCACTTCCTTACAGAGCCCCTCCTCCAACACACACGAACGCTCACATGACCAATGAGGGCACGAGATAAGTTTGTGCACAGATGGAAGGCTGACAGGCAGGTAGGCCATCCAGTTATTTTAGCCGGGCCGGCTAAAATGATTGGTCGTGCTTTTTACAGTATTACGGGTTCCACAGATGACATTTCTTTATGGATTTTTTGTCAAAGCACTTAAGATATTCATTGCTATCGGGATGTTAAGAGCATTACATGGAATATAACAAAAAGTGTATCTCGAGCCGGTTTCTCAAACTTACCTAACCCACCTTTAAAGGATCGATATTCCCAAAAAATATTCATGGCCTGACTGATCTTTTATGAATTCTTTATTTGTACAGTTATTTTGTCAGTTCTTGTTGACTTTCTAAAACCTAATATAGACCTCTCCATAACTATAATGATACTGCTGGGAAAAGGACACATTCTTTGTATTGAGGCAATGTGAGTACAGTGTTTTCTAATCCTTATTTTCCCTTCTATAAATAAAGTTCTGGATTCAAATGAAAACCAACACCAATAATTGTTTTTCAATTTTCGGAGCTATTACTATGAATTTAATTTAGAAAAATGTGTTGAGTGATGTCAAAGAATATTCAGTGACAATATTTTTCAATAATTGTTTTAGGGCTGTGTTGCATCCTTGGTCAAGGTGAGGATAATACTGTGTGTCAGCTTTAACTGTTGACTTGCTAATATAGATTTTTAGTTGACGTACAGTATACTGGATGTAAAAAAGCCAGTACTTTATATTAAGATGTGTCTGTAGTTAGATCTGCGGGGTACTGCTTGAAAAACAGCTAAATTGAGTATAGCTGCACAGGAAGTGAAGCATTTGTTGTGTATAAGGAACACAAATTAGATTTTAAAAAACTGTTTTCATGCAAGAAGGAGAAAGGAAGCACATGTTTATTGTCTTGGGTCATCAAAAGTTCAACATACTGGGATTAGTCACTTCTGCTTCCTCCACACACACACACACACACACACACACACACACACACACACACACACACACACACACACACACACACACACACACACACACACACACACACACACACACACACACACACACACACACACACACACACACACACACACACACACACACACACACACACACACACACACAGCACTGGCATTGGATTCAATTGTAACTACTTAATTCATGTCAGAATAATTGTACGGGAGAGTGGGCTGAAGCAGGAAAATACGTCACAAAATGATCACTTGATTTTTTGAATTGTTAGTATTTTCTTGCCACTTTTGACCAAAATAAGCAACAACAAAAATCAGGTAAAAAAATCATAGTTTTATTTACTTTTTTATTTGTATCTAATTACCGGTAAATACTTCTGGTTTAGACGGACAGTATTTTGTGATGTCTAAATACTACTAGCTTTCTTTCTGGACTGAGGATTTACTGTACATTCATCAAAATATGTTTTATATATATATCCACGACTCAACTGCGAATCACAGACGACAGCATTTTCCAAATGTGCTGTTTATTGCAGGTTGATTATCTTTTTTTTCTTTTATGTGATGTTCTCCCATAGTGTCTTATCAAGGCTGTACAGCTTTGACCTTAACCTCACTTTCCCTTGCTTACGGAGTGTGAAATATATTTAATTTCTCACCAGCAATCATTAAATGATGCTAATTGCACATCATGTTTTTATAATTACACACCACAGGGCTTTCATTGAAATGCAATAAATGAATCCATATATCAAATCATGCCTGGCATTCAATATCCCAAAGTCTTTTAGGAGGAATTCACAGTTGGTTGCTGAGGGGACGCCTTACTGTATTGCAATAACTCTGTGGTATTTGCATTTATTTTGGGGGTTTGGTTTGGTAAATGTAATTTCAAAAGCAATGCCGAATGATTTTTGTTTAATATTTCTTTCCCCAAAAAAGCAATCCAGAAAGGGACAGGTAGGTATGACCGGACAGAATAACCCCCAGAAAACCCTCTAACCCTGTAAATGTAACTAATGAAATGATTTTGTGGTGGGAGAATAAAAAAGACAAAAGCAAAATTGAAAGCTCACAAGAACCATTTGAAATGTTTATTTGAAGGCAACTTATCCAAATATCTCCAGGTGACGGTAAAAGAGGTCTCTGTTTAAAAAATGTCTTTCTGTTAGTGAGAACGATGCGAGTGGAAGACAGGATTGTAGAGGAACTAAGATGTGTTTATTTCCCTCAGGGGTTCCTCTGTTGTATTGACTTTAGACTAGATAATGGAACACCTTCGGGAGGACAGACTAGATAAAGAAAGAGTGACTCCTTATCAATAAATAAACAGAGATCTTCCTTTTATTAGTCAGCTATGATCCTTGAAGAGACACTATATTTTTCCCGTGCATGGATATTCGCAGTAAAAAACTTTAATAGCTGCATTGTGCAGTTGTGCTTTAAAAGTACGCTCTCAGAAAAACTCCATAACAATGCACCATTAAGGAGAGAAAAAGGAATATACCAATATAGGTCTAACTGGCTCTGGGTTTGAAGAGAGGGTTATTGTCTTTTTCTTGCAATTGACGACTCTAATGATGCACTTATGTTGCCCGCTCTTCCCTTTTTCTTACACCTTACCTACTTAAGGAGGAAATCTTGATTGGTAAGTCGATGCTATCTGCAGATTTAGGGATTTACTTGTCGGTCGCTGCAGGCAAATGATTTACTTCTTACAGGAGAAAGAGCAGTCATCTGTCCCATTCTGAGGGCTTTCTTAGTTAGAATGATGGGATCTCTCTTTGTCTGCAAATCCTTTTCATTTATACATAATACCCATTTTGTGATGTTTGTTCAATGTTCTTAAATGAGGCTTTTCAAGGGGGCTATTGTTTACTCTTCTTCTCTTCACTCGAGTTAGAACCGGTAGATCTTTCCACGCATAGTTTCTCTCTCTTCTCTGCTCTTTTGTTGTTCCTTTCATATAATTGTTTTAGATTAGACTTAATTTATCTCAATTAGTTTCTTTTTGATTTATTTGTCTATAATTCATTTCAGACTTTCTTTTGGGGTTAATCGCATGCTTAAAATTTGCATGATGTCTTTATCTTTTCAAATGTTCTGTCCTGAGGAAAAAAAAATCCCTTCTCTTTGTTTTCAAGGGGAATATGTGCCTTTGTAGTAGAGTATTCACAGTGCATCAAAGCAGATAGCAGGTTCCATTCATCAACTCGTTTGGTTTTAAACTGCAGCTTATTTGTCTGTTTGCAGATTTTGTCACCAAAACCTGGAAACAAGCTTTTACACGGAAAAGAGTCTCAGCATTTATCGGGCCAGGCCAAAGCTCCACACGATTACGATTCTGGGAATGACACGTCTTCGCCTCCGTCAAGCAAAACTGGTGTTTTTCAGGCGATTGTCACTGACAACAAGAGGAACAACTGTAAACGCCTGGCCTCGCCAGAGAAGCTGAAGTTCACTGACAGAGACAATGCCTCTGATTCAGGAAACTCTGTGACAAGCTACGCTTCCCTGTGCAAACCTTACAGAGAGGACAGCTTGTCTGCAACGCTTTTCAGTGGAAACGGCAAGAGGTAAAGTTCTTAATAAATATAGCATCTGAATGAATACTTACCAGAAAAACTGCAGGTTGTTGATCTTCACACTCTGTTTCCCTATTTTAAAAATATTCATATCTCGAGTCAGAAAAAGGAAGAGCTTTTATTAAAAACAACCCAAGATACAGTTTGGGTTTTTGTCTTTTAAAGTAGTGAAACTTGTTTTCTTCGCAGAGAGCAGATAACCTTGGGGTGCCGGGTAGGTGTTGTGAGGTCTCCAAAGACCTCCTACTGCTCTCGAAGGGCGAGGAAGTCGTCTCGAAGGCGACTGAAAGCCCGATTATCCAACAGCAGGAGTAGGAGCAGATCCTCAGCAAGTTCCAGATATTCCGGACGCTATTCCCGAAGCCTGTCACGATCATCATGCAGGTGGGTTAACTACTCGTTGTAAATGACCATCATCCACTAATTCCAAAGTTAATAAGTACATTTCCACTCGTATGTACTTCAATTAGCACATCAAAAAGTGAAAATGTAGGAGACCACAGTAGGTCCAGGCTGAAATATCTCAACAACTGTTCAAATGAATTGCCATGAAATGTTGTACGGGTGTCTGTGTTGCCAAAAAAACTAAACTTCATGGCTTTGGTGATCCATTTTCCGAGTGCCACCTGCAGGTCAAAGTTGTTGCTTATCCTGAAAATGTCTCATCATCTACCTGATTAATTGGCAAAAGATACATCACAGACATTTACTCTTGGCTTTGGTGATTCAGTGACTTCCTGTAATTACACCATGAGGTTCACATTTGGGGTTGGAGATTTACTCTGGATGACTGAAAACACTTTAGGTTAGGGGGTTAACCACATGTCCTGAGCAGCTAGTGAGCTCCAGGGTAAATGATTTGCCTGTCCTGGCTGCTTGCTTCATGTCATTTCCTACGCTCATGCCTTTATTCACTAACACTATTCAATGAAGGTATGTAAAAAATAATCAATCCATCCAATACTTTATTTTACCTGCAAAACCAAGAATTTGTAATTCATGTTAAGTGCTATTATGTATGTTAGCATACTAAAATGACACTAGCATTGTCACTGTGAGCGTTTGCTATCAATCTGTCAGGAACAGTGCCATTCTTTAAAGCCAATTTAACAAACGGTGTAATTCTAACTTCTACGTCATCATATGATATCATTTACGCTAAAAATGATTTATCCCATAGAATTACTTTGGGAAACAGCCTTTTGTAAATAGCAAAATAACGTTTGATGCTGAATTTCAGGAGTAAAGGAAATTAGGTTATGCAATCGTTACTTCTGCATCTATGCTCAATACCAGGAGATAATTGTCCTTTTTTATTTGACAGCTCATACTCGCGCTCCCCGAGTCATTCAGCTGATCTGAGGCGGCGAGGCAGCGTGGCCAGCCTAAGCTCCAGAGGAAGCCACTCCAGATACAGTGCTGACAGGTAAACATTGCAAAACCTCCCGGCTGCCAATGACTCCTCATTCGGGGTGTACAGGAACACATAAACATAAACATTGTTGGTTATCCATGTTTCTCATTGTCATGTCTGCTTCCCAGATTACGAGAAAGAAAGAGAACTCATAGCTCCAGAGATGCAAATGTGAAGCATGCACAAAAGGTTAGTGGGAATAGACAAAGACGCAAATCCTACTCTCCTATGAAGAAGAGGAGAAGAGACTCACCGAGCCATCTGGAAGCACGCCGGATCACAAGGTAAGGCTTTCCGAGTCGGGTCATTTAAAGATACAATATACATTGTTATGCCTAAAGGTAGCAAATATCTACTGCAGGTCCCCTCCTTCGCCCCCTCACGTCTCTGAACTGAAATAGTTCTAATCGTGTTGATGAGCTGTGTACCTTGAAATGGCATTTAGCCAGAGGAGGAGATAAGTGTCAGTTCTAAAGCCATGGCAGGTGCTAAAGCAGCAGATGGTGGAACACAGGCAATCTGAGAAGTAAAAAAACAAAACAAGCAAGTGTGATAATCACTGCTTTATTTTTAACAGATCTTGGCTGCCACACACTTTATTTCATAGTCCTGTATGAGTGCAACAAATTATATAAACCCAGAAATATGCACAAAAGCACGACACAGGATGATTAAACTAAAGTATTTTATACAGTTATTTCTCCACCAATCTACTGTTAACAGCTTTGTATATTACCTATAGGCCAAGAGGTGTAAAAATAGTGGCTCATAGTGAAGAATTGTCACCTGACTTTGCAGTTCCTCAGCTCTACAGGGCATGTTGGCGTCTATAATCTGACTTTTTGGTTTTACTAACCCGACATGCTTGTAAAGGAGGTTTTGAATTTCAGCTAAAATAAAGTTTTCTATATGCAGCAACTATCTGGTAAAAGGTTTAGGACCAATTTACATGGGGGTTGACTCGCTTTTGAAGTAATTTGAGGAACTGCAGTTGGCTTAATTTTTATACCCGGAGGTTGCTGCTCTGTAAAGCTAATTTGACACGTTATTTACATGAAAACAATGGTCAATGCCCCTTTAATCTGTGATCACATCTACACATTGTTGCTTAAATCCTTTCTGTCCGTTTCACACCACTTACCTTTATGTCTCTCCGTAGTGCCAGGAAGCGGCCCATTCCTTATTTCCGCCCCAGTCCTTCTTCCAGCAGTCGGTCCACCAGCGTGTCGTCCTGGAGCAGCCTCTTCACCCGCAGCCGCAGCCGCAGTCCGATACTCAGCCTCAGCAGGAGCAGGAGCCGGAGCCGGAGACACAGTTACTCCTCTTACAGGAGCAACAGCCGCAGTTCATCCTGGAACTCCGTCTTTGGGAGTCGCAGCCGGTGTCGGAGTCGCTGTTCGTTACACAAACGCAACAAAACAAGGCATTAAGATTTTAAGAGCAAGTTAAGGAAGCAAAGCACCATTCTTGTTTCTATTTCAGAGAGGACACTGGATTGGATTAACTGACTGTGTGCGTCTCTGTGCTGCGCTTCAACACTTAAGTGGAAATGTCCCCACAGGGGTCCCACCACGTCTTTTACTGAGGAAGGAGACTGAATGTCTTTTTGTCCGTTTGTTTTGTTCCAGTACTGCATTCTCCTGGATTAGCACTCACAATGGCCTGAGACTGTTTATCTATTAAATACTTAACAATGGAAACTGCACATAACACAGAAACCGTGTTTATGTATTTGGTCAACACACAATGTTGTTTTTTATTTTAATGTTCAAGCACTGTATTATTCTTTAAAAATATATGCTTTAAAATGTTTAATATTCATTTTTAAAAACGGGGCATATTAAGGCCTGAAGGTACCAACAAGGGATGAATTTACTTGATAAACATTTGTTTGGTGGCACAATACTGAATGTTGTAGGTTTTTGTGCAGAGAAGTGAACTTTGGAGCTGTTTGATCTGAGTGTTTCAGAGGAATAGTCGTCGGAAATAAGGAAAGGTTTATTGCTCTGATCTTTGCACTTCAAAAGGTGGAGAACGAATGTGTTTCCTGTGAAAAATGACACAGTGAGGGTGGCCTGACGGCGAGCAAACTGCCTGTCAGCTCAAATGTCAAATTAATTTATCCTCTGATCAAGTGGAACACAATTGAAATGTCAGTCCATGTAATACCACAGAGAACGATTGAAACATTGTGCTGCAACAGGAACACAGATTTATTTTTGAACAATTCTTCAAGTGTCAGAGGAGGCATTTGTTTTGAAAGAATATGAATACTTTAAAGGTGAATATATTGGACTTATTGAGAAGTTGTACCACATGTGGTTGCAACCTTTTGACTATAATAATTAACTTATGATGGCAGTTATTCTCAATTTACTTGAATATTGGTTTTTTTGTTACAACACTGGAACAAAACACATAAATCAACACTGTTTTTATGTTAAGTTATATGACAAAGGAAGGTCAAGTTTTTTGTATTGTGCAGTACCACCGTTATTTATTACTTATTTCATATTTATTGGTTTGTTGGCCCTGCCAGTAGTGGCAAATCTTTCTATGCAACACTGTCGATTTGTAGTTATGACACTGCTGTAATTTATTTTTGGTTGGTTGTAAATTATTGTGGATTTTGCCACTTTACTCAAACATACACCTCAAAGCAGAAGATAGTCTTGTAGAGACTGAGGAGCAGAAACTGAAATAGCAGGAAATAGTTCTAACTTTGAGTTTTAAGTTTTCATATTTAATTGCACTCTTGCCAAAAATGTAATGAAAAGATTAATCCCAGTATCATTTTAGTCTGCAGCCTGCAGCTGGCTAACTTAGCTTAGCATAGCATAGAGACTGCCCAAGGAAAAACAGCTAAGATAAGATCTGCCTGAGAAGCGCACCAATTTAACTGTGCATTTGACAAGGTGTGTTTATACAGGGATGCACCTTTTTTTCCTGCTAATGCTACTTTTAACAACTAATCCTTGTTGGAAAGGTCTGGATTAGAGCTAAGCTAATTAGCTGTTAGCAGCTGGTGGGCAGCACTAATAATAATAATAGCTTAAATGTATACAATAATAATAATAATAATACATTTGATTTAAATAGCACACTTTAAAAACAACGTCATCTCAAGGTGCTTCACAAAGCTGGAGAAAATAATAAAACAAATAAAATAAATATATATCTAAGGAGCATATTGAATAAAATATGGTAATATAAAAAATAAAAATAAAAGGTTAGCATGAAAGGTTTAAAATAAATAAAGTAAAGGACAGTATAGCGCCTTTCATGGGATCCAAGGTCACTGTCTGGCTTGGCTAAAAAAAGGAGCTAACAGCCAAATCTACTAAGTAAAATAAAGAATGACTGAATGTGAATTCCAATGTTATCATGATGCATTCAAAGTGATATTTAAAAAAAAAAAATAGATATTAAAGAGGGAAATACATCCTGTTTAACCTCCTAGAGTTTTTAACTTGTGACATAAGACCTAATGATTTTCCCATTGTTTCCAGTCTTTATGCTAAGCTAAGCTAACTGGTGGCTCATCATCATTTGATATTTGCATTACATTTAACTCGGCAAGAAAGCTAATTATTTTATAAAAGTTAAAAGGTATTTCTTTGAAGTACATTTTGAAGCTGCTTTCATTGAGTTTGAATCTACAAAGGAAGTTTGAGACAGCCTTTGCATATAATGAAGATACTCATTATTCTGACTTATTTCAAATCCATCATCGTGTCTGTGTAACTGCTCCAGGCCTCACAGACTGCTCACTATGCACTCAATACTCCCAGCTTATTTCCCTGAATGTCAACTAAATTGGACGAATGAGGGAATTATGATGCTGGAAGACGAAGGGACTTGCCACAAAAGTCATCCATAAACCATAAAGGGATGACGACTCGTGTCAACCAGCGTTGACGAAGTGCCGGTGGAAGATTTGTGCAGTCGCGTTGTAAACTACATGGGCTCCCAGGCCCCAGCGTGGCCCTCTCCCTATCTCACAATGTATTTGAAATCGGTTCTCGTGCAAGATAATTTTGTATAGGCCCCTATGTGATTACTATGGTGTAAATATGCATCTACGTTGTATAAAGATGTTATAATTGTTGGTATACATTGAGCAGTGGTCGAGGAACAGAAGACAATATTCCCGTCTATGGACTCTAGATGTGTCTGTGCTAAAGAAAGACGCTTCTGATCATGTCATGTTATTTAAAAAAATCCCAATAACAAGGTCATAGCCAGAGTGATCCAGTGTTTCAGTGTTGAATTATGCATAACCCCCTTGTTTTCCATAATATTATGAAAGAGCGTATTGCAAAATGATGTTGTTCGTACTGTCACGTTTTATCTTGTGTCAGTGGGAACTCCACACTGTAATAACACCTGGAAATTGAATTGTCCACAGGAAATGAACTTTCCCTTTCACTGCGTGTTTAGAATAAGCTCTATAAAATCATGTTCTGAATAAAATGTGTTATGCTCCTATAAATCACACTTATTTGCCCCCAGTAAACACAAGCCTCCTTCACAAAGTTGTCTTCTCTTAGCTGTTTTTGTTTTATCCGTACTGTGACATCAGTGTGTTGACCTGAAGCTCTGTGTTATCTTCTATTAAAAAGCAAGTGAGTCACCAATAGGAGGAACTCTAACTCTGTCTGAGTGACATCTGGACAGTAACTTAATTTGGAGAAGGGGGTGGCTGCTCTCTGGTCAGCTGTTGCGCCTGCACTGCAAGAAATATCCAAAGCAGTAAGTATTTATACCTAATCTATTACTAAATCACTTGTATTTACCCTTACAAACAGCTGGAACAGTTAATCTAAAGTATAATATGCTTATAATTTGACCAAATCATCTTTATTTTGAATATATAAAGACTCGGTTTAACTTCTCTTCAGGATATTTTTTGCAGTGTTGCCGCTTTCCAGATCCTCCCAGCACTTTCCCGACATTTGCACTGTGTCGACTCATGGTCTGTGTGATCACCGTCCAGTATAAAACCCACAGCCAGGAGGACTTTAGGAGAGCCAGAGCACACTTTAACAGTTTGTTGTTGAATCTGGTGACTTGTTGCGTAACGGTGATGCGCAAAACCCAAATAACGATACAGTTTACCACACATTGTTGTTTTTATTAGTTTTTATCTTAAAAGAAAAGTTTGTATTCGGTGTTTTTTGGCAGACCTTTAACTGGTTTTTAACTCGGCTGGACTAACATGGCAGAGGGAGACTTCTACACGATGGGAAACCGGCAGAGGTTTCCCAGGGATCCGTTTGGAGAGTCTCCGTTCAGGGATCAACTGGGGTCTCGGTTTATGGAGGATGACTTTGGGATGCCCGCTTTCCCCGAAGATCTGTCCATGGACTGGCCGGGCTGGGCTCGGCCGGGCCGACTCGGCACGCGCCTCAGTTCCTCGCCCTTCAGCACCACTTTACGCACAGGTTTCCCCTCACGCCAGTCCACGGGAGGCCCCACGCTGTACACCAGTATGTACGGCGAGCCTTCCTCCCGGAGCTCCCCCACCACCACCGGGGGCGAACCCTGGAAAGTTTGCGTGAACGTCCACAGCTTCAAACCAGAGGAATTAAACGTCAAAACGAGAGACGGTTTTGTAGAAGTGTCAGGTGAGTTGTTGCACAGGCCTGAAGTAAATACAACTACTTTTTCAGGAGGATACGTTACTTTAAAAGCAGGTTCATTGGGGAAGAAGGCCTGTAAGGGAAGAAAAATGTATTACCCTCCTATTAACTTCCCAATTTCCCTAAATAGCAATTTATACTTAGAGCACATTTAAACACAACAAATGGTGTGCAAATATTCTTAAAATGTGGATTATACATAATCAAAATGGAAGTTACAGGTTCAATGTCAGACATGGTGCACACAAAAACACAACTAATAGAATACAAACCAAAACAATTAGACAAATAGTATCATTTGCTTGTGAAAAAAAAATGCAGGGCTTCAGCTGCCATTAAGGACATTGAGGTCATGCCCTCAGTATTGCTAATGGTATAAATTACACACCGTTTTATTAACGGTGAATTTAGAAGTTGCTAAACTCTCAATATCTATATGACTGTAGTTTTATTATTATCCCACAGAGTACTGAGATTTAATTTGAGGGAATTTGGCCTGTCTATAAATAATCTATAAACCTTCCCCAGGTAATCCAGTGTTTTTCTTATACAGCTAAGACTACCATCCTGTTAGCCATATGAACATGAAAATCACACTCAAATCACATACACAAATGTTAGCTGATTAAAAAGCAGAAGTACAACCCAATCAAAAGGCAGAATTGCATCTCTCAGGATCCTCACTCTGACCTGGCTGTGCGCTTTACCTTTGAAAACAGATCTAAAGCCACACAATGAAAGCTTCGGTGGGCTCAGCTTTAATGAGTCTTGATGTGGACGAGCTGTACAGATTTTGGGGACTGGGACTCGCACGTTGGCAGGCAGATTCTCAAACTTGGACACCTGTTTCAGATTCCTGGAGAATCACTCCCTCAGTCGCCCATGAGCTCGATTTAGATTTGAGGCAAGGCCCGTGACAACAGTCTCTGTTTACAATAAGACACGCCAAGAGAGAGAGAGAGAGAATGTTCTGGAAATAGGATTTTACCCAGCAGTCCTTGTTCTGCTGGTGTCATGTTCAGGCTCACTCCCACTGATTATGGGAGTAAGGGTTAGAAGTAAGGGTTTCAGAATTTGCTTCCTCATGTCGGTGATTCAAACGAAGGATGGATTCCAGGGATACCCGGGGCTGAGGAGGGCACAGAGGACAGCAGGCCCCCCGACTCTGAGTTTTTTATAAACACATTGTTGGTATGCCAGTTGAGTTATTCAATCAGCCCCAGTGACTCAACCCCGTTCTAAAAGTGTGACAGGGAGTTTGATAAAAGCATGTCGGAGGTGTACGAGCTGTAGGAGCAAATGTTGAACACGGACTCCTCCAGATGAACTAAGTGTACTCATCTGATGCTTTTAGTCCACCCCAGCGGTCCAAGAGCAATTGTCTGCCTGGTGACAGTCACTGGAAGTACCATTTTAATTATAATCTTACTGAGGATTTTAACATTATTCTTATCCTTCAGAATTTAACCTTAACAGATACAAGGAAAGTTTGAAAAAACCTACAAATTGTGTTGTTACTACAATATTAATGTCACAAATGTTGCTTTTATGGTGCTTGTTCTCGAGCAACAGAAGCAGACTGAACTACAATCTATCCAATCTGTTTAATATCCCAGCATTACTCTTGTATTATAAAAAATGTATTCATAAATACATCTACATTATTGTATAATCACCGGACGCTATTGAATGGGTGTGTTTTTGTTAGCTTAAAATTAGCCTTTGATCTCTACATTTAGAGCACGTCCTCTTCTTGGAGTCTTTCTGGGTGCACAACCATGTTTCTACAGTAGCCCAAAATAGACAAACTGAACTTTAGAGAGGGTCTTGTTGCGTACTTACTATACCTGAAGGTTGACGTAGCTCCTAACATGCTTGTAAATGAAGGAGGGTTGTTTTTGTTGGTTGGAAACTGCAACCTCAACCTTAGATGCGACTAAATCGCACATACTGGTCCTTTTTAAAGCAGTGTTGATGGCCTATTTTTATATTTTTTTATTGTTTTCACTGGCAAAATGTGCTCCTGGAGACATTTACTGTTGCAGAGACAACGGCAGAGAATTGTTTTGAGTATGCCAGTTTTAAGGCAAGTAGACAACAGTGGTCTTATAAGATTTTTTCCTCCCAAAAGAATTAGCTGCCCCGGGCGACAGAAAAAAGTGAGACGAGAAGGAATCAAAATAGAGAATGTTTGGACATTAAAAAAGCAATATGTTTCTTTTGAAGGACACTAAAAAGTAGTTGACGATTAGTCTTTGTGGGTTCTTCACCATGGGCAACACCTTGACACATTATTATTATAAAGATATGGATAAGTGAAGCTTTAAAACAAAATAAAAAACAGCGAAGTACAATTAGTGATTCTGTGGATTTAGCGCTTGCTACATGTACAAAAGGACACACAGCATATGCAATCCTCTGTGACACAAAGTACCAGCTTCATCTGCAAATGTGAAAACCACAGCCCTGTCCTTGACACTTGTACAGACAGAAAATAACTTTTAGTGCGTTGTACATGACGCTAAGATCTCTCCTGTCGGAACATTCATATTCAGGAGCATTACATAGGGCATCTGGAATTTGGCATCTCTGTCGTAAGAGACTTACTAACAAGGAGAGGCAGCTCCCTGTAGGATTACTATCTGACCAAACCTCTGTTAATCATGAAATGGGACCAGTTTTAAGTGTTGGTGGAGTTTAAATAATCCTGCTATGACTTCACCGGTGATGTAGGCATAGTTTCATCTGTAGTTTCATTCCAGCCCCTCGATCTTTCCAGCACTTACTGCAGGCGGAGACGTCACAGTGGGGGTATAGGGTAGCACATAGTCAGGCCTGGAGTGCAGACTGTGGCTGACGGGGGGTGCAGGCTACACTGTTGGCGGGAGCAGGGATATTTAGCAGCCCCACAGCAGCTGCTAACCAGCCCGAGAGATGGAGCGGCCATAAACAGAGCCAGGAAGAAAAGGGTGGAGGGAGGGGGGGATTTCCAGCCTTAGCTTGTCTCCCCAACTTCGGAAAAACATGCCCCAAGTGTCTTTCTGCAGGTGGATCATACTTGGGAGTGACTGAAAAGTTTGGTTCATCATTTCAACATGTTCCCATTGCAACCCTCCCAGAGGCACCAAAGTGAAAACACTGCTGTGGTTGAGCAACGGGAAACTGTGTGTGCCAAATGCAACGTGTTTTTTAATGTCAGTGTCACCATAACCTTCTGAATATAAATCCATTCTGTAGCTTTTTGCTATATTTAGAGGATTAAAGAGCCATTAAATGTACATGATGTGGTTTTGAACTGATGATAACTTGTTTAGGATCCATTAAATGTTCAAACTATTGCACAATACTGAGCTTAATCATATCTGAGGTTATTTAAAGTTACTCTAAGCTGCAACCACATCTTCTGTTCGAGCTGCCTGCAAAAATTCTGGGAACAAAGTAAGAACAAAAACTGTCCCAGGGTCCCATCTGCTGATGTTGTTTTTTTCTTTACTAACAGGAAAACATGAAGAGAAGCAGGAAGAAGGAGGCATAGTGACAAAGAATTTCACAAAGAAAATACAGTGAGTATAATTTCACTACATATTCAAGATATTATATGTGTGGAAGTGTTGTTACATTTATGCCAAAAAGTTTTTATGAATGCAGTACAGTTGTGGTTTCTACCCCCGGTGGTAAAGGACAAGGGTTAATTACACTGAGCTAGTGGTAAGCTACCTGAATTCTGAACTAGGTATTAATTAATAATTCAAACATAAAAAAGTCAAATCTGAACCGCAGGCACATACATGTTATGATTAGCTGACTAATCTGTCTTTTTTGTTTTAATCCAAATAATAAGGAATAATATTTCCTGGGTGGATTAGTCATTTGTTATACTCTTTTCCTGCTGATTTAAATTTTTTTCAGAGAAACATATCTAGTCCTCTCTGTCACTTTGTTCATTCTTTCCTCCTTCTATTCAGAACCATTGTAGTTACTTTTGTTGTGTTATGAAAAGTTATATGTATTTTAGGCCACGTTTTACACGGAGATGAAAACGAACCGATGTCGTTATCAAAAAAGTATTCCGTCCACACGGAATTGGCTCAAGAAACGTGTCCGTCCAAAAGAGGCCGCTCGATCCGCTGGAGACGCTGTAGTACCTGTAAGTGGCGCTGTACTTCCGCCACAAAATACACCGAAAGCAGCGAAGAAGACCCCCCGAGCATGGTTGCCTGGTTGCCCTTCTGTTTATTCTCCGCGCTGGATTTAGCAATATGTAGTTCATGTAGTTCTCTATGTCCACTTGTTGCTGATGGTTGTTGTAGAGGAGCTGTAGACTTTGCACTAACATCTGTAGCATGGTCAGTAGCGTCTGGAGCACGAAAGCAACCCTGTGATCCGCCATTGTTGTTGGCGAAACACATCAGCAATGACGCGGGTGACACAGGAGTGAGCAGCAGAGGTGGGGAGAGGCGGGGCTATGGCGTCATCGTTATCAGGAAATGATCGTATAGGACGTACACACAGCACCGTTTGGCCACCCAGAGCGTTTCGTCCGCAGATCTACCCAGGCGCTGGGAGTAAAGGTCCTCCATGGATGGCAACTCCGTCCTGTTGATGTTCTGTGCAGTTTTCACCACCTTCTGTAAAGCCTTACGATTGAGGTCGGTGCAGCTGCCGTACCAGGCCGTGAAGCAGCCAGGATACTCTCTATGGTGAAACAACTAGTTTCGTCTCTGTGTAAACGTGGCCTTAGAACATAAAGGAAAGGGTACTTATTATCCGGGGTGCACACAACGTTCTCACGGGGGGGGGGGGGGTGAACGTTGTGATCAGCTGTTTTAGCGCAGTGCTGCTGTACAAACCGATGTTAACAGCAGCCCTTTCTGTGCACACGGAAACCGACTCTTAATACATGGACATACGGCGAAGCATTTCCCCTTTCAACAACATGACAACATTGTGCTATTGTCCTTGCTGTTTATTCAGAACTTAAAAGTCAAATCAGTCCACAGCCCTAAAGGCCCAGATACACCTGCCCGAAATCGTCAGTAAATGGGAGTCGGGCCGAACATGAGCGTGGGCACGCCCTATTCGGAGTGGTGTGCACCGCACCGTCGGGTCTTTTCTGCCAACTTGACGCCTTTTCTTGCCGATTCAACATGTTGAATCGGCGTCGGGAACACCACCGGAAGTCGGACAAAGGGATAACACTGATTGGCTGTTCAGCTAGCAAATCAGTGCATGAGAAGCGTTAACGGAAGTGAGGGAGGTAAACAAATGATTTCAAATGGAAGATGGAACACACACGGACGGCTATTTCACCTCATCGGTTTATAGAGCTCCTGTTCGTTTATGTTTTCAATGAACGAGAGTAAAAATGGAAAGAAAAACGCTATTTGTTGTTTGTTTATATCACGGAGTCTGTTCTTCTTCTCTGTCTTCCGGTTGTTGCCTCTTTTGAATGATGAATACACACTACCGCCGCCTGCTGGTAAGGAGAGTTATTGCCACTCACGCATACGCAATTCATACGTGCTCGGCTCGGATTTGCGGTGTGTTCCAGTGTGCGATGTCGGCAAATACGCAGGAGAGTCCGGCGACGCAACATTCGGTGTCGGCGTCGGCGACTTCTCAGGTGACTGGCCGGTGTATCTGGGCCTTAAAACAGCTGCTCCAAACTTAAACCAGCATTGAGTTGACAACAAACTCTCCTTGAAAAAAAGAATCCTAAACTCCAAACAACACTCACTAACTCTAGAATACTGAAACATTTACTTCGAGGAAAAGTATTGTTGATGCGAGCAGACCTGCACCAACGTCTCGCACATTGTCGACTTTTCATATTGTTAGTCATTCAAGCCAAACAGGCCATAGAAGTTTCCTCAACCTGCTGGCTCTCCGCCTGTAATTGGGCAGCAGAAGACTTCAAACAGCAGAGCTAATCGCTGGGGTGCATCGGCGTCTCGCTGGCGCGTCACTCCGGATCTGCTCATTTCCCGTTAGCTAATTAGTAAGCAGTTGTGCTAGCCGCGCAGTGTTCATATCACAATGCTTTTAATTGGAAAGCCTTTCAGATCAGGCCTGTGCTCCTCAGCTAAGCACAACCTAAAACCAATGACTGCTGGTGGAGGGTGGGGGGGGGGGATTATATATAAATAACTGACCTCGATACCCAAATCCTCTACGTATATGAAAGAGGGAGATAGCACAGGAGAGCCACAGTACAAGTTAGTATGACTGGGAATGTACTTTTAATTGAAGCACTAGCTCATTCTGTTTCTTTTGTTAAGAATAATGGCCGACATTACTTTTATTCAGTGGAGTTCAAATGCAAAATTAGTAGTATAAATATAAGGAAGCATTCAATGGAAATATTTATGTGCCTCACAATTAAACGTACTGTAAGTCAGGGCTGAAACCACCAATTATTTTTGATTAAGCAATTTTAATTGGTCTATAAAATGTCAGAAAAGTGTTTAAAGTATCAACCAGTGTTTCAAGTGTAAGATTTTGTCTTTGAATGTCTTGATTTGTCAACAAAGATATTAAGTTAATAGAGTAGTACAGTAACTAGCAAGTATTTACATTTCAGGAGCTGTAATCGACTCCACTTCGAGCAATAAAATGAATAAAATAAAACTTATATACTAACTAAGCACTTATATACTAACTAAGCACTTACGTATTAACAAAGCACTTATACAACAAAGGACTGGCTTCTCTCAAGCCTATTGAGTATCATTTGAAATTGTTTGGCTCTATGAAACCTAATGTACTTATATGATTCTGTTTTCTTCAAGTTTGTATCTTCTTGGTGGAATGCACTTATTGTAAGTCGCTTTGAATAAAAGCGTCAGCTAAATGAAATGTAATGTAATGTAATTATTTAACAAATACTCGAAATGACCAAAAACCCAACTAGTTGGTGATTGATTTAATAGTTGACTCATTTTTACTTTAAACGTTATTTCCCCCCAATGATTGTATAATGGTTATAAATAAATGCAAAGTTAATGCTCCAATAACAAGGGAGAATGCAGATTAAAGAAAGGGTAGAAACTTCCAAAAAGTGTATTTAAAGGGGCCATATTATGCTCATTTTCAGGTTTCATAATTAGTTACTAATTAAATACTACCCCTTCCACATACATTCAGCTAGAGACTTCATTCCAACTTTAAAATGATCACAAGACATGCAGCTATTAAAATTGTATTCAGATTTCTGATATCTTTTACACTTTTTGAGATATTCAAATTAGTTTGGAGCTTGGTAAAGAGGCCTTCTTCAGATTTTAACATTAGTGTGTATAGAGTGCCACAGTGACGCGTCCTAAAACCCGGAAGTAAGTTAGCATTTTACCACTTCCGGTACCCTACTTTTATAATTTCGAATTTTAAATCTAGATTTATGATTCGAAAATTATAAAAGTAGGGTAAACATGTGGATATTATCCGGCTGAACAAAACGTGATCTGTCTCTTCAATTTGTGTCAACCACAGACCTTATTTCGAGCTATTTTTCAAAATCCTATGGAAAAAATGCATAGGTTTTTGTCGAAGGAAACGGAAGAAGTTCACTTCCGGGTTTTAGGATGCGTCACTGTGGCACTCTATTGCGCAGCTCGTTAAGGCTTGGAGTGCGTGATGTTAGAGCTAGAGTGGATGAGAGCTTGAAATTCGCCTTAAATGTTTTTTTTAAACCTGCCATAATTCCCAAACCCTACAGTATACTTCCGGGACATCATTTTATGCTTGAATTGTAAGAATACCTCTCTTAGGTTGAACAATTAATAATAATAATTAAGCAAAATGCCTCTTGAGGGCATGAAGTGACAACAACTTTCAACATGTCTCCATTAAGGCCCATTGTAAATTCAGCCTGATCTTTCCTCAGAGCAGCAGCTGCACATCTTTAGTAAATCTGCCAAAAATGCCACATTATTGACCTGAAAGTACACAAAAAGCAGACTCAGGCGCTTGTCAGAGTCCTGACATGCTGCACGCGTTGACATTTTACCGATAGCAGCTACTGTTTCTAAACTATAGTTACAAATGTAATAGGTTTATCTCTCATTCAGAACAATGGAAAGGCTCTCCTCTCACAAATCACTGCACATCACCATGGTAACCTTTGATCTCTGGGCTCACACACAGGTGTTTGATAACGTTGTCAACTCAAACACAAACACACAGACTGGAGACTGTCTCAGCCTATTATTATATCTGATGGAGACTTCATACTGACTTCAACACGTTCCACATATTTTATACATTATTGTTGACGTATGGTTATAGTTCAAAAGTTTGCAGCTAAAATATTCTGCTGCTTGTCAAAGCGTTTTTATTTTATTTTATCTTCTTAATACACATTCATTCACTACTACTTACATTTAATATCAACCTCCTTCAGCCTACTTTCAGCTACAGAAACCATTCAACTAAATTATTCAGCTATTTCAGGACATTGAGGCTATACATTTTGTTGTTTATACATTTTTTAAACCTTTTCTTTAAATATTAAGCTTCTTCACTATTTTTCATACTCTTCCCATTTAACTATTCACTTTCAAGTTTTCCACAAAGGTATTGCAATGCATTTGAGCTGTAACCATTTTGATTCAAATCATTTCACTTTTCTGCATTTCTCCGCTAAGTTCAGCAACACACTTACTTGGTTTTTGTAGCTAAAGCAGCTGACCATTCAACTAATACAATATTCAGCTTTTTCTGCATTTTCAGCTAAATTCAGCAACAAATGTACACAATTTACAGCATTCACACGCATTTTCAGCAGGAAATGCATTTTCTAGTTGTATGTTGCGCCTCTACTGTGACATATTTCCATGCTTTAATGTTCAAAAAGGTCTTTATTTTCTCATACTGCCTGTGTTGCAGCACCTCTTTTCACCCTCTGTCTGAGACCATTGCCCAGTCTGCTCTGATTGGTTAGCTGGCCGGCTCTCTTGTGATTGGCTTAGAGATGTTTCTGCCCTGTTATGTACAATGTGTTGAAAACTAGCCAAAAGAAGAGACATTTTACATAGTGATGTCATTATGCTACAGAAGTAAACAAAGGATTTAGATCAAGGCGTTTATAGACAAGGGGGAGTGTGTGGGAGAGAAACTCATTTGAGAGGGAACTTTAGGATTTTAGTCTTTGCAGACGTTTTACATGCACAAAAACCTTTATAACACATTACAGGAAAGACAAAAGCCCTGAAAGCATAATGGGGCCCTTTTAAAGAAGTAATTGATAGACGGAGATGGACAGTAAACAGCTGAACAGGTTCAAAGGGTGTTTTCCTCTGTTAAACCTGAAATATGTCAGATATTAACCAAAGAGTTTGTTGTTGAGTTCTGAGGGTAAAGGTCTATAGAAAGGTCAGGAACAAATGGAACATGTTTTACACAGTCAGTGAACACACTACCATGTCCCTGTCTCAGCATCTCTGCGGGGGAAAGCATATTGAACAGTGTGTTGGCAGTTGTACAAAATCAATGAGTGAGATAAATGATGTGCTGAACTGTAAATAAAGTCCACGGAGCTGGACAGATAAGGTTTTTGCCAGAGTCCCACGTAATGCGTCAGCTGAGTGATTTGACTTTGTCAAGAGGGGCAACTGCTTCACAGCAATCGGCTCCTTGGTTAATGTTTTCCTTAATGAACATTATATATTATAATATTAGCCATGGTAGTGTCATGACTCTATGTATGGCAATAATAGTTGGTTGGTTCATCACTTGGGTCTAGACTGTAACATCTCAACACCTAACGGATGTTTTGCTATGAACATGTACTGACATTCATAGTCCTCAGAGGGTGAATATGGATGACTCCAACATTGGTGTTTTTTTGGTAAAATGCCAAACAGCTATTGGATAAATTGGCTCAAAAGATGGGGTTTTTCCCCAAAAAATATAAATTACGAGTGTACATACATTTTCTCTATAAAGTCACCAGCCGTTCAGAAGGAAATATTTCAATGTTGTTGTTATCACAAAATCCCCTCAGCCTCACTTTGTTTTAAACAATAATTAGCTAATTTAAGCATGCTAAATTAGGGTGAACATGACATATAGTATACCTACAATGAGATGCACCATTAGCTGTAGTTGAAAAAATTCAGATTATAAGATTATTTGTATGTTTGTGTCTAGTACATATATTATTCTAGTTTAGATACACTGTAAATTATTGTTTCTCTTCAAATCTCTGGGCCACCTCTATCTTGCTCCCTCACATCCTCGATGATGTAATTTGTACTTACTCTCGACCTAACCCAACACTCGCATGAGATGTGAAGACATTTTCAGTGAACTACTTCATGTAACTTATCTCTTTGTACATGTATTGGTCTTGTTCTATTTAAATTGGATTTACTATATTCCACTGTTTCTATTATTTCTAAAATGTTCTCTATATTTTTTTGTAATTGCCATTTGTTTTCTCTGTTCCAGATTGAATAACATTTTTTTTATTGTGCTCCTTAATTTTAAAAGGGAGGGTTTGGTCTGTGTGGAGGTTGATGCTGTAGTGGACCTGTAAAGCTCATCACCTTTTAGGTTAATTTGTATGATATCTTTCTAAAAGTTTATTCCCCATTTTTCAGAGGTTGTTGCTCTTAAAACTTCCTGGTTCCCAATTATATTAAATACATGTCTGTTATTGTGGTATATACACATTACAGCTAAGGTTTTGTGCAGGTATAGCTATACAGTATGGTAACAGACTGAGCTCAATTAAATGCTGGTTCCTCTACAAGAATAGACCTGATGTGACCTCTGCTTCTGTGTGGTGACGTTTCCCTTCTGACTTGTATTTCTCAGTGGAGTGGGAAGCCAGTGGAGGGTCCTCTCTAATTAAACCCACAGTCTCACGTCTGAGCAGGCCAGCCTTATGTTTATATTAACTCCCAGAGACACTTGGCTGCTCACACAGAAAACCTACAATACCCATATTTGGCCACACTGTCTGGACAAAGAACAGAGTTAGCCTTGATGTCTGTGTTTGTCTTTACAGCAGATGACTTTCATTCCAAAGTGAAGTTTGATAATGTAACCTCGTTAAATAACTTTGTTATATACCGTTTTAGATGCGCTTCATGTGAGCAGTTATCTCTTACCTACTGCAGCTTGGCTGATTTTCCATCACCTTATATCTTCCTGCAAGATTTGGAAGCCAATTATCTCGCTCCTCTCTGGCAATTCAGCATGAGAGATGTCAAAAAGTGAAGCGAAGAGGCGAGAAAAAAAATGCCAGACACAAAATTAGCTGTTGCCTATGTGACAGATGAGAGCAGCAGATTAGGCAAGTATACACCAATAAAAATGTACAGGTGTTGAACTTCTGCAGACAGACCCTCTCATTAATTGGAATCAAGAAAATGTTTTACCTCAGACTCAGATCCTCTCTTTCAGCTCATCCCTTGGGTGTGAGCTAGTTTGTGCGAGTCTGGAGTGAGTGCTAGCCAAAGAGGACAGGGTGAAAGTTTTTTAATAACCGTCAAAATCCCAAACCTCCTTTTTTTTCTATTCCCAGGCATACGCTGCTAAGACTGTGGGCGTTTTAATGGTTTTTACAAAGTGTCCATAATAAATTGCAGCATTTAACAATGTTTGCACAGCAAGTCTTATCTGACTAAAATGGAAGGAGTCTGGTTGTATGTACAGTATGGCTGTCCTTTTTTTTCTTGACAACCGTTCATGTGATTTACTTCATACTTGGAGGGTGTATTATTGAGGATCAAGGGAAGTGCATTATTGAGTGTGAACCTGTTTGGATGAGCAGTTCTTGAGAAAGCACCAATAATGAAGGCCTAGTAATTGGCCAAACAGGACCCTGCATTAGTGAAGGACAACTTCCGAGTTTTGCAAGACTTCCAAGCAGGAAGTGAACAGTTTCTCCTAATCACTCTCCCTTTTTTTGTTCTTCCAATTGGCGTTTTTTAACCCGCTGAATACACACAGAAGCTTACAGATTAAAAAGCCCTCATACAGACTTTCTCACTTCTCTTCTCCTCTGATTCACCAGGATCCCAATAGATGTGGACCCTCTGACCGTTCTCGCCTCATTGTCCCCCGAGGGCGTCCTCATCATCGAAGCTCGGCAGACGCCTCCATATTACCTCTTCAGCAACGAGGGCTCCCAGGATGAAGAGGACCAGGAGGTGGAGGCACTCAAGCCCCAAGAGGCCCCCATGGTCTAAACCCCCAACTCCTCACTATCCTATCAAATCATCCTGCGCAATTGATGAATGAAATGAATGATGTGACCTATAGCTTCCTGTTGTTAAAATTCCAATGGGAAGGTATGTAAGGTAAATAGTTATGACCTGTTGTATGTCTTTATTAAAGCTGCACAAGACAACAATGTTATATATGCAAGCAGAGTAGTGAAGAGTCGCCTCCCCCTACTGGCAGAGATGCTATAGATTTGCCACGGTGCAAGATTTCAGTGCACGATTTTGAAAGATATCTTTTGATTAAATCAGTGGTTGTTAATATAAGTGTAATGCATCAGCTAAGACAATCCAGATCTACTGTTGTAAAAGTAAAAAAAAGGAAGTGTATCATGTTGTAAAACTGACTGAGACGTAACGTTAGGCAACACAACTTTATGGTCAGGTTATGGAAAAGATTGTGGTTTCAGTTAAAATAACTGTAAAGTGAAACTTTACGTGACCATAAGAATAGCAAAAATGAAACTCTGGGATTGAAGACAGAAACAAAGAACATTCTCATACAACGTTCTGGACACATTTTAAAGATCACAAATGTTCAAACAGCTTATGGAGGAGCCATAGTGTGAACTTGTCTTGTGCAGCTTTAATATTATATATGGCTATATACCGAGGTCATGAAATATCAGCTGGGCCACTTATACATTATAAGCCAAATAATTCTCCCTTACCAGTAAGTCAATATAACACTGTATGTGTATCAAATTTGTATTTATGATTATTATTATCTTTGCATCAAACGTATTATATGTGATTTTGTTGGTCTGAAATTAATGTGCCTTTATTTACTGGAGTGCCTTGACTTTACAGTTGTTTATTTTTTGTGTTAATGAATGTCACTTAAACTGACAAGAAACGAAAGCAAGCTACCTTTTGTGGCTTCATTAAAGTGTGAATTGTGTGCATTCATACTGTATTCTACCAAAGAGTATTGTAAATATACTTCAACATGTGCCAATTCATTATAAATATGAATCTAAAGTGTTCCAGGTTTTTGCAATATGGTTTGCATTTTTTTTCTTTTCTATTTGAGCATTCAGGAAGATGGCTGCATGATTGTTGGAGCGGACAGACTCCCTTGTTTGCCAAAGACGTTTTTTTCCTGCCTTCTTCTCTGCCCATGTCTTTGTATCGGCTGACGCAATAAAACTGTCCAGCCAATCTCCCAGCGTGTTATAACATCTGTGTCTTTTATTGAGAATCATGCCACTCACTGGCCTGGCACCATGGGAGCCTGTGGTGTTATTGTTGGATAACAGAAGGAATTGGGCAGCAGATTAGCAAAGGGCTTAGTGCGGGCTGAGATTGGCACTGGTGTTTGCAGAATGGGACGAACGCACAGAAGCAGCACCACCAGAGCCTTTTATGCAAGTGCAAAATAATTGGGGCAGTTGCTATGCATGTGTCATGTGATGCAATATTTTTTTAATCTTCTCAGTGCATTGGAATCAGGAGGGAATGATCAGTTTGAAAAGTTTTTTAATTGAAAAAAAACCAAATGGCCTCCATTGTCGGCACTACTGCGCTTGTTTTGTGTCATGAGCTCACTTTAACTGCTGTATTTAATGGTATTTGATAATGCACACAATTGTGCTGCCGTGGCAACAGCATAGTTGGGCAAGTTACTCGTGTAGAAGTGACTACAGCATGATAATTAATCACCTTTTCCATTTTAGCACCCACACAGAGGTGGCTATGAATGTGATCACTTATTCATGAATGGTTGCAAAGTCACATGATCATTTCAAGATTAAGAGGAAGTAAATTCATGTATAAATAATGAGTGACGCCAACACAGTTTCTAACATTTTCACATGCTATTGCTTTATTGGAGCTCCAATGGAAGCATGGTTATATATGGCTATTATATATTGTATCTAAAATGCATCTGAACTGGTGCAAGTTAAGCAGTGCACGCTGTTTCTGTATGTTGGTGCAACATTTGGAGAAAACTTGTGTTTGTACTCAGTTTTCTTGTTTTATGTCGGGGACCTCCAACTCTTGGCTTGGGGCATCATTCGGTGGACTCTTGCCTAGCTCTTGCCCCTCAGGGTGGGTGATCTCATCAGTAGTCTCCCCTGAGCCTGGCTGTATCTCTCCATCCACTGCTGGTTCTTGGTATTCTGTGTCTGGAATTTCTAGGATTTCCTGGGCTTCATTGTGCTCAGAAGACACTTGGAAATTCTCTATGCCTTCGTCATCTACAGGCGCTGATGGGTGGGACTCTCCAGCTGGCTTTTCAAGGGTCTCCTCCTCCTGGTCCCTCCTCTCTTCAAGCCCAGCTCCATGGACCTCTAGTGGAGACTCTTTCCCGTCATCCTCTGCAGACGGCAGACATGGGGCCTCTGGGGCTCTGCAGCTACCTGGGTCTGTATCAGGGGCTTCTTCTTTCTCCTGTTCCTTTCCAGTCGCCTCCACCTCCACCTGTATTGTAAATACATATTTGGAAAAGGTTGCTCGACTCTACCCATTTCCTCACTGTCAATGCATAAGTTGAAACTCAAGAGGGATATTGAAACAACATTGATCATCATGCTCATTTTCTGGTTCAAAAATGTATTTCGGGTGTGTGTGAATTGTTTTTATGACAGGCCACTTTCAAAACAATGGTACCTTTTTTTTATGTGTTTTTTTGCTAAGCATTGGATGCAAAAGGTTGACAACAGTGTTTTTTGTGTCTGGTAAAGTGACTAAGACTACAGCCAGCAGCACATTTGCTTAGCTTAGCATCACCTTTATGATGATGTCAGCAGGAATTGAGTTATCGGAAACCGGTGCTACTACAGTCAGGATACCATCAGCAGAAAGAGTGGAGACGATTTTGGTTGCATCTAGGTCTTCGGGGAGCCTGAACAAAGACAGGATTCTGTTAACAATATATCTACATAAAAGTGCCAGTATTTAAATAGTCAAATTGATGTACTTAATATCATGTTTCATTCTAGGGAGCATTTTAGGGATTGAAAAAGGCTTAACTGTGGGTACATAATTGTCAACAGGTTAACAACGGTGTTTACTTTGCATACAGTACCTGTATTTCCTTGTAAAACATCTGGCAATAAATCCATGCTCATCTGGCCTCTCCTCGTGTTTCCCTGGGGATGGATTACCATTTATGGGGAAGACACACATAGGAATCAAGCCACACAGAGAAACCACTCAACATACAAATTAATTTCTGCCGCAGAGCTTTGATTTCCCCGAGCACATTATTCAAGCAGCTTTCTAATTTTGTTACAGTCAGCTTCCTTTCCATTAGTCTTTAGTTTTAAAGGGGTTTATCCTGTGAAACTTGAGTCTATTTAGATAACAGTTAGTCTTAGAGATAATATTAGATAGATTTGTTTTGGTTTTACTTTATTATGAGCAAAAACAATCCTGTGTGTAAAAGTGAATAACGCTGCTAAGTGAACCTATAGAGCTGTTTAAATAACAGGTTTGTTTAACGTACCTCTGACCTCCAGGAATCCGTCGCTGACGCTGACAAAAATGTCTGAGGGAAAGAAGTGAGCCACTTCCAGGTTGACCCTCCACTTGTACTGCTCCTCACTAATCTTCTGGCCAGAGTGATACACTGACGCAGAGATGTAGGGCACAAACAGCGGAGGGGGAATGTACCCTGGCCAGGAGCAGGCTGCCAGACTCCTCTGGAGCCGGTCCACATCCCTCCACCGAGGGTCCCCTGGCTCCAGGAACGGTGGCAGGCCAAGATCCTGATTGAAAAGCCTGCTGGACTGCCACCATTTTCTCAGGGGGTACCAACACACTCCCCTGTTGGACTCCTCGTTTGACAGCTCTGTTTTAGCTTGTTGGCTCATTTTCCAAATATTAAATGGGACAAAATCTATTGAGATTGTAAAAAAGAAATGCCAGCCCTTTGTAAAGACACTCAGCGAGTAACTTTTGGACTCTCCGCGTTGACTTGTTGAAATTTCAGCAATTAAAAACTCCTTAATGAGAGCAAGAATGATAAAGGAAAGCTAAGGGTGGTGAGATGGAGAAATCTCTGAGGGCCGTTATATATACTGCTCCTGTCTGTTTTAGCACTTATTAAGCACTCATTCCGATCCCATGAGAAGGGTGTGTGGGCATGGGGTGATGGGTGTGGAGGGGAGGTCATTACCTCTTGCAGGCCTGAAAAAGGCGGCAGACTAATTAGTTGTATTTATAACTTTTAAGGGAGCCATGGCAAATAGCGAGCAGTTGGCTGGAGGCAAGTTTGTGTGTCTATTGCATCTGTTGCCTGAAGACAGTTCTTCTCACATCCCAGTGAACTCCTCAGTGCTGTCATGAACCGGTGAGAGTTTATCTTGCCCGTGTTTCACCCCTGAAAGGACTCAAGCTGGCATTGGGTTGTCTGGAGCATGAGATTGTGGATTCTGAGGGGACCCCAAATTGTCTTTTTACTGTTATCCAAAAACATTTCTGTAGCATGCGTGTGTATTGAGTTTACAAAGCTCCCTTTCACTCCATTTTTCTTATGCTCGGCAGTTTCAACGGGATTATTATTGTCCCCTCTTTTATCAAGTGTGACAGACTTGTCACTGTTTCATTTTTCGAGCTGTGTGCCCTGAGATCTTGGCGTATTGTACACTGGAGCACCAAACAGATTGAACAGATGTTTCTGACACTTTGTGTGATGCTTCACCCACAGATTCTGTCTGTAGGATATGCTCTAAGAGGTTAAATTGGGCTTTGCTGCTGCTGCTGCTCCTGATGCAGCTGCTGGAGTCGCCTGAAAATTGGTCCCTCTGTTGCAACGATCAATAGAGACTTCCATCCTGTTCACATTAAAAGGCACATAATGCCCACGGTGCACCAAGATGTTCATGCTACTCTTCAAAAAGACGAATACAATATTTTGAGTGTAAAACTTTTTGTGTGGGATTATTGTACACCATTAATAGACTACTCAGAAATATTTAGTTTTTTTTCTCAAATATATCTCAACCATAGTTGCCAGTTGCCATAGCCAGATTAAATAAGTAGAAGACAGAAATTCAGGGTAAACTTCTTCCAAATGTATAAAAATGTTTTCGGTAAGGCAACTGATTTTTCATTATGTCATTTACTTCCTGTATACATAAATGTCACCATTTGATACACTGTACCAGAATATAGGTAAGATATAGACTCTGGACCTACTGTCTTTCCTGTTTTCCATCACCTATTTTGTTCTTGGTCTGTGTATATACCTAATATTGTTGATAAGGTGATTAGAGTGTATTTTCCAAATTAGCAGGTTGAGAGTGTTCAAGGTCCATCTAAGTGCTGCATGGACTAAAATGTTACGGAACAGATGGAGCATGAAAAGTTAGATTAATAGACTGAGAGGAAATTAATTATTGATTTTGCAACATTATCTTGATTAATTCATTTGGATTGATTGCATGAAGTCTCACATAGCTGGGATTTTGACAAAGCCAGTTATCAAAAAAGCTTTGGCTCACTTCAGTCAGTATCAATAAATTCACAATGGTGGGTTAGTAGATAATCTATAATCTCACTATAAATATAAGGAAAATGTATGACACTCAGTTTTGGGGTCCGTATTGTGCGTGCTGGTTTACTGTCACATATTGGCTTACTTGGAAACTTGACGAGAACAGAGCCATCCTTAATCTCATTAGTAACACCTGTCCTTTTTCGCTATGGCCTTAATTAGGCTTTTGATGGTGGAAAATAACACAGACAATTAATCACATTAAAAGCAATCCATAGGTGTGTCCTAGGCCTACTCAGGGTCTACTGTCTTATTGGGGAGGCTTACTAAGACTCTTAATGGAACACATTCATCATAAATGTTATACATTGCTTTTTCTGAAGTGATAAAGTAAACTCTGCAGTGAAAAAAAGGATTCTAACTCAAATAAACTCATTGCTGATATAATAATCACCTCGCTCTTCATTTGACGGGGTGTCATGTTTGTGTTGATTATAACATGCTGGAAATGGTTGCTTTATACTGCCATGCCAATGCATTTCTTTTGACTATATTTTGAACTATTGGTTCAAAATATAGAAAAGGCCTGAATCTGACATTTAAACTTTTGTGGTAGGCTACTGTAAAAACAATATTTTGCCATAGAAATGTCAAGTGTGTCATTGGAAACAGCTCAAATAAAGCTATCCGATAGTGCACTTGGCTGCCTTATTAGTCAGATTTTCGTTCACATGTTAGAATCCCACACATAAGTGGTTTCAGTCACATTATAGTAAGCTGTTCAGTAGAACACCAACCTTACATTTAACACCAAATGTCTAGCTTCATTTTTGTGCAACACTTAGGTGGATATAGGGCTTTAAAATGCAGTGTCCACATAGCCTACTTTTGGCCACAAACTTTTACTTCCTTGTGGGCTGAGCTTCATTTGTCGTAACTATGGGAAACGGAGATCGCAGGGCAAACCGCATGGAGCAGAAGTTGGTGAAATGTAGGCCTACCCTTTAACTCCGTGTATTCGCTCCAGTGATAGTCACCATTTTCATGCAATTGTAATTTTACACATTTATCATGATACATCGATATTACACGCCAGACCTACGTTGTTTGGGAACAGCCAAGTCTGTCCCGGTGTGTGACCGTCCTCCGTGGAGCGGTTCCTCACGTCCGGGGCGGACAGAGCCGGACTCCCGGGAGACTTGTGGCCGCCGGCAGTTGAGCGGGCAGGGCTGGCTGGAAGATCCCCGGAGACAGAGTGGGGTTACCAGACTTTCCTCACACCTGGAAACCAAATCATTGATCCAGGACAATGTGGTAGAACAACATGAGGTAACTTAAGGCCTATTTCATTATTATCCCAAATAAATTGCTTGGTGTCAGTGTCAGTCACATTCACACATTAGTTTTGTCCGTGTATAAATATCTTCTCTCAGATGACTTCTCCCACACCCTGTAAACACATCATCAGAAAATCATTTTGATGCTTTGAATCAGGATTAACTTAAAAGATGGCTGGCAGTTTATTCATCTCACCCCAAATTAAAAACGGCACATTTGAAGAAACCCAAACCCTCTCTCTCTCTCTCTCTCTCTTTAAACAATCTTTGATTAAAAAAATCATCAGGCAGCTGCTAAAGATCAGAGATCTTCACGGTCTCTCTTGCTTTTACTCCTTTGAACTGCTATTTTCCCTCTCAAGTGATATTAATATATGTCTTTGTATTGTGTATGTAGGCCTGCGTGTGATTCCTTTCAATTCATAGCACCAGTTCCATCTCCTATTAATCAGTTACACCATCCGCCTACTCCGGGCTACATACAGGAGTCCCAGCCAATACCAGTTGTTTTTAAATTTTGCAAAACCACATTTTCTAGCCTAGACGAAAACACATTTCGGACTTGCAATCAAAGGAAGGGAGCCACTCATGCCATGACTCAGTCTCCTTTAACTGTCCTCAGTGCAATTTGAGTTGCAGACAATCGCAGATATGATTTGATCTGATCCCCCAAAGCCAGTTTCCACTAATAAATGCATTTGAAGTAAGACCCCTTCAATTCTATGATGATTGCATCCACCAATGTGCTGGGGAGGGCTCAGCAGAGTCCAGTCACAGCGACTCAGATCCACGGGATATTAGCAGCTAATGCATCAAGCGGGATGAAATGTCAAATGGCTGGTTTGTTCCTGTGGACAATGCATTCATCATAATTATTGTGAGTCTGGCTCAGTTGCTGAGGCCGGCCTGCAAACAGAGAGAAGTGGTCCATATCAGAACTGACACATCAGAATGGATTGGCTATGGAAATATATTTTTGAAAAGTTGTTTCATACGTTTTTGCAGCCAGCAAAGAGTCAGAAATAATTTGGAATGATGCTTCAAACTTGATCTAGCACAAATTGATTCTATCTGTAGATGGAATGTATTTGTTGAATTGGTTTAGCCATGCCGGTTGCCAATCCATTGCCGCTATGACTGTGGGGAACAAGAGTAAGCTGGTATAGACTGTAAATCAACAAGGAGGGAGAACAAGGCAATCTCATTGCCTGCAGTTTCCTGCCCTCTGTTATTGTATTTTCAATGCTTTTGATTCACCTCCCTGTAGTACTGTTAAGACAAATGCAATACCAACAGCATTGTTCCGTTTGTTACTCCTCGTGTGTTGATGGAAATACACAGGCTGAGGCCAACAGAAGGAGTTTTTTTTTTTTTTACAAGTCTTTTTATTTCATTATAGTGTACAATAATCGATGCCATTTCATTTACATGGTAATATCACAGTACACTCACTACACTCCCCACTCCCTCCCTCCACCGCACATGCCCACACAGGCAAAACCAAAACACGGTTATCAAGAAAACTTAAACAACATAGCCATTAAAATAAACACAGAAAGGAAAACAAAACAAAAACAAAAACATCAAAGTATAACAAACAAATAATACAATACAGCGACAATGTAGACAATGACAACACCACAACTACTATTTCCGGCCGTCAGGACTAATAGCCACAGAATGCACCATTCCACCACTGGTCATATCTCAGATATATTTTCCAAATAAGAAAACAATGGCAACTACAGAGCTTGAAAAATATGTCCACGATTATGTTTTTCCAATGTCATTTTCTCCAGAGGTAAAACATATGTTATCTGATCAATGAAAAGTTTAAATGTTGGGGGACGTTCATTCTTCCAGAATAAAAGTATACATTTCTTGGCAAAATATGTTATTGTGATTAGTATTCTGTAATGTTTGGCGTTCAGTTTAAAGTTTGGCATGTCATTTAACAGGAAAAAACATGGATTTAGGCTCATTTCGATGCCTAAAACGGCTTTTGTGAGAGCATGAATCGAATCCCAGAAATGTTTCAAGAGATCACAATCCCAAAACAGATGCATGAATGTTCCTTCTTTTATGTTACATCTCGGACAGTTTGGAGAGTTTTCTTTTGAAATTGTATGCATCTTTATGGGTGTGAGGTAACATTTGTTGATGCATTTAAAGTTTGCTTCTTTGATTTTATTGCTTGTGAATGGAAAATGTATTCTTTCACAAATATTGAGCCAAGTAGTTTAATCTATCTGCATCCTTAAGTCCTTTTCTCAGATATGTTCTCAAGTTAGAAAGGATGACTGATCTCTTTTAGAAGGAGTTTGTATGGGAACATGCATTTTCTGTTTGCATTCGCATACAGCATCATAGGCTGAGGTCTCTATTCTCTGTGTCCAAGTAGCAGAGAGAGAACAACAGTGACTCAACAGTATGACTCAAAAGAGATTTGCAGCAAATGAGCTCATCCATCAGCAGAAGCGTGTGTGGACAAGGGGATGATGAGGGTGAGGAGGAAGATGAAGAGAGACGGTGGGGCGGAGCAGGGGGCTGTGAAATATGACGGCCTTGGCATTTCCATGCTCTCCGGCACCTGCTTTTGTCCTTTGGATGTTGCAGCTTGAAGACCTGAGCTCAGCCTGGTCCTTGTCGAGTCCACCTGAAGCTTTGCCATTACTCTGAACAAAGTCATGATATTTGGAGGAGTCACATTTTTACCTGCTTTAACCACCAGCGAGTCAGCGTTTACTCCCTGGAACTGTTATGCTGTTCCAACCTCTCAATGAAGACATGTTATATTAAAAGGGAGTGAAATATTCAAACGCAAGACATGTTAGCATGGTGGTGCCATAATTAAATATATTCAAGAATGCTTGTGCACATTTAACCCAAATTGCAGCCAAATATATTTCTTATTTTTAGAAAGTTTGCGATCTCCCTGGAATAAAAATATATATAAGTGCTCTGTGAGTTTAAACAGAGCTTGACTGAACATAATTATTTTTGTCCCAACTGACCTACGAGGGGCTCGGTGCAGTTAAACAGGTTAATTGTGCATGGCTACTAATTTACAAGGCCTTTGAAGATGAAGAAGACACAAGATTGATCTGGAACAACAGATGGCTGGCCTTTAAGTCATTGATCTGTGGTCAGAGTTTAAGAGGTGGCTTGATTAAAAGGTGTAGATGTCATCAGCAAGGAATACTTTCGTGGGTAGACATTTTTAGTAACGTTGTAATAGCCAGATGCTGCAAAGACATAAACATTTAACTTTAATTGCAAATTAGGAACACTTATAGGGAAAAAAGAAGCTTGACTTCTAGATTCAGGCTCATTCCCAATTCATACTGAATGTGTCAAGCAATACAATTTTAATAGCCCATATGTGGACCACGATGATGGCAGTTTTAGCTCTGAATATTATAGTCATTTTTGATAAGATTTTGTTTTTCATAAAAAGTTAGAAAAAAAAAAGTTGTTAACGGCCGAAATGACAAGTGTCGCTTAGCCTTAGAGTCTAGCTGCTAGAAATAGCTAGCGATGTAAGCTAGCATTAGCTCTGCAAAATGAGTTGATACGCAGTCTCTGGCTGACTCTTTAAGTTTCAGCTTAATGGTTTTAAAACAGTCTTGTAAATGAAGTCTCAAATATGTACTCGATTGATATAAAGGCCTACATTAGGCTATACCAGGCTAAAAGACTGCAAAGCTGGGTGTCAAAAATTTAGCATTGTCATTTCTCGCCAGGTGATCTGTGTAGAAGACAAAACATACATTTCTGTTCTTTTTTGCAAGTAAAGAGAACATTGAAAATGAAGAATGTTAAAAATGAACATCTAGTCCAAGCCAATGCCTCCCTGCATTCTTTTTGATGATCTATTCATCTACAGATGACCTACCATAGATAGTCCACTAAGCCATTAACAGCAACCCTCCAGATTCCACAGGAGGAAGTAAGGTGACTGATAATCTTCCAGCCCACATTTATACTCCTCACACACCCTCATCCAATTTAAATCATTGAAAACATCAGTTTATCTTACAGAAGGAGGGTTTCTTTACCCTTTGCAGTTAATTATGTAAAGATGAATTGCCTGATTAACTGTCATTTCCAAAAGCGATGTCATATTAAAGACACAATCTTTACTCCTGGCCTTCTGCCCAATTTGCAGAGGTCACATGGGGATGCAGCAGAGTCTTTCATGGGTGAAAAAGTGCTCTGAGGTCCAGAGCTACTCGTACGAAAAAAAGATAATAGCTGGCTGCTAGTCCTTTTGTTTTTACGTCTTTGTTTTTGTGCACATTCTTTTCCAGAGATGGCCAGTTTGTCCTACGCAGGCTGGAAAGAGAGCTGATATCGTTTCCCTGAGGAAGCATCTGGGCACCACCAGGTGAGAGTTACATCTGTGAGTGATAAGCAAATATGACCCCTTCTGTTGATACAAATATGTGGTGTCTAGCTGAGTTTTCCTGGGGGAAGACAGCAAAAGCAGCATATGGAAAAATTCACATTTAAAAATAACATACCTCTTAAAAAAAAGGTTTCAGTTCTTGTGTGTCCTGCAGGGGAGGAGTCCTGGCAATGAAAAAGCGCTGGCATTTGGTCCAATGTGTGTGCGTGTATTTGTGTGTGCAACCCACCACCCCACTAGAGACAACATCCTCTGGGGGCTCCAAGGGTACTTTCAACCAGCTGACATTTCTGTCGGCCTCTGATAGAGCCTAGAGTGTTGAATTATTCATACAGGTGTTATGGGGAAAGGTTGCCATTTTCACAGGAGATACCAACCCCCAGATGAATTGTGGCAGTTTGTCCCTGCATGTAAAGTACTAATGATTTGGGTCTGTGATGCCTTTAAGGACAAATGGCAGCCCATTTTACTTTCAGCTCTCATGTCTAAAGCCTGTACGTCTCAATGCACTTCTGGCAACCTTACACTTAATCAGCAAGCTTTAATTGTTTTCAGCTCGGACAGGTAGAAACATTTGACACTGGTCTGTTATTTAGCGCTCAATATTTCAATTTGATTAAATATGACTATCAACATTATCTCTTCTCACCACAGTAATAGCACTAAAGGGTCAGTTCAACCCAAGAACAAAAAATAAATTGTGTCCCCTTTTAGTGTGTTTAGCTAAGGAGGAAACCAATGATCTTAAGAGTTACTGATTTTTAAAAACTTTATACCTCTTTCACCAAAATTAGCTTTTTGAAACACAGGAAAATCATCGATGAAGATCGAGAATCAGAGCTTTAGTGTCTTCCATTTTTAAGTGAAGACTATGATATATTTAATTAGATATGAGAATAGTTTTGATGATCTACTCCAACCCTCTGCAAGAAAGCAAGTGGACGTAGTTTCAATATTCAAACAAAGCAATTAACAGTGTGTCAAGGTGTGAACTCTGAGGCATGAACTCAAATGCACGACTCAAACTCAGACTCGGATAGCGTTTCAAAATAAAGACTTTACTGGGATTTGCACAGTAATGAAAACAAGGAAAACAAAAACACTCTTTCGAGGAAAACTAGAATCGTGATCTATATCATAGATCCGTGAGAAGTCCGTGAGGTAAGCAGGAACGTAGGCCATAGAGAGACAACGAACTGACAATGAACAGGAGGGAGCTAACACAATATATACACAGGTAAAGGGGACACAGGTGGAAACAATCAGGGCGGGGAAAATAATCAAGGACGCAGGAGACAGAAGGGGGTGGGGAGCGTGGAGGCCTGAAATGAGAGGGAGAATTAATTAAGGGAATAAACATAAAGCACAGGACAAAGGGACATGACAAAACTAACATAAAGAATAAACTTTCACTATAAGTTTCTTAGACATGACAGTACCCCCCCTTCTAGGGACGGCTCCTGACGGCCCAGGCTCCTCTGAGTTGAGGCGGTCAAAATCCTCAATGAGGCTTTTATCTATGACGAAGCGGGAAGAAATCCATTGCCGCTCCTCAGGACCATAACCCTTCCAGTCAACCAGTAGCTGTCGCCCTCTACCCCTTTTCCGACTAGCCAATAGTGTCTTGACTTTGTAAACCGGACCTCCATCGATCATCCGGGGGGGGTTTGGCGGTGGGAACCTTAGTGCTCTCCTTCAATGGTTTTAGTTTCCCTACATGGAAGGTGGGATGTACCTTCATGGCCCTGGGAAGCCGCAGTCTCACTGAAACCGGGTTGATGACCTTGGTGATGGGAAAAGGACCCACAAACCGGGGAGCCAATTTTCGGGAGAGTAAGTGGAGGGGAAGGTCTCGTGTAGAGAGCCAGACTTTTTGGCCTGGCTGGTATACAGGGGCTGGTCGGCCTTTTCGGTCTGTTGCTCTTTTAACCAGTTGTGAATTCCTGCAGAGGATCTTCCTAGCCGCAGCCCACACGCGCCGACAACGACTGACCAGATCGTGGGCAGACGGGACCGTGACCCCTCTCTCCGTGGCTGGGAACAGTGGCGGCTGGTAGCCATAAACACAGTGAAACGGGGAAAGGCCCGTGGCCGAAGTAGGGAGGATGTTGTGCGCATACTCAACCCAGGTGAGGTGCTCGCTCCAGGAGGATGGATTCTGGGACACCAGGCAGCGAAGGCAGGTCTCCAGTTCTTGATTGAACTGTCTGGCCGTTAGACTCCGGATGGTATCCAGACGAGAGACTGAAAGTGGCACCGATGAGGCTGCAGAACTCCTTCCAGAAGCGTGACACAAACTGGGGGCCCCGGTCGGAGACAATATCCTCTGGGAAACCATGAAGCCGAAACACATTATGCATCATGACCTCAGCCGTTTCCTTAGCTGAGGGCATCTTGGGCAGAGCAATGAAATGTGTCATTTTAGAAAACCGGTCCACTACCGTGAGAACTGTGGTTTTACCTCTAGAGAGGGGCAGGCCAGTGACGAAGTCCATGGAGATCTCTGCTGACCAAGTCAGCGCTCCTACCACCCGGTTTAATGGGATGATGGGTTCCGGCTCCTTGACCGCAGGCACAGGGTCAAACAGACGGGACAGAGCGTCAGGCTTGACATTCTGAGACCCCGGCCTGTAGGAAAGAACAAAGTCAAAACGGTTAAAAAACAAGGTCCACCTAGCCTGGCGGGAGTTCAGTCTTTTGGCTTTTCTTATATACTCCAGGTTTTTGTGATCGGTCCAGACCACAAAAGGATGCTCGGCTCCCTCCAACCAATGCCTCCACTCTTCCAGTGCCAGCTTCACGGCCAGCAACTCACGGTTTCCCACGTCGTAATTTCTCTCTGCTGGGGAGAGCTTCCTGGACAGGCCCGGCGTGGTTTGATCGAAGATCTTTCTCATAGTGTCTATGAAGTTTTCCAGAGACCCGCAGATGGGGGAGCCTCGAGACCACTCTGCCGTAGCCCACGCTGCTGCTCGGCCGGAGAGATGGGAGATCATGAAAGCCACTTTGGAATTGTCCGTGGGAAAAGCAGCCGGTTGGTGGTGATAGTGTAGCTCCCACTGCAGGATGAACGGCCGGCAGCCTTCCGAGTCTCCGGAGTACTTTTCGGGTGGAGCCAGACGCATGGAAGCACTGTGCGGCTCAGTGGCCCGGTTGGGATCGGATCCGGTCGCCGCTAGAACCGGAGGAGTCGTAGGAGGAGAAACAGCCTGCAGGTGAGTGAGTACACGCTGAACCTCTGCTGCCAGTAGATTTACTTGGGTCGTCACCGATGTTTGTAGTTCCCCATGGCCGTTGGTTAGATTCTGCACTCCCTGCTGCATGGTGGCCATATGCTCCTCTTGTTGCCCAAGACGTTGGCCCTGGAAGTGGATGGCGTTCTTAATCTGATCTGAGTCGGCTGAGTTCATTTTGTTGGTCAGTTCGTACTGTCAAGGAGTGAACTCTGAGGCATGAACTCAATTGCACGACTCAAACTCAAGACTCGGATAGTGTTTCAAAATAAAGACTTTACTGGGATTTGCACAGTAATGAAAACAAGGAAAACAAAAACACTCTTTCGAGGAAAACTAGAACAGTGACCAGTAACATAGATCCGTGAGAAGTCCGTGAGGTAAGCAGGAACGTAGGTCATAGAGAGACAACGAACTGACAATGAACAGGAGGGAGCTAACACAATATATACACAGGTAAAGGGGACACAGGTGGAAACAATCAGGGCGGGGAAAATAATCAAGGACGCAGGAGACAGAAGGGGGCGGGGAGCGTGGAGGCCTGAAATGAGAGGGAGAATTAATTAAGGGAATAAACATAAAGCACAGACAAAGGGACATGACCAAACTAACATAAAGAATACACTTTCACTATAAGTTTCTTAGACATGACACAGTGAACAACTTGTCTTGCTGTCACAGCTCTATTATTGAATTCTATTCACTCTTTAAGCTATACAGCTCACACAAACCATACGCTTACAATGATCAAATATGGGTTTATTATCAGTTTTGTTTGACATGGATGTTTGACAGACAATATTTTTTGTTTGCTGGCTGACAGGTTATAAGCTACAGATCAGAGCCACATGAATACATTGGATGCTGACAGCTGATTAAGCTGATTAAGAAGCCCCAGAAAACAGGCTGTGTGCATTTTTCCATGGAGTTATGGTACTTGTGCAGTACTTATATGCTATATAGCACATGGATCTGCTTGGAAAGAAACACTAAATTCATTCATATATAATTTGTTTACTGTATAAGACCTTTAAAGTTAGACTGTTAAACCATCAGTTCACAAGGTTTATTTAATTCCTAGAAACAATAATAGTATGTTAAGTGCGGTCTGCAAACAAAGTTTTAAAGAGGAGGATTTGATCACAACTTCTCTGAGAGGTGGTATAAGTATGATAACACTTTGTGACATCCAGATATAGAACATAATGTATCCTGACAAGGGAAAATAATTCCCATTGTCAGGATCTTCATTAATTCCATTCATGTCAAAAGGAGTAAGGATGAGTGGTGTGGAAAAAAAAGCATTGCAGCTCTTTGACTTAAGGGCCAGCTGTAGCTCAGGAGTTTGAGCATGTCATCCACCAATAAGAATATCGACATTCTGATCTCCGTCTCTATATAAATCCAAGTCCATTAACATGTAAAGACAGAATTCTGAAAAAAATATCACTATCCTCAGATTAAAAACACAGAAATATCAGAAAAACTGGTTCAGGGTGTCTAATAATGTATTGCAAATGGCCCTAATCCTCTGTAGGAAGGGGATTTGTCACATAATGGAGGTAATCCCAAAACACATGTACACAGCTGTAATAATTGTCTCCTTTTGAAGATGAGGTGGAAATTAGGACACATTTAAAGATTTTGCACCACAGCTGTCATGTTATTTACAGGATGTCTAAGGATCTTTGTGCATCTTGGTCATGCTTTCATGGCTTTAACCAGTCCCTATCCATGCATTAAGTAATTTCTGTCACAATATGGAGGTGAACTTTGGTTCTCCTTTAAATGGTCTGATGTGAAAATAACATCAGGGTCCAGTTTGAATTCTTATTTCTTGCTGTTTCTTTCCTGTTCTATTTCAGTAGACGCTACAAAGCTTAAATTAATCAGCGTTTTGGCTCGTACCCTTGCCTGTGGCAGTCTGTCACGTATGACTGTGCCATCTTGTGTTGTCGTGGCCTGCCATTTGTCTCTGGCGATGTTGACACGAAACATCCCACGCTGTCTTGTCAACAATGCTGCGAATCCTGTTTCTCAACATGTTGCAGATGACAGATAATACCTTCCAAGAAGTAGCATTCTTCTGCTAGAGTTATAATTAGGATTTAATTATGAAATGTGTTTGAAATTCCTTAATGTCATGCTGCAGTCACTTGTGCACCATACCCTGCGAAATCCAGGCTTGAATCATAACTCATGCTTCAAAAATGCACCTGTGCGATTATGATACACGGACATCTTAGTTGGTCTAATCACTGTAAGGATTCCTAACCTACCACAAACCCTATCTCTTTTTGTTGCCTGGCAACAAGCTGCCATCCAAAAAAAAATAAACGGCCCCCCTCTACCAACACCCTCCCTCAATGCACAAATGTGGACATTTTTTAAATCAATTTTTAACCACCGTTCAAGCCTCCGTTCCAAGCGCCGTCGTCTTTAATGAGCTTTTCAAGCCAGCCTCTGAGTTGTGGTCATGATTCACTCTCACAAAAGAAGAACAACTTGTTATTGACTGGGAAAACAGACGGTGGTGATGAGAAAAGGCATAATGGGGTTTCACTTCAGAGCTTCTTGGCTTTCAAATACAAAAGTTTCATTGTGTGTTTGCGTATTGATGATACACTGCTTCTCCTCCATGCCTTTTATTTTCTTGTCACACCAAATACTGCAGCCTTCCATTGACTCGGCTGCTTTATTCTCTCTGCTGCTTTCCCTCTCACCCCCTGTCTTCCCCTTTAGCACATTATTGTTTAGCTTTCATGTTACATTCAGGCTTAGCCGGTGCTGTTGCACACACATTTGTTTATGTGGTGCATCAAACACAATCAAAAAGACACCCACTAGCCTGCCATTAAGAATATATGAATCAATTTAAAAAACAACCTCATATGAACTAAAGTGAAAGAGCCACTTGAGTGCTAACAAAATGAGTCACGTCTGAGGCAAAGTCACCAAGCAACCTCCCACTCTATTGGCAGCCGGCAGCTACTCTGGGGAAAAACTTTTTTGCACATTTGAAGCTACGAGTCATTAGCGATGCTGATAGAAACACACTTTAATTAAGACTGCTGCATTTTGGACTTAGATGTCACATCTGAAGATTAATAAGTAATATCAGGGGTGTGGTGGTATGCAAATAGAACAGACATGCCTCCGAGCTAAACTGGTGCACTCTGTGTATCGCCAAACTGAGCCAAATTAGCATGCTGCAGTACAAGTGCTCTGTGCCCCCCTCCTAGGCTGAAGTGCTTGGCTCTACTTGTGGGCAAAATATTACCAGCCAGCTGCTCGCTAGATAACAAATAAGAACTGGAGCAGAAGAGGATAGGAACATATGCAGGCATATGTGCCGTTTGTGCTTTATCCTTGCAAAAATCCCACTTGGCCTTTAACAGAAAGGTTACGAGAGTAACTATGGTCACCGTGGCTCAGACCCCTCACTCTACTACTTTTGCAAAACTTTGTATTTTGTAACCTTCATTCTTGTTTCATATATTGATTTAGTAGATACTGGGTTCCAATACGTATGTGCCTACTGCAATACACTCAAGATGTTGTTCCTGCTTGAGCTTCTGCATTTTCAGACTCTTAGACCAAGAGGACTAGAGACAGAAGCCCGGCGGGGACCCTGTTTTTTTTTTCTTCAGGACACTGTGTCTCAGGGGATCTTAATATTTAAGAACCTATTAATGTGTTATACCACATTAATGGAAATAATCTCAGCTAAATGACGATATAAACCATTTTTACCAAAACAAAACACAAGTCTCATAAGAAGCATCTAAATGACCCCTTAGCGAAAAATGCTAACGGACATTGGCACAGAACTCAAGATAAAAGTACCCTTATTACTTATCGTAGCTGCACATACAAGACCTCCGATTAAAGCTGAGGTTCCACAGATTATTTAGGTATATAGTATCATCACTGAGTGATCCGAATTTGCGACAGGGGAGGCTAAAACAGACATCGCAACACGTACCTTTACGTAGCTTCTAGGGAGATCGTCTCACCGTAGCTGTTAATCTGATCAAAAGACGTGTTCAATGGCATTAAAACGAGAAAAACGCGGCTGAATCGGTTAATCCATAGGTTGATAAAATTCCTGGGCAATAATTGGAAATATTTATAATCCATAATTCAATTTTTATGTAAAAATCGCAGAGCAAAAGTTAGCTGCTAATGGTAGCCGAGTGGCTGCTGCTTCCGGTCTTGGGGCTATGCGGCAGTATAATACACACACAGGACCAAATAAGGACTATGTGGGAGTTCCCCTCGATTCCATTGGCTCTGACGGTTAGAAAGAGATGTCACATGTCAAAATCCAGCAGGGGGGGCCAGAGATATGAAAAATCCACCCAAATGGCCCCAGAAGAGGTTTTTTTGTGCTAAATCTTTCATAAAAATGTCAAATATCACTTGTTTTGCATCAGGGTACTTATTATATGTTGTACTTTGGATTCCTAAAGCTTTTGGTCTACTAACCCATCATCCAAGGTTAGTTTTCACTATAAGTACAAAATATTTTTGGGACGGACACTATAATTTACAGTTTTTTACCATGTTCAATCTGAATTTTCTTTAAAATAAAAAACATCTCTATTGAATCTGACTTTTCTACATCCAACTGACAGGTTTATCATTACTTTGAGAAAAAAGATTATTAGTTTAACCCTTTTAGAAGGGAAGTTATGGTCATTTGTTCTGGGAATGTCATTTTCGAGCCTGAAACCTGAAAAACAGGCTCGGGGTTTAACAGGTTAAAGGCTCACTCAACTTGCATAAATCTTTTCAACTACGTTTCTAATACAATGGTGGGAAAATGCTTCTTAGGCTGCAAAGATTTTTTCATTGCATTATTGCAAATGGCCACTGAAACACATTTGCAGCCAAGCTTAATGGAAGTTAAAGATTTATGGAATCAAATTAGGGTCAATAATATTCACAAATTATTTCACAGTCTGCAGTTGTATATCACCTGTTGTGCGCATGTGAAAAGATTTTGTGCATGTGTAAAAAAGTTTTGTGCACACAGATATAATTTGCTCGTGTAAAAACATTTTGCAGCTGTAGAAATATTTTGTGCGTGTGTGAAAAGTTTTTGCAGATATAATTTGCACGTGTAAAAAAGTTTTGCAGGTGTAGAAATATTTTGTGCAAGGATATTTACAACAGTGAGGTTTCACAAAGTCTGAGATACGGACACACAAATTTCCTATCTGTGTGTGCGAACCTGAAGTTACAAGCTACAAGCTGCTATTTACGAGTACGAATTTTGACCCTGTTTTTACGCCTGAGTATGCTAGCCAATCAGCACGTTGCCCACTGACTAGCCAATCGGGACGTAGCCCACTGACCATCCAATCATAGGACACAAGGTTCTAACGCGTTCGTTTTGCTGACCTGCGCCACTTGGAGCGTGCTTGCGGGAGTCAACATGGAGGAGCCCGAGGCGAACTCTTGTGGGACACAGGTGGGTTGACGGAACATGCCACTACAGTTTTAATTAACTAACGTTACATCGTAATTAACTAAATATATCAAGACAGCTGTGCGTGCATCCCTGAGTTACTTATATTTTATATTTAACGCTAGCTAGTTGATGTGGTCTTTGCTATTGTCTTAGCTAGCTACAGTCTGTTGGCTAAATTAACGTTTGTTGTTGTTGTGCCGTTTGAATGAGTAACGTTAATGTTAAAGAAATTAATGCAACACTTTTGTCGGGTGCTTCCTGACATAATGCCCCGGGCATTTAATATGGAGAGGAAGGTAACGTAACGTTAGTTAGCCAAAGGTCGAAAAGGTTCAGTTTCCAATCCGACTTGTGTTCACGTCAGCTGGAAAATAAGTGAACAGAAAAGGAACGGTAAAGTGGGCTAACCATACGATCTTCATAATCAATAATAAATAACTGTATGGCCTACTCAACACAAATGCTCCTTACAACCCGCTGCAATAGACGATGAGCGATTCATGTTTTCTTAAAAATCAATCAATCATATTATTATTATTATTATTATCAATCTAATTATTTTATTTGTTTAAATATAATTGTATATTTTTTTCATATACTCTACAGTCCATGCATTATACTTTTTTGCATGAAAAGGGTAGAACTTCAAAAGCTTTAACCTGAAACACATGCCTCACTGCTCGAGTTCAGGCCAAAATTAGCCTTACTTCATTCATTTAAAAGACCAATCAGCAATATTTAGGACACAAATAACATAGTTATAACAATAAATGCTCTTCCTCAGCTTTGTTTTATATAATGTAAACACAAGCAGTATTGTAGCCAAAGATAAACATTTCACTATACATTGTGCGGGTCATCTTATGTAGGCGCCGATCACATCATGTTATTCAGCACAACACCACAAAAAGGGGTCTGGCGATGGACACGAAGATTATTTCAATCATCAAAGGACTTGGTGGGACAAGATGTGGTGTGGATACATCAAGCAATTAATACCTTTTTATTTTGCAGATATGGTATGGTAATATTTGGTGGAATTGATGGATTTTCAAGAAAGGTTAGTGCTTCCTGGAGTTTATTTTACAATTGACCAAAAGTGAATTGATATTAAATGCCATTTTTTAAAGTTAATTATCACGCACATACAGTATGGGGTCAGTATTTAATTCATTAATAGGTTATTTGAGTACTGTGTTTCTGTGGTGCTTACTTTTTCCTTTCTATAAATGCTCTCATAGATCATGTACCTACAAGTAGCCAATAACAACAAGGCTTCAACAGCTCTGCAGTTCTTCCTTGAGGCTGTGGACAAACACGGATTTCCATCCAGGTAACAGGCTATTTCTTGTTTTGTGTGTGTTTTTTTTTACATGTAAACATTGGATTATTGGAAATAGTGAATATGAAGAAAAATGTCAGGTGCACTTGATACAGTTAAAAGAACACTGATTTGTATCAGTCTAGGCCATTTTATAAAAATAAGGTAGACTTTTGTCACGGCAGCCGTATTGACATGAACTAGCAGGTAAATACAGGTTAAATTAATTAAGTTGATATAAGGTTCCATTCTATTTAGTGCAGTAGAGCCTTTCCAGTGAGCCAACATGCACAATAGCAGCACCCTGACTGTTTGATCTGAATGGAACAGAACATTAATTAGTATCACTGGTAACACCTGTGTTTACCCTACTATTTTATGTCAAAATGGCTGCTTTTCAAAAAGGTCTATAGGCCTACATGATCAACAGATTTTTCACTAAGTTTTACAAGAAAAGTTGTAAATTGATAGTTGGGGATATAGTGCCTATTAAGCAAAGGCCCAGGAAGCCCTAGCACCCCCTATATGTCATTTCTGAAACAACACTTTACCAGTGATGACACTTATGGGGATGGCCTTAGAATGAGATTGGATTATTCATTCCTTGTTTATATTACTTTACATGACCTCATGACATATTCCCAATATTATGTGTAGGTCTTTCCAGTGATGTGCCCATAAAGAATGTTTCAGTCTCATACTAAAACCTCTTGTTTCTGTGGTAACAAAATCTTTAAAACTGCTGGTTCCCTGGGGGATTAGCCAGGAGCCAATAGTGAAGCTTGTTAAATGGCTATAGCTGTACTTAGAAAACTGGAGATACAGCCAGCTCTAAGAGTACAGAGATTCAAATTTCACATTGTCAAATTACTTAACATGGTATCTGTATGGTTGTACATGTCAAGGGTCAGAGGAGACCAAGGTGTGGAAAATGTGGACATTGCCAGACATATGTTTGACGTTCGTGGGTGCAGCAGGGGAAGCATCATCTCAGGGAAAAGTGTTCATAATCAAAGGTAATATCAGTGTATGGTTGTAGCTTCTGTCATAAAGCTTTCTTTGGTCAAAATATCTTTTGCTAGTGTATCGCTTAATAGTGACGTGCTGCCATTAATTATGGTGCTAAAAGTTGTTGCTGAGATTAATGTACATATTAGTGTTATTAGGGATGGGGAAAAATCCATTGAGTTACTATTTGCATTTTTTGCAACGTAAAGGTGTGATAATTGTTTACGGACTGCATTTATTCATTTATTTTTGTCAACTGTCTTTCAGGATAGAGCGCCTGTGGCGTGACGTGTGGAATGTCGTGTCAAGTATTTATTACGATCTGCTCCACAGCCTAGAGGAGGATGGCCTGCTCGACCCAGCAAATTGCACACACCTTTTCTGTGCTCAGTATGTCTTTCTGCCCCGAATTCAGGAAGATCTTGACACATTCACAGATGGCTGGAATAACCATTCACTCCGAACAGAACGTAACCTCACTCCTAACCAGCTGTGGGAAATCGGGAAGAGTCAGAGCCCTGTCAGCCCTCCTGACAACTTCGAGGTAAAGGGGAAAAACTGTTTTGTAGTTCTGTGTTTTATTCACCATTGTGGAGGAAGCCAATGTTAGCACACCTTGCTTTCTTTTAGAAGTCATAACAATGTTAGTATTTGGTTATATGTTTATTTGACAAAATCCTTACACTGTTCTTAATATTATAATGAAAATGCAACACACGGGAACTGGAATTTAGCCTACCAGGACCACTGTGTTTCACTTTACCAGGCATCTTCCAATAGTACACATCAATAACCATATGCATAATCAGGCTACAGCAGAATTACAATTTGTGTCAAAGCCAACAATGGGCTATGCAACACAATGTAACATTGAGTTTCAGTTGCATAGAATAGTTTTGTTGATATACAAAGACATAGGCCACAATCCGAAAAATGTAAAACTAATGAAAACAACTACTGTTGTTATTTTTCTTTGAATTTGTAGGCCTCAAAAATAATATTGCAGGAAAAAAAGATGCTGACTTCTTTCACTGGTAAATTAACACCTGAAAACTGCAATGAATATGCAGTGCACTAGTCTATTTAGTCTGTACAAGGATAACATTTAAACTAAATAAATGGCTTAATAAATTACAGTTCAGTAATGCATGTCAAGTGATTGAAATCTAGTTTAGTGTTCATGTCAAGATTGACAAAACAACAATTTAATCAGTGGGGTGGAAATAATTTAATAATAAATAATGGACTGTATTAGTAATTTAGAATTTGTATTTGTTGGGAGCCAAATGATTTCTAGAAAAGGTTCCTGACCACTGTTTTAGGGTGTCATCCCATGTAATTATTTTTAACTAACCCGATTACTTTTTTATTTCAGGGGATCCATTTTCCAGATGTGGAAATTGCAGACATGGATCAAATTGGAGTACAGGTTCCTGAACTGGCATCTCGCCTGGGCATCGAAGAACTGGAAGGACTGAATCAACTTTTTAATCCTACTGCTCCTTCATTGTGTTTTGGGGCAGACATCTATAGTGCTGTAGTTCACTACATAGAGGGTGTCCTTGAATCAAGTCAGGAAGCATAAGGCATAATGCATACTAACTTTCAGCAGTGGAAGAAGTATTCAGTAATTAGTTGCATTTAAATCCTTTATATCCTGTTGGCTAGTTTAATCTCCATCAATGCATCATATTCTATAAGATCATCATGTGTTTGTATCTTTGTCTCTGTCCTGTGAAAACCACGTATCTACAAAGTCAGAAAAACAGCCTGTTTTCAGCTTTGTGACGACTACTTTTCAAGCTGATCCAAGAGGCTTTTTAAAGAGTTTATTTAGCTGAAGAAGAATTTAAGTAACACTTCATCCTTCAGTTGATCACAAACATTCAACACCAACACATCTGGAGATACGTGGTACTTTTGTGGGGGTGGTTGGGTAGAGGATGATGGAATATATATATATATATATATATATATATATATATATATATATATATATATATATATATATATATATATATATATATATATATATAGGGCATGACTGTTATATTCTCATTTTGAAAAGGGAAAATAAATGTATTTCAATTTTAGAGGCCTACTTTATTTGTAGTAACCTGAAATGTTACTCTTAGAATAACATGGCTTTCCACTAGCTAATGCAGTTCCTTGTTACATGAAAGATACTACAGTAGTAGTATAATGTTCTATTTTAGAACTCACAATAATGTCCCTACCTTTCATCCTGACATTGACTTCTGTTCATTCCGCTACGACTTGAAAAAATCATTTTCAGAGACTTCAACCTGCATTCAAAATAGTCCCCGGGGAAATGTTTACACAGCAAATGATCAGTTCTGTGGTTTATGAATGGAAATTACTTTTTTAGCCGCAGAACATTTTAAGGTATATAATATAATAATTCACATTTTGATTGTTGTGAAAAATGTAAAATGTGGGTAAATTGAAATGAAGCAAACATCCAAAGTCACTGGTCAATGGTTTATTTCTTAGAATCTTTGGATACAAGAGCTGTAGGATTCAAGTAAATACATCAGCAATAACAAGTACTGTAATAGACCATTTTCTAAATATTGACTCTATTAACAGAATGAATGATGCCATTGGTTACAACTACCTGAACCAGGTGCCAGAACTACATATGGCACAATCCAAACAGCCCTTCCAACAAAATGCAGTACAAAAAGAGTACCAGGCAAAGGTTATAGTATCTGTCACAAAATGTCATGTTCAAGTTCAATTTTGAGCTGACCACTGGAACAAATGAAGTAGTAATAATCTCAAAAGGTTTCGTTTCTGTGAGTCGATATTCTTAAAATGGAGATCTCTTTTCAGGTAAAAGAATACCAAAGACAAAATCCCTTTTTACACCAATGAACAAAAGCAGAAGCTCCATAACACTGAAACAATGTTTTTTTTGCAACAGAATCATACTGATGAGCAGTATCTAAACTAGACCAAAGCCTGTAACATAGGTTGCAATGCAGCTCTCCACATGCTTGGAAAAGTCCTCATAGTTTTGGAAGTGCCCAGGTACATGCAATGTGCCAAAACATGTGGAAGACTTCAGGTACGCCCCCTTCACAACTCGGACCTTCAAGGTGTCTAGGGATTTCCCACCCTACCCAGAATTTTGTCAGCTGTTCGAGTTGGGATGGAGAGGCTGCATTCAAAGACAACAAGAGGTTGTGGAAATACATCAAATAAATGACATTTGCGTTTTTAAAGATGAGCTGTATTTTACTGCTTTACCATGTTGTTTTATATATAGGTAAATGGAAATACTTTGTTGGGATAGTACTGAGCCCAAAAAAGGAGGGTGGCACAAAGTAGTATTAGCAAAGACCACATCAACTAGCTAGCGTTAAATATACAATTTAAGTAACTCCGGGATGCACGCACAGCTGTCTTGATATATTTAGTTAATTACGATGTAACGTCAGTTAATTAAAACTGTAGTGGCATGTTCCGTGGTAGCATGTAATTAACCCACCTGTGTCCCACAAGAGTTCGCCTCGGGCTCCTCCATGTTGACTCCCGCAAGCACGCTCCAAGTGGCGCAGGTCAGCAAAACGAACGCGTTAGAACCTTGTGTCCTATGATTGGATGGTCAGTGGGCTACGTCCCGATTGGCTAGTCAGTGGACAACGTGCTGATTGGCTAGCATACTCAGGCGTAAAAACAGGGTCAAAATTCGTACTCGTAAATAGCAGCTTGTAGCTTGTAACTTCAGGTTCGCACACACAGATAGGAAATTTGTGTGTCCGTATCTCAGACTTTGTGAAACCTCACTGTTGTAAATATCCTTGCACAAAATATTTCTACACCTGCAAAACTTTTTTACACGTGCAAATTATATCTGCAAAAACTTTTCACACACGCACAAAATATTTCTACAGCTGCAACATGTTTTTACACGAGCAAATTATATCTGTGTGCACAAAACTTTTTTACACATGCACAAAATCTTTTCACATGCGCACAACAGGTGATATACAACTGCAGACTGTGAAATAATTTGTGAATATTATTGACCCTAATTTGATTCCATAAAGATTCCCTATTATGCTTTTTGGGGTTTTCCTTCCCTGCAGTGTGTTGTATAGGTTTGTGTGCATGTAAATGGGCTGCAAAGGCAAAAATCCCCTCCAACACATTGCACATGATAGGCTAAGGGGCCGGAAATCTCTAAGTGTTTGACCAATCACAACAGAGCCGTCAAGCTAACCAATCAGAGCAGACTGGGCTCTGGTTTCAGACAGAGGGTGAAAAGAGGTGCTGCAGCATAGGCAGTATGATTACAAAAATAAAGACCTTTTTAAACATTAAAGCATGTTAACGTGTCCCGGTAAAGGCACAAGATATAAATATGGAACTTGAACATTAGCATTATAGGGTCCCTATAAAACAAGGGAGAAACACAGGGTCAGAGAATGGGGTTTAACACATGTAACTGAACCTGGATGCATGATAAAATATGCTAAAAATAAAGGATCGGTGCTGTCTGACAGTCGTAACTTTTTGGGTACTCTTGAATTGATGAAAGTTGATACCCAATAGAAGGCTTTCAATTTGAAAGCATTGGTTTATGGGTAAACCAATATATCTCAGTCTGTATCAAGTAAACTCTGTGAACTTCACTTCAGACTGTAGTATGAGTTAACTCAGTGTAACTCAATATAAGATATATACATAGAAGTATACATATGAATATACCTATTGTTTGCAGATACTGTACAGTTTGTGTCTTTTTGCATGTTGTAGTAGCATGATGAGCAAAAACCCACACAAATGACCAATTCATCACAACATTTTTCACATGTTACCTCGCACTGAGTTTTATAATTACAGTTGGCTGGAAATGACAATTTCATGAAACTACATAAACCTTAATATTTAATTATTACCTATTCTGTAGAATTTGGTTTTATTATTACATTGAAATGCCCTGGTCTTCCAACATTGGTAACATCTATTTAAAACGAACCAGAGCCTTTTTTACATTGTAAATCACATCCCTGTAATATCCCTTTGAATCTCAGTTGATTCAAACAATAAAACATCATACTCCCATCTTAACTCTCCACTCCAGCTCAGCACAAAGAGCTTCGTCGCAGAGTGAACTTTGACCTGGTTTTCCTCTGCCTCCTTCACTCACTAGAAGGCGATGTAAAATGATTAAGAAACACTGAAGTGTGTTAGCTCAGCCGCTCCACTGACAAAGCCATCACGACAGTTGCTTCTAAGCAGCCTCTTTTAATTTTCCACTGCAGCATTAATGCAAAGGTAATTACGCGTGCAGTATGAGAAAAACAAGCAAACAGTATTTGAGGAAAGGTTATGGTTGAAAGCTAAACCTCTATAATTAAGTCATTAATCTGGCCAGACGTAACACGTTTCTCCCATAATGCTCTAGTTAGGTGTCATTTGTGCCTGCAGCTTTGGTGTTCTCTGATTTGCATGATTTACAGTGCACTTTGTGTATGTGTGTGCACGTGCGTACATGCATGCTCGATGGATGTGAGGGATTATTGTTAAGTCACGTGAGCACGTCTGACCGTAACTCATGGGCTGTGATGGTTTTTTGTATGTCTGACAGGATATTAATGTGTTGGACTGGCATTTGTTCTCTCTGCAATTTTATCTGTCATTTTGATTCCTGGAAAGTGAACATTTATCATCATTAAAGCGTGACGGTGCTGCCCTGTATTTATGACTCCCGCTCCTGTCTCCATGCTTTGCAGGCGTTTGGTGTCGGCAATTAAGCGAGGCCAGAGCTACTTCCACCTCCTGCAGAAAGAGGAGCAGGAGAAGCAGGAGGAAGAGGAGAGGCAGCGGATGAGGAGGGAGGAGCAGTTGAGAACAGAGCCACGACCTCCCAGTTTCTCCTCCGACTCCGACAGCAATTCAGAGGGGTGAGCTCACATCAGCTCAGTGTATTTTCATATTTCTTGCAGTGTCACTCATTGGCGCAGTCTATCTCTTTTTAGACCACCTTAGCTGCACTAACAATGTGTCAAATGACAAAAGAAATGTGCTCCTTATGACAATCAACTTTAAAGGGGCTCTATTATGCTCATTTTCAGGTTCATATGTATATGTTGTGCCTCCACTGTGAAATGCTTCCATGCTTTAATGTTCAAAAAGCTCTTTATTTTTCTCACACTGCCTCTGCTGCAGCACCTCTTTTCACCCTCTGTCTAAAACCATCTCATTGGTTAGCTGGCTGGCTCTGTTGTGATTGGTCAACTGCTTAGAGATCTCCCATCCTATCACGTACAATGTGTTGAAGCGCTAGCCAATAGAAGCGCAAGTTTAACATAGTGATCAGTATTTTACAGAATTAAACTAAGGAATTTAATGGAGGCGTTTCAGGCAGGGTGGGAGAGAAACTCCCTCTGGAGGGAACGTTGGGATTTTAACCTTTGCAGACCATTTACAAGCTCAGAAATGTATATAGCACACTACATGGATGGGAAACCCCCAAAAAGCATAATAGGGCTTCTTTGACCAAATCACTCGCCTCACATGTTTTGTAGCCATATATGAATTTCATTGGAGATTTATACATTCAAATTATGATCTCCTATTATCATGGTCAGATAAAGATTATAAAAAAAGATGCGTTTCAAGATCCAAGTTCTTACCAACAACTACTTGAAGCTGAACAGTAGCAGTGGCGGCCGGCCCATAGGAGCGCTAGGGGCGCCGCCCCCCCTCTTCCCACATGTTTGATTGTCATTAAAAATTAAAAATTAATAAAAAAATATATTTCCAAAAAATATATATTTTTTATTTTTATTTTTAAAGAACAAGTTAAATATTATATAGTTGGTATCAGTAAAATGTATAATCTACAATAAAATCTCGTTTAAAATTGTTTTACGATGTCTAAAGTTACTGATAAGTCACATGTTTCCTGCCTGGCCGCAGCGTGTATCATTACCCTCTCTCGTCCGGGCGGTAGAAAAGAGCCCTCAGCCAGAGCAGCTGCAACCAACTAGCTGACTGTTGCTATCTGTAAACTATGCCGCCGAAACATAATTTCAGCCAATCAGCGTCGTCAGATCTGATATTCAAAGGGCGCCCTTTCAGCGCCCTGGCCTGTGTGTCTGTTTAGACTCGTATCCAAGGTGACGCTACAGTAGGGGATGGCTGCGTCTGCAGGTGTAGACTCTGGTGCTAGTGGATCGCCGGAGCTGTAGATTAACATTTGCATGCTTATTGTAGCTGTAAGGGCAATACCTGTAGCACCATGGAGCATATGTGTGGGCTGGACCTGTATTTTACAGGAAAGGAGTGATCAGAGGGTTGAGTTGTCGATTCTTGTTCAGTTGTCATCTTCCTCACCCTCTCAGACTTTGAGTTGCGCGCGCTGCTAAAGAGACGCGCTACCATGGAAACCAAACAATGGTGTGCCTACAGTATATTAAAATCAGAGTGGAAACAGTCGTGAGTAAATCTGATTTTGTCAGAAATCGGGAGAAATGCGGGAGGGTTGGCAAGTATGACACACACACACACACACACACACACACACACACACACACACACACACACACACACACACACACACACACACACACACAAACACACACACACACACACACACACACACACACACAAACACACACACACACACACACACTCACACACACACACACACACACAATGTTCGTATTTAGTCTCCTGATTTGAAATGCCCTAGTATGGTTTTGTCACCATTTCCATAGCCCCACCAAAAATATTTTCCACCAGCCGCCACTGAACAGTAATATTGCAAATGATAAACTAGGTTAAACTGGAATAGATTTAACTTCATAATGAAAGGTAACGCACATATACTGTATATCCAGAGATGTCAACAGGAATTAAAAGCTAATATAGCTAATGTATAATATAACTAAGGATCATATAAGTCATCCTTAGTTGATGGTACCAGTTTAAAATAACTCGTCACATCAGTCGCATCATCCATATGTTCACATGGTTCTAACAGCAGTGTATGTCTGCTGCGTTCAGGTGGCCTCTGCCTACAGAATCCAGCTGTTCAGGTGTGACTGTAGCGTGGCCGTGCAGGAAGAAGATCCAGTCAGCGCGACCTTTCACCCCCCTCCACCACTCTCTCAGCTCTCCTCTGCTGAGTGAAGCACCGAGGTAAAGTTTACTGTTCACCGCACGGCCTGTTTACTTAACCAAGATGGTGGCCTTTATATGAGACGCATATATGTGTGAGTGTTTTATTCTACTTAAAGGTGTGGTATGTAAGTTTGAGAAACCGGCTCGAGATACACTCTTTGTTATATTCCATGGAATGCTCTTAACATCCCGATAGCGATGAATATCTTAAGTGCTTTGACAATAAATCCATACAAAAATGTCGTCTGTGGAAGCCGTAGTACTGTAAAAAGCACGACCAATCATTTTAGCCGGCCCGGCTAAAATAACCGGATGGCCTACCTGCCTGTCAGCCTTCCATCTGTGCAAAAACTTATCTCGTGCCCTCATTGGTCATGTGCGCGTTCGTGTGTGTTGGAGGAGGGGCTCTGTAAGGATTTGGCAGATTTTTTACAGCTGTGTATTTTCAAATTCTAGCGCACTCATGCTGGTTTCTCCAAAATTACATACCCCACCTTTAAGGTTACAAGCCGCTCGAGCAGTTTAAGAGCAGCACCACACACATTAAAAAGAGACGTGAGAAACACAGCCGCCTCGCATTTCGTCCAACTATAAGTCGATAACCTTCAGGTTAACAGTGCTTATACAATGTTGTGCTATACTTCACCATATGCAGTTCATAGGTGGAGTTAGTGTAGATGTAGCTGGAAACAGGAGCTGTTTGCTGTTTATACTCCACAAATAACTCTTAAAGTTAGTCTTAAACCAGAAAAGAAATGTCTAGGCTTTGACCTATACAAATAAATAGTTTGTGGGATCAAATAATAAAAAGAAACGCATTTAATTACCCATGATCATTCAGTGCCTTTTATAGAGGGGTGCAGTTATGGCATGGGCCAGACTCGGAAGTTAGCATAGCAAAGGGGTCCCTTGATAAAAAGCAATGGGATTTGGAATTCGGTAAATTGAAGAATACAGTATAAGTTCTGTGGCCATCACACATTTATGATACTTCACATGTTTGTTCAGCGGAATAATCTCTACATATGAAATCTACTTTGTGATTTTTGAAGCTTTAATACAATTGCCAGGGTTTTGTCTAAACCGGGTAACAGGGGCGCTGCGCTCTTTTTACCAAAATGTCAATTTTCCCCCTAAAATGTTAAAGTGATGCAGGAAAACAATATCTCTTTTAGTCTAAAACTGTATAATTACTACCGTCAGAAGGCCTAGAAAGCTTTGTTTTTACGGAGCTCCGACGTCACGTTGTTGGTTACATCCGCGGCGCCATATTGTTTAAGGCCGTCATGTTTTCTCGAGAATTGATCAATCGTATATACCAGATCGGCGCCACAGTGTTGCCCCCATATTATATTTTCATAGAAAAACCTCTGCAAACCACAAGTAAAAAGCTAACGCTAGGCTATAAACAACTGCAACACCACCGCTAAGCTAAACGCAGACTGCTATCGGGGTTATTTAGTCAGTTGTTTGCAACCACCGTTTTTATGACACATAAACACTTCGAGCATCCCCCTGTGGAGTGATTACTGGCACATTTTATGTTGTATAACAAAATATCAAAATCTCTTCAGCTTGTGTTAACTGCAGACCTTATTTCAGGCTTCTAACCACACACACATTCAAAAAACCTTTGACTTTGAGACAAGGGAACAGGAAGTGGTGAAATGCTATGTTATTTCTGGGTATAATTTAGCATAAAAAGGTATCTTATTATTTGCCCTGATTATCATTGTCAAATGTTCAAATCAGGGCCTAGGCATTTTCTAAGAATCCCTGTACAGCAGTAAAGAGAATGTTGAAATGTTGAAAAGGATTTGATTTTAAGGAGTCACTGCACTTTTTCAGCCTCTCCTGTCTGCTGGTGTTAATCCGTGTGATTCATGTCAAACAGATGTGTTATTACACTTCAGCAAACATCAAACACAGAAAAACAAACAGGCGGATACCTGAATATTTAATGCCAAACATCTGAAATTGACAGATATTCGTAATGCTTTTATTTTTGTATTGCTTTCATATGGCAGGATCCTTTGATGCTGTGTGAACCGGAGCTAACCTTTCGGAGAAACGCGTCAGAACACATTTTTTTCTGTTAAATCTGCCTTGATAAAAACTCAGCTGTTGGCTGCCAATATACCCACTGAAGTCTGGTTCACAAAAGCAACATTTAGTTCCTGCTCTGCAAGTGTTATGCACTGCTTTGATCTTGTATGCAAGATTTGATGGCAATGCTCCCTACAATCCACAAGTACCGGCTTCTAACAAAAGTTAAATACAGAATGTGTCACACTTTATGCAGTGACTAGTGTGATGTGGTTAAAAAAAAGCCATAATTACCATCAATAAAGCCATGATAGCCATCCAAAAAGTATTTATAGACTGTTTTATGATAGCCATAATGCAAATATCTATAGGTTACTTACGTAACCCCAGTTCTCAGAGTAACATGAAGTGAGATGTCTCACTATGGGATGCGCCTCAACGCGTATGCAAACAGAAGCATCAATCTCATTACGCCAATCCTGATTGGCTGGTGATCTTGACGTCTACGTCAGGGAATCCACCCACCCTATAAGTAGCTTGCACTACGACGCAGCGTCATTCAAAAATAAGCACCTCTTCTCGCTTCGCCTTAGCAAGAAGGGCCGTCTGGTGAGACATCTCACTTCATGTTACTCTGAGAACTGGGGTTACGTAAGTAACCTATAGTTCTCATTCATAACACTCCGTTCGATGTCTCACTATGGGATATTGAAACTCCCGTATTGCTAGATATGCTTATCTCGAAAATCACCAAAACAACCAGAACTTAACAGGTAGAACCCTCTCTCAACACGGGGCCCAGCACTGCGCGGGCCACACTTGGAGCAGAGACATCTAGCCTGTAAAAGCGGACAAAAGTGAGCGGTGAGGACCAGCTCGCTGCTGCACAAATGTCTTGGATGGAAACATCCTTGAACGAAGCCCAGGATGTAGCCAGTCCACGAGTAGAATGAGCACGCAGGCCCGTTGGTGCCTGCAAACCCTGACTCGTATAAGCCAGAGCAATCGCTTCCACAATCCAGTGGGAGAGCCGTTGCCTGGTAACGGGCTTGCCCTTCTGAGGGTTAGCCCAGGATATAAAAAGTTGGTCATTGCAACGAAACTCTTTTGACCTGTCCATATAGGTGCGTAAAGCACGGACTGGGCACAGCAAATTCGGCCGCTGTTCCTCAGAGGAACACAGCGGCGGAGGAAATGCCACAATGTCAATGGGGGTACATGAGCCAACCACCTTAGGTATTAAGGCAGGGTTGGGCTTCAGCAACACTATCGTTTGCCCCGGGGCAAACTGAGTGCATGAAGGATGTACAGAGAGCGCATGAATGTCACTGACTCGCTTGGCAGATGCCCGAGCCAGTAACAGCACTGTCTTCAGTGACAGATGTTTCATGTCAGCTTCTTCCAGGGGTTCAAATGGAGGTCGAGTGAGCCCATCTAAAACCACTGCCAAGTCCCATAAGGGCACCTGTGACCTGGAAACAGGGAGGAGCCTGCGAGCCCCTTTCATAAAACGGCATACCAAAGGATGTTGGCTAGCCGTCTTTCCCTCAAAGCCAACATGGCATGCAGCAATAGCAGCCAGGTACACTTTGATCGTAGAGAAAGCTCTGTGTTTATCAATTAGGTCCTGTAGAAATGATAAAATCACCCCGACAGGCCATTGAAAAGAGATGTGTCCTTTTTGAAGGCACCACTCCTCAAACACCCTCCACTTACAGTCATAGAGAGACCTGCTGGAGGCAGCTCTTGCACTCTGAATAGTGTTTATCACCTTCTGAGGGAGCCCCACTGTATTCAGGTTATACCACTCACGGGCCAGGCCCATAGTGCCAAGCGCTCTGGATGTGGGTGAAAGATCATCCCCCCCGCCTGAGACAGTTTGTCCCTGCGTAGTGGGACTGCCACGGCTGCCCGCACAGCAGCTGATATATCTCCGCCAGCCAGTACATTGCAGGCCAGTGCGGAGCTATCAGGATCAGTGTGTGGCGTTGTTCTCTCACTCTGGCCAGAGTTGGGGGTATCAGAGCCAGGGGTGGGAATGCGTACAGAAGGACCGGAGGCCAAACGTGCGCGAGCGCGTCCACGCCTAACGGTGCGTTTAAATCGCACATTGAAAAGAACAGCTGACATTGAGCATTTTCTTTTAATGCGAACAGATCTACTAGCTGACTCACAACCATTGGATGTACAGTCCAGTCTGCATATAGTGGTGCACCTCTGGACAGCAGATCTGCCTCGAGGTTCATCACTCCTGGTACGTGCGTCGCTCTCAGAGAGAGGAGACGTCTGCAGCTCCATAAGATCAGTCTGCGTGCCAGCATGTGTAACTGGAGAGAACGCAAACCCCCTTGGCGGTTTATATACGATATTTTGGTCGTGTTGTCTGTCCTCACGAGGACATGATGTCCTCTGAGAAAAGGCAGAAAGCATTTTAGGGTGAGGAACACCGTTAAAAGCTCCAGATAATTTATGTGTGACCGTTGGAGGTCTCTGCTCCAGAGACCCCTCACAGGTCGACCTTCGTATATACCCCCCCAGACCGTCAGACATGCGTCTGTGGTGACCACCTTCCGCGATAGGACAGCACCCATAGGCACGCCCCGTACTAGAAAAGTCGGGTGTAGCCAGTGGCGCAGTGCCATTACGCATTTCATAGTGACCATCACTCTCCGCGCGCCATGACGCGCTGGGTCCAGTCTGAGAGCAGCTACCCAGCGCTTAAACTCCCTCATGTGTAAACTCCCCAGTCGTACCACCAGGATGGCTGACGCCATGAGCCCCAGTAACCGCAGACATGATCTGAAGAGAACATATTTGCGTAGCCGGAAATGAGCGAGGCAAGCTCTGAAGGCTTTCACTCTTTCTGCTGACAGGCGGGCTGTAAAGGGCACCGAATTCAGGTGTAGGCCCAGGAAGAGTACAGTCTGGGCTGGGGACAACATGCTCTTTTCTGTGTTTATTACGAAACCCAGATCGAGCAGATGTTTTACGAGGACATTCGTCTGCGTAATAGCCTCTTGCTCCGACTGTGCGAGAAGCAGCCAGTCATCCAGATAAGTTGCCAAGCGAATACCCTGTTGTCTTAACGGGGCTATCGCGGCTTCCGTACACCGTACAAACACTCGCGGGCTGAGAGACAGACCGAAGGGAAGGACTCTGTACTCGTAACAGACACCCTGAAAGGCGAACCTCAGATATTTCCTGTGTGGGTAATATACTGGGATGTGGAAATAAGCATCTTTCAGGTTGACTGATGTGAACCAGTCGTTCTGGCGCACGAGACGCAACAGAGATGTGTGAGTGAGCATTCTGAATTTGTATCTTTTGAGATATTTGTTCAGAGCTCTCAAATCTAGTATAGGCCGAAAATCTCTTGCTCTAGAATATGGGCCGACTCTCCCCGGGCTTGTGAATACAGAATGCCCGAGAAACAAAGGGGAGTGACAGCGAATTGGAGCCTGTAGCCCCGTGTTACTGTCTTGAAAACCCAAGCAGAATCTGTGAGCATCTTCCACTTTTCGCTTCTTAAGGCGAGCGGAAATGTCACATCTCTGTCGTCTGTCCTCTGTGTCTTTATTTGTTGTGTTATGGGGCCCTCTAGTGTCTGAACATGGTGGTACCCCAGGTTGACAACCCCGGCCGACACTGCGCATGCGGTGGTGCCTTCACAATCCCGTCTAATGTCCGCCTTTTGAGAGAGGCCATAGCCGCTCTCAAAAGAGGGGTAGACGACAGACTGTTTATTGTTTTTATTGTTTTTCTTTTAATTTTTATTGACTGCGCCCTTGTCTTCAAGCCTGGAAACGACAGTGGAAAATGATTTATTAGGAAACAATAATGATGACATGTGCTTGTGTGACTTAAACAGGCAGCGGAACTTGCTGTCTTTGATGTTAAGTCCATTTCCCTTATGGCGCGAACTTGAGGATGACGTTCTGGCATCACTCGAGCCGGCGGGAAGATGGGGGCATGATGGCACCCCGAAAACACATGAGCATCTAACACTGGAACGTGTTCTGGAGCTGGGGAACAGGGAACTTCCAGCTCTCTCGTCGAGGAGAGGACTGAAAACGGTCTGCCTTTGCCGGTAGCGTGGGGTTCCTGCTCGGTGTCGAAGCCAGCCTCGGTAGGAGGTGGGCTGCCACCAGCGGTTCCATGGGCGGCATGCGGAGCAGGCCGAGCCTCTCCATACCGTCACAGTCCAGGGAGGAGGCACCCTGGATTGGGGCCTTGTTGCTGAAAGGACGTTCTCTCCACGAGACCGACACCTCGTCCAGCATCTCCGGAAAGACTGGAAGGAGCTGCCTCTTTGTCCTCGCTGCTTGGGGCAATTGCTGCCCCTCATAGCGAGATCTGGAGGTCTCCTTGGCCACTTCAGGCCATGGGATGTCCAGCCTGGACGCAGCGCCTTGACACACGGCCTGCAAGTCCATACTTAGGCAGGGCGAAGCTGGTGTGCTTTCGCCCGGGAGAGCGGACATCGCTCCCGGCTTTGCAGCCTGAGCCGATGAAACGAAGATGTCATCCTCGTGCTCATCCGAGTCGGACAGGAGGAACTCAGAGGCATCCTCTTCTTCCTCCATTTGGTCCAACTCCAGGACATCCTCCGCGGGTGGAACCACGGTGAGGTCCAGTTGGGAGCCCCAGCTTGACACAGCGCGGGGCTCCGCTCTGTCGGCTCTTGCCGCCACCGGACCCTTAGCCTGACACGGGCGGGGCTCCGGTTCAGCGGCTGCCGCTGTTATTGAGCCCCAGCCTGACACAGCGCGGGGCTCAATCTCTGCGGCGGACGCCACCATGTCTTGATTGCCGGCCGGCGAATCAGCGGACATGAGGGGGTCCTGTCCCGACAAGCTAGCTTGGCGTGCTAGCCGTCGGCGGAGGCTCTTAATGGTGAAGCGGGCACAATGCCCGCACGAGCCAGGGTTATCGATAGCCTCCTGGGCGTGTTCCAGCCCGAGGCAGGACGAGCAGACCTGGTGTGAGTCTGTGCCTGAGATCTTAAACCCGCAGCCGCATAGCCGAGCCTCCGAGTCCCTGAGTCCTCTGGTGTGAGGGAGAGAAGGGTCCATCTTTGTTCGCCGGGGTGTCGGCGTGGAGTGGACACGCTAGTAACAGGTACGTTACTGAGAAAAAAATCCAACCTTTTCGTTAATCCGAAAGGAAAAAGTGACGGCGTAGATTTGATTCTTTAAAGAATATTAACTGGTGTGTTAATACCTTTTGTTTTGATCTCCGTCTCCTCTGGTGTGAGAGAGAAAAGAGAACGTCCTCGCTACCGTGGTGTCGGTGTGGAGGGAAGAAAAGCTAGCAACAGGTATGTTACTAGCTTGAAAAAAAAAATCAAACCTTACCGTAATTTCGAAAGAAAGAAACGGCGAGGCAAATTACAATATTAACTGGTGTGTTAATATTGTTCAGTCTTCTTGCAAAGCAAAAAAGTAACCGGCAAGCGCCCGTCGACCGAATGTTAGCTTTGGGTTCAGTCTGTGGACCGTTAAGCTAGCCCGGCTACTGATAATTCGAGATGTGCTCTGAAGCGAGAAGAGGTGTTTGAATGACGCTGCGTCGTAGCGCAAGCTACTTATAGGGTGGGTGGATTCCCTGATGTAAACGTCAAGATCACCAGCCAATCAGGATTGGCGAAATGAGATTGATGCTTCTGTTTGCATATGCGTTGAGGCGCTTCCCATAGTGAGACATCGAACGGAGTGTTATGAATGAGAACTACATCTATCTTTCTATGTAATGCTTATAGATGTTTTACAAGGGACTTTTTAAAGGTTTAAGAATAATTTGGTTACAAAATGTTATAACAATAAACAAATTATAGCATTATTTATAATTAGCCGTTTCAATTATGATAATATATCAAATAACTTGACCAAAATGTAAGTAAATACCACCATAGTAAAAGTTTACCATCTATAAATGCTGGTTATTGCATCATGTTGGGTTTACAACAAGGACTCCTGTGTTTTACATCAGTGTTCCACAGGGACACATCTACAGCCCGTGTTTATGGTGCATCCCCCCCGAATCAACATGCATTTGGTCTGACAATGCATTATTGGCACCACCAGAATAGTCCTTGCTGTATGGTGAGACCTCAGTAAAAACCACAGCCGTGTTGGAAGGCTGTTACCTGACATCTGATGGATCCTAATCTAACACATTATACCCGCCTGGCAGACAAACAGCCTGGTCGATAATGAAAAGAGCTCAGAGCGACCCGGGGCGGCAGCATTTGTGCACGAGGAGAAAAAAGGAGGCAGACTTCATATTGTGTGTGATGTGTTTGGAGAGACCATCAGAATGGATGTGGTAATAAAGCCTCGAAGCGTGAGAGTGTCAAGCTGATGGACGGCACCGCTTGACTGCAGGTGCACGCTTTAGAGAGATGGCATGTTTTGCATTTGTTGCCACTACAGCAGCCCTTGTGTTTTAGTTGGTGTTCATGTGTCCATGATTTCATCCACTTATTTTACCAACAACAAAAGAAATGAAGGGCGCTCACTATGATTGCTTTTTTCCCATTTGAGAGGGCACTACACCATTGTTTCCTGTAGTGATATTTACCTTTTTATCCAATATCGGGTAGTTTCATTTAAGTTCAAGATTTTTCAGGAAACAAAGACTTTCACTATCAGGTATAACCACACTAACAGCATACAATAAACTATGATCATAAGGCATCATACAGGTTACCAAAAATGTTACAAAAAGGTAATAGAGGATTAATATTAGGAAATTGTTGTATATTGCTTAAGAATAATGAATGATAAACCCATTTTAATTTTAGTGCCATTATTTATTTAATCGTTTATTTGGCAGGGACAATGCAGAGTAATGAACACTTAAAACATTAAAATGTGTCAAGCGTAACAGTGCCAGATTTAGCTTTGAGCTAATTTCCATCCGCAGTCTCTCATATAAAACATTTAAGAAAATTACATTTTACAAACATAGCAAAAACAAAATACTTGATATGCAACAAGTGCAAAAGAGCAAGAGCAACATACACAAGTGTTTATGACATGGTAGTACAATATAGGGGGGGGAATTATAAAAAAAACACATACTTTTAAAATATTTAAAATTGTCAAAACTTAAGAAATTGTGTTTTTCAAGGATGGTACAGTGGTGGTATGACTTTGGCTTTCTGTCAAAAACCTTGATAGCTCTCTTGTACAGCTGTTCTATTGGTTTCAGGTTTGTGGCACCAATTGTGCAAGTTCTCCCACTTACGGCAGGCAAAAACATCGTTTTTCAAGCACTGGTCAATTTTGAGATTTTGTGCTATTTTGATTCTATAACATGTTTTCTTTTAGGCTTTTGGAAGGAAAACGTACAAAATACACATTTAAGTGTTTATTTGACTATAGTTTGTCTATTTGCGTCAGTAGATTTCTCCTAAATTCACCAAAAGTTAGCTTTCTAACGAAACATAAAGTACCGCGACCGCTGTGTGCACCATGTCAACAGAGATATCGTTGGAAAGCTGTGTCTCTCCTGCACAATCTCATCGGATCCAAATATGGTCATTTCCTTTGTATCAGCAACCAATCGGGAAAGCACAAAGGGGTCTTAAACCAAGAAACGAAATCTCATTGGCTGGTGTCAATTTCAGACAATGTGATTCGTTCAGATGCGTCACGTGGTGTGCTAAAACACTTCCTGGTTAGCTTTCCGCTAGAAATGTAAATCTCAAAATGGCAAAAGAACGGCGAAAAAAAAGTTTACAGAGAAGATGACAACAATTATCCCTTGCACGAAGCAAGATTATACAAAAAACAAATGACCCCGAACATGAAATACCTTCACGGAGTGCGTCGAGGCGCAAGCTGTCATCCAGAGAACAGGAGGGTTTAGCTAGCGCCTCACTGCAATCTTTAAAGGTCGTTTTCTCCAAATGAGTTTTTTCTCCTACTCTGAGTTCGAAATCTCAACTTCAGTAGCACTTAGACACACCAAACCTTCCAGTTATATTCCTATCAATATTATGAAGGCTTTTACAGAAGGGTTTGTTCATATATCATTCATAGCCTGAATTATACAACATTGTATATCTAAAAACATGGCAAAAATTGATATTTTAGGGCTGTTGACAGTATTTTCTGATTTATGGAGTGATAAAAAGAGATATCCAAAATCCCTTCTGTAAAAGCCTAAGATACTAATATGACTACAAAATGAAACAAGAATTTTGAACCTGGCTTTATCCAAAGTTCAGATTTCGATTCCTGAAATGTGTTAAAATATGCACATATTTGATGACATAATGGCTAATTTGCATATTTAAACATGCTATTTCAGAAAACTTGTAATACAAAAGACAATTGCCTTATTGTAAGTAATTAACTGGAGAAATGTCTAGCTGATACCTTTAAGTTAAAAAAAGTACCCTATTCACCTGGGGTGTCTCGCCTCAAAAAGATGAGAGAGGCCTGTAATTTTCATCCTAGGTATACCTCAACTATGAGAGACAAAATAAGAAAAAGAAATCCAGAAAATCACATTGTCTGATTTTTAAAGACTTTATTTGCACATTATGGTGGAAAATAAGTATTTGGTCAATAACAAAAGTTCATCTCAATACTTTGTTATATAGCCTTTGTTGGCAATGACAGAGGTCAAACGTTTTCTGTAAGTCTTCACAAGGTTTTCACACACTGTTGCTGGTATTTTGGCCCATTCCTCCATGCAGATCTCCTCTAGAGCAGTGATGTTTTGGGGCTGTCGCTAGGCAACACGGACTTTCAACTCCCTCCAAAGATTTTCTATGGGGTTGAGATCTGGAGACTGGCTAGGCCACTCCAGGACCTTGAAATGCTTCTTACGAAGCCACTCCTTCGTTGCCCGGGCGGTGTGTTTGGGATCTGTGTCATGCAGAAAGACCCAGCCACGTTTCATCTTCAATGCCCTTGCTGATGGAAGGAGGTTGTCACTCAAAATCTCACAATACATGGCCCCATTCATTCTTTCCTTTACACGGATCAGTCGTCCTGGTCCCTTTGCAGAAAAACAGCCCCAAAGCATGATGTTTCCACCTCCATGTTTCACAGTAGGTATGGTGTTATTTGGATGCAACTCAGCATTCTTTCTCCTCCAAACACATCTAGTTGAGTTTTTACCAAAAAGTTCTATTTTGGTTTCATCTGACCATATGGCATTCTCCCAATCCTCTTCTGGATCATCTAAATGCTCTCTAGCAAACTTCCGACGGGCCCGGACATGTAATGGCTTACGCAGGGGGACACGTCTGGCACTGCAGGATTTGAGTCCCTGGCGGCGTGGTGTATTACTGATGGTAGCCTTTGTTACTTTGGTCCCAGCTCTCTGCAGGTCATTGACTAGGTCCTCCCGTGTGGTTGTGGGATTTTTGCTCACCGTTCTTGTGATCATTTTGACCCCACGGGGTGAGATCTTGCGTGGAGCCCCAGATCGAGGGAGATTATCAGTGATCTTGTATGTCTTCCATTTTCTAATAATTGCTCCAACAGTTGATTTCTTCACACCAAGCTGCTGAACTATTGCAGATTCAGTCTTCCCAGCCTGGTGCAGGTCTACAATTTTGTTTCTGGTGTCCTTTGACAGCTCTTTGGTCTTGGCCATAGTGGAGTTCGGAGTTTGACTGTTTGAGGTTGTGAACAGGTGTCTTTTATACTGATAACAAGTTCAAACAGGTGCCATTAATACAGTTAACAAGTGGAGGACAGAGGAGGCTCTTAAAGAAGAGCCATAAATCTTGTTTGTTTGTAGGTGACCAAATACTTATTTTCCACCATAATTTGCAAATAAATTCTTTAAAAATCAGACAATGTGATTTTCTGGATTTTTTTTATACCTTCTTTATACCTAGGATGTAAATTACAGGCCTCTCTCATCTTTTTAAGTGGGAGAACTTGCACAATTGGTGGCTGACTAAATACTTTTTTGCCCCACTGTATTTTATGAAACAATTGAACCTGCATAAGCTGCACATTCTAGAACATAATTTAGACATTGTGTACAAAATAACATCTTCATTCTTTGTTTTAATTTTCTATGAGATAGCAACAGTGGCGGCTGGTGGAAAATATTTTTGGTGGGGCTATGGAAATGGTGACAAAACCATACTAGGGCATTTAAAATCAAGAGACTAAATACAAACATTTTGTGTGTGTGTGTGTGTGTGTGTGTGTGTGTGTGTGTGTGTGTGTGTGTGTGTCATACTTGCCAACCCTCCCGATTTTCTCCCGATTTCTGACAAAATCAGATTTACTCACGACTGTTTCCACTCGGACTTTAATACAGCTACACCATTGTTTGGTTTCCATGGTAGCGCGTCTCTTTAGCAGCCTGCGCAACTCAAAGTCTGAGAGGGTGAGGAAGATGAAAACTGAACAAGAATCGACAACTCGACCCTCTGATCACTCCTTTCCTGTAAAATACAGGTCCAGCCCACACATATGCTCCATGGTGCCACAGGCATTGCCCTTACAACTACAATAAGCATGTAAATGTTAATCTACAGCTCCGGCGATCCACTAGCACTGGAGTCTACACCTGCAGACAACTACTGTAGCGTCACCTTGGATACGAGTCCAAACAGACACACAGACACACAGGCCAGGGCGCTGAAAGGGCGCCCTTTGAGCATCAGATCTGACGACGCTGATTGGCTGAAATTATGTTACGGCGGCATAGTTTATAGATAACAACAGTCAGCGCCATATAGATAGAAGAGTTACGACAGCGGAAGTCCAAAAACGGTTATCGTCACGTGGTTCATGCAGACGAGGATTGTTCCCCAGAAGTTCATGGCGGGCAATGTGAATGCATTGATAACAGAAGATAGAACTACGATTTTTGGTAATCATTAGTGAATAAAGGTTTTGATTTGCAATATTTATACAACAAATCGATAAGTGTATGTATTTACATCAATATGTTTTAAAATAGAATATAAAAAAATAGAATTTGCTAATATTAAGTGATAATATAAGGATTAGTGTGAACAACTAGTTTACATGTTAGGCTAACAGTGCCTTGGTTAAAGAGCCTGTTGCTGTTTATAACTTTGAATTCTTTCAAACCAATATTATCTTCTTAAACTTGTATGGTAGTCAGGAGCATCACTTTCTAATGTTCATTGATATATTTAGAGGGAGGGGATCTAAAGGAATGCTTCAAAATTCAGATTAGATTAATTTCTACCATTTTCTTAAATTCATGGTAGTTTCAGTAATCCCATGGTAATTGAGGACACAAGTTATCTAAATGACTAATGTCATCTTTATGGCTTTCAGAAAAGACAGGAGACCGACAGGTGAATATCAAAGGACTAGCAGCGGACTAGCAGCAGCAGCAGCAGCATGATGATGATGTTAAATGTGTTGTTTTAGGAACATCCATTGCAAATACATGGAATTCAATAAACATTGAATAGCATATCATGCAGTTTGTCTGTGCCTTTTCCTCCGTGTTGTCCTGGTTTGCTGTGCTGCCTCCTAGTCGCCACCATGGTTTACTGTGCTGCCTGGGGATGCTCAAATCGCTCCGAGAAAGGAGTACGAATGTACGGCTTCCCCACTGACACCGAGCGGAGGAAAAAATGGCTGGCTCAAGTCAGCAGGAGCAATTTCACGACCAACAGCAAAAAAATATGTGAGGTTATTATATACAAACACTGCATTTGCACTTTTTCACAAAACGAAAACCACACCATTGGGAAAGCTTAATGTTTTGTTTAATACAAAAAAACAGGGAAAGGCTTGAAAAACACTGAGAGTTGAGACTCAGGGTGCAGGGTGAGGGTCTCAGTGCAGGCATTCAGGCTCCATTGAATCCCCCCCTGTTTCTTGTGCTGAAAGAGGGAGTAACAGACAGGAGAAGGGGTTATACACACCTATATAGCACACCTATTGGATGGGAAATTGCCTTGGGGAGATAAGGTGTGGTCTTTGTTCCCAACTGAAGTTATGGAACTTTATTATTTGTGAGTTTAACAAAGTATGACAAATGGCATCAGTAACAGATGTGATATGAATTTCTATAAAGTTGTCTCACATTCTTGGTCATATTTTATATACAGTATGTAATTAGTATAACATGTCCAGTAAGTATAAAGTGTTTCCTAATACTGTGTATTCAATCACTATGGAATATGTATGTGGGCAGACAAAACTGAGTTGTTCTGTGTGTGAAGTAACCTCAAGTCACTCCGCAGGCACATTTTGATGCAGACCAGTTTGTCAAGACAAAAAAGGGCAAGACTAGGCTGAGAGCAGAGGCTATACCCACCATCTTCGTGCATCGCCCTGTGGTCAAAAAGAGAAGGGCCCCTGCACCACGATTCACCCCGGGACCTGTATCTACAAAGCCCATAGCCCATGATCACAGCTATAGTGTGAAAGGTGACACAGGTATAATAAGTATGAACTCTTAGTAACAAAAGTAATATTTCTTATTTTTAAGTGGTATAATATTTTAAATGTTCGAAAATCTACAGTGCCATGTCTTCTCCTTACATTAGTCTCAAAGATTGAGTGAAGAAGGGATGAGGAGACTGAGAGAAAGGAAAGTGAGGGTGAAGAAAGAGAGGACATGGCTAGTGAGGAGACACAGGGAGGGTGGACACCACCCACTCAGCAGCCAGTCAGCATATGAGGGAACCAGCAGCCAGTCAGCATACGAGGGAACCAGCAGCCAGTCAGCATACGAGGGAACCAGCAGCCAGTCAGCATACGAGGGAACCAGCAGCCAGTCAGCATACGAGGGAACCAGCATCCACTCAGCATACGAGGGAACCAGCAGCCAGTCAGCATACGAGGGAACCAGCAGCCAGTCAGCATACGAGGGAACCAGCAGCCAGTCAGCCTACGAGGGAACCAGCAGCCAGTCAAACAGATATATTAAAAAAATGAAAGAGAAAATAAAAGAGCCAAGAAGGAATCACCAAAAAAGCAAAGTCTGCACTAAGAAAAATCAGGAACGAAAATGCAGCTCTCAAGAAAACAATGAAAATTAGGGACAACAAATATAAGAAAACGTTTTCAAAAGACCAACCAAAGGCATTAGGCAGACTCACCACAAAGGGGATGAAATGGAGCAATGAGACAATTAAGAAGGCTTTACAAATGTGCTTTGCGTGCAGACCAACGGGTTACAAAACTCTGCAGGAATTGCAGATTCCCCTTCCAGGAATAAGGAGACTGCAAAGAAGGATGCAATGTGTTAAGTTTGAGCCTGGTGTGTAACAGCTAAAATCACTGCCCCTCCACCCGTAACATCACTGCCCCTCCACGTGCCAACATCACTGCCCTCCACCTGCCAGCACCCAGCCAGAGGAGCGCAAACAACAAAAAGAAGCAAGGTGTCCCGTCATATACCTGGAAGTTTGGGTTGGCAAAATGGAGCAAGAGAGGGACTTGAAAAACCTTGGTGGCTCTCTACTCATGTTGTTACAGTTGTCTTGGTTACAGCTCTCAAGTTTTTTTTTGTTGCCATTTCCACATCTTTAGAAAATATGAAATAAATGAAGTGAAATCAACCTCTTCTCTGGAGAACAAACTTTGATTTCTCTGTCTTGTGAGTTTGCAGTCTTGCAGTTTTGCTCCTCCACCTGTAACATCACTGCCCCTCCACCTGCCATACAGTAGGTTACTAACAAGATTACTTATATAATACAGTGATAGAATACATGTTTAGTATGCTTACTTATATAAAACAGTAGTATTAAACTTACCTTCTGTTTTCATTCTCACTTAAGACCCTCTCCCTTTGCCATCAATCCAAAATCAGCTGAGCTGCAACATAATACAGACAGGTAATAATCAACATAATCACAAGGACACAATATGGCTCTGCTAAAAACACTCACTCTTACACGCACTAAAGTTATATTTATCTAATATTTAACTCCCTCCACCCCCGAATACAATCCCGTTTAGAAGCCCCTCTTCTCTAATTCAACAACGTTGGACGAAATGACATTAAGAGAATGGAATTTACAATTAAAAGGCTGTTCAACGTGTGTTGCTAACTTGATCCGTTATCCTAGCTTTATCTGTTATCTGTAAACGTTCCCTAAATCTACAAATTTAGGGATAATCCACTGACATCCTTTAATACATATGTTAATTTGAATCAGATGTACTGATAATATCCGCAATATAAATCTATAGGTTACTTACGTAACCCCAGTTCTCAGAGTAACATGAAGTGAGATGTCTCACTATGGGATGCGCCTCATCGCGGAGCAAACAGAAGCATTAATCTCATTACGCCAATCCTGATTGGCTGGTGATCTTGACGTCAGCGTCAGGGAATCCACCCCCTATAAGTAGCTTGCGCTACGCCGCATGCGTCATTCAAAATAAGCACCTCTTCTCGCTTCACCATAGCAAGGAGGGCCGTCTGGTGAGACATCTCACTTCATGTTACTCTGAGAACTGGGGTTACGTAAGTAACCTATAGTTCTCATTCATAACACTCCGTTCGATGTCTCACTATGGGATATTGTAGCTCCCGAATTGCCAGACGAGCTTATCTCAAAAGTCACCAAGACCAACCAGAACTTAACAGTTAGAGCTCTAACTCAGCAGGGGGCCCAGCACTGCATGGGCCACACTGGGAGCAAAGACGTCTAATCTGTAAAAGCGGACAAAAGTGAGCGGCGAGGACCAGCTCGCTGCTGCACAAATGTCTTGGATGGAAACACCCTTGAACAAAGCCCAGGATGTAGCCAGACCACGAGTCGAATGAGCACGCAAACCCGAAGGTGCCTGCAGACCCTGACTCGTGTAAGCCAAAGCAATTGCCTCCACAATCCAGTGAGAGAGCCGTTGCTTAGTAACAGGCTTGCCCTTCTGAGGGTTAGCCCAGGACACAAAGAGTTGGTCATTATGACGAAACTCTTTTGATCTGTCCATATAAGTGCGTAAAGCACGGACTGGACATAGCAAATTCGGCTGCTGTTCCCCGGAGGGACACAGCGGCGGAGGAAATACCTCAATGTCAAAGGGGGTACATGAACCAACCACCTTAGGTATAAAGGCAGGGTTGGGCTTCAGCAACACTCTCGTTAACCCTCGGGCGAACTGAGTGCATGAAGGATGTACAGATAGCGCATGAATGTCACTAACTCGCTTGGCGGATGCCAGGGTCAGTAACAGCACTGTCTTGAGTGACAGGTGCTTCATGTCAGCTTCTTCCAGGGGTTCAAATGGGGCTCGAGTGAGCCCATCTAAAACCACTGTCAAGTCCCATAAGGGCACCAGTGACCTGGAAACAGGAAGGAGCCTGCAAGCTCCCTTCATAAAACGGCAGACCAGAGGATGCTGGCCAGCCGTCTTACCCTCAAAACCCACATGGCATGCAGCAATAGCAGCCAGGTAGACTTCGATCGTGGAGAAAGCTCTGTGTTGATCAATTAGGTCCTGTAGAAATGATAAAATCACTCCCACAGGGCATTGAAAAGAGGTGTGCCCTTTTTGAAGGCACCAGTCCTCAAACACCCTCCACTTACAGTCATAAAGAGACCTAGTGGAGGAAGCAGGAGGACCGGAGGCCAAATGTGCGCGAGCGCGTCCACGCCTAATGGTGCGTTTTGATCGCGCATTGAAAAGAAAAGCTGACAGTGAGCATTTTCTTTTGATGCGAACAGATCTACCGCGGCTCGGCCGTAACGCACCCACAGCTGGCTCACAATCATTGGATGTAGAGTCCAGTCTGCATATAGTGGTACACCTCTGGACAGCAGGTCTGCACCGAGGTTCATCACACCCGGTACGTGCGTCGCTCTCAGAGAGAGGAGACGGCCGCAGCTCCACAAGATCAGTTTGCGTGCCAGCATGTGTAACTGGAGAGAGCGCAAACCCCCTTGTCGGTTTATATACGATATTGTGGTCGTATTGTCCGTCCTCACAAGGACATGGTGTCCTCTGAGAAAAGGCAGAAAGCGTTTTAGGGTGAGGAACACCGCTAAAAGCTCCAGGTAATTTATGTGCGACCGCTGGAGGTCTCTGCTCCAGAGACCCCTCACCGGACGACCTTCGTAAATACCTCCCCAGCCTGTCAGACATGCGTCTGTGGTGACCACCTTCCGTGAAAGGACAGCACCCATAGGCACGCCCCGTACCAGAAAAGTCGGGTGCAGCCAGTGGCGCAGTGCCATTACGCATTTCACAGTAACCATCACTCTCCGTGCTCCATGACGCGCGGGGTTTAGTTTTAGAGCGGCTACCCAGCGCTGAAACTCCCTCATGTGTAACCGTTCCAGCCGTACAACCAGGATGGCTGACGCCATGAGCCCCAGTAACCGCAGGCATGATCTGAAAAGAACATGTTTGCGCAGCTGGAAATGAGCGAGGCAAGCTCTGAAAGCTTTCACTCTTTCCGCTGACAGGCGGGCTGGGCACCGAGTTCAGGTGTAAACCCAGGAAGAGTACAGTCTGTGCCGGGCACAACATGCTCTTTTCTGTGTTTATTATGAAACCCAGGTTGAGCAGGTGCTTTACGAGGACATTTGTCTGCGTAATAGTCTCCTGTTCCGACTGTGCGAGAAGCAGCCAGTCGTCTAGGTAGGTTGCCAGGCGAATACCCTGTTGTCTTAACGGGCTATCGCGGCTTCCGTACATCGTACAAACACTCTTGGACTGAGAGACAGACCGAAGGGAAGTACTCTGTATTCGTAACAGATCCCCTGAAATGCGAACCTCAGATATTTCCTGTGTGGGTAATATACTGGGATGTGGAAATACGCATCTTTCAGGTTGACTGATGTAAACCAGTCGTTTTGTCGCACGAGACGCAGCAGAGATGTGTGAGTGAGCATTCTGAATTTGTATCTTCTTAGATATTGTTCAGAGCCCTCAAATCTAGTATTGGCCGAATTCCGTTCCCTCCCCGTTTGGGAACGAGGAAATACTTGGAATAAAAGCCGCTCTGACTCTGCTCGGCGGGTATTATAGATATAGCCTCCTTTTCTAGAAGTGAGAGAATCTCTCTTTCTATAATGTGGGCTGACTCCCCTCGGGCCTGTGAATACAGAACGCCCGAGAAGCAAGGGGGGGTGACAGCGAATTGGAGTCTGTAACCCCGTGTAACTGTCTTGAACACCCAAGCAGACGTTGTGAGCATCTTCCACTGTTCGCTCCTTAGAGCCAGCGGAGATGTCACGTCTTTTGCCCTCTGAGTCTCTATTTGTTGTGTTATGGGGCCCTCTAGTGTCTGAACATGGTGGTACCCCGATTTGACAGTCCCCACCGACACTGCGCATGCGCGTGACGGAGGTGCCTTCACAACCCCAGCCGGCACTGCGCCTGCACGTGACGGTGGTAGCCTCACAGCCCCAGTCGTTACTGCGCATGCGCGTGGCGGCGGTGCCTTCACAGACCCGTTCATCATCCGCCTTTTGAGAGAGGCCGTAGCTGCTCTCAAAAGGGGAACAAATGTGGGGCTGTTTATTGGTTTTATTGTTTTCTCTTTCATTTTTCTGAGCTGCGCCCTCAGCGGAAAATGCTTTATCCGAGAAAACAGAGCAATATTGTGACATGTGTTTTGGTGCACTTGAGGATGGCTTTGAGGCATCTCTCGAGGCAGCGGGAACACATCTGGAGCTGGGGAACCTTCCAGCTCCGTCACCGAGGGAAGAAGAGGAGGCTGTCAGGCCGCCAGCTTCTTCTTCCTCGCCTGCTGGCCGAAATTCCGGGTTGGCTGCGCCTGGGCTGCAGCCGGAACCGGAGACTTTCTGGGCCAATTCGCCCTCGTCTCCTGCCTGGGCTGGGGACTCGGGGCGGGCCGTGACCTCTGCTGTTTCGGTACTTTAAACCGAGCAGCTGAGGTAGCTTGGGCGAGGGACTGCCGCTGTGAAGGCAGCGGCTGGACCCATCGAGGAAGACAGAGGTGGAGGGCCTCGTCTTCCTTCTTCTTGGACTCGCATCTCTTCTGCATAGAAGCGAGCGCAGATCCGAAAATCCCCTCGGGAACGATGGGCATGTCCAGCACATCCTCTCTTTCCCGGTTTTGGGAGGTTGGTGAGGTTGAGCCATCTAGCTCTTTCCTGCACCACCATAATTCCCATTGCCTTTCCCGTGGCCTGGACGGCGCAGCGTTGAACGCGGAGACAGATGTCCGTGATCGCGGCTAACTTGTCCAGTACTGCCGGTCCAGGATTACTCGATAGATCCTCGCAGAGCTCCGCTTGGTAAGCGGTTAGCAGCGAGGAAATGTTCAAAGCCCTGGCAGACAATGCTGCGGCTCTGTAGGACCGTTCAGTCATGGTTGACTGGAACCGGTCCGCCTTTGCCGGCAGCGTGGGGTTCCTGCTCGGTGTAGTCGCCATCCTCGGGAGGAGGTGAGCTGCCACCAGCGGTTCCATCGGCGGTATGCGGAGCAGGCCGAGCCTCTCCATACCGTCGCAGTCTAGGGGAGGAGGCACCCTGGATTGGGGCCTTGTTGCTGAAGGGCCGGTCTCTCCACGAGATCGACACCTCATCCAACATCTCCGGGAAGACCGGCAGGAGTTGCCTCTTTGTCCTCGTTGCTTGGGGCAAATTTTTCCCCTCGTAACGGGACCTGTAGGTCTCCTTGGCCATTTCGGGCCATGGGATGTCTAGGCTGGCTGCGGCACGCTGACACACGGCCTGCAGGTCTATACTCAGACAGGGCAAAGCTGGTGTGCTATCGCCCGGGAGAGCAGCCATCGCTCCCGGCTTTGCAGCCTGAGCTGATGACACGAAGACATCATCGTCTTGCTCATCAGAGTCGGACAGGAGGAATCCAGAGGTTTCATCCTCTTCGTCCTCCATGTAGTCCAACTCCGGGACATCATCCGCGGGCGAGACCATGGTGAGGTCCAGTTGGGAGCCCCAGCTTGACACAGCGCGGGGCTCCGCTCGCACGTCCCTCGCTGCCACCGAGTCCCAGCCTGACACGGCGCGGGACTCCGGTTCTGCAGCTGCCACTACTGATGAGCCCCAGACCGACACAGTGCGGGGCTCCATCTCTGTGGTGGACGCCCCCGTGTCCTGATTTCCGTCCGGTAAATCAGAGGACATGAGGGAGTCCTGACCCGACAAGCTAGCTTGGCGTGCTAGCCGTCGGCGGAGGCTCTTGATGGTGAAGCGGGCACAATGTCCGCACGAGCCGGGGTTGTCGATAGCCTCCTGGGCGTGTTCCAGCCCGAGACAGGACGAGCAGACCTGGTGTGAGTCTGTGCCTGATATCTTCAACCCGCAGCCACAGAGCCGAGCCTCCGAGTCCCTGACTCCTCTGGTGTGAGGGAGAGAAGCGTCCATCTCGGTCGCCGTGGTGACGGCGTGGAGAGGACCCGCTCGTAACAGGTACGTTGCTGAGAAAAAATACTTCCCCAACTGTCGTTAATCCGGAGAAAAAACGACGGTGTAGAATTTTATTCTCAAAGAATATTAACTGGTGTGTTAATACCCTTTTTATCTTCCCCTCCTCTGGTGTGAGAGAGAAAAAGAAAAAACGTCCTCGCTACCGTGGTGTCGGTAGTGAGGGAAGACAAGCTAGCAACACGTGTGTTGCTAGCTTGAAAAAATCAAAACCTTACCTTTATTCCCGAGGAGAAAACGGCGAGGTCGATTTGCAATACTAACTGGTGTGTTGGTATTAACAGTCTTCTTGCAGAAGTATATATAGAAGTAGCCGGCGAGCGCCCGTCGACCGAAGGTTAGCTTCGTAAATCAGTCTGTGGACCGTTAAGCTAGCTAGCTACTGATCTTTCTCGAGATGTGCTCCGAAGCGAGAAGAGGTGTTTGAATGACGCATGCGGCGTAGCGCAAGCTACTTATAGGGGGTGGATTCCCTGACGCTGACGTCAAGATCACCAGCCAATCAGGATTGGCGTAATGAGATTAATGCTTCTGTTTGCTCCGCGATGAGGCGCATCCCATAGTGAGACATCGAACGGAGTGTTATGAATGAGAACTTTAAACTTCTTCTTACCTTTAAAGGTCCGTCACGAACGGTCTATTATGCTGCAACTCTACAGCTCTGCTAGCCTTGGCGCTAACTTCCGGGGAACGATTGAGAGGCTCCACGATCCGCCATTGCTGTAAAAAAGTGGTCCATTGGAGTGAACGGAGATGACGTAACTCTCAGTCTATACGGCGCTGGCAACAGTCAGCTTGTTGGCTGCAGCTGCTCTGGCTGAGGGCTCCTTACCGCCCGGACGAGAGAGGGTAATGATACACGCTGCGGCCAGGCAGGAAACATTTGACATATCAGTAACTTTAGACATCGCCAGACAATTTTAAACGAGATTTTATTGTAGATTATACATTTTACTGATACCAACTATATAATATTTACCTTGTTCTTTAAAAATAAAAAATAAAATATTTTTTGGAAATATATTTATTTATTTATTTTTTATTTTTAATGACAATCAAACACGTGGGAAGAGGGGGGGCAGCACCCCTAGTGCCCCTATGGGCCGGCCGCCACTGCATAGCAATGTCAAATGGCCTTCACTAAAACAAGCATTTCTGCTAAGGTGCTCTTCAGCAAAGCACTCTGCCCAGGAGTACATTTGAAATGCTATGAGTGTAGAGCATTGGCCTTTTTGCCAGAAAATAAAATATCAAATGTATTTGTGACACAAGACAAGAGCAGTCAGCAATATTTTTTTTATTATTTTATTTATTATTTTAAACTCTGTGACTAGTTTTACAGTGTGGAGAGAAATCATTTTTCATCATTCAGAAAAAGTGTTACAGTTGTTAAACCATTTGCTTGTGAATTGCACGCTTGGTTCAACTACAACATGAAGCTCTGTTCCTTACAAACACGAGTAGTCGGCCCGTCTACACAACAGGCATCGAAAAATGCTTTCAACGCTTCGCCCATTCACTTGAATGGGGTGACGTAGAAGATTTTTAATCTTCGCCGAACTGCATTGTGGGGAGCATGGCATGGCTTTGCAAGCATCACGAGCATCTATCGGCATCAAAAGTTGAACAATGTTCAACTTTTGAGGCTCGATGCTTGGCATCAGCCAATCAAATTCCGAGACAGTGGGTGAAACTGATAGTTTTTTCGCCTGTTTGGAGAGTTTATATCCAGTTTACTTCGTTTTAACATTGCTATTGCTTTGTATGTCGGGGGCGGGAGATTCATGTGATTGGTTGCTCGCAAAAAATCGGCAAGCTTCAGACACGCCCAGCTTCAAGATTTTTTCATGCCTGTAGTGTAGACGGGCCGTAACAATGTTCAACTTTTGAGGCGCGATGCTTGGCATCAGCCAATCAAATCCCGTTTATGCAAATCCCGCCAGTGCAAGCGCAGCCAATCAAACCGCGTGCAAGCTGGGAGAGCCAGACCGCAGTTCATTTCCTCATATTCCAAACGAGATATTATGGTAGCAAATCACCCGGTTCTTTACGACCAGAACTATTTACCGGGATACAAACCGGAGGAACCAGGCATGGAGGGAGGTGGCAGAGACAGTGTTTGAAACTGGTAGGTTTTTCGCCTGTTTGGAGAGTTTATATCCAGTTTACTTCGTTTTAACATTGCTATTGCTTTGTATGTCGGGGGCGGGAGATTCATGTGATTGGTTGTTGGTCGCGTTGCTCGCAAAAAATCGCCAAAATTCAGACACGCCCAGCTTCAAGATTTTTTGATGCCTGTAGTGTAGACGGGCCTAGAACTTATTGAGATCCAAGCCAGCATCATGTGTCCCACTCTCCTAAAATAGTGGAATATGCTGTAAAACATTCACAAAGTACCTATGTTATTTTTTAGCTTTGAAGCTTAACAATTCACATTCTACAAGTTGACCTTTGTCTTCTAAAAGTTAGTATTTTTTTGTTTCTTGACTTGGATGTGTTTTGTTCACAGTTCAAACGTTTAGTTTTACATACAGCATGAATATAACAAGACCAAGAACTTACGGCCCATCCACACGGCGGCGTGCGTTGAAGCTTCAACGCTTCTGCCCATTCACTTTGAATGGGGTGACATCAGGCTTTGCCGAACCAGGCCCGGCTCCAGGATGAAATGACTGAGGGGGCTGTTAAAAAATAAGAGGGGGCGATTTTTTTTCACAACAACGAAAAATACTGGCAATGTAATGAATTGACACACCAAGCTTTTTTCCTTCTCACTGCTCTACAATCTCTTTGCTTCTTTATTTTTATTCTGGATTTACCCCTCTCATTCTGTTCTTTTCCTCTGATCTTTAATAATAGATAGTAGATATTTGATAGATAGATGCCTGCACTTTGGTTAACAGACTAACATTGATTTCCTCAATTTATAAATGGACAGGCTCTGTAATTGCACCATAACCTTTTCTCCTCTATCCCTTAACTCGTCTTCCGTCTTCCTATACATATTTACTTACTTACTATCCACTCTAGTCAGGTCAGGATTAAAGAAACATTAATCTGGTTGATTTTTTATTTTCAGGATTGAATGTTCAAATCAAGGCCTAAAACCTGGCATGTCATAAGAAAGTGACTAATATATAAACCAAATGTAATATTGGATCAAATACTACACCAAATGGATTAAAAATAAAAAATAAAAGTCCCCTGGTTTGTCTCTAGAGTCTAACTGCCATGAGAAAAATCAAATCAATGTTCCAAAATCCGTCACTAGATGACGCTCATTGTACCAATACGGTTTATATAATACATAACACATTATTATTCTAGTAAAAGGGCTCGCTTTGGGGCAGTATGATCCATACAGGCAGCCCTAAATGATAACAAGTAACCATCATGTGTGGTGCTATCTGTAGTTGTCTGTCTTATTTTTTGTTGATGTCAAACAACATGGATTTCAAGTCAATATACGAAAGTAAATCAAGAAATGAAGTAAACAAGCTGATCTTCAAGTTCCTCAAAAACACTGGTCTGAGGACAAGGATTTAATATAAACATTTAACAAATCAACAGTAGGTTCCAAGTGGAAGCGATTCGCCATTAAAGACAAAAGAAGAAGAAGAAGAAGAAGAAGAAGAAGTAGTCAAAGAAGAAATACGCTAACGCTACAAACAGGCACAACACTGTTACTCTGTTTTTACTGACATGTAACATTTGATTTCACCTTGCTCTATTTTTTTTAACACACGTTCAAAAACGGGAACATTTTCGGGAGTTTCAACCGGGTACCAGCCACCAAAAACGGGGACTCTGCCCCTGAAAACGGGGACGTTTTGGTCACCCATCCGACTGTGTTTACAGCTAAGCACACAGGCTAACATTAAGACTACAAAGACACTTGGAGTTGAGGCTTTTTTACACGTTGCTTGACTGCCTGCCCACATATCTTATCCAAAAATAGTAACGTGTGTTGGGGGAAAACAATCATTTAAAGTTATTTAATAATTGTGACATGTATTGTACTTTTTGATGGATGAATGATGCTCAAAGTGAGGGGGCAAAGAATACAACTGAGGGGGCAATGCCCCCTTTTGCCCCCTCGTGGCGCCGGGCCCGTGCCGAACTGCATTGTGGTTCCGTCGCTTCGCTTTGCTCGCGTTGCTCGCTTTAAAAGTAGAGCAATGTTCAACTTTTGAAGCTTCGACGGAAGCGTCAGCCAATCAAATAATATGCCAGTACAAGCTCTAGCCAATCAAACCACGTGCTTGTGTGTCCGGGGCGGGAGATTCATGTGATTGGTTGTTGGTCGAGTTTCAGACACGCCCGCCGGCAAGCTACAACGCACGCCGCCATGTGGACGCTGCGTTATTCTTTGCCATGAAACCGAAAGCATTTCTTTAAAGTCAGTCTACTGGGTCAGGTTATTAGTGAAAATTAGGTTGAGGGCGCCCTGGTAGATTGACCTTTATATCATACCCCCCCCCCTTATCTCGCCCCAACTCTACCTCCAAATGAACTATTCATGTCATTTTTCAAATAGCTTCGTTTGTTCTGAAAAACAGGATGTTTATTGAAATGCATATTTGAAACAAAGAAATACAAATATATTGAATATATTTGGCCTGAGTACAAATAAAATGTGTTATTATTTAAGTCATGGAAATATGAATTTGACAATTTGTTATAAAGAATATGTTTTTGCTTGCTGCATATTGAATTACTCTAATACAAAAGCATATGGGTACTTTTGACAAACAAACCTCTGATAGACGTTGAAGCTCCTGTCTGTGTGTGTTGCTGCAGGAAGCTGATCTACCGCCAGCTCTGCTGTCTCAGTTGGCTCCTGGAGGCCCTGACTCTGGATCACTCTGGCAGAGTGGGCCCCCTCACCGCCTGCTGGGACCCCGGGTTAGTAATCCTTTTGTCAACGATTCTCAACACCCTCACACTGTAAATACAGACAATTTTGTAATCTTGGAAATACACTTCATTACACCCACCTGTTTAAAATGTATAAACCAATCTGCTCCTAACAAAATGTAACTTGTTTGGCATTAAAGGTCCCCTATTATACTCTTTTTCATCAATATATTATAGGTCTCAGATATATACAAAACATGTCTCTGAAGGGTTTGGCTCCAAACACCAAACAGATAATTATAGCATCCCATAATCCCCTCTGTTTCAGCCCTGTTTCAAAAGTGCTGATTCTCTGTCTGTTACTTTAGATGAAAATAAGGAGCCACTCCCCACGCCCCTCTGAGAGATATCTGCTTAAAAAGAACACAATGGAACTCTAGGAGGAGATTCAGGTGATAAGGTGGTGGTGGGGGGGGGTTGGTTACCTTGGTTGGTGATTGGCTAATGATTACACAAGCCAACAAATCGTATAATCATAAAGTGGCCAAAATCTGATCAGCTCATTTTCAGACAGGTTTTTATATAAATGGATCAGGACAAAAAGAGAGCGAATCTTTGTTCCTGAAACTTTCAGAATCTCTTTACACAGAGGGGACACATGTTTATGCATAAAAGACATGAAAAAGTGGATTTTGCATAATAGGTGACCTTTAATGTATATGTAGATGCATGATTTATTGATACTGCCACAACAGTACATCTGATGTGATCTGATTTTTTCTCCTGAATATTGTTTTGAATATGATGGAGACACAAAAGTCAGGGACTGTCGTCATCAATACATAATACATGAAATGTCATTCACATCTTAGTAGTGATTCCACTGCCTGCAATTTCAATACAGATGCTAAAACACAGCATCCTGAATGACATCATCAGCGATCGGCTCATTGCAACGCTGACCAATGAGCAACTCCTGTCAGCACTGTGCTGTTTTTTAAACGAGCCACCTGAAGAGACGTAGCATCTATACTGTAGAGCCGGGGATGAAGGGCTGCTGATCCGGAGCTGTAGGCCAGGAGCGAGCTGACAGTGCTGGATGAAATATAAAGTCCAAATCACCGTAGGGGGTCCAGGCTTAGCGAGGAGATTGCATTCTTCCATCTTCGTCCCCACCCTCCAGGTGTCAGCTCCTGTGATATTGACCCACCACAGGGTGTTGAGGGTGAGGAAATGGAGAACAAGTGCAGAAGCAGCAGCCGTTTGATACTCAAACATGGATGTTTTACCCTCGCTATTGCTGTTAAATTGCATCTGTAGTCCATTTTAATTCCTCAGTTACGTTTTATTCCAAATGTCCATCTTTTGATTATTTGTTTTGTATCCTTTTATGATCTTTATGGCCTCTCTCATAGTGTCAGAGGAGAGCAGGAGTAGGAGAATAGATTAATTCATAAATGTTAAAAGCGACTGCTTGGTCTCTCCTTGTAGAATGTAGTAAAGGAATATTATTGCACACTACTGTAAAGCTTGAATAATTGATGGGAAAATGAAAAAGAACAAGAAAAGCGGAAGGAAAGGGAATAAAAGATGGACCCAAACGGCGTCATGTTACAGCCTCCAGGGCCTTCGCTTAGCTTCAAATCCAATTTCCCAGAAAGTCTTAAGCTTTATGGGCCAAATGATACAGCTGAGGTATTACTGTACAGGAAGACAAGGAGAGGATGAAATGAAACATTATCACAAGGTTGCGACACTGCTGGGCTTCCCACCAGGCAGACCGCTCTGATCTTGGGCATCAATCTTAAACACTGCACAGTTTTTAGAATAAGATGAATTATGATTTTGATAATGGCCCGAGCAACTCTGGAGCTGTCTCTGCCTGGAAGGCTGCTTTCGACTAGTGGTGAGTCGCAGAAGGTCAGCGGAGTGATGAATGTTTCACACCGGCAATTATTTTCCATTCCCAGAGACCCTGGCCGAGGCAGAACCACGATAAAGATGCTGAAAAAAGAAAGAGCCATTGAGAACAAATGGGAGCAGTTTGTTTCCTCCAAGGTATAACACTCTCTTAACACCCTTTTTTGTTTTATCACTTCATTTTATTATTGTCATAAACATTTATTTTAAATGTCGGATTGAATTGTATTTACATTACAAAAGCCTGTTTTAAGGACCAAAGCTAAATGTACAGTACACATTTATATACTTCCTTTCAGCAAGTAACACTTAAGATAAATTAAAGTACATATTTGAAGAAAAATAATATCGAGACAAATGTATATAAATGATTATGTAAACAAATTAAATATGATACAAATCAATACAAAAATTAAATGTGTCAATATTTGAAAAAATATAGAAATTAATAAATAATTTCAAACACAATAAATACCCATATTAATGTATGGTCAAATGGTTTCGACCTTTGCTAATGGAATAACATGTTCCGCAATCACACATTGGTGGAATGCATGTATGTTCACATACTTTGAGCAGAGGACAGTATACCTTTTCCCCATTGTTTAGGGTGACCATGAATTTAACAGAATGTTGGAGTTTGAAATACAGCACTGTGCACCCCCCCCCCGACACACACACACACACACACACACACACACACACACACACACACACACACACACACACACACACACACACACACACACACACACACACACACACACACACACACACACACACACACACAAGTCGGGTGTATTGGGAGAGCTGAAGTGTTGTCCTCCCCTCCACCCTGATAATTAGGCTGAAGGGAGCGTCACACACACTTAAGGCCTGGGTCTTCTCTGACAGACAGGCGGGAGAGAGGGAAGGGCATAGGGGAGAGGAGTGGGGTGGGGGGGGGCATTTCAGGCCCCTTTGCTTATATGTCATCCTCAGTTGAGAGATGGGTCTACCTTATGGGTGTGTGCCAAGCTTCCGCCTGTCAGCCTGTCTGTGTGTGAATGTGTGTGTTTGCATTTTTCTTATGAGAATCAGATGACTGCACAAGGAGCCAGCATAAATTGAAGATATAGCTTGAGGCTTTGAGGAAATCTAATTCTAATTTACTAACAAATAAACATTTCACAATTTCTCAGCTTTTGTTACACGATTGCTTTACTTTTTCTCAAAATAGCCGGCCAAACAACGGCCCGTCTACACAGCAGCGTTAAAAAAAACTTCCAACGCTTCCCTGCCCATTCACTTTGAATGGGGTGATGTCACTTTGCCTCGCTTTTTGCCGAACTGCATTGTGGGGAAGCAAAACGAAGATTTCCACGATTTTCAGGATTCTAACGGCCCGTCTACACTACAGGCATCAAAAAATCTTGAAGCTGGGCGTGTCTGAAGCTTGGCGATTTTTTGCAAGCAACGCGACCAACAACCAATCACACGAATCTCCCGCCCCCGACATACAAAGCAATAGCGATGTTAAAACGAAGTAAACTGGATAAACTCCCCAAACAGGCGAAAAACCTCCCAGTTTCACCCACTGTCTCTGCCACCTCCCTCCATGCCTGGTTCCTCCGGTTTGTATCCCGGTAAATAGTTCTGGTCGTAAAGAACCGGGTGATTTGCTACCATAATATCTCGTTTAGAATATGAGGAAATGAACTGCGGTCTGGCTCTCCCAGCTTGCACACGGTTTGATTGGCTAGCGCTTGCACTGGCGGGATTTGCATAAACGGGATTTGATTGGCTGAGGCCAAGCATCGAGCCTCAAAAGTTGAACATTGTTCAACTTTTGATGCCGATAGATGCTCGTGATGCTTGCAAAGCCATGCCATGCTCCCCACAATGCAGTTCGGCGAAGATTAAAAATCTTCTACGTCACCCCATTCAAGTGAATGGGCGAAGCGTTGAAAGCATTTTTCGATGCCTGTAGTGTAGACGGGCCGTAACGGCCCGTCCACACAGCGGCGTGCGTTGACGCTTCACCATTCAATTTGAATGGGGTGACGTCAATTTTTGCCGAACTGCATTTTGGGAAGCGACGCGTTGCTGGCGTTGCGCGCTTCAAAAGTTGAGCAATGTTCAACTTTTGGCGCCTCGGCAGAAGCGTCAGCCAATGAAATCCCGTTTATGCAAATCTGCCAGTACAAGCGCTAGCCAATCAAACCGCGTGTATGCTGGGAGAGACGACGCAGGTCATTTCCTCATATTCCAAAAAATTGAGGAAAAATTCATTATAGCGGTAATGAATCACCCCGTGCTGTATGATCAGTCTCTGTTCATCTACCGGGATACAAACCGGAGGAGCCAGGCATGGAGGGAGGTGGCAGAGACAGTGGGTGAAACTGGTAGGTTTTCGCCTGTTTGGGAAGTTTATATCCAGTTTACTTCGTTTTAACATTGCTTTTGCTTTGTATGTCGGAGCGGGAGATTCATGTGATTGGTTGTTGGTCGCGTTGCTCGCAAAAAATCCCCAAGCTTTCAGACACACCCACCTCCAAGATTTTCAAGATTTTTTCAAAGCTGCTGTGTGGACGGGCCCGTAATGGCTAGTCATTACGAGATAGAGATATTTCTAGCATGGAGAAAATATTAGAAGCAAACAACCATCAGCTGTTACCGACACGTTTTTATCAGCCTCTCAAAACTGATACTAAGGGTCTCCATTCTGTGCTGACCTTTCACACATGGAGAAAAGTGGCAATTATTACCAGTAGCCTCAAGGAAGTTCAGGTTTGGGTTGAGATTTTTGGAATTGTGTGTGATTCACTGTGTGTGCCATAGGTTGTCGCTGTACTATTCCCTATGGCACAGGTATTAAGGTGTGTGATGTCACAGGATTGGGTGTGTCTGACCCCAGAAGGGCAAATGGTTTTTGACCGCAGTGCCGCAAGTGTGAATACCGGTTAATAATTGTTTGTTAAGGTAGTTAATAGAAATGTACTTTATTATGCACAACAACAATGCATTAAATGGATTGTATTATTCCGCACCTGAATACAAGCCTACCGATTCATCATTAAAACAACAAAACAACCAGTATCGTATGAACACAGTAAAGCGCGTCAGCCAAGTCATCCCTGGGAGTTCATCACAGTAGCTTCAGAATTAGGCTAAAGCTCCTACAGAGGTGTTGTGTGAGAAAGTGGTGTGCTAGCCACGGTGATACAGGCCTACAAAACTGTAGCTATACTGTGTCTAAGACTGAAAGTGACCATTTTCATTGGTGGTTTGAAAAGGCAACCTGTGACGTGTAGGGAACAAATACCTAGTAAACGATGAAAGAAACGTCCACAGAATATTGCTTACTGAAAAAATATGTATTGAGCAGCAACGTGGATCTTGCATATAAATACACAAAGGATCTCTATGAATAAACCAATGAGAGGACTAGAAATGTGTTAGACTGGTGATCACCTTGAATTTATTCAGATAACATTAGTTGTAATTTTAAAAGTTAGAAAGAGGCAAAGTATCTTTATATGAAGACACTAATATTGAGTCACCTTCATGTTACCATATCAAATATTGAACTCAATTTAAGAGGACATTTATTAATGAATCCTCCAATATTGTGAATAATATATAAAAAAAGAATAAACTATAATATCAATTTGTCAAAGAACATTTTCAATGTTATCATACATTCAAAATTATCTACCAGCATTAGCATTATATAGTCAAAGGTCAGTGATGTAAATCATTTCCCATTCATCAGTAAATGTATACAGTGACATCCTTGTAATTGAAATAATAATAAAAGCGTTATTGAGGCCCTGGCTAGATTTCATTTGCATTGCAAATATATTTTTTTCACACTTTGAAAACAACTCAGCTGTTAAAATGAAGCAGGATTAGATAAAGTGGGTACACCAGAAATATACATTGCAATACCTCATCGCTAAATACTGTAACATACAAGAAAGCACTGTTGAATTATGAAGTTCACTAAACAAAAATATGGGCGGGGGGGCAGTTATGTTCTGGTTAGGCACTACTCTACTGTTATCCTATATGGCAGATAAGCTTAGTTGTACTGACCTCTATGGGTTAAAAGTCTGAACTCTGTTGTGACCACTATAAACAGGGCTTGGTCTACTTGCGTTTTAGGTGATGAACTAAAACCATGCTGTCCTTTGTTAATGTACGCTACTATGTTATTAAACTACTTCTCTTTTCCTCTCTAAAAGCCTTGCAGCGCTCCTCCCCGGCGCCCTCGCAGCTCCTCGGCTCACTTCCACTCACACAGGAAGTCTCCCTTCATGAGTGCCGCCTCCCTCTCTGCCGTCATCCCCTCCACTGTGGGCAGCAGCAGTGTGTCCTCTCTGCTGCGGGACGTAGGGGAGGACACAGAGTCTTCAGGAGCACAGGAGACAGGCCAATCTCCCTCAGAGTGTGAGTTCTAGATTTATACAAGTACTCATATATTTTACTGAAGGTTAAGTAATAATACCCTCTGACAAGAAGAAGTTCAAAATGTTCAAAATGTTACTTTAAAAATTAAATTACAAAAATAATTAGCATCAAAGTATACTTATAGTACCAAACCTAAAAGTTCTCTTAATGCAGATGTCACTTTCAAAATAATATATATTTTATATTTCTGCTTTCTGCTAACTTTAATGGCTTTTTATACTGCCATGTTTCTTTATCCATAAAAGTACATTTCATCAAAGAAATTAACCTGCAAAGTAATTCATCTTGGCAACTAAATGTACTGAGTGAAAAGTAAAATATTTGCTCACAGTACAAGTTGTAGTAGCGGTATAAAGTAGCATGAAATGGAAATACTAAAATAAAGCACAAGTACTTCAAATATGTAGGACTGTAATTGAGTCAATGTGCTAAGTTATTTCTCATTTTTGACAGGTACAATTTTTTGTTTTTGTAATACTAATTGTAGCCATCAGAGTGCACCACTACTCCATTCTCTAATTATGGACAACTTTCATTTTTTATTATGAAGTTGTAATGTAGTCAGAATATAATCTTAAACTAGAATATGTTCTTTTGCACATTTTTGTTGAATTTCTATTTACAAAATGTTCAACCATGTCCCTGTTACACAGTGCAGTGTCACTACAAGTATTTAACCCATCACTGGTTACCTCCTGATGTTGGACGTAAATTATCTAATGTAAGTGTTATAGTAGAATCAAAAGTGCATCATGAACTTGTGCATACATATAGCTTACAACAGAATGCTACTGTGGTTTCCATATCAAATACAATAAATAAACCAAACTTTACAGGCAAGCATGTGAAAGCAAACAGGTTCCTCAAAGGGTGTCGTATTATAAAGAAGAGTCTCAAGACCATGTATGGACGGAAGGTGTAAAAGACAAGAACATCTCTGAGACATGTGTTAAGTTACACTGAAACATTTTTGAAACGTTAACTTCAATAATTATGTAAACAGATTTCACACAACTTTATTGGGTTAGTTGAAAGCAATAATATTACTCTTAAATAATATAATAATAGGTTCAACTTAATATTATTGCTTTCAACTAACCTTATACAATTGTGGGGAACCTGTTGACATAAAACATTTATTTAAAGGCCATTTTTCAGTTTTTCAGTGTGCAATAATCATTCTAATGCTTGTCCATGTTTATAAGGCCTGCATTAATTCCTTAGTTCCTAAGTAACTTAAACCCTCACCACTCAAATCTTATTACCAGATTACCTTACCACTAAAAACTCTTATTCTTTTTCTGATCCTTACCCTTATTCATTTATCTTATTTATTATCGTAATTATCGTAATTATCGTATTTATCTTATTTAACTTATTTATATAAATATCTCTATCCTGAACTTCTTAACTTCCATAATTCTTTCTGAAGGCAGAGTCACCCAGACAATGTGAATCTTTACTTAAATTATAAGAAAAAAAAAACATCCAAAACAATCTCTCTACATGAAAACACTTTCACTACTGTAGGAAGATAGGAACATTTGTTCACCGAAAGAAAGAAGTTTCATGAACACACACACTCCAACAGAATACTCTGTTGTCATAGAAACAGTTGGACTTAATCTAGTAAGATCACAAATCCTCACTTTTGACGGCCTTACAGAAATGAAAAAGAAAAACATGAAAACATACATTTATTTTCCAACCATGGCAACACACACACACACACACACACACACACACACACACACACACACACACACACACACACACACACACACACACACACACACACACACACACACACACACACACACACACACCACTGAAATGGGAAGCAAAATAAGAGGCAGGTCTATTCAGTACACTTTTCACTGAGTGATCAGAACCTTTCTGCCCAGGCTGAGGCCTCTTGTGCCCGGTACTGATTCCCAGAGTGCACTGCTCCAGACTTCATAGCAGAGAATAATAAGTCGCCTGACCCTCCCCTCATATCCTCACCTCCTGATATCTAGCGACCTCTGCCTGAGTCATTGTCGGGTTGTTCTGTCTTCTTTTGCTTCTCCATTTCTCTCACATTTTACTCTCTCCTCCCTCCCTCCTGCTCTAATCATAAAAGGAGTCCAAAAATATCAAAGGATTGATTCACCGCCATTGGTTTAAAGCAATTAACTGCTTTTTCAGGCTTATCCCCAGGGTTATATCTCAAATCCAGAAGTTGGCCACTGGAGATGTGCAGCTCTGCCCACACTCCATTGTTTTGCCTTGTAAATCTGCACAATGAGTTCTAGTTTAGCGTAAAAAATGTAGCCTAGTTTCAAAGTCTTTGATTTAAAAAATGGAATTGTACAACTTTGAATAATAAGGAGGTTTATCTTTGCATTTCAATGCCTCCCCCACAGCAGTTTTTTTTTTTTACCAGAACAGATAGTTAATTCTCCGCATTCATCTGGGATAATTAAAATAAGAACTCAATTTATTCAATCTGAAATTAGCCAATTTGCAAAAGTTATGTCCTTTTACAGTGTCTGCTGCAGGTTTTTATAGCTCTTCCTCATGAGAAATCAGGCTATACATTTTTTAATAGGCGTCTCATCTCCCCGATTTTCCACACTGTGATTAATTTAGTCACAGCTCATAGAGAAGTTGAATCATTTAGCCTGGTATTTAACATTTTAATGAATGCTTTCTACTCCTGGGAAACTTCATGAAGACTTATTGTGTCCTCACCGTGTCTGCCTTCTATGAATAAAACTATAAGCGGATGCTTCAGTCGGATTACATACAGGATCAACTTCTCTCAATTTCATGGTGTAGTAACAGTGTGTGGACACCAAGGGGAGCTGTTCGATTATAAATTAAAAAACGGCATAACTATTTGGCCTAGTTATGTCTACAACCCTCTTACATATTTTACTCACATATTTGCATCCTTGACAGACTCACAATTAATTAAGCATATTAGACTACCAGCTAATGAAGAAGCAGGAAAACATAATATATAGACATTTGTATTCATTGGGATAAACCCCTTGAGATGCACCATCTCGTTTTCAAGGGGTCCCGGCCAGGTCCCGACAATAGCAACAACTTACAGAAATACATAAACAAAAAGACAAAATGCAAAACATGACACACAAGACAAACCACATAAAGTCTGTTAAGTGAAATTCAAGCAATGCACACAATCATTACAATGAGACAGTCGAGCAAATCAGTTTCATCAATATCAGTTAATAACAAGTACAGACCAGTTGAAAGTGAGATAACAATGCATGTTTAAATATATGATGCAAGAGATCTAATAACAGCAGGTAAAGTATTCCAGTCTGTTGGGGCTTTGAAAATGAACGCTCTTATCTAATAAAGATAACACTTTGCAAAAATACAGGTTTAATACCTGTTTACTCCCTGTCTAGTTTTAGCCCTGTTTTACATTTCTGTCTGGTTAAATGTGTCTGAAATGTGTTGTGTAAATGACATAGAGCCCTGTCTGAAGAGATGTTCTCAATAAAGTTTGTCTTATATCATCTTATCTTAGAACGATGCAATGTGTACTCTGTCCCAATAGCTGTGAACATGATTACATTTGAAAGATTTTGACAGGATTTGTACTCAGTTTTGTCTCGGACCTATATGACTCAAGATTTTATGTCAAAACCACGGCTGTGGCAACCAATAACATGAACCTTGCAATCAGAGCCGGCCCGACCCATTAAGCGACATAAGCGGCCGCTTAGGGCCCCGCAGCCACTAAAGGGCCCCCTAGCAAAAAACTTTTAAAAAAATATATATATACAAAAAAAAAACAGTACACAGTCGCCGTGATAAGTACGTTTAACTAATTGTGTTAATATGCGTAGATTGCCTACTCTCAAAGTCATGTATTATATTATTGAGTCAATAATATAATACATTAACCGTGCTTTACCTGAACCTCATCATGAGAGGATGGGAGGATTGTAATTTCCCGTGTTCACTGAATGCAACAGAGGCAAGACACCAGACCAACCAGAGAGTTAAATGGAAATAAACATCTGTCTTATTGGCTGACAGGTACCTATCCTGTGAGCTGTGACAATGTTTAAAATAAACTGTCAGTCGGACTCAGAGTTTTTGAAGATGGACATAAGAAAACATTTTCTTAAAAAAGACGACAATTCATGGTGGCTCAACAACCCCAGAGCCACCACTTGAGCCAGGTAAACAAGGTATGTAAATGTCAGTAAACTTCCAAGTTATGCGAACATGTAAGCAAAGCATAAATTACAGCTACGTTGACGTTACTTTGAATCGCGGGGGTAAGCTAAACCGTTAGCAAGTAGCTATAGCTAGCCAGTTATTAAATAAACACTTTGTCATACAATCTAAATGTTATGTTTTTTAGCGTTTCAAAGAAAGCTCTCTGGGAAATGTTGACTTACTGTTCGACATGAAGCTAGAAGCTACCTTACAGTACACAGTTGATCCGGAGTCCTGTCAGTTAAAGTGTTTCATAGTTAGCTTAGCTAAGCATCAACCTAGCACTGAAATACATGGATGTTATGTGACAGTATTTCTGAGAAAAAGTCAGCTGAAAGGGTGGCATAGTTGCCACTGTGTGTCAACAGCATGTTTGAACGTATTTGCAGCAGTAAATGTGGGTGTTTGGCCACTGACGTTGCCATAACAACACCTGCATTTAAATGTGCAACCTCTTTTTGTGACCGATTTTTGCAAGAAATTATAATTCTTCTGAATGATATTCCTATTGACAGCTAGTTTCTATTTGAACATTATGAGATGGACAGCCAGAGAGAATAAATGAAAAACAGTTATGAAATACTATATGACAAAACAAGAATACAGTTTAAGTGATTTGTAAAATATCCATAAAGAAAAATCTGTTTACAGTTCTGTTTCATATGGGTGTTGAGAGATGTATCCATAGATCTCTTAATTTTGCTATCAAAGTGCACCAGATTGATGCTTTTAACTTCAATATTTAAAAAAAAAAAAAAGATCCCAGGGGAGCATGCCCCCGGACCCCCCTAGAGGAGATGAGGACCCCCCCTAGAGGAGGTTAGGTCCATGGTGTTTACATGCTTATGTATACAATATGTGTGCTTATGCTAACATCATAAGACAAAAGTTGGTTCCGTGTTGTGTGTAGTGAGAACACGCTAGAGTGAGGGGGGCCCCCAAGCCAAAGCTCGCTTAGGGCCCCCAAAAGTCTAGGGCCGGCCCTGCTTGCAATACATATGACAAAGAGGAATGTATATCTTACTGTTTGTATGTGGGTCTTGTTATGATGTGGATCTTTCAGATTTATGTGGGGCAGGACATAAAGTCTACATTTTAAAATACTAAAATGTTTAATTTAAGGTGAAAATTAAAAGGGGAAGAAAGACGGAGAAAAAATAATAATGGGTACTCACAAAAATCTCACATTAATTATCTTACAAAGGATGCAATACTCGTTTTGAAAACATACACAAATACTGAAATGCTGCTTTTAAAAGAAGTGAGAATCTGAGCACATCTCAGGTCATCAGGAAACTGAAAGCTGTAAATGTAAATGTTTGTCTTGTGGCAGGTTGGCAGGAAACAGGCTGCAGCTGCTTACATGCGGGGAATGCAGTGAATAACGCCAAGATTTATTTTCAGAATTCAAGTGTATAGACCTGACTTAAGGACTCTTCTGTCTCAGAAAGCCTGCTGTCCTCTGACTGCAAAACATGAAAAGTAATGTCTTTTTCACAGTTTGAACATTTGAGCTGAGAGAGTTACAGATCTATAATAACATGCAGTTAAAAATCGCTGAGGAAGATGGAGTAGGAACAAAATTAAATTAAAGTTGTTTTTGTGTCTCTAGATCTTTGCACACTGTCAGATGTCCACCAGAAAGGCAAGAAAGAGAGCCAAAGCTCAAAAACCAGCAAGTAAGTTCAGCTATAATTCGGCACCAACGTCTTTAAACAATAACTGTGTTCGTTTATGTTGAGATATGAGACTAAAATGTTGTTGTAAACCAGGATATTTTTCGTAAATCTGTATTTACACTCAAGGACTCTCAGAAACAATATTCCTTTAAAAAAAATTCAACCTGTGTCAAATTTGTTCAGATAATGATAAGATACAATCTTGTGGGAATAACAATTTGACTAAAACTACAAAATGATTTGGGTTTTTTTCAGAATAAATTGAAGGAAATATGAATATGATCTAATGACTAAATGTCTGCTTTAACCAAGATTAAACTAAAATGCACATTAAAACAGGATAAGGATGACTAAATATGATGAAAACTAAGTACTTTTTCAACCTTTTAGCATGAATATAAAATAAATATATATATATTTCAGCTGCTGGAAAGATAAACATGGTGTCAAAGATAACAACTATGTATAATTTTCAGCCTACTGCCATAGGCCTTCTACCCCTGACTGCTGCTTTTTCCTATATGATATAAGCCCTTGCAGTAATTGTAACAGTAGCCACATCTCTATTTCCTAGTTTCACATTAGAGAATCATAAATAAGCCATTATGACCAGCACCAATATCCATGTGAACCCTGCAATGGTTATGTGAACAGAAGTGGGGAAAAGGAACGAGAGAGGCAACTCAACCTGTCCTCCTGTCCCTCGCTCTGTGGTGACAGCCCTTCAATTTGTGGTCCTATTTTTAGTTCCCTTCATCTTCATTCCTCTTCTGGCCTATTCAGAGGTTTAAAGGCACTGATCTGAAAGACTATGTGAGGAATTTGCTGTAAATCGTTAGCCTTTGTGGCCGAGGGAACAAAAGGGCAAGTTATCAGGATAATTCCTCTGGTGCTTTCGGCCTGATATTTACCGTATCTGTTAAAGGTGATCACATGGTTACCATCATTCATTGGCTGATTACATGCTCCAGAGGACTTGTTTCTCTCAGACAGCTTTCAGTCATTATGGGGTTGTTAAAAATGTCTTCATCAACATTTATACTTTGAATGGTTGTAAATGTAACCATATTGGTCGTAAAGTTACTTTATACAGCATTTCAGTTGTGCTGCATTACATTTTCGTACATAAAATATATAAAAGTCAAAAGAAGCAACTAGAAGAATCTGACAATTAGCTTCCACAGATGTATATTTTGTGCCAAAAATGGACCTTAAAGATGGCAAAAGAAGAGGGGCTACCGTATAGCTTACCTGGTAGAGCTAGCGGTGCTATATACTAAAAATAATATATTTTTTTATAAAGTATTGACGTCAAAAGAAATAGAAAAAGTAAAATAAAAAAGTCTAACTAAGTACAATGGCCCAAAGATTGTTTTTTTAAGTGTTATTTGGAAAATTGGTCCAAGAAACTATTCTGTTTCTTAGAGAAATGTCTCGGGCCTCATTCTATCCAACCTGTTTTAGAAAGCATGCCACTTTAACAATACATGACCTATCCCTCTTTTAACAGTCTCTTTGATAAACAGGTCTTACTTGTTGTAATTGCCCTCTTTTACAGTTGGACCCCACCCGAGTCTAACCCACAGCCCCTGAAGATGGACGACCAAACCGGCTCCAAGACCACAAAGAGCTTTCCAACCGAGAGGTGCAACTCCAACTGCACCCATACAAACAAAAACTGAAATTGTTATCAAACTAACAGTGTGTGATGTACTTTATTATTATACCTATGTCACATTCTGTTTATATCAATGTTTGTATGCTTGTTCAACATAGATGCAATGTAATGAGGGCAGGTCTTCTTTTATTTTTTTATTTAAACACCGATCAGGTTTTGTCTTTTTCTAAGACATGGTCATAAACATTCTGTCATCATTTACATCATTTATTAACATATTTAATGGCAGTTATTTTTCATCCAATCATATTCATTTTCTAAATTCATCTACAGAACATGCTTATCGTATTCATGTCAATACACAGGAAACCGATCAATGCATTTTTTCGGGCAGTAACAATGGAGGCCATTCAAAACACTGCAGCCATTGTACCTAAACAGACAGATATAAAAATTGCAATTTTACAAAGTTAGTTATTGCTTATGTTTTTGATACATATTATCATCACAAATTAGCAATGAGCCAAGATATTTTAAGTGTTCACGTTTAATATGATTCCTCCCATAAAGCTTTGTCAAACAAAAATGTGGGGGCTATGTTTTGAACCAAAAAAAGATATAATTCAAACACTGTTCATTTCCAAATCAAGTAAATCCAATATGCTATAATACAATACGAAACAACGGGGTCATTTCATAAATTATTGTAGTTTGCTATACAAATGCCGTCTTGTTAGGGAGTCAACATCTGGCACACAGGCCCAGTGTACAGCTGAATTATCATCATAAATGAATCGACACAACACTTATTATTGTTTTTCTTTTTGTTTTCTTCACCCAGCTGTCCTGCCATCAGCCACCTCATCAACGACAAAGCCACCAGCCTACGAGAGATAAAAACTGCCTTTAAGGAAAGAGTGGAGGAGATATCTCGGAGCTACGCAGACGTCCTGGAGCTCAAAGCCAGGTTTGATAATCATCCTATCCCAACAGACTTATTTCTCATTATTGGTTCCCCAAAGATATTCATATAGTATGAATATATAAGTATCAGCATGATGGTAACCTGCCATCAAATACTGCATGGCTCTGAATCATTGTTTGTCCAAAAACTTGAGGGCTTCCTTGCTGAGCATTTTAATACATTGAGATTAATTTAGTAACTGTTGTGACCTTATTCTGTTTTATCTTGTCGTATACTTTTACTTGATTACTCACTGAGCCTTTGCTCTACGATGACTGAGAGCTGGGTGTCCTTCACATCCCTCAGGGTGGTTCTCCTACTCGAGTAACAACCATGTTTGTTCTGTTATACCAGTGTGTGTGCTTAATAATTTTTTAAGCGTAGTTCAAATACAGGCAGGGTACCAATGCAGCATACCTTCTTCTCTTTTTTGTCAATGTGCTTTCCTTCCCCCATCCAGGGAGAGGTTAAACAGCGGCCTCCAGGGGTATCGAGCCCCGGGTCACGTGACCAAATCCAAGGGCCTTCCTCCCCATGTGACCTGCCTGTCCCAAGAGTCAGAAGCTCCAGACAACAAGAATAAAAACAAGCACAGTAACAATATGTGGTATGCAGCCTGTTGAAGACATTATCAAATGGAATGTGGAGTTGGGGGGGGCTGAGAGGTTGACTGGGGCTGGGGAAAGGTCCCGTTTGTGGACCTGCATGCACATGTGGTCTGCATATGTGTTAAAAATGTGCACAAGAGAGCATAAAAACATCATATTCTGATGTGTTGTAGCACAGTGGCAGTGATAGATCTGAGATTGTTTCATTTCCTCGCAGGCTGTCCTCTCTGCTGAGCAGCTTGCCACAGGAGGTGTGCAGGGAGCGGGCGGGGGGCCGGGTGCTGGAGAAGCTGAGGGGCTTTGCCGAGCAGCAGAGCCTCAGGGTTCCACCTCAGGTCCTGCTGAAGGTGCTGGGGGGTCTGGAGCCGTGGGAGCTCTGTCTGCCTGAGCTGTGTGTGGCCGTCCAGGTACACAAAACACTTCCTCACACTCAATTCACAAAGCATAATACACGTATAGGGAGCTAGCACACTTTTTAACCAACATCAAGGGACTGCTGCAATCAGTGATAGTTTATTCCCCACATTGAAAAGTGTACACAACATTATGAACAAACACAAAGGTTTAATTATGGAGTAAATGTCACATTGATTTTAGAGCGGGAGCATATATAATGAGTTATGTATGATACAAAAAAAAATAAGCATTCAAAAAATAACCAACAGTTTGGCCATCATCCTGTGATAAAAGGTGTCCAAATGACAAATAAATAGGGAGAGGAAACATAACACTACATTATCTAAATTCAAAGGTTTTCACACTGCACTGTAACTTTTATTCATGTTACTTTGTTATTCATGTGTTATTATCTTTTTAAATGCCATTTTATTTTATGTTTCTCTGAATGTCTTTCATTTTTGTAAAGCACTTTGAATTGTCTTGTGTTGAAAGGTGCTATGTAAATAAACTTGCCTTGTAGAGTATGTTAAAAAGTAATATTTCGTAGTATGCAATGTTCAAATTCCTAGTTGAAATGACCACAATTCCAACTGAAATCTGGACAAACTTAATCCTATTTCGGTCTTCTGAGCTGGGTATAGTGCAAATCTGTATTTAGGCAACTGTATAAAATGTGTGATGAAAAATGGTCATTGTGATTTGAGGGCAGTTATCCTGAGACCATTATCCTGGTTAATTTCCACATGTTAAATTATAGACAATAGGTTGTGGGATTTTTCCAACTCTTCTGATCTTCCCCCAAACGTTAAACCCGGTAGTTATAAAACCATCAATTAGGGACGAGACCCACTCCCAACACTAACAGACCCCAGACCTTCTGAACACGCCCCTACCGGTCAGAGATGAGGGGCAATTAGATCCTTCCAGACTCCGGAGCAGATAGCTGAAGGTGTAATGACAGGAAGCCGCCTGATAAATCACACCGGGGCTCTGTAGGGGGGTTCACTTTTTTTGGAGGGGCAGTGGGGAGGGGAATGCTGTCCCACCTTGTTCCTTTTCAGGAGAGTGTGTGGCAGTGTGTCCCACTCTGATGCTCAGACCTGAATCCAACAGAGCACAGAGGACTTGGATTGTTTCCTGTCTCAGCGATGAGGGCTGTGGCGATGGGCACTAACGTATAATTATACTGGTCGCCATCAGTGTTTTTTCAACAAAGCCTCATTTCTATTTTTATTTTTTCAAACATAATGGGCAAGGAAAGGCAACATTTTTTATTTAGCAGTCCAAATTAAGACAATTCAGAATGCTTTTTAATAAAACAAACATACAAGCATCAAGATATAGTGCAACATGCACCCATTATAATATAACATTTAAATCAAATCAAAAACAGAAGTCAATGAAAACAGTCATTCAAAAGCCAAAATAATACAAATAAAACAGCTAAAATAGAATAAGACAGGATTCAAATACCAGAATAAAAGTGACAGTACAGTGAAAGATAGTTATTTGATGTAATAGAAGGCAGCAGCAAAAAATAAAGTCTTCAGTCTTGATTTAGAAGAAGTGATGCTTGCCTTTTTCCGGGAGTTTGTTCCAGATAAATGGAGCATAATACCTGGACGCTGCTTCTCAATGTTTAGTTTTGACTCTGAGGACAGAAAGAAACCCTGAGAGTTCTGGATGGTTCATAATGCTAAATGCAATGTAATGTAATGTAGCTGAAGATCTGAAATGTATTTTGGCCCTAAACCACTGGGTCTCTATACATCACCAGTAGTATGTTGCACTTAATTCTTGAACAGTTAGGAAGCCAGTCTAAAGACCTCAAAGCTGGAATGATGTGATGCACTTTCTTGGTGTTAGTTAGGACTGGAGCTCTTAATATTTGAAATACTGTAACTTTTTTGTCCAGCATCTGTCAAAGTCTCTGTGACCATCAGTGGTTACTTTTCACCTATGCAGAATCAAAATGCATATTTGTCTGTCTTATTTAATCTACCCCTCCTCCGTTTCCCTTCCTCCTCTGTCAGCTTGCCACAGAGCACGTGGTCCAGATGCCCAGGGAGGAGTACGATGCCTGGCTGGGTTCAAGGGTCACTCTGCTCCCACAGTACCTCCGTGCCCCTCAAACACCAGGTGACCCACACTCATTGAGACCTTGAAGAAGCCTACTGGCAGGGACAAACAATACACAACAGCCCCACCCAGTTTGGTCAAATTAAATGTGAGCTCAAGGGTGAAAGAGCCTAAGGTCGCGTTCACACCAGCCTTGTTTAGTACGGTTTAATCGAACCCTGGAGCATTCAACCCAGGGGTGTCATAACTTTTTTCACAGAGGACCACATACAGAAAAATATTCGAAGGGCCAGGCCGCTCACTAGAGGTGAGGTATAATGCCTCATTAGTTCAGTTATAAGTTGGCAAAATCAATCAAAAGTAGGTCAATTATGCTTGATACTTGAATCTGCTTTAAGAAAAATAAACAGCCTACATCCCAGCTCTCCAGAGAGTTTCATTTAATTTGTTAGCAGCTCATCCCTTACAACAGGAGCCCCTGATTGATTATCATAAGAGGAAATAGGAAAGGTATATTTCAAGCTTGTTATGTATACAAGTTATTGGGTTTTTTCTTATTGACATAGATTTGTTAGAACATATTTTCAAATGTAATTATTTTTAAATGAGTCTTTAAATTAGGCACATGAACACTACTTTGTAATATATGTTTACAGATATATTTAAAAGTACAGTAAAAGAAAAGCTGAAGTTTCATTTGTGGGCCGTATTATATTATTACATTACTTTTTTAATTTGCTGAGGGCCGATTCAAAGGGGCGTAGTTTGACCCTTTGTTTAACCCCTGGGTGAGGTTCGTTTGGGTTGGTGTGAACACAGTCCGCTTGCTAGTGAACTCTGGAGCGGTTCATCATTGGTGTCAAGGCAGTCCGCACCAAAACAAAGGAAGCGTAGTATTTACGTGTAATTTCCTGTTCTGGTTACTGGAGGAGAAGTTAGCAAGTTGTGGCTAACAAAATGAGCAGCAGGGGACAAACATGGAGCTACGAAGAGCACAGATGCCTTCTGAAAAAATAATAAAATGACATGCAATGAACAAAGTTCAAGTTTCAGGAGTTTTTTCAATTAAGTGCTTCACATATATAAGAATATATAACAAATAAGAAAATATTTTGTACTTTTGTTAACAGTTTAGAATCCGTTTGAGGTTTGCCTGTGTGAACGCAAACCGAACCTTCTGGAAAATGAAACAATGTAACAAACTCTCATCTTGTGCACACCAAAGAAGAGGACTATTAGGTGAGAATGTGACCTAAATTAGCGTTACAGTAATGGGTTAGGTTAGGAACTATGAGATTAAAGGCACTATAATAAAAAAAATGCTTCTGATTGAAGGTAATCCTACACACCCGGTCAAAATTTTGTCAAGAACTATTGTATAATTTTTTGCAAAAATTAATTGTTTTTTAACTTGTTTAGTTTTAAAAAAAATAGATAAAAACTCATCGTTTTGGTTAAACGTTTGTATTTGTGCACATTGAGAATGGACAAATGTTACGTTTTGTTTTGATTTGCGTTATTATTGCAATTAGTTGATAATAACTCCATATTGTATACACACTTACTCTGCTTGATGCCATCATTTTCATACCAAGTTTTATTAGGGCACAGCGGACTGAAGTACATTGTAAAATTAGCACCCTTATTTACAAAACTATTGATTGTTAATCCAAGCATGAGACACAGGGAGATTCACACCCTACTCTGGGTTATACATATTTACAGGAAGAGATAAAGACAGACATACCTTCACACAAAGAGCAGAGAAGCAGGAAGCAGGAACAGTACATACCTTTCTCACCTTTGTCTACTGAATAGATTTACAAAAAATAACAAGATGTCTTCCTGGATGCCTGCATGTAGTCTTTTTCCCGCAAGTTTCCGGTGATAACTCACAAGATAACATAATTTCCACTACTTCCTTGCTACTCATGCCAAAAACCCAATTATCTTATTCATTCTAAACAAACCACTGATGTTGCAGAATGTGAAATATGTTTTAAAAGGCATCCCTTCCTGTTGGTGAGATTTTTTTTTCCTGCAACGGCCTAATTCACTCAGTGTTTCCACCAGTAAATGTGCTGGAAGAAGATAGGTTGACCCACAATCACACACAGTATTAGCTGTCTGTAGCAAAACAGACATTTACAACATACTATAAGAGGCTGCTTTTTAAAATACCTCTGTTCTTTCTAATGAATTGCAAGCATGTGACATATAATTCAATATATCAACACTCAGTTGTGCAGTTGAACCCAGCCAAACCTCCACAGTGACCTTCAGCATTTTCTGTGTTATTTTCACCAAAATATATTTAGTAACTTGCAGTCCTTATCCATTCATGATAACATGTACAGTTTGTTTTCCACGTGAGATGGGGGGCATGGCATGGCATACAACTTCTTTAATCTTTGTTTGTGTGTGTGTATGTGTGGGTGTATTGGCAGCGCCCCAGTTTAGAGTGAAAGGGGAAGTGTTTTGCCTAGAAGAGGAGGAGTGGAGTTGGGAATAGGAACAGCAGCCAGCCAGCTAGCAATCAGTTCAGGAATGCCACAGAGTCTGAGCTCAACTCACCCACCCCCACACATCCCTCACTCAGCCCTGGGCTCGGGATAGTGGGTGCGGGGCGACTACGAAAACATGAGGGGGAACATTCTTTCATTTGAACTTCTCACTTAGGTCTTAAGTCTCAGGGCACAAAGTCTAGACCAAATAATGTGAGTGATAGCAAATAAAACGGCAAGTCAGTGGTTTAACTGCTAAGTTATGCACATAAGTAAAAGGATGAAATAGGATTTAATGATGTCTCAATCTGGTTAGCTTTTAAGTTATTACCCAATATTTAAGGTTGCACATTAAAATCAACCAACAGCTGTTGACTCCAAACATTTGTATAAACTATGTTATTAATAGAAACCAGAAAAAAATCAACTGTTCTATTAATTTCCTTCTCTTTTTTTCTTATTATTTGTTTGTCTTCTCAGACTTTAAAAAACATTCCACTCTATTGACTCTACACTGGCGTACACACTCACAAACAAAATAATCAATAGACTTCCTTAATTTCAAGGATCTAACAAAAGTGGCAATTTATCAAGCACGGAAGACGGTGTAAGAAAATGCTATCATGTTGCATTATGGGAAATGTAGAAGCCAGTTTTTTCGGATGGGTGCTTAAAGTCAGGATATCGTGCTACTTTTTGACACAATTGTTTCCTTTAACCAGTCTCTCGCAAGCCCCCTGCTTTACACAATACTGAATTGCTTTCTGCTTTGCATCTTTGTCAATAAGTATCAACAAAGTGCATGTGTCAATAATTTTTGAATATTGAAAAATGTACATAAGAACTGGGTCAACTCTGTGAGCATTTAAAAAAAAATGACCAATACCATTACAAGCAGTGAGGAGTATGAACAGAGTAAGAATCCTTTCTGTGAAAATGTACCCTTAAATTAATGACAGAACAACCGTTCCCTGCTTCAGGTTTAGATAGCAATGAAGTCTGCAGGCGTCCTGATCTTATAACCTTGAGTCATTTCCACCACTTCATATCAGAAGTACAATGACCGGGCTGCCTCGGAAAATTCAATATTTACTCTCCAGTTTACCGGCAGTGGCCTCCCCATGCTTGTGTAGTTATGAAAGTTAATTTGACTTCAGTAATGGCACAGAGAAGTTGTGTTTGCTCAGTTGTGAAAATGATTACGCAAAAGAGTTGAGCTGTAATGAAATCAACTTACATTAGCGGTTGTGAAAGGCAGATGTTATAGTATATGCTGCAATTCTCCTGGGATTTAAAATTCAGCTAAATAATCATCAGTTCTTATGCATCTGTATTTCTGCTTGCTCAAAGTAATAGATAGGACATCATTTTTAAGTTAAACATGTGATAAGGTTAAAGTAGACTTTCGAAAAATATAATGTAAAATCTGTTATGGCTGCATGACATGCTTTTATCAGTTCCTTTATTGTGCCCTCCTGCATGTTCTCTTGGTTAGCACTTTGCACTACTGATAAACTCCCCACAGCTGGCACTTCGCACATGTATTCTTATCACTGCTCAAACATTAAGTGCTGTTCTCAAAGTCACACAAGTTTTCAAATATTGTGATCCAGAGCTCTATCGTGGTAGTAACTAGTGATTCGATGTGTTTTTATGTCACTGTGACAAATGTTGTTTTGCCCAAGTTCAAAGTAACTTGTCAAACCAGCTCTGTCCACACTGACCGAAATAACCGTAGCGTTAGCTTAAAGTACACACAGGGCCCTTTACAGCTGAGGCCGCAGAGGGAAAACACCTGTTGCTGGTCGTCTGACCATTACTGTACATTTAGCCTGGTTGTGACTTGTATTGACCGAATTGTCTTTCTTGGAGTATTAAGTACATTTAGTAGTTTCCATACATTTACTTTCAGTGACAGAAATAGTCTTCACTTCATTACATTACATGTTAAACGCTTTTATCCAAAGCGACTTACATACTCAATACTGTGGGCAATCCCCACAGGAGCAAGTTAGTGTGAAGTGTCTTGCCCAGGGACACAACGACATGCTGACTGCAGTGGGGTTTGAACCTGTGCTCCCCTGATCCGAACACCAACGCACTATCCACTGCGCCACACGCCTCCCTTCATCTGTTGTCATCATATTTTCAAAGTATGTTATTTTTGGTTGTTGCTGTGTGAAAACCTTGTGATTCAAGTGGTGTGGCCCAATGGGAATGTCCAAAATATTTAATCTATTGGATAGATTATGTACATTTGTACAGAAATTAGTGGTTTCCAGTCAACACATCCTACAGTAATCATTTTAGTTATTAGACTTATTTCGGAGGAAACAGCAGGTCAAAATGTTATTTGTTGAATACTTGAAACCACCGATAACCATATGCCCTAAAAACGTTGGGACAGTCCAGTATTACGAGCAGTTGTCGCAAATGGTCTTATCTTGTTTGTCCTTAAAATCAGACTAAGCCCAAAAACCTGAAATAATTATTGCTGTGAAACATAAATGTTGTGTTGCCTGGCCAGTGTTACGTCCGTTAACTACATGAGATATGGCCGATGTCATTTTTTTTGCTATGTTCAGTAGCGCTACAACCGGATAAACGACCACACATAGCAAAATAAAAGATTATTGAGTTAAAGCAATAACAAACAAAAAACATCCATCCCTGACATAGAGACTTGTGTCCCAAGACCAAAAAGAAAGAAATTGCGGTTAAAAGACATTAAAACGGCAACATTTTGTCAACACTAATGTACTGGAGGCTACGCCCAACCCCCAGCAGCCCTGTCCTAAATAGCACCCATATGTATCCGGTCACCAACGTGAACATGTTAAACATAGCCGCTAAACAACTGTCTGTTAGCATTTTCATTTGGAGCATGTTAGCATTAAGCTCAAAGCAACACTGTGCCTGAGAAGAGTCCAAAAGAGCTGTGAACTGGTTTAAAATTGTATATTATTACATATCGCAAGCAGTTGTAACACTTTTGAGTTTCCAAAAAGCTGTCATACAGTACCTGACAGCAACACTATTGATCTATGACTCCTACACCTGGTCACTGCTGGAGTGTTCAATATTACAACAGACAAAGTACAAGCTGTGACAGCTAAAGGATGTTTGTTGTCTCAGATTTCGTAGGTGGTCCTGATTAACACACATGAAAGATGAAATACCAAACAGGAATTATGGTTCTTAGCTTGCATATGAGTGTGCATGCCTGCCTGTCTGTACTTTGTGATCATGTCTAAGCCTACTCTGTAATTGCTGGCAGACACAGGCTGAGGTATGAGCGTCTAACCTCACGGGCCTGGTTAGAGCAAGCAGTGAAAGGCATTATAGTGCTGCATAGTTGCGCAAATACTCTCTAAGATAATTATTACAAAACTTTTATACGTGGAAGTTTGAATTAGCTTGCAGATAAAGTCAAATTTAAAGCTGTGTCAAGGTTATGAAAGCTGAAGGCATGATTCAGATGATATCAAAAGATATGATGTGCAGTTTAAATCCCCTTGATCTGCTCTGAAAAGCTTCAAACAGAGACTCTTCCTCGCTGTGTAGGAGGAATCCAAGTGATTCATGTTTTTCTTCCAGCACACGGGCTGCCTCTTGCAGAACTGCCACATGTACAGGAAGCGAAACCATGGCAATGAACCCTTGTGTAATGTGTGACGCTGGTTCTCCCTCGGCTTGCATTAGCTTTGGCCAATTAAATATGACTCCAGGAAGCCTTGGATAGCCTGCAGTCATGCTTTTTACAAAAGGTCTCCTGGTCACCCTGCTGACATTGGATTCTTTGTTGTAGTTTAATTTGAAATCAAAAGAAACAGATCTCTCTCTTGAAGATAAAATATTATTTGTAAAAAGTGGAATAATTTTGTATTTTTATTCCAAATGTGTTTTGCTTATTGTTACTCTATTCAGATGTTTGACGTTTACTTTCTTGACACTATAAGGCACTTTTCACATTAATCTTCTGAAGGAGGAGAGTTCCTTTGTACTAACATTGTATTTGAGTTTAAGATGTGTAAAACTAGTTGGAACTAATTGTGATGCAAAAGGTAACTTACGTACACAAGTAAGTTACCTCCATGGAACAAACACAGAGAATTAATGAAACTGCAAAAATGATACGTTGACTTTAATTATATGTACAGTATTATGTCAACAGATTTAACATAACCGTATTGGGTGGTGGAATTGGAAAGCAGTTTAAATTAAAAAGAACGTAATATTGTTGCTTTCAACTAGCCTGATACAGTTATGTGAAATCTGTTGACATAACACATTTAATCAAAGTCAACGTTATAAGTGTACAGTGAAGTAGGAGGCATTTTGTTGAGTAGTTGTTAAAGTTTTGAATTTTAAAATATTTGCATATTCAGATTTTTCAATTAGGAAGAAAGAGTAGATCTATTTTTAAGAACATTTGGCAAAACAACATATTATCTTAGTATGTTTAAGGTCTTTAAACATGTGTGGAGGGGCTCTTTAAACAGTTCAACTTGTAGAACTGCATGTTCTTTACTTCCAGGGTCCCATCGGACTCCCATAAGAAGCCTTACTGTTCTCTCAGTGAGCTTTGGCTCAGTGCCATGGATCAGAGGGCATTAGCACACTCCACTGACCATCCTTTGTTGCCAATGGTAACTGAGGATAGTGATCTCTCTCACAGTTTGAGCGCAAATCACCTTGACTGAGCACAGTGAAGAGTCTGCTGTATGTGAGTGCCTGCTGCTGTGTGTGCGTCATGATCACATACGTCTGAGCTTTTGTTTGCGCCCACATTCAAGGTGTGATGCAACTAAGGAAAGGTCGGCTTGATCCCAACAACAAAGGAGGGGCTGTCAGGTTGCTATTGTTATTATCTTGCATGTCAAAAGAGCAGCAGTGGGCAGGGTAATGAAGAAGAATAGCCGCTTTCACACCAAGTACTTTGCCGTACTTAGTGCCCTGGGGTACTTAGTGCCCCGGCACTTAGTACCCCAGGGCACTACCAATCGCGTTCACAACGGATTAAGTTCCCTGAGGGAAGATTACGCAAATGAGCCACTGACGTCACTTCGTCTTCTTCTGCTTTGGGTTTACTGGCATGCCGCAAAGAACTTCACGGCGTATACTGCTGCCCGAAGTCACCGGCCGGAAGTCCCCGGAGTTGGGGACTGGCTACGCAACATAAGGGGTACTAACGGAACTAAATGGGAAAAGTACGGGGGAAAAGTACTCCGGTGTGAACGTGCCCACTGATGATTGAAGGCTTATTTTCGTTCTAATAATTGACTGCATGTTAATCTATCATTGTGATGGTTATACCTTGCAAACATCCAGAAAAACCAGTCAGATAATAATAGAAACACACCTTTTTGAACTGGTGGAACAGGATTAACCAGCAATGATTCCTAGAATAGTAACAGAATCAGTTTGCCCTTTAAACGGACTGGGGAATCGTGTTCTTCCAACAGGGATGGACAGATGTTGTTTGTTGAGAATGACGCAGTCAGTGACTCAATTGTCCCCAACTGAATCATTAATAAAGTGGCCTAAATACCAAAGATATAACCCCCTTTCGCTCCAGCTTGTGATTAGCCACTCTTAGCCTTTTAATAAAGAAAGCCAAAGGGGGTAGTTGATTAACATTCCTCAGTTGGGTCAGGGGACTCTAGTTGCTCAGCCCTCGAGGCAGGACAACTGCCAAGAGACCCCAACTCACCCAGCTACACCATTAACATGAGAAACATGTCACATGGCTGCGTTGACCTCTTGTTTGCTTTACACCTGACTTGTGTCTTTGAATCCTGTTTGATCAGGCGGTACTTCTTTTTTCTTTCTCAGAATCCTTGTTGTAAAGCTAATGCAACACTTAAAAGGGTTTATGTTGTTGTGTGTCAAAGGAGAACCCACAACACTGTCTCATTTTAACGGTAGCCTACATTTTGAGCTCACTGTTTAAACTGAATAGCTTGGAATCACCAACTGTAAAACCTGCATTTACATAAGTGGCAGCTGCCAGTGTGGGTTTAGCAATACTCTTTATAATACTGCTGAGCGTAGTAACTCGAAGCCTGCAGTAAGGTTTATCCAAATCCGTGCATCGGTGACGACAGTGTCATATTAGCACGACAAATCCAGTTCTAATTTAAGCATGAACCTCAACATCATTCGGTTTCATACTGGTTTAGAGGGACACACTGAACTGCAGTTTGTCTTGACCAAGTCCTTGGCAAAAATAATATATATGTTTTTAACACCAAACTGTGTTCAACAAATCCCCTTTCCCACATGCACTTTAACCCTAAGATTACCTAGACATTACCCAGAGAAGGTGTACATCCTGAGAATGCATATGACCGTATCATTGCGATCAGATAGATAGCAGTTCCTTGGTACAAAGTCTAGGTAATATCCAATTCAGACTGAGTGAATAGAACAGAGATTAACAGCCAGTTTAGGCGTGTTGATGTTTCTATAGCGGCTGGTGCAAAACCAGAAGAAAACAAACTTTTAAAGGCTAAGATAAGGTGTATTTTACACAAATATACAAGCGAAATGTGTATAGGAGAGCAGACAAGATTCAGGAACTATTTTCTGTAATGTCCATTGGTGAAATTGTGAGTCAAGTTAAAGGAACGACAAGAGATTCAGTTGTTTATGCCAAAATTACACTGGATATGTGTTGTTATGCCAAGCCTCTTGCCCACTCTACCAACTTGTTATTATTTCACAAACCAAACGGAGTATTTCCAGTAAATGGGATCGCTTCTAACACAAACAATCTCTTGTTGTGTACCACATGTGTGACACACTAGGTCCAATGTGCAGACCTTATCCTCCAGATTTTGTCCAGAGATCTGTAATATCAAAAGATCTGCATGGTCATTATGAAACATTTGTGTACCCCTGTTACCCCTTTAGTCAGAACCAGTTCAATTCTTCTACTTTTGCTCCGGACCTCAACTGTGATGTCCTCACTCACATTCTTTACATTTGTTTTCAGTCACACAAGCTAAATGTCCAAAACGGCAAGATCCAAAATTACACTTTTTTTTTCCCCAACAGATATAGTTGAGTTTGTTGGGTTTGAGCTTAAAGTCCTTTGGCAATATAAAAAAAAACACATCTTTATTTTGTAACAGCACCCAGCAATGCCTTCATATCCTAAAATGTTCTTTGGTTTACTGTGTACTTTATCTCAGTATTGGACCAGGACTGGCAGATTAGCAAGAGAACCGGAAGTAGAATTTACCGGAAGGGGAAAATGCTGTGTTTTACCATCTATTGCAGAAAACCCTTAAATTAAGCAGATATCTCTTTTTAACGAGATCATGTGAACACTAATTTCACCCTACAAATGGCTTTAAACAAAACTGGCTCAAACACCAAGGAGAAACAGAAACGAGACTACTGTCCCTAAATAAACCAGAATCTACGTTCTGAAATCAAAAGACCTGCAACAGCAGATATTTTTCAGTTTCAGCTCCACAGCTATAAGTTTGATCTTTGCTGTGGTTCCCACCTACGAGACAGGAAATGGTACTTTTCTCACCACACTCTTTCGGGGTAACTACGTCAAATGCAGCTGTGGTTTCTGTCAACCTACCACAAGTGGAGTTCAATTTACAATGAAATATCTGAGTTGCCAATTGTTCTTCCCCTTCCACCTCTTCCAGATAATATACTGTCATGTACGAGGGTAGTTGCTGTGAGACATAATGGATGACATCACTTATGCAAAGCTTTGTGATCAGTTTACAGGAGCTAAAGCTAACAGAGACCGACAGGCCCTGCAGAGTTCAGATCAATTTCATTCGTGTTGCATCTGTAAAGCTGATCTAATCAACATAGGGACTCCAGGGGATCTCATTCAAAGGGGTGGGTCGTACCAATCACAGCTTGAAGAATTAAACCTCATTGTGATTAGAATAACAGCCTGAGGGGGAAGGTGTGTTCCCCACTCGGTCTTTTCTCTTCATACCAGGCCAAAACACCAACAATACCTGAGACAAAAAACTGACCTATTTCTGAGGAAGCTAAGACTAAAACGGTCTCAGGTTGGCTTCCCAGGAAACTCCCAGTTACATTAGAAGTGTTATGTAACACAAGCAGGCCTGCTTCTCAGAAAAGCAAGGTTGTGGGGGCACAAGAGAGATAGGGTATATAAACAATGTGTCTGCACACGTGTTAGATTATTTCACAGTTGTAGATTGGACAGTTTTAGTTTGATAAACCTGTTTGGTGAAACAAATACCTAATGCCCTAACCTTATGACCCTTCATACTGAACCAAGAGCACAGTTAACATTCTACTTTCTAATTAAAACTCCTGATATCCCTACCTTGGAGGTAATAACATTATTGATGGGATTTAAATGTCAAGACAACACAAGATGTCTTAATGGTTTGAACAGGTTTCCGTTGTTTTGAGTGTTGATTAATCCTTCAATTCGTTTTTATAATGAATTGCTTTGTCTAGTGGTCTATAAGATTGCAACATTTTTTGGGTTGTTAACCCAAATCACAGGTTTTGGCCTTAGCGTGGAGATATTCATCAATTGTTTCCCCTTTAATCATCTGATGTCACCTCAAATTCAGCCCAGTTCATTGCTTTGGTCTAAAATGTTGTGTTTTGCTGAGGTCAACGTGACATTTTAATTAGTTAGTTCTGTGCATTCCAAAATGTCCAAGATGTTTGGATTATGATATAAAGCTGGAAAAGGCAATATATTTGAGATGCTGGAGCAGCAAGTCTTCAAAAAATGCTGCTAGATAAATTGCCTTAATTGCAAACAACTTCTAACAGCCTGTTGATTGATCTATCAACCACTTCAACACAATTCCATTATAGCAGTACATTTCATGGCAGCACTGTCACCCTGCCTAAACCAAGTTAACCTGGTAGAGCAGACCTTCCCATATATTGAAGCTCAACATTTTGCTTCATATCCACCCTTCTCCCCATTTCCAGTGCTCTTCTGTACCTTCTGTAGTCAAAAAGAAAATCCTAAAATGTATTGTTTTAAACATTACCTGCGTTGACTATCCTTCATTTTAACATTCTGCTTTCCTGATGTGCATATTCATTTGGGAACTAAATACTGTAGAGTTAATTATTCTCTAAAATATGATTGTTGCAGTTCTTTCTTCCCTGTATAAGCAGTTACAATGACTTAAGAGACACGAGGTGCAATGCAAAAAGTTTTTTAATGCAGTAGGCTACATAGAGAGCGTCGACAAATTAGAAGAAAGCATTTTACATACAATGACTCCGAAGCAGAATACACAAATAAATAGGTTATATTTAAATGATCGGTCCCCATCCCCCTAATAATTTGCAGAAATACTTGATTCTACCCACGTGTCAACATGAACTGTGAGCGAGAGATTTTAAATCCATTTTGAATTCTCTGCTGTAATTAAAGGATGCCAAAATTAGCTGTCATGAACTCCATCTCCCACAAGTCAATGCAGCATCGCCATTTGTACAGACCTGCTGTAATATAAAAGGAGATTATGAGCTTAACTTTAGCCTATACATGAGTGGATTGTGTTCTATACGGTACTCTGAAGCTTTGTGTGCTTCTCCATTGTTATTAACACTACACATTAGCGCTTAAATGTAAATATATTATAACTTATTGGGCTGTATGGTTGATTCAGACACTGATAAGCTGGGGGAAGAGTTCATTAGCAAACATGTCTTCCCAGGTGCTCTCTGAGCACAGGGGAGAAGACATGTCGCTGAAAGGGGAAGGGGACCCTTCGTATCCGGAGTCGCTGTAGGTGTCCGCAAGACAAGCTTCCTTATCCAGGCCGCTGAGGGCAGGGGAGGGGGTTTCAGAGAAAAAGTCATCCACCTGACTGTGACTGTCACAGCTGGGGATGACCACTTCCTCCGGCTCGTCTTTAACGCAGACGGTCTCCTCCTCGAGCACCACCATGTCGATAACCGATAAGGTAGCCTCGTCGATATTCTCTGTGTCGCTCTCTGGGTCGCTGCACTGCCCGATGCTCACCTCCTCCACGGGCTTCGTGTAAATGTGGTCAAAGTGGATCAGTTCATTAAGGGCCTCCAGCTTAACTGGTGAGGCCCCCAGAGTCGCAGGTGTGGCGGGAGGTACTGGGTTCCCCCCTCCGACCAGCAGCTCCTCCGGCTCCTGGCACTCCTGCTCACAAGACTTGAGGAAAAGCTCTGGGTCAAGGATGTCCAGAATGCCCATGAGCAAATCAGACTAGTGAGGGGGGAGAATGGAGAAAAGATAGGAGATTAGCCTAGTTACCCTTGACCTGGCTAGTGGATTCCTTAGAGACAGGATTAAAATCTCAAGACATGACTTTTCATTATAAAAAGGAGACATCCATATGAGAGACTTACCTCATCGTCTGAACAGTCAGAATCATCTGAATCCATTGAGAAGTCTTCAGATTTAGGGACTGCTGGGCCTGCACCTGCTGCGGAGGCACACATAGCCTGAGTGCTGCGGACTCAGAAGACCCGATCCCTAAAACTGCGTCATTCCCGATGGATAACAAACTCTGAACCTGTTATGAAAATGAATGAAAAAGTGTGAATTAGGGTAACTCCACTGAAAACACAATCATTATAAAACCAACCCTACTTCCCCTTCATTACAACCAAATGGCATCATAATCGTACCTCCTCTTTTGAGTCGAGGGCATCCAACCCAAGTCTCTGTCTCAGTTCAATATTTTCTGTCAAAAGGCCGCTTGACTTTTCCCGAAGTAGCCTGTTTTCAATGTGAAGTTTCTGATTCTGCGGGAAGAGAACAAATAGATGTTTGAACTGGAAACTTGCAACTGGTTATGGGGAAGTGATGCTTGAAGTGAAAAAACCAACACTAGATATGTAACTGCTGTGTGGTTTTGCAATGTAGTTTAGTTTTTCTTTTGCAACACTAAAAACATTATAGGATGTTATACATTTATGGCTGGAAATGCCATTGTGTTGTGAAATGGCATAATAAAAAATAAAAAAATCTCAACAATGGCATTATGCTCAAGACATATGTTTGACTTTTGGCAAATATAAAAAGAGGAATTCATAGCTACATCCCGTTTTAAAATGTTTGTTATTTTTACCTCCAGCTCCAACTCTATGACTTGCTGTTCCAGGTCTCCCATTTTGGCCTTTTTCCTGTCTCTGGCTGTCTGGGCTGCGACTCTGTTCTTGAGTTTCCTGGAAAAAAAATTGACGGGGGGGGACGGGGGGACAGGAATTTAGCACACATTATTTCCATGATGCTGACTAAGCCTCCTGACATTACTTGAGTTCACAGTACTGCGCAATCCCCGGCCATGTTGCTGCCACGCAGACATACCAGGATATCAGTATCCTGCTCAGTGACGGGCGCGTCTGCGGACAGTCAAATGTCTCAGATAGCACTTTGACAAGCTAGTTCAAAGTCCAAGGGTGATAAATTAACAACATGAACTGTAACTACATTATGGTGCTATTTAAAACTGCATAGATTATCTATTTATATTAATATTGGGAGATTCAGCATTGACCTACTTTCTTTGTGCTGCGGTTTAAACGTCAAATCAAAGGGATCCATATGTTTGGGCGTGTCCCTGTGGTAATACCGTGAACAATGGCCGGGTTTTCCCTTTAAAAATAAAGGTTTTAACCCCATACATAATGATATATCAAGGGATATTTTTGAGGGACTAACCTGCGAAGTGCTTTTTCTTCTGGACTCAAGTGTGTGAGCCTCTGTCTTTTTCGTATGGGCGGCCCCGCGGAGGAGTTGGACTCTGAATCCGACGACGCCGGGCTGGAGCATGACGGTAAAACGACAGATATGGGCCGGTTGTAGACTGCCTGTGAGCCACTAGCCGAGCTGCATTGTTTGCCGGAGATCAGGAGCACTTTGTGGGACACTCCGGTCCCTGCTGTTACCACCACCATGTTGATATATCCTACTGGGGGTGATGAAATCAGAATTAATCGGGTATCCTTATTGTATTCAGTGGAACCCTTGAGGTTTCACTGCTTGCCTGATCACTGGCAATTCTCAACTGTTGATCAAGAAGGGCTGCACCTCCGGTCTTTTTCTACTGTCGTGGTGAAAGCTGATAGGCTCCCTGTGGCTCTGACGCAACTTGTTTACGGCCTGTGATTGGTCGCCTTGTTGATGAAATTTGCATTGAAAGTTTCACTCTGCTTTAAAAAAAAGTCAAATTAACCCAAATTCGTTTTAAAGTGTAATTTCCCCTCAATACTAGCTGTCAATTTCGGTTTTCAAGTCAACACTCTCTGCACCATTGTATTTTGTGAACCAGACATGATAGTTTAAAAGAGTTCATTTCGATTTCAGTGTATACTCAATGCTTATTTCAAAGAGTTGCATCAGATTTTACACACATAGACACGTTCAGTTCTCAGTTCCAATTAGAACACTATGAGCCTATTGTACTTTCACTGTATTGATTATAGAGCTATGACATTGATTTGGAGTTTCCTGGATCCATTACATATTTTCTATTCCCTAAAGTAGCCCACTTTAAGTTGGTTAGTTTTTCACAGAAACTTATCATATTGAGGTTCTAGATGTTATGCAAGACAAAGTATGTAAAACAACTTTTTTCTTTTAGATTTTTTTTTAGACCTCAGTTTCTATGTTCCAATATGCTGTTAGTTGGCCTCTTTGAGACATCTCGTGTTCTCTGCTCTTTGTCTTGTACATTCTAGTTTCCTCATTATTTTCTTTGAGGAAGTCTAATTGACTCGTAAAACAAGCTTTACCACTCTGATGGCTTTCCCTGAAATGGTTATTTTATATATCCTGGAGAGATCTATTGTAAGAATGAAATATTTATCAATTGTTTTGTCTGCCAAAGGATTTTCTTTCTTTTTCCTCTCCACTGAGAGAGGTTTTAACCCTATTTAAATCCTGTAAAATTAAACAGTATCAGTAGCACTAGATTGTGTTATTATCAGCAAGCGAACAAAACTTCATATTAATGTAACAGGAAACGTGGAAGTGAAATATATGGTTCAATGTTTGCTCTTTTTAAATGAGGAGCCTTGAGACGTTTTTTACGATTCATTTGAGCAAGTGTGAAGATAAATGTTCTGTTTGAATGTGATAAAAAAAAACAGTTATCATTTCTAAAAGTTTAATTTAATAACATTGACTTGATGTAAAATAGGTCTATAAAGGATGCTTTTGAAACTGTGGTTTGCTTGGCCTATAGAGAAATCCATCACACAGGACTCTAGTTTGCAGTTCTTTGCTTCACAACAAAAACAAGTGGATGTGGTGACAGCGACCACACTGTTGCTCAACTATGAACACAATAGGTGACATTTTCAGTTCACGACATGAAAAGCCTTGTGGTGAAAGATATGTATACATATGATAAGAGCGTACTTTATGGTACTCAAAAACTTTGTGTAGCAATCAATGCGATCACAGTAACTCTGCAGGTGGCATTCTATCGACAAGCAGTCTTTCAATGATCAGACAAAGGTATCACCAGTAAACAGGCCTCAGTTAGAAACTGTTAAAAAACACATCAAACAAGTTCACAAGTACGCTCTCTTTCTGAAACTTCTTTTTGTCCTTAAACAGGAATTTACATTTTTGCTATCTGGCTACCATTATCGTTGACAGCTTTTAGTCCTTTGCCCCAGTTATCTCTCACCTCAGCGGGAGTAACGACAGGAGCTAGAGCAAACACTGGCCTGTTTGCAGACATTTTACTGTCACTACAAAATCAACAGCTGGGAAAGTGAGAGCATCCGTTTATGATGATGTGTGTGTCAGTGTAGCTGTTACTGAAGAAAGAAACTGGATCTAAATACAGGATGTCATTCATTTAGAGCACTACACTAGATAGGTAAAAGTCCCTCTGCATCATGAATGAAAGTTTATACTAACGAGCCACAAGCCTAAAAGCAAAAAAGGCTTATTTAGATTGAGTTGTGGCTTTATACTTCCTAATTATCATTTCCTATTTTCAAGTTTCTTTATGTCACTCAAGAGAGCAAACAGGCAACACTACCATCTCACCATGACATTAAACGCAAATAGTTATTATTAATATGGAATATTGGCGGGGGTTCACCCATTATGTGTGAGATAAATGTCACATTTATCATCAGTGAAGTAAAATCTCAAATGTGAAGCTTTTTATCAATTCTAAGCCGCATACGGGATAGAAGTGTAAACACATGAGAATTAAAATCTTTCAGCTAAATAGCCTGAGGGATTTTTCCTTTGATTGTGCTAAGTTTTAGTTAAGACAGTATAGCCAGTGGGTACTGTATCTGTCATCAATCAAACTGAAAATGTTCCCCATCTGCTTTTGTTCTGCAAATTACGTACATTAAAAATGCAAATCATGTCACTGAGTCCAAAGTGTTTCTCGACACTTCAAGTAAAAATGCTGCATTCCAAATTTCACTTAAGTAAAAATAAATTACCAGCAAGTTGTACTCAAATATCAATAATGAAGGTATTGTTTGTCTACATAGGCCATTGTAATATAATAATATATCTGGACCATTATTATTGATGAATTCAAATGTAAACTGTACTTTAATGTTACGGTGGGTTGAGATGGAGCTCATTTTCCTTTTTTTAGTTTAATGTAACAACACAATAGATTATATACTATCTCGAACCGAAAGCTTTTTAAAAAAACGTAGTTGAGAAGAATGTACGACAAGTATAAAGTAGCATACAATGAAATTCAAATATATTAAAATTGTAAAAGCACAGCCCTTAATGTACTTATATTTGACCATTGCCAATGGATTTATACTTCTGTTGAAGAGAGCACTGTAATTACAAACTAATACTCTGGAAGGACTTCATAAAAATCCTCTTTACACATGATGTGCTTACATGGGTGTAACATCACAACCTAAGCACAAACATCTACTCATCTCAGAATACAATGTAAGAAAACAAGATCAAGACGCGCTTAAGTCTTTGCTGCCTGACTTGTTCAAAAGAATGTACCGGTAAGTGCAATTGTAGAATACTTGAGCTTGAACTGAACACACTGAGAAAATGTTTTGCCTTGAAGAGTGCCCTTAAGCTTCTTGAAACTTCTTCTTATTACTGTTCCAAATCAGAAACAGCTTTACCAAACAACTACACAAAGAGAACCCTAGTAAAATCGCTCTGTTTTGTTATTCGTTATTTCCCTTAAATCAGTTTTAACCGGCAGATGGATAGCTTAGCATAGATACTCAGGCTGAAAAAGTGGAAACTCACTGTGGACTAGAACCTCCAGAAATTGTTATAAACTATATTTTTGTATTGTATATATCATCATGTCTTATTTTTTGAGTTGCAAATTGTTCTTTTTACATTCGGCATTTACAATTCCATTTTTCCCAATTGTTCACCTCAGAGTGACATCTATTGGTTTCAGGTAATAGATAATAGAACAGATACAATTGAACAAAAAGCTAATTATTTAGATATGACTGTGCTTAAGAATTCCCATAAAAATAAAATACAACAGATTCAAAATGTAAAGGTGCCAATATTGATAAATGTTCAGATAGATGCAAATCTATCCGCATCCTGGATTCAGAAAAACTTCATTGGAAGATTCCCAGAAGGACTGTGAGCACAGCTTAACCTAAATATAGTCCGCCTTGGCTGTAGACTCGGCTCAACCAGTACTTAGACACAAACACACACACACACACACACACACACACACACACACACACACACACACACACACACACACACACACACACACACACACACACACACACACACACACACACACACACACACACACACACACACACACACACACACACACACACACACACACACACACACACACACACACACACACACACACACACACACACACAAATGGGGATCCTCCCTTGAGCTCACAGTCGGAGCCTGTGATTAAGGTGGATGGTTTCTTCAAAACCACATTATAAAATGGACCAATCCCTAAAGCATAAAAAAAAACCTCTCAGGCATTTAAATCACATTTATTTCTAAAAGATGGTGACATAGTGGGGATGTTAGCGATAACCGGTCCTTCGAGATTACAACTGCACCCAGTGGTGTTGAAACTGAGGTGCTAACTGAGGGCATGCTAATGTCGGACAAGTCTGGTTTGATTAAATGTCATTGAATTATTACATTTAGGTTTCAAACTATGCCAGTTGATGTTTTGGGTGAGGTTCACAACAAAGCTTAATGAAAAGCATACTGTGAGCATGTGGTTTAATAAACCGTATCACCACTGAATGGATGATATTCAATAGTTACATAAAGCAGTTTATAAAAACTGGAATTAAACGTTATTTTATTTGCAATTTTTATGTAAATTAAATCACTTTTGGACAGATTGGTAACCCTAAAATCAATTAATATTTTATGAAAAGTGTGCAGTCAAATTAAAGATTTTTGGATGTTTGCTAATCTCAGTAACATCAGCTACACATCCTACACTTCGCTCCACGGCATTCTTTCATAGCTATGACCTTGATTAGAACAATATAATTATATTGCAACATGTCTCGTCTTCAGCATTCACGTTGTAATTAGGAACAAGATATGCATGTTTTATTTGGAGGCTGCTGCCAACCTACCATGGCTTTATTTTATTAAATGTTTCCACAGGGAAGGCCTGGCATGCAGGATAAACAGTGACGCCTGTGTGTTTGCTCATTGGGGCGGTACTGGTGTTAACGGTGTTGTATGGCAAAGCCGGGTTGGACAATGGGGTTGAGTTGGGTCACACCCTGGGACCGCATCCATCTGCAGGGGGGTGTGTTTGCCTTTACCTCCTGCCATTTGCACATCGCGTTCCCTACCCACGATCCACTGGGGTGTTTGTTCGGCCTTGAGCCTTCCCACACCTTCCAGAATCTCTTGCTCTGTCACCCTTTTCTCAGTTTTTGGTTATTCTCCATTGCCAATTTCTGCACAGAGATCTATTGTTTTGCCCTACCTGCTTCAATTCTTCTTGAAATATGAGTCATTCTTGCCAGTTGTTCATATGTCAAGTCCTTGTTTGAACTCTGTTACTTCCACTTTAATGTTTCCCCTTTACATTTCATTGCTGTGAAGGCGCCAACGCCAGTTGCAACCCTGCAAAAGCAGCTCTGTTGACAGGCTGCAGAGTCATTCTTTCTTAGCACTGAAGCATGATGCTGCAGAAACTCATTCAGCTCTCTGATATCTCCTCACCTGTTAGCTTATTTTGAGTGTGTGTGAGTGCAAAAGCAATCTACAGATAAGGAAACCACTACTTTCATTTGCATTTTTTATCAGTAAAACAGGTGACAGAGACACCAACGGTTTTAAGTCAAGAATGTCCCTGCTAGTAGATCAAAGAAAACCCATTTGTCTTTGTTGCATCAGAGCAGTTTAATTAATCCATCCATCATAGTGTTTCTTCACCAAATGCAATTTTTGGGAAATTAAACAATCAAGCCAAATACTTCTTCAGTATAAATTAACCTAAATGCAACCAGTGGAACAGTGCTTGTTGTCCCTCCTCTACTGTATGTAATTGTCTTAAGACTCTGCAAGCACTTTGTTCGACCCAGATAAGCCAGGCTTTGTTAGAACAGAGAGCTGACATAGCGCTCTTTTTGTTCCCTGTACTGGTAGGCTAACAACAACAACAACAACAACAACACTAACACTGTTTGTCCGTGACAAAACTGTAATGTTCACATACGGGAAGGCTATATTGTGCAGGGCCCTTGTCATGATCTGCTGCTACGGTTTTGCTCACTATTAACTGCAGGGTCTTAAAACCTGTTAAACCCCAAGTGGGTTTTTTTTTTCACGGCACTGTGTCTCAGGGGATCTTAATATTTAAGAACCTATTAATGTGTTATACCAGATTAACGGAAATAATCTCAGATAACTGACAATACAAACCATTTTTACCAAAACAAAACACAAGTCTCATAAGAAGCATCTAAATGACCCCTTAGCGAAAAATGCTAACGGACATTGGCACAGAACTCAAGATAAAAGTACCCTTATTACTTATCGTAGCTGCACATACAAGATATCCGATTAAAACTGAGGTTCCACAGATTATTTAGGTATATATTATCATCACTGAGTGATCCGAACTTGCGACAGGGGAAGCAAACACAGACATCACAACACGTACCTTTACGGAGCTTCTAGGGAGATCGTCTCAACGTAGCTGTCAATCTGATCAAAAGACGTGTTCAATGGCATTAAAACGAGAAAAAACGCAGCTGAATCGGTTAATCCATAGGTTGATAAAGTCTCTGGGCAATAATTTGTCTTATTTATAATCCATAATTCCATTTTTATGTAAAGATCGCAGAGCAAAAGTTAGCTGCTAATGGTAGCCACCAGAGTGGCTGCTGCTTCCGGTCTTGGCTATGCGGCAGTCTAACACACACACATGACCAAATAAGGACTATGTGGGAGTTCCCCTCGATTCCATTGGCTCTGACGGTTAGAAAGAGATGTCACATGTCAAAATCCAGCAAGGGGGGCCAGAGATATGAAAAATCCACCCAAATGGCCCCAGAAGAGGTTTTTTTGTGCTAAATCTGTGTAAAAAGGTCAAATATCACTTGTTTTGCATCAATCTTGATACAGGGTACTTATTATATGTTTTACTTTGGATTCCTAAAGCTTTTAGTCTACTAACCCATCATCCAAGGTTAGTTTTCACTATAAGTAAAACATATTTTTTGGACGGACACTATAATTGACAGTTTTTTACCATGTTCAATCTGAATTTTCTTTAAAATTAAAAACACCTATATTGAATCTGACTTTTCTACATCCAACTCACAGGTTTACCATTACTTTGAGAAAAAAAGATTATTAATTTAACGCTTTTAGAAGGGAAGATATGGTCATTTGTTCTGGGAATGTCATTTTCGAGCCTGAAACCTGAAAAACAGGCTTGGGGTTTAACAGTAGTAAAAATGTGATGATGGAAATTGCCTAACATTTTTTATCATACACATCTATTATACATTAACACACTGTCACTGAAGAGGAATATGATGAAACATCTGCGAAACTTGTTACTATCAATGATCATGATATATGTGCATTTAACAGTAACATGCATGATTTGTTCTGACCAGTATGATATCTCAATATGATGCAACATTGTTCTGATGCAACACAGAGGCAAGACATCCGGCCCCTAAAAAATGATGAAACTCACGTTAATCTTCCAGTCATCACAGCCGGCATCATTTTTCCTGAGTGGTCACTTCCTCTTCCTGTTGTTAGTGTCAAAGTCAGATGTGTGTGGAAAACACGTCCTACAACAAGAGTGTAAATAACTCTTGATGATATACCTGACTTTTCCCACTCAGGTTAAAGTATTGCATGAACTGCCCAGGTAGCAGTCATGTGTCCTGCTGCCCTCTGGTGTTCAAAAGAGGGAATTACATACATAATAAGCGGGTTACTTCAAGATACAAAGGTTTTATTGGCAAAAACAGATTGTTGTTGGAAATGAAAATATGCAGTCCTTGGCCCCACATGTAAAGAAATTTTTTTTCTATGCATCAAATTAAAATCTTGTTTTTAATTTAAAAGACAACACTTTTACATCATTTATCATCTCAAGGTACATGTACAAAAGGATAAGACATCCTCATACTACAAAACAAAAACATTCACCTTCCCAAGAAACAAACGGATCACAGACAAAAAAAGGTGCATCATTGTATTTTAGTTTATAGAACACCAACCTGTAGTAGTGAGTGGTAGAGCCAAAGTCCCTCCCCTTCCGGGGACCTGGACCTTATTTCGGAAAAAGTATTGAAGTCAATGGCGAGAGAAAGATTATCTTTCGATCCTGTTTGAATTGTGCCACAAATTACACATATGATGTTTGTCAATTTAAAAGATAATTGCAAGTCAATTTTTTTTAAATGTGTCGTAAAACTGTGAAGTACATTTTTTTTTTGTGTGAAACCGCTCAATGAACTACATTTCCCGTCTCGCACCACACACCAAGATGGCCGTCGCGTTAGCATATTTCACTTCTTTCTTTCAGAATGAGGCGAAAGGTATTACAAGAGGTGAAAATCACTACAAGTCTGGGCATGTTGAGAGCTGCACACAAAAGGGGAGTTAGTTAGTTCCGTAAGAGCTTGCGGGACCGGGATTCTGGGATTTGTAATCTTTCTAGTTGTGTATTTTTCATAGTCTTATATTTCAACAAACTGTGACTTTTTTTACATGGAAATTATTTTTTAAGATTGACAAACATCATATGTGTAATTCGTGGCACAATTCAAACGGGATCGAGAGATACGTTTTCTCTCTCCATTGACTTCAATACACATCTTTTCAGAAATAAGGTCCCATGGAGCTCCCCCGTTGTGGCGAGGAGAAGAATACACAAACAATACATTAATCCAGTGTATTACTACAGTTGGACAGAGATAATAATAATAAACTCATGCTTCCCTATGCTAAAAATGTATCGCCTAAAATATTTTACTGAACTGAGTCTATAATGTTCTAAATCTAAACTGACTTTTATAACCTGAAATTACCAGCTTTAGCAGTAGCCTACTACAGGAACTTAAATTGCTATACTTTATAAGTACTGAGTCTTAAAACGGCCAACCACTGCAGTTTATTCAAGATGGCGTCAGCATCAAAATGAAAGTCGATTTATACAAAGGAACTCGTTCAAACTGGCATCTTCATGGGTGTTAGGATTTGAAATAAATGTTATCAAAATAATAGATTCCCTTAAAAATCTCCACAAGGGTACAGTTTAGTTCAGATTTAGGTATCACATACATATTCAGGATTAAACAAGCAATGAATACACAATTCTATACAATATTATGGGGCTTAGTTAAGACCTTGTCATTCATGGTAAAAAATAAAGCTGATCTCAACAATACAGTATCATCGCTGAAGTAATCCAACTACAATTCTGCATCCGAACTCAACAAAATCAATCCGTTGAGGAAGACCTTTTAAATTGATCAAAAGCTATGGAAAAGCCAGTTAATACACATATTAGTGGTGAGATTCTTTTGACGGCCGTTTCCGAGTTCAGGAATGAACTTCAAATAATATGTGCTGCTATTTAAGAACATACAAGGTTTGCTGTACTTTAAAGTTTTGGCCGACATCCAAGTAGAAAATCTAGTGAACTAATCATTTGAATACAGCAGTAATGCAATAAGCTGGTGCTTCATACAAAGATCTGATTCTCAAGGGAAATTGAATTTGTGTCCACGGGCTTAGTTGGAACTGAAGTCTCTTTGATGTCTTCTTTGAGTGGATCCTACCCTGCTGTGTGTGTATGTGTGTTAGTCTATAATCGTTTATGTGTGTGCACCCATTACCACAAAATCAGCAGAAAACAAAATAAGTCTCCCAGACATCAAAGAGACCCAGGAGGAAAGACGATCTGTTTTCAGTCATGGTGAGCCACGTTTCTCTCCCCAACTCGTTTCCCAGTCATCCCTCACTTCATCCCCCATGCTTACATCTCTACTGCCACCCAACCACTGGGTGGCACATGTGGCAAAGTCTTGCACCATGTTAGCATGCCCTCTCACACAAAGCAAATATCCCTTCTTTGAGAGCAGTATGAGTGATGAGACCAGCTTTTCATCTGGGGATTTGGTGCTCTGACGCATTGTTTTCCTACTTAGAGTAGCAATCTACACCGGGAGTCAGATGCAATAAGGAGCGATGGAATGAGACTCTGGGGAATATGTTGAACCATCCAAGAGAGTTATTGGGTGTTTGGAATGGATAAATGAAGACAAGGCCTTAGAGGAGATGAATGAGGGTGAGAGTGAGTGAGGGACTGAAAATATATGTCTTTTAGTGAGAGGGATGATGAGGGGGAGTAAATTACTGCATTTTCAGCCTCAAGTAGAGGCAATTACAGATACATTTTAATGGAGATTATTTCAATCTAAGACTATAACAAATGTATTACAAGTGTGTATGTTGAGGATCACATTTTTTGTTTGTCTAAGACACTGTTGGTCAGTTTTGTTCACTTTCTGTTGAAGTGATTAATTTTACTCGCACTTGGATTAGGACTACAACTTTAAGTGTTTGGTTTTCCTTGTACTGTTTCTCTTCTGATATGATGTAAAGCGTGTTTGAGCATTAGGAAAAGCGCTATAAAAATCCAATGTATTATTATTATTTAGGAAATTAAACTAAGCGATAAACATAATATGGTATCAAAGTACATTTTCCAATCACAAGGAAAATGAGCTTTTTAAAAGTAAGATACAATAATTAACAAATAAACCTATAGACAAGTTTACGCGACAAACCACGGGTAGCGCCATAACCCTACACAAATGCACTTCATTTCCGCCGGAAGTCTTTTGCACAGCGTCTGTCGGTGTAAACCGGTGTAAACAGTCAGACGGGCACTGGTGTAAACACAGCGATTTCGATGCTAACAGTGATGCTAGCTTGGGAACACGATTCTACTTCTTTGACTGGAGATGGCGTTACTCTCCCCCACCCGAATTCAGTGCAAAACTGGGAGGATAACATGACGACGTGGCCCAGCATAACGTACAGCAAAATTTGCTCCTACTTCGTTCAATCCATGGCAATAGATGGAAAAGCAATGGACAGTCTGAAGGCATATCATAAGGCTGCGCACATTCTACTTTGCCCACATGCTCCCGAAAATTGTTGACGATTTTGTTGAGGGAAGGTTACAGTTCTGCAGTAAATATCTCAGCATTTTAAAACCAAAATAAACTGCCTTATTTAGGTCATGCCCACAGGAGCCAACAGTTGTCTGTTGTTTACATAATGCACAATTTACATGATCTCTTTATGCTGTGCAATATATCATATGTGCCTGTACTGTTTGAGTGAAAATAAAGTTTGATGTAATTTAATTTCATTATTGCACTGTTATTGCATTATTGCATTTCATATGTTCCTTAGAGTGCTACAATTTCTTTTAACACAGTTCATCATTCATATTAAGCTCATACTGTACATAAATAACACTGAATGAATTAATTGTTTAGAGGAAACTAAAGAAATGGCTTCAACAAGAAAGATCACATGTTTAATCCTAACAGGTATTATAAATTAAAATATAAAAGCAGCCCACACAATTACATCACTATGAAAATATTCATATATAATATTAAAAAATACAATGCATGCAGTATTTGTTGTGTTTATCTGTATTTAATGAACAACATGGCTGGGTGCTGGGTGCTGGTTTGTGGTCGTAGCACTCTCTATCTAACCACTCGTTCAGGTGCTTTCTCGAGTGATTGCAACCAACTACCGCACACGTAGTTCCCGAACCACTTTTCTTCATGTTGTAATTGTTATATCCTCTTTGTCTCTGCGATATCAGTGCTTTGTCGGCACAACGGAGCTAGCTAGCAAAACAAACCCAGTCCGCCAAAACGGAAGTGCCTTGCATCGAAGGGAGGAGTTCAGGATGTAGAGCGGAAACGGCTCAATAACTTGTGTATTGATGTAGGTAGGTAAGTAATGAAGACATTTAAAATAAAAACAAACAACTATACAAAGCAAAAATAAATAAAACTCTAAATTATACATCACAAATGTGCCACAAAATTATTATACAGCTTTATACATTTCTTGGATTTTTTAAGTTATTAAAAATAACTAAGTAGAAACTATATTTCATGTTGTTGTGAAATGAGCAGTGTTGGGCAAGTTACTTTTAAAAAGTAACTAGTAATAGTTACTGCTCTCAAAAAGTAACTAGTTACTTCATTAGTTACTAAATTATAAAAGTAACTAGTAACACGTTACTTTACTTTACTTTAAAAATAATAACAATAAAAATACAAGGTTTTGTGTTGTTTTTTGCTGACTAGTTCTCTGAAGGCATGCAACAGACTCGACCGTTGCGATGGGCAGCATGTCCTCAACAACATACCTGGCAATCAATCTGTTTAGTTGACTCTGGGTGACATGTGGCGATTTAAAAAAATCGTTTTTTGGCTGTTTAGATGGTGTTGCTCCATCTGGGTCACTGCCGGTGGTTGACATGGTGGGGTCTTTGGCGACTAGTTGTATAGCCCCATGCAGTGGCGGCCGGCCCATAGGGGCGGTAGGGGCGCCGCCCCACCTCTTCCCACATACAAAAAAAAAAATTAAATAAAAAAATATATATTAAAAAAAATATATATATTTTATATTTTTATTTTTAATGAACAAGGTAAATATCATCCAATTGGTATCAGTAACATGTATAATCTACAATAAAATCTTGTTTAAAATTGTGTTACGATGTCTAAAGTTACTGATAAGTCACATGTTTCCTGCCTGGCCTTGGCCTTGCCCTTGGCATTAGTTTATCATTACGGGGCGCTGCCCCCGAGCCAAACAGCAGCAACCAGCACGTTGCAAAAGTCTCAATAGTAAACTGTGCCGCCGAAACATAATTTCAGCCAATCAGCGCTGTCAAATATTTTGGTCACGAGAGCGCTCACGTTGGCGCCCACGTTGCTTACGTGCGTTGACGTGAGTTGTTTTTTAGACTCGTGAGGAACTGGGGTAGTATCTAGCGCCGTATAGATAGAAGAGTTACGACAGCGGAAGTCCAAAAACGGTTATCGTCACGTGGTTCATGCAGACGAGGATCGTTCCCCGGAAGTTCATGGCGGGCAATGTGAAAGCATTGATAACAGGAGATAGAACTTCGACTTTTGGTAATTATTAGTGAATAAAGGTTTTGATTTGCAATATTTATACAACAAATCGATATGTGTATGTATTTACATCAATATGTTTTAAAAAATAAAATAGAATTTGCTAATATTAAGTGATAATATTAGGATTAGTGTGAACAACTAGTTTACATGTTAGGCTAACAGTGCCTTGGTTAAAGAGCCTGTTGCTCTTTATAGCTTTGAATTCTTTCAAACCAATATTATCTTCTTAAACTTGTATAGTAGTCAGGAGCATCACTTTCTAATGTTTATTGATATATTTAGAGGGAGGGGATCTAAAGGAATGCTTCAAAATTCAGATTAGATTAATTTCTACCATTTTCTTAAATTCATGGTAGTTTCAGTAATCCCATGGTAATTGAGGACACAAGTTATCTAAATGACTAATGTCATCTTTATGGCTTTCAGAAAGGACAGGAGACCGACAGGTGACTATCAAAGGACTAGCAGCAGCAGCAGCAGCAGCAGCAGCAGCAGCAGCAGCAGCAGCATGATGATGATGATGATGATGTTAAATGTGTTGTTTTAGGAACATCCATTGCAAATACATGGAATTCAATAAACATTGAATAGCATATCATGCAGTTTGTCTGTGCCTTTTCCTCCGTGTTGTCCTGGTTTGCTGTGCTGCCTCCTAGTCGCCACCATGGTTTGCTGTGCTGCCTGGGGATGCTCAAATCGCTCTGAGAAAGGAGTACGAATGTACGGCTTCCCCACTGACACAGAGCGGAGGAAAAAATGGCTGGCTCAAGTCAGCAGGAGCAATTTCACGACCAACAGCAAAAAAATATGTGAGGTAATTATATACAAACACTGCATTTGCACTTTTTCACAAAACGAAAACCACACCATTGGGAAAGCTTAATGTTTTGTTTAATACAAAAAAACAGGGAAAGGCTTGAAAACCACAGAGCTGAGACTCAGGGTGCAGGGTGAGGGTCTCAGTGCAGGCATTCAGGCTCCATTGAATCCCCCTCTGGTTCTTCTGCTGAAAGAGGGAGTAACAGACAGGAGAAAGGGTTATACACACCTATATAGCACACCTATTGGATGGGAAATTGCCTTGGGGAGATAAGGTGTGGTCTTTTTTCCCAACTGAAGTTATGGAACTTTATTATTTGTGAGTTTAACAAAGTATGACAAATGGCATCATACATCTTTAGAAAATAATGAATAAAAAATTGAAGTGAAATCAACCTCTTCTCTGGAGAACAAACTTTGATTTCTCTGTCTTGTGAGTTTGCAGTCTTGCTCCTCCACCTGTAACATCACTGCCCCTCCACCTGCCATACAGTAGGTTACTCACAAGATTACTTATATAATACAGTGATAGAATACATGTTTAGTATGCTTACTTATATAAAACAGTAGTATTAAACTTACCTTCTGTTTTCATTCTCACTTAAGTCCCTCTCCCTTTGACATCAATCCAAAATCAGCTGAGCTGCAACATAATACAGACAGGTAATAATCAACATAATCACAAGGACACAATATGGCTCTGCTAAAAACACTCACTCTTACACGCACCAAACGTTATATTTATCTAATATTTAACTCCCTCCACCCCCGCATACAATCCCGTTTATAAGCCCCTCTTCTCTAATTCAACAATGTTGGACGAAATGACATTAAGAGAACGGAATTTACAATTAAAAGGCTGTTCAACGTGTGCTGCTAACTTGACCCGGTAGCTTTATCTGTTATCTGTAAACGTTCCCTAAATCTACTAATTTAGGGATAACTGTTAAATATGTTCTTTATTCTCGCGTCCAGGAGAGAAGCTTTAAAATGAGACTAAATGGAGTCTCTGAAAAGATTCAAATGGGATACTTTAATTAAAAAAGGCGCGGTAGTGTTACAGACAGAATATTGTTCCGGCAGAAAACAGCTGTGATCTGGCTCTCCTGAGCAAGAAGAGAAGAGAGCGGATCTCTCCTCCGGCGCTGTTATATATCCTCTGCTGGCTCCTCCCCGCCAGCCGGCTCACCTCGTCTCCAATGTCCGTTATTGCATTTAAACAGAGGATAGGTTCTTTTCACATTCAATATATGCTTAACACGCCGTTTCTCCTCATATTCTCTTTCATCACTTTTCATTTAACACATTCTAAACGCTGTAATCAATACTCTAAACAATACTTCTCGGCTCGTTTGGTTTCCGGTCATTCCGGATGTTGTCACATGCTACTCTCGTCTGTAAACAATAATGTATTCAAATAAACTGTACTTTCATTTAATATTCAACATGGTAGTACCTCGACATCTATAGTTGTAGTGTTAAATCCGTAGGTTTCGGTTTGCACCACTCCATATCATTTCGCTACTCAATTCACCTCTTTAGGAAATCGTATATTAGCCACATGCTAAATGCTAACCGTAGATGAAGGATTTTCAGAATAAAAGCTTAACTGCTTGTGCACAAGAATTTCTGGTTTTTCAGTATAAAAGACAGTTTAAACTGACGGTATTGTAGCGATCTGCATTTATTGTTCAAGTGTTCTGTTAACTGTTTGTGTCAGGCTTCTGTGAGGAGAGCAGGTAGGGGCGGGGTTGGGGAGCAGAGGGTTTGGTGTGTGTGTGTCTGTGTGGGCGCGTGGAGGTGAGTGAGAGGTTGGCGCGAGAGGAGAGAGAGTGAGAAAGGACGGATGAGAGCCGTTGGTTGTTAATAAACCTGTTTAACTTGAGAACGCTTCACTCGTCATTCCGACACGTCCGGGTGGACGTTACATTGGTGTCAGAAGTGGGAGCGGGGCTCCGCTTCCCCCAGAAGCAAACGACATCGCAGAGTCTGTGAGGGTGGTGGGCTGGACTCACGCGGGGGATTTCTGCCATGTCCCCGTCACCCTGGCAGGGGCCCCATGGACGGCCCTTGTTGACACCGGCTCCACAGCGACACTGATGAGACCGGACGTGGTCCCAGCGGGGACACGGTTGACACCCACTCTGGTGAAACTGCGAACAGTAACCGGTGAGCTAGCCCCTATGCTTGGGAGAGGGGTGGTGGTTATACAGGTGGGGGGGCTGTCAGTGTCTGTTAAGGTGTGGGTTGCGGCAGTACAGGACTCCTGCATATTAGGACTTGACTTTCTGCGGGTTGCACGCTGTGTGCTAGACCTGGGGAGGAACACGCTGGCCTTTCCAGGGGGTCCCACAGTTGAAATGGTGCACCCCACACTTGCCACGACACCACACCCACCTACATCAAGAGTGACTGAAACACTTCCCCCACCCCAAACCCCCCCCCCTGCAGCCATGCCCCCTGTCATCAATGCTAACCCCAGCCCCAACCCCACACCCCGTACTCCAGTTGATGTACGGCCCCCGGCCCCGGAACAACAACCTGCAGCTCTAAAGGGGGACAGACGGGCGGCAGTGAAGGAGGTGTGGAAACGCAGCTGTGATGACTTAAAACCCGAGCAGCGGGAGGAACTGTGGCAAGTGCTGTGGGAGTTTAAGGACATTTTTGCTCTGACAGAAGAGGAAGTGGGCCTGACACACCTGGTGCAGCACGATATCGACACGGGCGACGCACGGCCCGTCAAGACACGCCCCCGCCGCCTTCCCCTGGCCCATCAGACAGCAGCAGACAGCGCTATTGATATGATGCTGTCAGCTGGCATTATTGAGCCCTCTGACAGCCCCTGGGCCTCGGGGGTTGTGATGGTCAATAAGAAGAAGAGTTCAAAGATGAGGTTTTGTGTGGACTACAGACCGCTGAACAGTGTGACCAAGAAAGACTCATACCCGCTGCCCCGCATAGATGAGTGTTTGGACTTGGTGTCTGGCTCATCCTGGTTCTCCTCTTTAGACCTGCGCAGCGGGTATTGGCAAGTTCCCCTCAGCCCAGAAGCCAGACCAAAGACAGCTTTTTGCACTGGGAGGGGGCTGTGGCAGTTTCGAGTCCTCTCCTTCGGCCTGTGCAACGCTCCGGCCACGTTTGAGCGGCTGATGGAAAGGGTGCTCGCTGACGTTCCCCGACAGGAGTGCCTGGTCTACCTGGACGATATCCTGGTCCATGGTAGCTCCTTCCAGGCGGCTTTAGGAGCCCTGCGGCGGGTTCTACAGAGGATAGCAGCAGCGGGGTTGAAGCTCCACCCCGACAAGTGCTGTTTCTTGAGGAGAGAGTTGGAGTTCCTGGGGCACCGAGTCGGAGGAGAGGGCATCAGCACGCTGGAGGAGAAGGTGCGGGCAGTAAAGGACTGGCCAGCCCCCATCAATCTGCGGGAGCTGAAGAGCTTCATTGGGTTAGCGTCGTACTACAGGCGGTTCGTGCGTGGCTTCTCTTGCATAGCTGCACCCCTGTTCCGCCTGCAACAGAAAGACTGTGATTTTGCTTGGACTCCAGAGTGTGAGCTGGCCTTCAGCTCTTTAAAGAAGGCCTTGACGGAGTCTCCCATCCTCACTCCCCCAGACCTCAGCCTACCGTTCGTCCTGGATACGGACGCCAGTGACGTCGGGATGGGGGCGGTGTTGAGCCAGGTGGGGCCTGGGGGGGAAAAAGTGGTGGCGTATTTCAGCAAAACCTTCAACAAAGCTGAACGGCGCTATTGTGTGACACGCAGAGAGTTGCTGGCAATTGTGAGAGCAATCAGCCATTTCAGGTACTACCTGTGTGGCCTGTCCTTCACAGTGAGGACTGACCACGCAGCCCTCCAGTGGCTGATGTCCTTCAAGGAGCCCGAGGGACAGATTGCACGCTGGCTAGAAGGACTGGCGCCGTACGTCTTCACAGTGGAGCACAGGGCGGGGGTTCGCCATACCAACGCTGACGCCCTGTCCCGGCGCCCCTGTGCTCCCAGCGGCTGTCGGTACTGTGAAAAGAGAGAGGACCAAGAAAAGGAGCTCTGTGCAGAGGAGGAGCGAGACCACAGGCATAAACCAGCCGAGCCGGTCTGCAGAGGTGCACGGATCATCGACTCACCCGAATGGAGAGCGCGGCAGGAAGAGGATGCTGACCTACAGCCAGTGCTGAGGTGGGTGGAGTCAGGACAAAAGCCACTGTGGAATGAAGTTGCTGGGTGCTCGCTTGCCACCAAAGGACTGGTTGCAAAGTTTGAGGCTCTCCGGACGAAGGATGGAGTGCTGCAGAGAGCCTGGAAAGAGCCTGCAACGGGGGAGGAGAGGTGGCAGGTGGTGGTCCCCAGGGCGCTGAGGGAAGAAGTGCTTAAGGCCTCCCATGGAACTACTGGGGCAGGACACTTTGGGGTCTCCAAAACCTTGCGTCGACTCCGCCAAAGCTGTTACTGGGGCCAGCTCAGGAGAGATGTTGAGGACTTCTGCCGCCGCTGCGACCTTTGTACGGCGTACAAAGGTCCCACTGATCAGTCACGTGCCCAGCTTCAGCAGCTAGCGGTGGGGGCCCCGATGGAGAGGGTGGCGGTGGACATAATGGGCCCATTCCCATGCACAGAGAAGGGGAACCGTTACGTCCTGGCCGCCATGGACTATTTTACAAAATGGCCAGAGGCGTATGCTATACCAGACCAGGAGGCGGTGACCGTTGCAGGTGCCCTGGTGGAGGGCATGTTTGCCAGATTTGGAGCGGCCGAGGTCATTCACAGCGACCAAGGAAGAAACTTTGAGTCGAGGGTGTTCGCCGCTATGTGTGACCGGCTGGGCATGCAAAAGACGCGGACTACTCCTCTGCACCCGCAGAGTGACGGACTGGTCGAACGGTTCAATAGGACTCTGGGAAAACAACTCGCTATCCTCACCGCGGAGCATCAGCGTGATTGGGACATGCACCTCCCTCTTGTTCTTTGGGCCTACAGATCGGCTGTGCAGGAGTCCACCTCATGCACACCGGCCCTGCTCATGCTGGGGCGAGAGCTGCGGACACCAGCAGAAATGGCTTTTGGCCGACCCCCGACACACCAGCGGTTCCTCCGGGACCGGAATATGCCAGGAGGCTCCAGGATAGAATGGAGTCAGCACATGCCTTTGCCCGCGATCAGCTGCAGAAGGCGGGCATGAGACAGAAAATAAACTATGACACGAGGGCTAGAGGGGGGGACTTCAAGGCCGGGGACCTGGTGTGGGTGTATAGTCCAAGAAGAAAGAAGGGCCGGTGCCCTAAGTTGGACTGTCACTGGGTGGGCCCTTGTGAGGTGCTGGAAAAGCTGGGAGAGGTGGTCTATAGGGTCCAGCTGCCGCCTAGAGGGAGACGGGTGGCCCTCCACAGGGACCGGCTGGCCCCATACAGAGGCGATGCACATCCGCGGCCTAGACCCCCAGCATCGTCTAGGAGAAACCAGACAGTCACTTCCCCCGATTCACTGACTGTGTCCCCTGCTGACCCCCCACATTCACCCCCACCCCCTGTTCCGGGACAGGATGTTCCAAGCCGGCAAGCGCAGCCGCCTGTGTTCACTCCAAGGCGGCCTCAGAGACCAAGAAGAGCCCCGGGCCACCTCAGAGACTTTTTATGCATTCCCTCGGGGCGAGGGACTTAGTAAGGGGGGGGCAATGTAGCGATCTGCATTTATTGTTCAAGTGTTCTGTTAACTGTTTGTGTCAGGCTTCTGTGAGGAGAGCAGGTAGGGGCGGGGTTGGGGAGCAGAGGGTTTGGTGTGTGTGTGTCTGTGTGGGCGCGTGGAGGTGAGTGAGAGGTTGGCGCGAGAGGAGAGAGAGTGAGAAAGGACGGATGAGAGCCGTTGGTTGTTAATAAACCTGTTTAACTTGAGAACGCTTCACTCGTCATTCCGACACGTCCGGGTGGACGTTACAGTATGTTTAAGCTACATTATACCATCAAAACATTGATTTTAATTTCTAACATAACCCACTGACATCCTTTAATACACATGTTAATTTGAATCAGATGTACTGATAATATCCGCAATATAAATCTTTAAACTTCTTCTTACCTTTCAAAAGTCCGTCACGAACGGTCTATTATGCTGCAACTCTACTGCACTGCTAGCCTTGGCGCTAACTTCCGGGGAACGATTGAGAGGCTCCACGATCCGCCATTGGTGTAAAAAAGTGGTCCATTGGAGTGAACGGAGATGACATAACTCTCAGTCTATACGGCGCTGGTAGTATCTATACTAGTAACGCAGTGTAGGCGGAGCCGTGACGTCATCTTCAATGAGCTCCCCAGAAAAACAACACAGCCGTTAGCTCTTAGCACTCAGAGCTCACAGCTCTTCATATCTGTTCAGAAACTAGACAAAAGTTAAACAAGTACAAACCACATACTGTCTGTGTCATGGCGAATACATTCGCTGGTTTATTTATGTCTGTATAGGCCGTTGTTGTGAGTGTGGACGGTCGGAGCATTTACAACGTTAGCTTAGCCAAATCTCCATTGGAAAACACGCATTTTAAAAGGTTTTTCGCCTGCGGTCTGTCTGCAGACTTGTCAAAGCCTTAATTCATGGTTTTTACTATCCGGTATCAGTATGTTGTTACTTCGGCATCATTTTGAAACGTGTATTACAATTAAATCACGGTCAAATATGTTCATCTTGTTGTAGTTGTAGCCCCCTTGACAGCGATTCTCTCTCTAGTTTAGACTGCGGTCAAGCCAGCCCCCACTCGGAAAAACCTAGTCAAGCCAGCCCTCACGTGATATTGCGGTGCCTGAATATCCTATGCATTACGGTAGAGTCCAAATAAATCCTCCCTCTGTGTTTAGACTAGAATAAAACAAAAACTGTCCAGTATCAAAGACTCATTTCACTTCAGGGTGATAGCAGGACATCCCATCTAGTCACTCAGAAAAACTCAGGACATTCTGATGTAGAGTTTCAAAATAAAAGACCTTTGAAATCTCTATTGTATGAGTTATCATCCATGTTTTTAGATGAGAATAAAACAAAAACTGTCCAGTATCATAGATCCATCTCACTCCAGGTTGATAGCAGGACACCCCATGTAGTCACTCAGAAGAAATCAGGACATTCTGATGTACAGTTTCAAAATAAAAGACCTTTGAAGTCTCATATATGAGCTATCATCCCTGTTTTTAGATGAGAATAAAACAAAAACTGTCCAGTATCATAGATCCATCTCACTCCAGGGTGATAGAAGGACACCCCATCTAGTCACTCAGAAAAAAATCAGGAGATTCTGATGTACAGTTTCAAAATAAAAGACCTTTGGGGACAGGGATGTCCTGCTATCACCCTGAAGTGAAATGAGTCTTTGATACTGGACAGTTTTTGTTTTATTCTCATCTAAACACAGAGGGATGATTTTTGTTTTACTCTACCGTAATGCATAGGATATTCGCGCACCGCAATATCACGTGAGGGCTGGCTTGACTAGGTTTTCCCGAGTGGAGGCTGGCTTGACCAGTTAGTTTAGCACACTCAGCCCGACTCAGCCTGGTTGTTCCTGGCCCTAGAACCACGATTTTATGGGGCCATTACATCAACAGAAGTCCCAATTTAAGGGGTCATTTCTCCCCCAAAAATTGTTTTACTCACTATATCAACAGCCCCACCAAAAATATTTTCCACCACCCGCCACTGGCCCCATGTACATTACTTAGGTTCTTCAGGAGATTGGAATTGCTGTTATTCGATGTGGACAATGCTTTCTGTCCGGCACACAGTTTACATTTTACCGTAATATTTTTTGCTTCCTTTATCCCCACAAATTGAAAATAGTGGTTATATTTCCAAGTTGCAAATGCGCTGCTGCTCTCGCTGATACTTGCATCTGCCATTGTGTGTGTGCTGGTGGTGAGCGTTGCCGTGTGTGGGTGTGCGTGTGCGTGTGTGTGTGTGTTAGCATTAGCAAGTGTTCGTGTGTGTATTTTCCCCATAAGGCAAGACCCGCCCAACTCTGTCTCTGATTGGCTTACCCTGAAATGTTACCCCACTTAACCAATCATCACTCCTCTCTGGTTACTTTCACTTGTATATGGTGCTGTGAGAGGAAATCGCTGTATTCGCTTGTAAGTTACATCCGGAGGGAGATTCGAAATCCAGTTCCATCAAATAATGTAACGCAGTAACGCACCCATTTAAATCACAGTAACTATAACGACGTTACTTAATGGGAATAGGTAACTAGTAACGCTATTAGTTACAGCGAAGAAGTTGTTGCGTTACAGTAACGCGCTACAGTGACGCGTTACTTTTTGCCGCGTTGGTCCCAACGCTGGAAATGAGGAATGTGGCATACTTTTCACTCCAAAAAGTTTGACTAGTAAAGTTGTATCAATTAATAGATGGCAACTTGAAGGCAACCCAAAAACTATAATAAAACACTGACCTTAAAATCTTGTAAAAGCTAACATGTTAGCAAACAGACACGGAGCAACATTTGCATACATTTTGCTTTTTACCAACTCCCAAGCAAAATATCGAAATATAATTTGATAGGAATAGATTGACTTTGTATGAAATCTTTGGTTTCTAGTTGGTTAAGAAGATTGATACTACTCATAAATGTTTGTTGTGTAGGTATGAACCTTCAGCCCGCAGCCGGTTGGGATAACTTAGCTCAGTTAGCATAAAGACTGAAACAGGAACAGCTTGTCTTGTCCAGTAAAGTGGGTGAAAAATTACCAAAACAGACAGTTGCTGTTGTCTGTGCGCACACACGCACACGCACACGCACACGCACACACACACACACGCACACGCACACAGACACGTCCTAAGGGGTCATCATCTATCTCCTGTTTCTTTCTCACAATGTCGCCACAAGGCAAACCTTACTCACTCTTTTACTCTTTGATGGTTGATAAGCCAAAAACTTTTCTCTCCTTTTTATTTTTGATATGGTGTTTTCAGAATAAAGACCTAAATACTATCTGTATAGTGTGTCAGGAGAATAGGAGTTTTCAGCTCCTTTTGGGTGTATGAGATTATTTTTCCACCACAATAGTCTAAATAACTCTCTGTTTTTGTCTTGTTGCTGTGTGTGTGTGTGCATGTGTGAGCACAGATTCCATCCATCCATCCAGTCCTTTGAGAACATGTTCACGCCTGTGTGAGTGTATCAACATCATATCCCCCCCTATCCTCCTCACTTCTCAGAACAGATTATGAGCGTTGGAGCTGACTGAAATGACTTTGAATTCTCCAAAGCCCCTAACCCCTGGGAACATACCTGTTCTTGCAAGCCTCAAACGTACAGGTGCCTCATTTCAAAAGCCTCCTCTCTTTCTCTTCCTCGCTCCTTTCCCTCTCTCGGTTTCTCCCTCCCCCTTACGGCTGCAACTTTAGCCCTCGTCTGAACTAGAGGCCTATTGAAATACCTCCCCCTGGTATAGTCTGCACTTCAAAGTCGACTTTCACCCCCGAGCCAGATCCGAGGAGCGGTCTGACCAGGAAAGGGCCCAGCCCCTGAATAGTTGGTACTTCAAAGCTTGTAACATTTAGTTATGAGCCTTTCGAAAATTGGAAAACATATTGATGCTATAGTTTTTATGAGAAAGACAAATATTAATCAGGCTATAAACTTCGTCCAGATCGTTCAACTGCGTGTTATTGCATTTTACCAAAGTGTTTTGATCCCTTAACTTATTATTCTATTTCCCCGTTTTAATTGAGTCCTTATAGCCATTGTGACCATTAATGATTAAATAATACATTTAAAAGCCTCTTGGATCGGCTGGAAAATCCTTGGTCACATATCTGTAAACATGACTGTTTTTTTTCTGAGGAACTGTCATGATTGGTCTGTGTTTTATTTTGTAATGTCACGATCTGTCTGTTTCCCTGTTTTATTTTGAAAAGTCTTCACTCCCTGTGTAATGTCTCTTTTTACTTCCTGTCTCTGTGTTTTCCCCCCTGTTTGATTACCTGGGTGTTTCTCAATCGCGAGGATGCTGGTTTGGTAGTCGCGTACTACCAAGTCACTTCCTTCAGAAACGAAGCAATTATGCTTCCAAGCCACGGCTTCGGAAAACGAAGAAGAATGGAACAGGCTAACAAGTGTGCCACTCTCTCTAACGGTTTAACATAAACTGTACCGAAAATAAATACCTCCCGATGTCTATCTAATTATGAACTTGCTTTACTTTCACGGAACACATTTTTGGTGATAACAAACAAATGTAACAAAGTAACATATTTACCAACATGACCAATGAGGGCACGAGATAAGTTTGTGCACAGATGGAAGGCTGACATGCAGGCAGGCCATCCAATTATTTTAGCCGGGCCTGCTAAAATGATTGGTCGTGCTTTTTACAGTACTAATGTACGGCTTCCAGACATTTATCAAATTAATAACATCAGTATTTATTTATTTCTCCAAGTTATGTTTTTGTGTGCACTGAGGAGTAGCAAATAGGCGTTTGTTTAATCATTTTAAGATTGGCTTTAATCAATGTTTAAAAATGAATTCTTCATATATGATAAATGAGAGGTAACATTTTATTTATGGTATTATTTCCACATATTTCTCTCCATTCTTCCTTCTGCCAACAGTGTAGCAGTTTCTCGTCTTTTCCCGTTTTTGTGCTTAGTGCGTACGCATGGGTTAGAGTTTGCGTGGAGGACCGCATATTTACCCGTCGCAAACATTGCGTAGAAACTGGCGTACGCCATTTTTTGAGCGTATATCCCTTTATAAATGAGGCCCCAGGTGTCTGGTCTTTGTTCAATATACAGGAAACATTCGATGGATTCAGCTAGCGGTTTTCACTTTTTTAGCATTCGAATATCAGATTATTGGGAAGAGGAGAGAGATGCTCTTTAAGTCAGGTTTTCAATTAAGGATTTATTGAATGTAGTGAGTAATTGGAACTTTGACTTCATTAAAAAATCTGAATGTACTCCTTTCATACAGCTTTTCCTTATTTGGGAACCCATTAATAACATTTGTATTATTATATTCAAAGTACTGTCAAGCATCCCTCCCTCAGTGCTGGTATTTTTCCCCCTCTGTCAAATTTATTTTCATGAGAGTTTCCCGCTGGGATCTTTGCAGTGACATAATGCGAATAGTCATCATCGTTCTGTGTCATCAGAGGGAAAGCATCTCCCATAATCTGGTTGTGAGGCCCATTAACTGCTTTATGTAATAATATGCTGCAGTGATGCACTCTTCTGGGAGCCATGAATGTAAATGTCCCCCCCCCCCCCCACCCCTACCACTCTCATCATCTCCTTTCTTCATTAAAACATAACGTCAGCACCATGCCAACAAAGGGACAATTCAGAGGCTGGGAGCCCACTTGGTACGCATAGTTCTGCACTGATGGACTGATCAACCACACTCAAACGTTCCCTTTGGGTATTATTAGTAACCCGTGATCTTGTGTTCATTTCATATTTGTTTATTTATCCAGGCACGTCAATTAAGGACAGATCTGTATTCAGAACGACAGGCAGGAAGGGGGGGTTGCACAGGCAATGAGTATCATCAGTTATATGATAATGATGTATAGAAATCTGTTAAAGAGTGAAGTAGCTCGGGTGTAGGCTTTGAATAGGGATAAACGTTTAGCATAAATCCACAAACATAAATAACAATTATTTTCAATTTTCTTTTCCCATTTAAAAACCAGTACTCAAATTAGATTACTTTAAAAATGCTTGTTCATTTTGGATAAGATTGTGTGAAATCTTGTTAAAAATACATTTAGAATTTAGAGAGTTTGGGAATAGCCATAGAGCTTAAGATTGAATAAATCAATGTCACAATTTATTTATTTGTGTGCACAAACTGTCATTTGTGGCTATGAATTAATTGAATCATTCCCACATTTTGGGTTGTTTGTGCTCACAAGATCAATTGGTACAGAGAGATCCAACACAACAGACCAGCTTTCCTCCCTAAAAAATGAAGTGCACCTGCTTTAGGTATATGTCGAGCGGTGAGTAACCATGAACATATCCAGGATCTTCCAATTGAGCAACTATAAAGTCAATAGCATCCTCAAAATTTGAATGATATCAATGATACAATCAACAAGCTCCTTGTTAATAACAGTTATCTCTTGAAAGGCAAGTGTTACCAATTGTTTTTTAGTTAGCAACTTGTTGTCAGAGCAGAAGGAAACTTTTTGACTCAACGAGAAGATATTAAAAGAGAAGAAATTAGCGGTGCAGTCATTTAATATCACATGAAACATCATAATTAGCCAATGAATCTTACTGCTATGACTTTAACTACAAAAAGAAAACTTCCCACAACTATGGCCAGCTATCCTCTCTCAAAGTCCTTCTCATCCTCAGCACTCTCTCAGCCTAAACATGTGGACAGCTGATTCTGCTCAGTGTGGCCTGAGTTTAGACACTGATGCAGAAGGAGAGTGGGGCGTCAGGAGAGGATCCACAGCTGCTGCCAGATGAAAACCTCATGAGAAGAGGGGAACAATTTGTCAAAAAGGAAACGGAAAAAGAAAAAATGTTTAACAACAAAGGGCCAGATTGTCCCCAAACAGGTAATTGTTTAAATAATAGCAAAACCTGTAAATACAGTGTTACTGCATATCCATACAAAAAGTATCAAAAGGTATTTAATTTATTAATCTAAAAGTAAGGCCATACTATTTGGTATTAAAATATCTTAAATCAATAAAAAGAACGTAATATATAACCCAAAAAATAATTAGCAAAATATTATTTTTGTATTTATGTGTTATGTTATTTGTATTCACCCAACGCCTAGTCATGTCAGCATGCCTTTCCATGTGCTCAACTTTGCATTTTTTTTAACGTTTTCACTGGGACAAAGAATGTGTGCATTATGTTACAATAAACATTTAGTCAAAATGGTCCCTTACCCTATTTATTTGAGGTCCAGGCCAATTTTGGTCTAGAATTTTATTCAGAGGGCCATTAAAAAAATCTGTCATCCAACTTGCCTTCGGAATGTCTTTCATGAAAGATGAAAGATTACTTGATTTACATTTTCCTATGGACCAGCAGAGGGCAGACTTGTAATAAAAGAGGAAATAGACCCTCTGAGTAATTGGATTCCTATCACTTGTTGCCTTCTTGCATTTTATGTCCATTAGCAAGCTGATAAAGTGCATATTGTGCATTTAAAGTTCCATCCTTCTTGTAAGTATTTATGTAATGTATCTGTACCCCATGTGCATGCCTGAGAAAAACTGAAACAGAGCGTTAATTGTCAGAAGACAGAAATTGGACATGTGGTGTGAATCAGGATTCATGAAACAAAGTGACGTCCAATGTGATCAGTGAATTATTGTTGTGCTGGAGGCGCTGAATAACTTTTTGAGTTTCGCCTTTGAATTGTTTTCCTCCTCACCTTCTTTTTCTTATTTCTTTGAGTCCGAACACATGTTGACCATCACGCTTTCTTTCTCCGCATTCTTGAACCTAAAAAGTCCACACAGTTGGTTTTCATTATCACACTGCCACACAGCTGACAGCAAGATGAGACCTTGTCTTCTTGGCTTTTTTTTTTAAATCTATCACTGTGCAGAGCTCACCCTTCATTTGTCCACTTTTTATAGAACTAAAGGAAACAGGCTTTTCTGAAGTGGTATTTTTCAATTTTTTTTGCCTTATTATGTAAAAACAAAAAAGCCATTGTGGGTGAAACTGAAAACATATAGCAGGTCCACTGTCATCTTCAAGTCTCGTTACTTAAAGACAGACCAATGTACAGTTTCGTCATCCCTTGCATGGCACCATGAGCTCTTTTGATGAGTTGTTCAGTTGCACAAAGATTCAAATCATCACCTATTGTGGTATTTAAAAGATAGTTTGTGTGTGTGTGTGTGTGTGTGTGTGTGTGTGTGTGTGTGTGTGTGTGTGTGTGTGTGTGTGTGTCTGTGTCTGTTTCTGTGTGTGTGTGTGTGTGTGTGTGTGTGTGTGTGTGTGTGTGTGTGTGTGTGTGTGTGTGTGTGTGTGTGTGTTTGTGTGTGTGTGTTTGTGTGTATCTATTCTTTAAGCGTCATTTAAAGACACAGTGTTCTTATTTGCACATAAAGAACAGACATAATGACACATAATGAGCAGTCTGACAGGCTGAAAAAAGTCACCAGGCAGAAGATCCTAAGAAACTGTTCAGCGTGGAAGTTTCACAATAGACTCTTTATACTGAACAAAGACTGATTGAGAAATAATTGTCTTATTCTGCATAAAAAAACCAGCAACAGTTTGTTTGTTTGTGTCAAATTACATTCAAACATAAGAGGTTTGTAAAATGGCTGAAATTAAGTATATATGCATGTGGATTGCCTTTAATTCATGTGCAATAGAACAATTTGAATTAATGACTGAAAGGCAGATTGGAAGGGAAAAAAACATGATAATAATATGAAAATATTAGATTTTTGGTAACATATGTATATATATATCAAAATACATGTTCCTGAAAAAAATCTAACTATATAAATCTTAATGAAAATGAAAATAGTCAAACTGTTTACTATATTGTGACCTCTAGGTGAGCAAATCTGAATCAGATTGAAAAATTAGCCGGGTTAAATCATGAAGCGTCCTGAAGAGGGTAATGTTTATTTTAAGGTGGAACTGCAGCCAAAAACGTGTCAAACTCGTGGGAAAAGGACACTGGGTGGCTTTTCATACCCGCTGTTTAAACAACAGAGCAAACGTTGCCTCTGCTTCGCAATCAATCCAATACAAAATATTTTTACTCAAACCGAAACGTGTGACTTTAGTATATTCCGAACAACAAGTCCTCCTATTTGCAGAGCAGCCAAATCTGCGGCGCCTCCTTAACTGAGTGCTGGTACTCCAGAGTGGGGAGTGCAACGGAGAGGGTCAGAAAGATTGGTGGGTGGGGATATATCCCTTTTGGGAGAGAGAGAAAAAAAACCTAAAAAAATAATCACGTGTTTTGAGATCAAAGGAGATCCGCTTTGTAGAATGGGGAGGAGGAGGGGGTGAGAAAGAAACACAGAGAGAGAGAGAGAGAGAGAGAGAGAGAGAGAGAGAGAGAGAGAGAGAGAGAGAGAGAGAGAGAGAGAGAGAGAGAGAGAGCGTTTGCAGGCAATGTAATTGACAAGGCTTGCAGTGGTGAAATAAACACGCTCCAGCCCAGGCTCAGCTTTTATTGCACAATTCTGCCTTTTTTTGACGCATCGCCCGTTGCCCGCGTAGACCTGAGATCGAGTACCTACACCCGATTAATAAATCCGTGTGAAATTATGTCCCGATCGGCGAAGATCCAGCCGGCAAGATGATGATTTTACCACGGAGAGGCTCAGATCGTGTACCCGACGCGGTGGTCCTGGTGATCTTCGTGGTTGCCGCTTCTCTTGGTACGGTTTTTGCCAAGGATACTGCCTTTGTGGAAGTGGTTCTGTTCGAGTCCAGTCCCAATGGAGATTATACTACGTACACGACTGGTTTGCAAGGACGGTTCTCCAAAGCAGGAGCCACTATCAGCGCGGAGGGGGAGATCGTTCAAGTACGTGTAAAGTCTGTTTCTTTACGGGGGGAATGACGAGCAGCAGTCCCGAGCAATACTACCGGGACGCGGGGTGTAATTTTATCAAGCTGCCCTTTTAAAAACTTTTTCCACAGAGGCTGGGTGGTTGACAATAGTTGTATATTGTGTGCGCGTGTGTGTGTGTGTGTGTGTGTGTGTGTGTGTGTGTGTGTGTGTGTGTGTGTGTGTGTGTGTGTGTGTGTGTGTGTGTGTGTGTGTGTGTGTGTGTGTGTGTGTGTGTGTGTGTGTGTGTGTGTGTGTGTGTGTGTGTGTGTGTGTGTGTGTGTGTGTGTGTGTGTGTGTGTGTGTGTGTGAGAGAGAGAGGATGGTACTAAGCTTGCAAGCATATGCGGTCACAAGATGGCTCCTATCTTGTGGAATTCATTCACAGGGAAAACATGCTCTTGCAGGTTATTTTGTTGATGTCTGGAGCTCTCTTGTGCACATTACGGTTAATTGCATTAATCCCGAAACACGAGCGTTTCGGAAGCTTCCCTAAAAAGTAACGAACCTCCCACTGCTTGCACAAAGTTAGTAAACTTTTACCGAGCAGGTTTCATGCGTGTAACAACAGCAACAAGGCTATGAGGCTGCTATTTGTGCTTAGTTTTGGCTGTATTTCATATCCAGTGGCGAGTTTTGGATTAATATGCTGTTTTCAATGTGAATTGTTGGTTTTATTAGTGGAATATGTTTATTTGTATTGACTGTAGCTAAGTGTAAACTAACCCACTAGTCCCGTCGCTTGGAGGCTGTTACTATGTAGCAGTCATCAACACTAGCATGTTTTTTGTTTTAGCCTTACATGTAACCATTTTATGAGTCTTTTATAAACGCATGCAAACAATAGATAAACAAGTAGTCATTGTGGAAGAAGACTCCATGTTTCCATCTTTCATTTCCTGGCCCCAAACATGACAAGTGCACTTGGCTAGAGCTGGCTATGCTTGGATCCACAAGTCACTTTTATATGAAGCTTTTCCCCAGAACCAAGTGTTTATTTGAAGTTTTATAATTCTTGCCCAATCTGCTTGGCAACTGCTTGTAAGGCAGCAAAGGTGTTGGGGTTTGGTCATGTGCCACAGATTTAAATGTTTTATTTACTGACCTTAAGCATGTTCTGGTTATTATTGATAATGGAATCATAAACTATTCCTAAATGTTGGAAAGCCACTTTAAGTTATATCAGTATTTATATCATCCCTTTGAAGTGGTTGCTTTTATATCTGGAGGTATCTATAAAACTGTATTTTATGCACATCAAGTTAATTTGGATGAAGATTGTGATTGACAGTTGAGTCAACAAGTTTAGTCCCTTGTGATTGATTGAATGGCGCTTCATTATGAACGGTTCTTCTGATGTGAAGTTTGACATTGGAACATCACAAGATGAACACTGAGGTGTCACCGTATGAAGAATACTTGACCAAACCACAGCAGTTGAGTTATTGTTTTCATTGGTCGTGTGAACGTCAGTATCTGCTGAAGTGTGACCTCAGACATAAGAAAAGATTGAGCTCCATGAGATCATTGGTCTGTGGTGGGAGGCCGGGTTACAATGCAGCCTGTGGTGAGCGAGACAGAGAGTTGAGGAGTGGGGGGGCTGTTTATATGCTGCAAATACACATTTGAGTTTAAGCAAGTTCACCATGTTGCGTCAAGTGCGTACTGGTGGGCTGCATCACAAGAAACCTCAACAGTGTTGTAGAATTTCTGCATCACGCTACCATGAGTTAGCTGGGTTCAGATGGCGACTAATTGCACTTTTTACTTTTTCTAATTATGATGAGCTTGTACTTTAAACATCTCGCAACACCTTCCTTTTATCTCTCAGCAGCAATGTCTGTATCACTTTTGACTTTCTCTTAATATGTTGAGCTTGTATTTTAAAAACATCGCACCACCTTCCTTCTATCTCTCTGCAGCAATGTCTGTATCACCCACTCAGCAGCATCTTTTCAGAGCACATATATATTTTTGTTTTCCTCTTACTTTGAAATAAAGACGATATGTGGGGATCAAAGGAGGGGACACTCAGCACAAAAAATGCCCCTGTTTATACACAGTGATGGCCGTTTGGCGCCACTCTGTAACCACACAGAAATGTCAGACCTCAGCTTTACATCGCAAACCGCATCTATTTAGGTTTGCTTTCTTTGCTAACATAGCTTCTGACCACTTAGAGGCAGCTTATATTTTGTCAGGCTATAATGAGGGGCAGTTTGTCCAGCACGACGCACTCCCCTGAATTTCTTACAACATCTATTCTATCAAAGATTTATGGAAGTTGAAACTGACAATGAATAACAACCATACAACCTGAAGAGTATAATTTTCAACTGGTATCAAATTCCCTACTTGCATATTTTCAACTTGTGAAATAACATTGCAGGAACGTGTTGGGAAATTGCTGTGGTGTTGTAAAGGATATAGTTTTACACTGGAATTAGGTTGAACATAAATATTCAGTTTCCTGTGCATCCAGTTGTCCGCACTGACCTCTGCAGCCATTGCACTTGTCGACTTTTCTTCCCACTTACAAGGCCTTTGCCATCTCGTGTTCATTTGAACAGAGTGCTTGAGGTTTATGGTGCCTTCTAGTCCTCTCTTCTGCTATTTGAACAGAGCCCTGAGGGGTTTGCGTTACCTTGTGTGTACAGCAGTGGCCAGACCTCAGCAGGTATCGGTTCAAATACAGGGGAAAGAGGGGGCTTGGCAAGTTTCCTCAGCAAGGACCAAACCACGATCACCGCTCATACACTCCAACTTGCCTTTGCTAATTCCCTAAAGCTAACACTCAGCTCTGCCCGTATACTGCAAAAAGTGGCAAACGCTGCCGGGGGGGGGGGGGGGGGGGGGCACAAATAATAAATTAAGTTTATTTTGCTTCTCCCTCTGCTCTAAGGGGGGAAGCATGACGACACAGATCTGGCCACAGTGCCAAACCCCAGGCTTCCCAAACCAGCTCCCTGATTGTTCCAGTTCAACTCGCTAATAGCAAAGTAATCAATCCCTAAATCACTCTGTGAAGACATGAGACTATGTCTGTGTTTGTTTGTGTATCAACAGGCATTTCCCTAAGACAATTTTAGAGTGTATTTACATCCTTGGCTCTTAACTCTGATTCTTGGTACTTGGCAGGTTGTCCATCCTGACATGTTGATAATTGTATTCACGTCTTGTCCCTGACTTAAAGACTCCCTGGTTAGACTACCAGAATAAAAATAGTTAAATAACATAATAAACAGCACCATTTTGGGCCATAATAAATAGTTTTTTGGTAGAGACACAAAGGTAAGGAGGACTTGGACATACTTTACATAACATCACAGTTATGGATATCTTGCTAAACCTTTCCGCATAGTAACAGCAGTTTTGACCTAAGCCTGTTAAATGAGGCAAATAATGGCATGACCAACTTGTCCCCTTATAGTCAAAATCAATGTGTAATTGCAGTTTTTGTATACTGTGAACATCCATTAAAAAGAGCTGTATGCTTCTTTCCACTTACAAGTAGACAAGTATACCTTTCCGTTTTTAAAGATGATTTTCATAATTTTGTTTCCCGACTATTTTGAAGAAAGTGTGTTCAACAAAGATCAGCGAGGTAAAATAACAGTTGTCTGAATGGAGTCTGGTCACCTAATGGAGTATATTAAGTGTATGTTTTGCAATTTACAAGTTATAATCATACACCCGATGTCAAGTGATTTTACCTTCTTTTTTTTTTACCTATTTTTGTTTATACTTGCATCACATACTGTATATTTGCCACAGTCCTAAAACCCGGAAGTAAGTTAGCATTTTACCACTTCCGGTTCCTTCGACAAAAACCAATGCAATTTCTCCATAGGATTTTGGAAAATAGCTCGAAATAAGGTCTGTGGTTGACACAAATTGAAGAGACAGATCACCCTACTTTTATAATTTTCAAATCCTAAATCTAATTGATAGATTTATGATCGATAGATTTATGGCGATTGTAACCTTTCCCACTGAGTACAAAAGCCAGATATTAGTACTGTTTTTGTTGTTGTCCCCTGATAAAGGGGTTTTCATTGAGTCACCCAGGTGTGAAGATGGCCACCTCGAGTAGCAGATGATACTGAAAGCACTATGCTACAAGATGTAATCTGATTTCTTGAATGGACTCTACAATGCACAACCCCTCATTCTGCTTCTCATCATTTTCTATTGTCTCCCGGACGCCAAAATTGTCTTTCCTGTAGCAAGATGAACCGCGATGCACTGCATGAGTGCACATCTGCCTCTGATTTCCAATGGGCCCGTGCTGTCAGCATGTGAGTGAAGAGCAGGGACGTGGCAGGGGCATCGAGAGGACCAGATGGAACTCATATTGTCGTCGGCCAGAACCAGAGGGAATAATGTGGCTTTCGCCTACTTCCTCCCAGAAGGGACATCCCCTGAATCCAGTGACAGGAAGAAGAGGATATAGTTTCCCAACACCCATGAGCTGTTTCACCTTTGAACTTCATCTCCATGCACATGAGGTCCCAGTAACTATAGCTGGTAGACTTCGTGATGTGGTTCTGTGGAAGTGGCAGTTTTTTTTTCTAACTGGATGTGCAGGGGGGAAAGTCGTGGTTTTGAGCTAAGACAACGATGAGCTTAAATACTGGAGCTCCTACCTTGGAGCTGGCAAGAGTTATGTCGCGCTGCATTTAGACTATAATGAGAGCTTTAGTGGTTTAAGGCATCCAGTACGCTTTTTTCACCACAGGCTGGAAACCCCAAGAGGCCATAATGGGCCGGGCCCAGACGGGAGGTGCCAGGGACCGGGCCACTCCCAGCGCCAAAGCAACAGTAGCAGTACACAAACGCTGGTTTAAAAGGTTAAAAGTACTGCTCCCTACTTTTTTCCATTTATTGGCTTGGCGGTCGCAGCTGGATTTTAAGTGCTATCGTCTCTTAACCGCCACCCTGTTTCACTTTCATGTCCCAGCCAAAGTAATTTGAGGCTGCCTTTCTCCCCTTTTCGGAATAGAACAGACTAAACTGTTTTTCTCTTTCTCTTGCTTGACACCCCCCCCCCCCCACACACACACACACACTTACCCACCACTACCACCACCACCAGTCTGCTCTTTTTTGGTGTAGCCAAAATGTGTTATTCATCCTATAATGCATGTATGTGTATGACTTCAAGTGAGAGTTACACCTAGTTCTTCTCAACCAGCATGTACTAATTCATTATAAGAAATTCAGTTTTAGTTGAGGTTTGACATGGTGTTTACAGCAGTGGATAAAAGGGCTGTCCCGAATACCATTTTTCAGGCTTCGGATATTCGGTAGTAATCAGCAGTGAATATTCGGTGCGGAGAGATCTTTTTTTATAAAAAAAGATTTTCTCCAAAAGGATTCATAACACGCTCCGAATTCGAGACACCTGACAACACGCTGTTAAGCAGAAGCGCAGAAAGAGCATATTATTATGATTTATATTTATTTATTGTCTCAGTACTCGCATACATTAAAATTAAATGTGTCCTCTGCATTTAACCCAGCCGCAGTGCGGCCGAAAACCCGCCGGCGTGTTGAATCGGCGGGCAGTCGGCAAAAGAAATCACTCTGATTGGCTGTTCAGCTAGCGAATCAGTGCATGAGAAGGGAAACGGAAGTGAGGGACCTAAACAAACTATTAAGAACGCAAATCTGAGATTTCATTTAACTCCAGCTCTCGACACAGGTTCTGGAAAGCCCCATGAGCTTCTCGTTGTAGAGTGAAAATGGAACGCAAACGCTATTTGTTGTTTTTTTATATCACGCAGTCTGTTCTTCTTCTCTCTGTGTATCACTCAGTCTGTCTTCCGGTTGTTGCCTCTTTTGAATGACGAATACACACTACCGCCGCCTGCTGGTAAGGAGAGTTATTGCCACTCACGCATGCGCAGTTCCTACGTGCGTCTTGGCCGTCGGCTGAAGTCTTTGTAGTGTGTGCCAGTGCGACACATGGCCAAAACGCAGAGACGCGAGCCGACGCAACTGTCGGGGTCTGTATGTGTCAGTTCTTTGTTGTCAGATTGGTGTGTCCGGGCCTTTACACCCAACTCTGCTTGGTATCCTGACCCCCTCCCCCTCATTTGCTGTAATCTTACAAATAACGGCATGTCAACAAATATTTTAAGTAATCAATACATTAAGTCAGTTATTAAGCCAAAAAAAGTTTAAAAAAGAATGATAATTGCCTATATTCCCACAACGATTCAACATCTTCAAATTGCATAATTTGTCCAAACAATCTGCTCAGCTCCACCTGGAACGAGTGCAAGTTGGTACTGGTGGCCCCAGTAGCTATGTTAGTTTCCACTGGGCTGAGTGGCTGAGCCGACCTTTGATGTTCCACTCAAAGAAAGATTAGCAGTCAGCGCTGGTGCTCGCTGCTGCTTTCTCTCCATTATCCAAGCCTCTCCCAGGGGAACCCTATTCCCCCATGACGCTCTCCTCCTGATCTGCTATTGATTATGTGTCCGAGCTCATTTGTATGAACGTCATGTGTTTGTCTTCTGCTTTATGCTTAAATGATGAGGAAATATTAATTAATCTTTGCCCCAAGGCTGTAATTTTTCTCTGATGAGTGCTGGGAAATGTACAATAAGATAATGTCACGCTTTGACAGTTGATACGTTTTTTTCCCGTTACTCAGCCTGTCTTCACTGGAGTTATTTTTTAAACACATTTGTAACGAGTCAAAGATGAAAAAGAGCCTGGAGCGTTTTTTTTCCCTTTCTTTCTGACTAGCCCCTGCGTTTGATGAAACAGAGCTGAAAGACCCACTCCATTCCCTCAACCCATATTTTTATCCACTGACACAGAGGGTCTGCAAAACAAAGGATAAGGGGTCGAGGGTTATGAAATGACAATGCTCACAGTGGTTCATCCAGGCAGAGGCATGCTTTGTTGTCGGCCAGGAATGTGCTGACTAAACGCGGAAGGCCACAACGCCAGCCTCTCCTTTTGTTGTATTTTTTTGCCAATAGACTAGGAAGGTAGCTGCACTGGGAGTCCATCTCATTCGGAGCACTACACTCCATCTGCCTCTTTCTCCTCCTACCTCTTAATATACTTAGATCCGTGTGCCCTCAGTCCTCTCACTACTCACATTTGTTTTTCTGAAAAGAAAGGTCTTATCAGAAGCTCCATCCCACTCGCTCAAGTTCAAGAAGACCGGGTTCAAAGTTCTTTCTTTTGTGTACATCCTTACATAAGTATCAGCCTCATATACCTACAAAATATAACGTTGCTTTTAATGAAGGAAGATTGTGCCCTCTTGTCGTTTTGATTTATACTCATAGGTTTAAGCCCGTGTTTCAGTTGATATCGTTCTAGGTAGCCGTTGCTGATTTTGTGCACACTGTCACCATCGGCCCTAATGCATCATATTAATATTGTGAGGGTTAACCTGACAGGCCCTCTGTCAGAAATCCTGCCATTTTTCGTTTCCCTTAATGGATTCCAACACAACCGTGGCAAAGGTCATTTACAGGGGTGCCAGATGGGGACAAATCAGTTTCAGGTGGAAGCTCTGACCCCATCATGTTCATCTCTGCCTTAACACTACATCTAACAATGGCTTCTAGAGGCTGTGTGTCTGTGTGCAGGTAGTTGTTAAAGTAATAAGGAAGCTGCTGCTGTAACACAATGGGGCCAGAGGAATGATGGATTGGGCTTGCTTGGTCGGTCTAGAACATGCTGGGTTATCTCTGCATCGTTTTCTCATTAGACTGCTGCATGTCCTCTAGCTCCGGTGAAGATATATCACTGCAGCTTCCCAACTCCTCCTTTTCCTGTTGCCTATAGTTGTGCCCTAGATTTTTTTTAAATGAAAAATGTGCTTTCTTTTTATGTAATCTCTGTGTCATTGGTATGCTGAAGATATTTTGCGCACAGGGTTTTCTCTTTTTCTCTTTGCTGTCTTTTTTTATTTGCCTAAAGACTGCTCTCTGAAATAACTATATTTATTTTTTAAAGGATATCTAAATCACAGTTTCTGTAAGACTCTGCCAAGGCATTCTGATTCAAACTTTCAAAGCCTTCCAGAAATCCCTTGAGGTCAGGTGTGACTTTTCCTTTCATGAATCTACAAATATAGTGCCTTCACTAACATACCCTGCCAATAAAATCTCTGTAGTACAGCCTTGGGCTTTGATAAAGCCTCCACAATTCCTCCTGTCCTTCCCCTCGACCCCCGCCGGTTGCTCAGGCCATGTTGCATCCCTCTCCAGCCCCTGGACCCTGATCAGGGAGGGGCCTGCAGGGCTGGGTGAATAGCTGCCGGGAGTCGTGCTGCGGGTGTAAACCACATGAATGTGCCGCCTGAGCAGATAGGATCAGGCGAGGCGGGGAGGCCTGGGAGGCCGCGACGCTTGGTGCAACTCCACGCGCTAACATCAAAGGCAGTGCCGAAGGGAGGGGGTGGTGGAGGGGAGGAGGGAAGAAGAGAGAGAAAGAGAGAGAGAGAGCGCAAGGGCTGGGCCAAACTCTTCAAAGGCCTCTCTGAGTAATGCCGGCCCCGATATGTGGGGCGCTGCAAAACTGAATGATGATGTAATTGCAGGCCTTCGAGCTAAATCCACTCCCATGCAAATAAAGGTGGAGGTGTTCACTTGCACAAGCACGGTGAGAAAAATACTTTGAGAGTTATGTTGAAGCCAGAGAGTTTAGAACACCTCACAGGCAAAGGCTAACCTCATGGCACTATGCTAATGTAGGATACTGCTGAAAGGAGATTTATTTACATTTTTGATGGAGGACTTGGAACGGCAAATGGTTTTTATCTGATTTCAGCAGATAGGTTAATCCACTGGGCGTTCCTTAAGTACACAACAGGTGGAACAGAGTTGACGTTGTTCTTTGTAAAGTTTATACACTGCCTGTGTGCGTATTTGTGTGTGTTTGTGTGAGGCAAAGAGTGTACACTTCTTGTAATGCGTGTTAAACCAAGCATGACTACAGATACTTTCAAAATGCCCCCATGATCATCAGGCAGATAACTCATTGACAGCTCCCATGACAGTTGAGAGAGACACACTGCAGGAGAATATCTCCCTCATTGAGAGCGCAGAGCAATAATTCACTGATGTTGATTTGGTTTGCCAAAGGTTATTTGCATGCTTCTGATTTAAGTCCTTTTTTTCCTGGCCCTTGTTTTGTGATTGTAAGCCCCTTTTTGATTTTAAATTAGCAGTAAACAGCTGCACTTTCATTTATTTGGAGTTCAATCGGAGGTCGGCCTTTTAACTTGTGCATCCTGGGTCAGACTTGGAAGTCAGGGTTGCAGCACAAAGCCTTTGTTGCTGGTTGTAAAGAGGAGACCTCCTTGTTTCTAGCATGTGGAGTATAGCAATTCATGACTATCATAGGACCGTCCAGCTAATCACTGTACTGGAATGGACTGAGACAAAACACAATTCTTACCAGAGCTCCAATGTAGTGCTGTGACTACCAATTATTTTCCTTAGCAGTTCATCTTTGGATTATTTTTCTATGAAAAGTTAATTCTGGAAAATGCCCAACTAAACACTTTATAGTTGTTCTGTCTGACCAACTGTCCTAAACCCAAAGATATTTAATTCATAGTGATGTTCCACAGAGGAAAGTAGCTTACATGTGTCATGATTGAAAGCGGTTATAAATTAAAAAATTATAATTAACTTTTAAAACCAACTAATGGATTAATTATCTAATGGTTTAAGCACCATTACCATGACTCTACAAGCAAAGCTCTACATTCTGTGCTGATGACAATTGATTTGAATTGCTTTAATTTATAATAACTTTGGCTGATCAATTTAAAATCAGTTTGTAAAGCCCATTTGCAGCTCTGACTTTTATTCCAAAGTGCTACCACTATGTTGGCTTTCAAACCGACCAATTACACTTTTCCTACAAAATGGACATGGCAGTCAAATAACAACAACCCCAATTATATTTTGTATCAGTGAAAGTATAAGAGTATCTAAACTGGATTTCTTCTACACCAAAAAGCACATTCGGTTTCGACTCTTTTTCAATTTCAACGCTGTAGTTGGCTTGTGGCTCCGGCTGTCAATTTTGCAGCACCCTTCCCCCAAATCTGGGCATACGTAGTGCTGGTGGCGGCTCAAGGTGTACTGTACTCAAGAGCAATGTTTCTCCGACCCAACCGACCAGCTTTAAGCGAGCACCCCCTCATGTTAACTATGCTTTGAGAATGTAAATTGCCATGTCATCACCATTAAGATTTAAAGCCTACAACCTGTGGGAAACACTGCTTACAGAAATAAAACCAATTGGAAGCACTCACCTGCTACACTATTAAATAAGGTGTAAGGCATTCTTACTGACAAAAAAAGATATGTGAAGTCTACTGATGGATAACTCGTATCATTGAATTTCAGGTGGCAGCCGTAGAAAGAGCACACCAAAGCCTTTACCTTTATACAGTAAAGCATTTACAGTAGATCACTTACATGTTCATCGAGATAACATCTTGAAACGCCGCGGTCAGTTAAGTTAATGCATATGACATTTTCTGTCATGCAAACTGTATGCGCACTCCTGTAGTCCTCCTACCCCAGCCATCCCCACCTTCCAAAGCCCCCCTGGCTCAATATGAACCTGAGTGTATATATGAAAAGGTCAGGACAATTACTCCTTGGCAGCTGTGCCCATTGCAGTCCCGTTGCAATCCATCTGTTCACCACTCATCGCCCCGCATGTTGATGTCAGGTTAAAAATGTTATGTTCCTTTTTTTCCAATCATACATTTTTTCAAACTCAGATTAAAGATCATTGATGTGAGGGTAAATGGGAAGGAATGATCAAATTGTGCAGTGACATGAAGAACCTTGTTATTCATGTCACTGTGCCTTCTCAATCTCACCCATTATTCTATATTTATCCAGATTCATCCTCCTGTTGAATGTAAAAGCGACATTTTCTTCTTTTAAAAGGCACCACGGAGATCTCCACTGTTCTTCGCTTGGCAGTGTATGGACAGTTTGTGCAAACGCACTAGCTCCCTAATGATAACTTATCCATGGACATGTCAAGAATCTAGTTTCTCAAAATGTTGTTTTGAGGGAGAGGAAAGATATGGTGGGAGAAGATGGGAATGACAAAAAAAGACGGCCTGTACAGCCCTTTGCTATTCTGTCTGCATCCCACAGGCATGTCACAAAGTCAAATTGTCACCCCTGGGGTGACATGCATCCCGCAGGCATTTCGAAGTAAACATATCCCAGGGATGTGGCTCGGAGATTTGGATAGTGGCCTAGCCAATTGTACTCTGTGTCGTATAACGAATGCGAAGGAGTAGTAATTTGTATATAGTAGATGTATTTACGCAACATTTAAAGCTCATATTTATTTTGGTCCAAGCATCTTTAGAAAAAGTTTTTTTTAGAAAGGTTTGTTATTTGCTTTCTTGCTGTGGGTTAAATAAGAAGATTGATGCCACTGTCATCTATCAATAAATATGAAGCTGCAGCCAGGGGATGACTATTGAAAAAACCAGTCTGATTTCTGACCAGGCATTTACACAGCAAAGGAACCATAGCTAAGCAAATGAAAAACTAAAACAAAAAATTCATTCATTGCAGGAATGGACTTTACAGTACCACCCAAACATGAAGGTTGTAGGTTTAAGCTTCAGTAACATGCTTTGTAGTGAAGTGGCATACTGCAGTGATGGAGCAACAACAACACAACATGAGCTTTCATTTTTTTTCAGTCCACTGTACTATTAAAAACCCATCTGAGGAAACAGCTTTACTTCCTAACCGATGAGTCAGTCCATTTGCTCTAATGGCTTCCAGTAAAAATCTGCAATAGATCTGCTCAGAAAGACTTTAATGGGAATTTCACAGTAATGGCTTCACACTCTGAGGTTTTCTATAGCACTGCTACCCAACACTAACAAAACTCTGCGTCAATTTTACAGCTCTCCTGTTCAGACCATTTCTATATTTTCCTGAATTTGATCTTACACCAGACCATCATCGTGCCCAACTTCAAGCCATTTCCTTTTGGCAAACCACATGTAGCATATTTGGGTCAGCTTTGCTGCAGCATTGCCTCGAGCTAAGCTCATGGACAGAGGATTTGGTAAGCTACTGATGCATACATTCTTCATAATTATTGTTTTGCAAAAGTCGGAGTTGGAAGCACCCCGGCAACGGGAAAGCTTCAGAATTCAAATTAGAGTGTGGGATTTAGCTTTAAAGTTGTGGCTGTTTTTTCTGTTTTTGATTATTGCATCCTAGAAAACGTCAGAGTTTTATCTTGGTTGCTCATGCATTCAGAGCTTGATTTGGCATGGTGCCTTCTTTCTCTCACGAGCTGAGGAGAGGCTGCATGGGAGAAAGGTGAGGAAACCCCCCAAGTATACAATGCTTGAAAACAAGAAAACAAACAAAGCCTCTCAGTACAGCTTAAGGCAATTTTACTTATAATTGCATCATAATGAAGCACAAAACAGTGAATACAAGTACAGTTCTTTGTCTTATTATTCCTCCCCTCCCTTTCATAAGTTCTTTCTGTCTTGTTTTTTTCGGTCTCTTTCTCTCTGTCTTTTCTTACTCTGTTAAGCACGGGAGGGGGAAGGGGTATAAAGGTGAGACCACACATGCTGTGTCAATGTTTGCTAGAATAATTAGAGACAATGTGGGCCAATAACGGGAGGAGTGCAGTAACCTGAACTTACTTTGTTCTGCCCCGGCAGCAACACAAAAGCCATTCAAGGATGCACAGATCCGCGGGCTTGGAGAAGGAGCAACTGCACTTTTAGCCGGCGCAGTGTGCGACTCTGGAGATCTGCAGGAAAATGGAATGGGTTTCTATGGAACCTGAACCGGCCGCTCTCACTTCGTTTTGTGTCAACTCAAAGTGATGCTGATGTCACTCTAGAGTCCTTTTTAAAGTACTGCCTGTACATCCCAGCCAGAACCAAACACCCCTACCCCTTGTCACCCTCCCCAGTCGACCGACACATGGCCCTGGCTTAGAGGGCCCTCTTTAACCAGAGGATATCCGGCCACTCGGTATGCAAAGAGCCTGTGGATTCCTGACGCGAGTGCTAGAGCTGGACTCAGAGGTGACTTTAAGCGTAGCCAGACAACTGTTGGATTAGCAGGACACTTTAGGTTGACTCCGAGCCAATAGGAGGAAGCCTGGCCAAGAGCAGGGCGTACTTGGTTAAATGCAGGCAAATAAATTATTTTGGGCTATAAATATTAGTTTACATTTTAAGAATGCCAATGCTGCTTGCATCCACCGCTGCTAACAATAAGCCCAGCGGAGTAGAAAGCGAGCATGTTTTTTCAAAAGGGAGACGTTCACCACAAAACAATTTTTACAATTTGTTTTGATTTACCAAAAGGTTCCCAAACAATGCATGTGATGTGTTGCCTTAAAACCACATGTGTTTCCCTGGCTGTGGCCAACCGGCACGCTGCTGTGCTCACACCCCTGGGTGTGGACCAACTGGTTTGTCCCCTCCAGTGTCCATCTTGAAAGTGGATACCGCTATGGGATGCATACATCCCCTGGAGGTCGCTGGTGTCATTGTGGCACCTGTCCCCTCCACTCTCCGCCTGTGTCAACAGCTCCGATTTATTTACATTCACTCTTTTTCCAGAGAAGTGCAGACGATTGGTTTGTTTATCAGCTGATGGAGTTTGTGATCGGTGCTGGTAGTCTAAGCTGCTTGATAACAGCAAATAATCTTCTCCTCATAGAAAGAAACCCACCACCGTTAATATGCATATTATAGGAGTATTTCTAAACCCAGCCATGGCTATAAGTCTTTCAATCCCCCTTAAAGCTTTGCACAGAAAATACTGCAGTAGAGCTTTCGAAAGACAACAACAATGTTCTTGTCTGGACACAGTACTATGTAGTTATGCTACGTCCCATGTCGTATTTAAGGGTACATGTTTTGATTGCAGTAAGTTTTTGTTTGTTTTTTTGACAAACCACACGCATTCCAAATTTCACAAGTAGTTGGTTAGGTTCAGAAATATACTATATTGTATAACCTTCAACTCTTCATATCAATCATATTTTAATGTTGCTGGGTTTTGTTTGACAGAGCCTTCTCTACTCTCCGTTTTAGCCTTGCGAAACACAGCTGCTTTTTTTTATTCTCTTCTAGCAAATGTTCTCCCTTTTTTAATCATTTTCAGATTTTTCTCTCTGCCTCCTCCACTCTTACTATCTCTCTCGTTTTTGTCCCTTTCCAACGGGCTGATGTTCTGTCCTGTCCTCCTGGCGGCAATGTGTTCCTCATCACAGCTTGTGTTTCCTCTTATCTACAGTTCTTTTATCAGTGGCCGCCACACATGCCCGGGAAAAAGGGGGTGGAGGGGGAGGGGGAGCGGTGAGGCAGCTGATATTATCAGCAGGTGGAGATTTCACCACTGAGTTCAGGGGCCCAGTGTGGCCAGAGGAGGGCCCGACCGGAAGGGTCTGACATGGAAATGTGCGATGCACACCGAACAATGTGAGCCTCACTGTCATTTAATGCCTTTCCAGTTAATGTATTAAATCCTGACAAAAGTGCAAGAAATTCATTCATTTTCGCTATATTTGGATTTGATGCTGATGAAGTTCAAGCTTTGCAAACTGGTGGCTCTTTTTCATCACCTGCACCAATTCTCAGGGTTCTCTGTTTCTGGTGACTAACTTGGTATATTGTGGTTTACATTTTTTTTTAATGGTGCAAAATGAGTTCCAGTATGTGTTGATGGCTGTTTCAAACACTGTATGTCACACTCGTTTTACTATATATGTATCCCACCCAACCAAGAGCTAGTGACATGATTTTACTCTGAACGTACCCCAATTTTGCATCTGGTTATAAACTGTTACTGCTGCAGGACATGTGCACCTAATAACATCCTATACTTGACACTAGCGATACTCCGATCGGCCACCGATCGATATCGGCCGATATTCACTGTCTGCCGATCGATTGGTGCTCGGTGATCGCTAATTTCTCCTGTGTTATTATCCAAAGTTAATGTAAACTTGAATAATGTACTTCATTTGAATGTAATAATTATGTTGGTTGTTGTTTGTGGAAGCGCCAGTGAATGAGCCCCATTAACTGAGTTTTAAACATCACTTTAAATGGAAGATCCCCATAGCCCCCACCCACTCGATCGGATCGGCAATCGGTATCGGCCGATACTGATTCCGACGATCGGCCTCAAAATTGGCGATCGGAGCATCCCTACTTGAGACCAAGGGAAAAGAAAATAAAAAAAATTCACTGTCGTTCAAAATCACTTATTGGCAACAAATCCCAATCTGTGCTACCTTGCACCGAGGATGTGCAGCACGTGAGAAACACCAAAATCGATCAATCCTGAGTGCGGAGGAGACGAATATCAGGGATGGTGGGGAGAGAACGGCGGGTAAAGGAAAGCATGGGCTCAGAAAAGCCTAAAATGATATCTCTGGTTGATATCTGGATGCTTGGGATGCCTTGGATGGCTGCTGTTCGCTTTTGGCTTTGTCTTTGCAGGGATGAATAGAGGCCTCTGTGGTAGTGATGACAGACTTCTCCGGGCTGGGCCCTGGCTGGCTGACTAGGTGCTGGAGGTCTGGAGACTGTAGCTCTCTCATAGGGGCAGAAGCCCCACAGGGGATGCTGGTCGTCCTGGTTCTCCCTACAAAAGACACTCTGTTTTCTGCCTATGACCAGTTCTTGTTGTCCTGACATGCACGGTACACCTATACACACATGTTTAGCGGGGTAAAGGGCCTGAGGTGCAAGCTATATCCTCCTACCTGTGTTTGCACGTGAAGGGTTGAATTTTCTGAATTGCATCGATGCTAACTTTTCATAGCAATATTATCCAAGCATTTTTCGATGCTTGTTTTCCATGATCTTTGTTAGGCCTTTATTCATATTAGATAAGAGTTGAGTATGTCATTTTGACTTGACACATTTCTGAGTTTTATTTCATTTCTAAAAGATTGTTGACATTGACAAATTAAAAGATTATAAGCAGTGACTGATTCCAGACTGTAGGCGACTGTTAATAGATTTGTAGTTAAGATGTTGTGTGCACATGCCTTTGAGTGCCATGCACACCAAGTGAAGTACAGGAAGGCTTTTCAGAAGAAAAGAAGCCACCAGGGCTGTCGCAAGAGGTGTCATCATTCTTCAAACTGTTTTTATACAGCAGCCGGCCAATAAAAAAACGTGAGGTAAACGCACTGCTCACCGGACTGTGTGACTCTCCATCTAACATGCTAGCATCACGCCCTTGGGATTCTAATGGCTGGGTGCCGTTTAATGTGGTGTTATTTTGTTATTATTAACGGACAAGGAGAAGATGGGATTTCCACACGCGATGCATGTACAGCGGTAGCTCTTCCAGAGCCTTCACATGCCCTCCAAGTTTATCCCAGTCGCCACTCTTGAAGATTCACAGAGCCTCTTTGATCCGAATACTGTCCTCCCAGCTGGGGGGCCAGGGGATGCAAGCAGCCCTTTTGGTCTCCCATTTCAGGTCATACATTCTTTCCTTAAGAACCCAGAGGTCCCGACCCTTAGTTGCAATGGAATTTCATATGCAAAAATAGGCCAGACTTGCCAGGCCATTTGAATATGCATTTGTCCGCTTTTAACTTTCTTGGATCCTCAGAATTAGATATTCATCCTTAAGGTGTCATGATGAGACAGACCTTTCTTGAACCTTCCTCTTCCTCTGTCCTCTTTTATATTTTCATCACGCTCATTATACGTTTCTAAAAGGTCTGTATTTCCTGTCAAAGAGACTTGATTTAGCCCAACAAATGCCTCAATGTCCGCTCTTAAATGGGTTTTAAATATAAATCGCATAATCACCCTGCAGTTTAAATCTGTTCGAAACCACACTTTTTTATTATGAGACTCTCAATCCTTCAGCACTACATTTCACAGCTCATATTGGTCATTTATTTCCCAAATCTGCACATTCCTATGCGCCCTACATTGAGCTTCCAGAAAAAGCTTTAGTTGGTATGTTTTGACATCCTGTCTAAATTACGGTAACTATAGATTGTTTTTCCAGCTTGGTTTTCTTTCCCAGAGAAAGTATTTGCCATTGCTGTCGCTTTTTTCAAAAAAAGTGCTTGCAACCTGCAATCCTCTTAGATGTGGAGCCAAATGCCCCAGAGGTTACAGCCAGCTAAGTGGTTCCTTGTTTCTAATAAAAAAACAAATCAAATAACATGGATCCCTAGAGGTTTATGACATTAGAGTCATGAACTCTTGTGCCGATAAATCTCTATTAAATATCCTTGTACAAAGACATGGAGGACGGAGGAACTTGGTGTATGATTGTATAATTTATTAGCCTCAAAGTAGAAGAGGAGGTAAAGGGGCGAAAGAGCTTTGACCGCTCAGCGATGGAACAGCCCTCTCGACTGTGAAATGACCTGATCTTTAAAAGTTGGCCATTACCTCTTCAAAGCGTCCCCAGTAACGCTGATGTCAGGAAGTGCTTGTGTGTAAAGCAGGTTTGATGTTTAACTCTTGAGCGAAGGTTGTCCCCACGGTCCCAACCCTCAGCCCTCAACCCAACAACTCTCCTTCGCTTTCTCTCTCCGGCCCCGTCAGCTTCTACCTCTGGAAGCGCGACCAGTGAGAAAGGGGGGGAACAATACTGCGTTTGTGCACCACTCTGCACTCGGCCTGCTGCTAAACAAATGTTCGGTGGAATTCTGGTGGCTGGCATTGCCCCTGGGCCCAGGCTGCTCCCACAGTGACTTCATGAACACTCTCTGGGGCGATCAAAAGAACAAGTCACCCTTTTATAGGGAGCTTTATGGTAATGGAATTATTTCCACACCAATTAAAGTTTACTTTTCTCTCCCCTTGAACCTCATGTAGACTATTTGTTTTGCTCTTGCAGCAGAAACGGAAATGTTCTGTTGCCCAGGGCACAACCGTACGTTTTCGGGAATTTTAGTCGAGTGACGAAGGCATGACAAATTCAGTTTATGCCACTTTCTCTGCATTTACTTGCCACTGATGTTGTGGATATATTTACAGAGTTGTGGTGGTTGGGGAATGTTATTTTACATGTTTTTTTTAATTCAATTCTTAGTGGCAACTCCTGAACTCAAAACCACTTAAGTGGCAGAATCTTAAGAGTATCCCCTCCCACAGTGGAATGTATGAAATCCACAGACCCTGTCCTCAGGCGGTGGTGTGGCTTGATGGAGTTTGAGATGAGGGGGATTGAATGGCCCGGGTGACATGGATCCACACCCAGACCCTCGGACCATGTGGCCCTGAGGTGACTAGTAAAAGGATACACACATGCAGGATAACTCTGGGAATTATATTCCCCTTTTTTCAGATAAAGTGGAGTTCACAGTTTTAAAAGGGTCACACTTACTACAGAACTACACATGTCCTTCAAGAAGAACTGTGTCTATTTCTCTGGAGAATCCACATATCAAGCTGTTCACTGCTCTTATAGGTGACTACTTGTTATTCTATTATATCAAATCTGGATCCAGTATTGAATGTGCCAAATATTCTCAAATCCCTTTTAAAAATGTATTCAAACATTGACCTTTAGAATCTTTACAAATGTTATAATAATAATACATTGGATTTATATAGCACACTTTATAAACAATGTCATCTCAAGGTGCTTCACAAAGCTATAAGGAGAAAATGATAAGACAAATACAACAAAAAAAAGATATCTAAAGGAGCATATTGAATAAAATATGGTAATATAAAAAAATAAATATAAAAGGTTAAGAGCATAAAAGGTTTAAAATAAAATAAAGGACAGTCAGTAAAATGCGGTGTGGAACAGGTGGGTTTTCCTAAAAACTGAGAGTGATGCCGAGGTCCGTATGTTCTCTGAAAGCTGATTCCACAGAGGAGGAGAAAGCACGGTTTCCCATGGTGACCAGTTTTGTCCGCGGAACAGCCAGGAGATTGGAGCTGTCTGACCTGAGTGTGCGTGAGGTATGGGAATGTTTTCTGGTTAGCAGTTCCTGTAGGTAGGTGGGGCCAATGTGGTTGATGGCGTTGAAGACCATTATGAGGACTTTGTAGTTGATCCGGTGTGTTACAGGGAGTCAGTGGAGCTAGTGAAGGATGGGGGTGCTCTGATTTGCGTGTTTTTGTGAGCATCCGGGCGGCACAGTTTTGTACATATTGCAATCTCTGAGTGGTTTTTGCTGGAATGCCTGCAAGCAGAGAATTGCAGTAGTCAATGCGGGAGGTGTTGAAGGCATGGACCAGATGAGTCCAGTTTCACACCTAGGCTCGCTACCAGTGGGGAGAGGGGAACGGCGTGGCCATTGATGCTGAATTGACGGATATTGTTTTTTTGTGTTTGATGTGGTGTCAATCAGAATGGCCTCTGATTTGCTGCTGATTTGTGAGCATTTTACCTACTTGGACTCGGATCTCTTCGACTCAATAATACTTTACTATAGGAGTGGAAAGGATAAAAAGAAAATCTGTAACACATGACATAACAGGGATGAGAAAATAAGAAGATAAACAAACATAAGGCTGGAAGCAAAAATGAAGATGGAGAGAGTCAACTGAGTACATCCTTCATATAATTTGTCAGCACCTCGACCAGGCCTCAACTTGGCCCAGCACCTTTCTGCCTTTTATCTTCACTGATGGAGCCGGCCATTGAAGCAACCTCAACGCCACCCCCTCACCTCCCCAACCTTTCTCTCTGTCTCTTTACCGCGCGCCTGCACAATAGCCTTGCTCGGCAAATTTCCAAGAACAGTGTTTGTCCGATCACCACTGCAGCCCCAACCCCCTTTTTATCAGTGTGTGTTGGTTTGTTTTCACAATGTTTCTTCATGCATCCAGGAAAAGGTGTGTCTGGCTTGTTATGGTATCTTATATTAGAGAAATATTTGTATTGAAATGGATATCTGGGAGGACATATGGCGATCGTGCAGGTTTTTGGAAGTAAAAGTCTGCATTGAAAATATTGGATGATTTGCCAACAAAAGGAAATAAAACACCCAAAGTGCAGTTAGGTAAGCATCCATTCAGTGAACGATGAAAACCCAACAGAAATGAAAGCAGTTCAGCTTATTTTAGGGTTGTTTAGTTCCATTTTGGAGGAATTGAGCTGGTGTGGTATTTTGTTCCTGTTTGAAAATTGAAAAGGGGTTGAATTTTCTACAGATCTGTCTCTTTGACCTGATTCCTATAGCAGCAAGGATCATGGGTATTGTAGTATAAGGAGCTATTGGACATACCAAACTGATAAAAGCAAGATATTCCTTATATTATAGTAATCCAAAATAGATTTCCATGACATAAACATGTGGGCCAACTATCCTATCCTGTGTTTTTGCTTTTGAGGATTACATTAAAAGAACATTTTTAAATTTGGTGCAAAAATACTTCTGCAACTTGAAACACATTCCATCTTGCAACTTGGGGTGTTAAATTATCTGTGGTTGCTTACCCTCATTTGCCCCTTCATCCTCCCCCAACCACACACACACCTCTCCTCAAGTCCTAAGCTTATTTTCCCAGCCCAGCTGCTCTGCCAGGGTAGCCCCGTCTCATTCCCTTTGTCCATGCCACTGACCTGAGCGCACTGGGAGCGCACCTCTGCGGGGCCTGGCCTGTAGCCGGACGCTTGATGTGGACATTTTTGGAGCATTGGGTCTCCCTCACCCGGGCAACCAGGCCCCTTTGAGCCCTTACCCCTCACTGTTTGTCCAACCAGTCTTTCCTTCTCGGCCCACTCTTCTTCGTTCTTGCCGTGGGACTGGAAGAAAGCTTGAGAGACAGCGTGTTGTTTTGTACTCACTGCTTGGTTGCTGCTGGTGGCCGGCTTCCTATGGTGCACCAAAGCTTCCATTCACTTTCTTTCCCTCTCTTTCTTAGACCTCCTCCAGGGAATGGACCCCTGTTTGATCACATTAGGGGAGAAAGAGAGAGATCAGTGATGCTTTTGACATTCCCACTAGCTTTTGACAGTCCATGAGTTGCTGATCAGTTTTCCCGCCTCCAGCAAGTGGCCCCCTTTTGAAATTCTCCCTTTTTCTTTTTATGTATTTTAAGCCAGCTATTGTGAAGCCTTTTGATTAGAATGTGTGGGTAGAGCTTAGCAGGACTGCTGCTTTATTTCTTATTTCACATTTTCCTATGGATTTTGCTCACCCTTCATTGAAAAAAACAAAACAACAAACGATTATACCATGTTTTTCTAAATGTACATTTCTGTGATCATTTAAATGGAAAAACTGTCGCTCTAAAGCCAGGGCATAGCTGAAGCGGTGCGATCTTTTGGCCATTTGAATTGCACAGTTGATGAAACTGTGGAAGTTGAAACGCAGGGTGGGCGTTGATGTTGTAGGCTACTTATTTATTTTTACTACTCTGAACCCTTTTGATCTGCAAGGTTTAGGCACATTTAAGAATGTTCTGGTATGACCACTTATTAACATTCATTGGAGGCCATGCTTACAAAGAAGCAGAATTTGCCAAAGGCCTAAACAAGCAGGGCCATGGAGTCTTGTTTTATTTTTGCCAAAAATGCCTGGCCACAATTAACCAACCAAAACCATTCTGAATGGCAATTTAGGTCATTTTCTACGCTCACAAAAGCCCCGGACCTGGTGCCCATGAAGCTGAAAAAAGCTGATGTAATGGGTTTAAGAAAATCTCCAAGGGGAGTCAAACCTCACCCTCACACCCCCAACCATCCTTTGCCCCTCCCCTCCCTCTCTGTCCAATATCCCACCTCTTATCCAAGCTTCAAACTAGTCTGAAGCAGTTAACACCTTTGGTTCTCCCCCCCCCCCAAAAAAAATATGGTCACTTTGATCAACTTAGTATTGAAGGTTTGAAACTCTTTAATAAAGCTTCAGGATAAGTTTGTGATGGTTACCAATAAAACGAGGGAAAAGGTTTATGGTTCCCTGATTTAGTGTTTGGGGTGGGGGAAGGGGAGCAGGAGATGAAGGCAAAAGGACGAGGGAGAAAAAGAAAGAAAGGAGGGAGGGAGGGGGCTAAAGAAAAGAAATCCCAGCCTTGGCACACACACACACAGACTCTCTGTGCAGCGTAAAGCACAAAAGAAACCTGTAACGCCTCCAGATTCCTTCTAGTCGAGTATCAAAGACATGCTTTGCTTTAGAACAAGAGGCTAGTGGGTAAGATAGGACTGAGTGAGCCAGTGAACCCAGCACTGGCTTGGTTGGGTGCTGCGAGTTAATCTCCCCTGAGGATTTTTCCCCCCTTCTTTTTCTTCACCTCCTCCCTCTCTTTGGGGATATCGGTATTACTGTGAAGCTCTGAATAGAGGGACTTGTCTAACCTGATCGCTTGGTCAGAATAAGCGCAGGGAGAGGCTCCCAAAAATCATGCAGAGATGGTTGCTGCTTTGAAGTTCAGCGGTGGGATAAACCTGCCCACTGGTCCATCCTGATGCCTTCAACCTTGTGTCTAAGACCTCCCAGACTAAAAAATGGTTATATAATTGCGCTTTTGAATAAATACATTGTATAAGTTGTATCATGAAGCCCAGGGTAATGGCTTTGAGGTGATTGCATAGACTGCTTTACTAATTCAAAGATTAATTAGCCATTCGTAATAATGGAAACATACAAATTCCTGTCTTTTGACAAAATACAACAGCATGTTTGACCTTTTTTGGTAAAGAAAGTCTCATCAAACATAACTTTGGCTTTTCTGAAATGCAATTTCTTGCAACTTATCGACAATCAAATATCCCACAAAGACTTGCATACAAAGATCCATGCCAATGAACCAGTTGGCTCTGATGGGACTTTGCAAGTATTGGTATGACAACTTGCATGCCTCTTATCCTTAACACTAGAGCAAAGACAAAAGCAGTTTGGAGGCATCTTCATAGCTGCAGATGTGCCTGTTCCTGCCATCCAAGACTTTCACTTAAGGAAACAAATAAGGAGGCCAATTGTTGACTCCCTTATCTCCAACTAACCACCAATAATTGCATCCCCATCCATGTTTCTCCATCGCATCATTCTTGGAAATGACCATGGCTTTATTTATACACATTCCCATTTCCTCCGGAATATCATTAGCTCCTCGTAGGGCCTTGAGCTCCTGGATCGGGCTTTACTCCTGTTTCCCCCCTCTAGGTTGTCATGAAAGGTGATCATGCATCCATTCACAGAACCAAGAGAGCAAGCAAATGAAAGAGGGGGAAGCAAGAAAAAACCCTTACAAACGCTAGCCAAGAAAAATACTTTTGAAAAGTGTTAAAGGTTGATTCTACATGCAGCAGTTTGTGAGAAGGAAATCAGCCTCACCAGTTATTCTTCTTTGTTTTCTTAAAAGGTTGGTACATTGAAAGAAAAACATGGGGTTAATTTGCTGGTGTTACTGAAAACATTCCACATGTGGTTTGATGGTGCGCTCACTTTTCATCCCTTTCCCCGGAGTTCAGTGTGACCTTATCCATCCGACCCGGAAGTGATGTAGGTGAGCACTTCCTCCGGTGTATTTGGAGCTGCAGTAAGTGTTTCCTAAAGAAAACAAGTCAGAGGCGGCCGTAATCTGATACCAGCGCTAATGCTGGCTGCCTCTCCACCTCGCCTTCCTCCCTAAACTGTGTGGTGGGGGAGAAAGTGGAGGTAAGGAGAGAAGGGGGCTAGTTGCACTTACTGTACAATTCCAACATCTATGACTCTTTATTTTAAATGTGTGAACATGTGCATATACTGCAAGTCCTGTTCGCATTCACCTACCATCATCATCAAACACATGTCATTGACTAAGGTGTGTGTGTGTGTGTGTGTGTGTGTGTGTGTGTGTGTGTGTGTGTGTGTGTGTGTGTGTGTGTGTGTGTGTGTGTGTGTGTGTGTGTGTGTGTGTGTGTGTGTGTGTGTGTGTGTGTGTGTGTGTGTGTGTGTGTGTGTGTGTGTGTGTGTGTGTGTGTGTGTGTGTGTGTGTGTGTGTGTGTGTGTGTGTGTGTGTGTGTGTGTGTGTGTGTGTGTGTGTGTGTGTGTGTGTGTGTGTGTCCAATATGAACCTGACCTTTGCAGAAGGCCCGTCTGTCTCTCCGTTGTGGAGAGGCGGGATAACAACACTCATCTCCTGCTGTAACTGTGTGAGAGTCCACAGTCACTCTGATTTCATGTTACCGCTCTCCACTTTGATATGCAATGGACACTGTGTATATTTGGAAAGTGACTTTGGTCATCTGAAGTGTTTGCCATTCCTTTAATCTAATATCTAAAAGCATCGGGGTTTGGGTGGTACAGCTTTTGATTATGGGTCAGCTGCTCGCCCTGGACACGTTTGATCTCCCCGCCTCCACCAACGTTCACACATACTGTGAAGCTGAATACTAAAATGTCCCATGGAGAATGGCCGGATAGAAATATACTTTTGTTCCAGGTGAAAGGCGGTATTATGATTTGTTGACTTTTAGATGCAATATATCTTGATGGAATGATCATCTTTAAACAAATATAGTATACTGAGATGTATCTTCATATTGATATTGTGGTTCAGATTTCAATTAGAGCTTGAATCTTATTTGAATGTGATGTGTTGCGTGACGATAATCTAATGATCCTTTAAACATTCTAGACTAAAAGGTTAATTGATTAACTAAGAGAATGATCTGCTGATTCATTGATAATGAGGATAATTGTTGGTGCAGCCCTAATCATTCTTATTAAACAAAACTGTTTTCTATCAGCTTGCATCAGTAAGGAAGTTGCTGACGTGTCCAGCTGAAAAACCGGCTACAGTTTAAGCCTTCGTGGTTGAGACAGGTTAAAGGGAGAGGCTCTGGAGTATCTTCTTCCTATTGCTGCAAACTTTGGATTTGGAAAAGTTTGCCGCCATGTTGTCCACTCCAAAGGGCAGGGTGGGAGCGAGATGAGGGAGGGGAGGAAGGGCAATATGGGCCCATGCTCTAATCCCATTCCAGCGGGCCGAGAAGCAGCAGCTTGCGCGGCATTCCACAACTCCGGGGGCTTTTTGGGCGGTGAGGGAGGGTGGGCAGCATTCCTCTATGGCCAGAGCCATCAAAGACGCCGCGCAACATCAAAGGCCACTCAGAGCCTAGGTGTTGATGACTGCAATCCTCCCCTCGGTCCACTTTTAGCAACCTCAACCCCTCAGCCCTCTAACACACGCACACACAGAGCGGGCTGACTGCGCCAGGTATGTGCGCCCTCCAGCCTCCCTCCCTCCTCGCCAAGCTCAACAGCCGCTCTGCAGCAGCATTAATCATAGCTCATTAAGTAGTGACTTTTGTTTTATGGCGAGGGTTGAAGAGGGGCAGGACGGGCCGGAGCAAGGGGATGCTGCTGATATTCGGGGCGTTGCTTGCGGTGTACATAATCTAGCTGCACAAACACTGAATGAGGTGTCAAACGACGGCAGGAAGTTATTGTTGGATGAATTGTGTTAAGTTGGAAAAGAGTCATTTAATCGATTAGTCCATGGAGAGAAAAGAACAACTGTTTTGAAAGCTGATCATTGTCAAAGACGGTTTTTAAGTCATTTCTTAAGCACACAAATTTACAGTTTTAGCCTTTTTATTTATGAAGATTTATTCATTTTCTCAATTTATAAAGGCATTGCCTAACTTGCATTTGTCATCAAAATAAGTTCTGGGTTAGGGTTCACATGGATGACAGTTTTCCGTTTCATTTTGTGATACCTCGTGATTGCTTTTTATAGACAATGAAGTTGTCTATTTCTAAATGTAATCATGTGTTTGGCTTTGGGAGAAATGTGTATTTGCTACTCTGCAGTTGTGTGCAGTATTACTATTGTTCATTAATCACCCTGTTCTCTTAGATTGGTACATTGTTAGTCAAGCTAATGAATTCACTTTGGCACCTTGATGCTGAACATTAATTTATGCGTTTGTTCACCTACTTTTATAATTGTCCTCATAAGGACAGCAGCCTTTTGCACTGGAGACAATATGTTTGCTTGCATTTGTGACTTTATCTTTTCACATATGCTCTGATCTCTTCATTGGCAGTTGTTTCCACTCCCCTTCTTCTCTTTCCAAAATGGTGGCATCCAGCCCAATGTTGACCCCTGAACTTTGTCGGCCTGTCCTTTGTTCGTGTCACTCTGCGTTTTTAAAGACTGAAGAGCTGAAAGTGACACCAGGGAGACTTTTGAGCACACACACACACACACACACACACACACACACACACACAAACACACACACACACACACACACACACACACACACACACACACACACACACACACACACACACACACACCATTGACGGTTTCGGGATGCACTCTTGGAGAGTTAATATAGTCACAAGCTAGGCATCCTGCTCAGTGTTAAAGCTGTCAACCCCAGAGCCGTGTGCTACATATCAGGACATTTACATGATATAAGGTGTCCTCTGCCTGCGTCCCCTGCTCACACTGAAACACCTGTTTGCTTTTCCTGTTGCTATGAGGATGGAGGTGATTTTCGGGGAAGGTTAAGAGATAGTGAGGCGCATTACAAAGCTTTCTTAAGACAACTATTTCACTACTCGTACCCGTGTCTCAACCACTTTTTAAGTTAAATTGCTAGAAGTGTAGAAGGATTTTTTGTTCTCATCACACAATGTATATCAGCATTGCCACCTTTCTCAGATTTACTCCCCAATATTGTTTTTTTTTCATTACCTGCCACCTTTATGTTGGCCAAACTAAAAAGATGGACTAGGCTAGCTTGGCTAATTGTTCCTTTAGTCCCAGTGGTGAAGACAAAGGGGAGGAAGTCTTCATTATTCGAGAGGAGAAGCAGAGGGATCCCTTTACGGCTCTAATGTTACAGGAGGTGGAGTGTCGGCCCCACCTGTAGGGCCCTCCCAGCTGCTCCACTGTAACTGGATCCCGCTCCCTCTCTACTCAAGGCTACCAGCCCGCTTTGAAGTTATTTCTAGTGCTGGGAAAGAGGGGTAGAGAGCGACTGAGAGGGGCAAAGACTGGGAGAGCAGTAGGGGAGGTGTGTGTGTATGTAGTGTGTCAGTGCATGCATTTTGTGAGTCTATTTGTGCATGCTATACATAGAAAGATGCAATTCAAAACTACAGCTTCTTTCTTGTTTTTATTTCACCCCTGTTCAAGCTGACATTGAACTTCTGTGCCAGGATAAGACAAATCCTGCAACATGCTTAGTTTTGTTGAAAGATGTTTGACAATTTGTGATATATAGTAAATACATCAACATCACAATAAGCCTTGATAACAGACTACCAAATAACTTGAGTGACAGTTTGTCGGCGCTAACAATCTATATAAATTGGAGAGCATTGCAGATGAACAGCCACATTTCAAAAGAGTAAGAGTTCCCTGTAGAAATAACAAAATGATTAAACGTTGGTATAAAGTCACAAGTAATCAGGATATGATGTAGAGGTGTAGTGCAGTAACAGGATGCGCAAATCCCAAATGTAATGTTTGTGTAATAGTTTTGCTTTAGGTTGCCTTATAACTTGCTTGTATTCTAAAGAAACATGCAAAAAGAAAAACCTTACAAGAAGAGACTGATCGTGGCTGTTACTTATTTTCTACCAAAACGTTACAGGGCCAATTTGGAGGCAGTGCCCGATTGCTCTTGGCCCCGAAAACTGGTTCTCATTTGGATCCAAAAAACTGCTATGCAAGAACCAGTTACGAGGGTTGTAAGACTGACCCGTCTGCATCCAAGGACACTCACTGTAAAACATCATGGTGAGGTCTGAGTGCCAATAAACACAAATAATCTCTTGGTCCTCAACCTCAAACAAAATTAGTTGCTAGACAAAGAGCAACCCGCCATCTCTGGCTGCTTCTTTAAGAGTTTATTCAAGTCATATTTTGGGAGAATACTCGGTGCCAAACTGATTTCCCTATCCTCCTCCTTTTAACATGATGTCTGAGCCCTTCACGGCTCAGACGGTTTGTCTGTGGGCTGATGGAGAAGGTGTGATAATGAAAAAGAGTTGAGGTGGAGGGATGAAAGCTAGAAACGGCATTCCTCATGAACAGATGGTGACAAGTCTTTGGAAAAATGTGACCTTCGACTAAGGACGGTGAATCAATTCTGACTTTACACAAAATATGTACTTGCGAGGTATTATCCAAATCTCTTGTTTTTGTATCAGTGTATACCTTTTAATCTTCTTTGTGGAACTATGCTTGCAAAGTATCAGGTTTGTAAATGAAATATGGCTGTCTGAGTGAAAGTACCTTTCTTGAACATAGCCGGCCACCACTAACGCATGTAGTTCTGAAATGACTTAAAAGACTCCTAGATCTGCAGAAAATGAATCAAAAATTATTTAATAGATCAACTGTTTCAAGGACTTCTTAAAACTAACACAGCTCAGCAAGCTTTGCTGGTTCTACCTTCATAAAAGTGAGTCTTTCTTTCACTTCCAATTGAAAACCTAAAATAATTATTTGTTGGAGCAGATTCAGGTAAATAATTACCTATCTAATGACTTAACTTCAGGATTAGTCCCTAATATCTCATTTCAACCAGTGAAAGACACTGCAAATTGTTCCTTTCCTATTCAAGATTATACTAGGTTATTACTTTGACTGTACTTTTGTCAGTTATACTCATGTTATCAGCATTTATTTCCTTGATTGGTAACAGAAGAGGTTCAAGCACTTACAATAAGCTGTTAACTGTATTCACTTCTGTAGTCACCACTAGTTAAAGGTGGGGTAGGTAAGTTTGAGCAACCGGCTCGAGATACACTTTTTGTTATATTCCATGGAATGCTCTTAACATCCCGATAGCAATGAATATCTTAAGTGCTTTGACAAAAAATCCATAAACGAATGTCATCTGTGGAAACCGTAGTACTCTAAAAAGCACGACCAATCATTTTAGCCGGCCCGGCTAAAGTAACTGGATGGCCTACCTGCCTGTCAGCCTTCCATCTGTGCACAAACTTATCTCGTGCCCTCATTGGTCATGTGCGCGTTCGTGTGTGTTGGAGGAGGGGCTCTGTAAGGAAGTGGCAGATTTTTTCCGGCTGTGTATTTTCAAATTCTAGCGCACTCGAGCTGGTTTCTCCAAAATTACCTACCCCACCTTTGATATACTGTACCAACATACTGATTCTTTGACATTTATTTTAATGGACGCCTTATATAAGGAGTATTATTTAATATGTTTTCATATTTACGCTGAGAAATAGTGAGAATGAAAGCAGGTGTGCTATTATATTAGCTGAATTAATATAACATAAACTTGATCAGTTGTGTGGCCTACCAAAAAAGTGTGACTCTCTGAATCATTGTCCCAGCTTCAGGGGGTGTTCACAAGAATTTTCCCAGTCGGGGACTATTTTTTCTGATTATATCAACAGCACATGAATGTAGCACAATTGCCCTTTTCCGCAAGGGTGATGTGTGTGGTATGAGGCTCTGAAAAACACCACAAGTCACATGGGAGACTTGGTCTGTGGCCTATGATCAGACATACCCACACAGCCATCCCCTTCCCCAAAGCCCTCAACACAACCGCCCGCCACCTCCATTGGCAAGACTTGTGTGCTTTTTCCAAGAAATTGACTATACTTCCCCTCCATAGACAGAGAGTCCAGTGCTCGGGAGGGGAGAGTGGCGGTGGAGGGGGTGGCGGGGAGGGGCGATGGAGGAGGTCGGAGGGGTCGGCTGAATTAAAGGGACCAGGGAGGTGGGCGGGATGCTTCTTTACTGGGGTGAATGAGTTCACGGTGAGTGGACGGTCAGTAGTGAGAAGCCACTGAATTACCCCTCGGTCACCCAGGATGTGTTTCAGGCTACATGCATGAAAAGGCATGTCTTTTTATTCCGCACGCCTGTGCTCAAACAGTGAGATACGTAAACACATGCACAGCACAGGGGAAGCAGGTGGGTGAGAGGACTGGACGTGTGCCCAGGTTTTTCTTCTGCTAGATTTTGTGTGCTTGTGAAATGGGTGCCAGCTCTTCTTCCAAAATGCATAAAAGAAACCTATGAACAACAGATCTGTCCGTTTAATCATTTAGCCAGCTTCACAAAGAACATCTTGTAAAAATGGTCTCTGGCTGGCAGACACTGCAGACAACAAGGCAGCTTTGATTGTTACCACAGAAACTCATCCTCCGTGTGACCTAAATGCCATTGGTAGATGCGATGGAGCCTCAGTTCTGGATTTCTAAAAAGAGTGGAGATTTCAAGGACATGCATGCAAGGATCTATATCCGCACCCTGTATAGATTGGTTTTGCTCACTCGCTTCTCCAATCCGCCTTCTTGCCTTTTGATGTTTTTAGCTCCTGGCGTGTAGTAGCAAAGGTGCCTTGTTGTAAAGCACAGCACATAGCTCCATGTTTCAGCAAGATTTCCTACCCTGAGAGCATCATTTTGTTTCAAGTTCACAAGGCTTTCCTGCCCATTGGTGTTAAAATCAAGAGAGGAGGGAAATCATTATTATATATTCTGCTTTGTCACAAGAAAACTTCTTCTCTTTTTAGCCTTGAGGATTTTCAATGTGCTAATACAGATGTTTGGAGAAGTTGTAAAGATTTCAAAGGTGTTCTGAAGAATTTTAAATAAAGTATGAATAAACAAACTTGCTGATATTTGTTTTTTATGTCAACCAGTAATACTTTTCATGTTGACTTAATAGTGCAAGTGCAAAGTGAATTTTTATATAAAATGAAATACCCAGCTGTGCAGAATAAAAAGACATGCCTTTTCATGCAAGTGTAATATGGCATAGTGAGGGCAGGGGAGGGTGACTGTTTTGGAAGTTTTGGGATGGGGAGGGGGGGTAGCGGGAGTCTGTAACCAGGGCCACCAATAATTTAGAGTGTGTGAGAGAGGAAAAAGGGGAGGGGGGGGGCGGCAGAAGAAGTGGTTGTTGTATGATCAAAGGCTCAGCGAATTGTGTCACAGACAGACGGAGAAGAATGGCGTTGGATGGTGTGACTTGCATTTTGATTTCCTTTGAGAGCTTGCTGGGGGCAGTGGGGGGGTTGGGGGTGGTGGAAGGTTTTTAGAAGTAAGGCCCTGTTTTGATCCCATTACCAACTGTTATCAGGTCACTTGTTCGTAGAGACAACCATAAAAAAAGGACTGGGAAAGAAGGTTTTGTGATTCATGGATTTTCTTTCAGTTAAACCAAAGTGTCTTTTCACATTTTTTTATCTACTATGTCAAGTGTTTTTCAAAGTTACCATGTGCGGTGGCCTTTTCTACTTGTATGAAGGTGCATAAGAAACAAAATATTAAAGCCATGTAAAGCTGACGTATGACAATAGAGGAGGTAAACGTATTATAAACTAAACTCTGAAATTGCACTGAAACAGAGGATGCCCCTTGATGGATTTTATATTATAACAACTTAGAAGATTGTTTGACAAAGCATCCAATGTGAGCAAAAAACAACTCTACAGGTGGTGTTGCAGAAAGATGGTGGGGGTGTGCAGGAGGAGTGGTCAACGTAAGTGACAGGTGGAGTTCAACCCCTGCCAGGATTTCATTGAGAGCGTGGACTCTGTAACGGGATATTCATGTGAAAGGCTGCCTCCCCCACGGGCACGGCTGGGAGGGCAGAACAAGAGCCGCCCCCTTGTGGCACTTTAGGGGCGCCGGATGCCCTTCGCCCAGAACCCTGGGTACGGAGAAGCGGAGCTAAATGGAGCAACGTTGTGTTTCCAGTGGGTTGAGCTTGTGTGATTTGGGGCCTTGTAGGGAAAGCTAGCAGTTGGAACACAAGAGGGGACAGTCTCTGTCATTTTCCTGTGTGTATGTGTGTGTATGTGTGTGAAGGCAAGTTTGGGTATGTTCTCGTTACTCTTTTGTGCACGGCCAGTGGCTGTGTGACCCATTTCACCAGATCATCGTCTCTTTTCCAAACCAAGGTCCTTTTCCTTTTGCTCTCCATCACCACATCCATCAGCGCCTACATCAAGATCTGACAAAAAAGAAAAATCCCTGCTGTAGATATAATGGCGCAATGGCCAGCCTCTAAAATAACAACACGGTCCACAACAACAACACTGCCCCATTTGGAGTGCAAGAGCCCCCGCACAATGGCCCAGTGTTCAGGACCTAGGGGTGCAGGCGGGGCTCCCTGCTGCCATCCAGGCTGACAATCATGACATAGAGGTCATAATCACACATCAAATGGCACTCCACTTCATCCACCTGCTGTAGATTGAAGTAGACACAGATCTTTTAAGTTCCCCTCCTACTCTGACTCTATCTGCTTCCTGTACAACAGCTTGCTCATCGCATATCTATGAAATTAAAAAATGTAACCTCAGTTGACTTGGATGTGCAGAATGCATCGGAGAATTGTTAGTGTGTGTGTGGGAGGCGCAGGTCTGGATACGCATGACTGGAAACCACACTAGGTTATGCTCTTTTATCTTTGTCTTCCTCTTCAATCTTGGCACTCACCAAAGACAGAGACGGAGCGTGTGCTCTGAAATTATCATACCATATGTGTTTGTAATGTATACCTGTACTGCCACGCTGCTCCTGCCAGCCCTTGGCTAGTATCTCTCTTCCAGACCTCCATCCAGAGAGCTTTTCCCTTACCTAAGTTGGCAAGAGAAAAAGGAACAAAATGCACACTAATCTCATGAAATCTAGCCAATGGGTTGTGAGTGAAAAATGGAGCCAAATCTTTTATGTTTATCACCCAAGGATGGGTTAGGGTTAGCATAGGGTTACGATGGGTCAAGCATGTAGGATGATTATTTTATAAAGGTACATTTAGAAATAAAAGGGAGTACACTGTGGAGCTCTTTTTCGGCACACGTTATCCACATTCCTTCCCCATAGTCCACCTGATTTGCATTTGACCCCCTTACTCTTAGTTTAGTCCTACCAAAAACCCCTTCAGGTCAGGGGCTTGACCCCTCTGCCTTGTGGCACTGAAGTGAGGAGTCGCCTTCTGAATATCTCTTCAATTGACCTGCTGCACGACTAACCTGCTCCCAACGTGATTAAGTGGGGTTCAAAGGTCACGGGTCACCAGAGGGAGAGGGGTATCTTGGGTCATCAGCAATGGGGGGTGGAGTGTCCAAGGGCTCAGCGCCACAGTGCTGGCATATTGGGGTGTGGTGGTCATTGTTAATAGGATAAGTGGCCTACAGGTCAGTTAAACCCAGTTCTAATGGTAATACAGGAGCTTGTCTTTGCACTGTTTCCAGGGTGGGGAATGGATGCAGGATTTTGGGAGTTTACTACAGATTTGATCTAATCTTGTTTGATCAGATTGTACATTTCTCCTAGTCAATGTTTGACAGGTGCAGTTCATGAGTTTTTGCTATCATTTCGTGTTTGTTTTTCTGTTTGTATGTTTCACGTTTTTTTATTGCATTTCCCAGTTGAAGTGATGGCCTTGTAGGATTGTGTGCGTTGAGGATTAGATAGTCCGGTGCCTTGCTCAAGGGCACCAAGGCAGGGCAGGAGGTGAACTGGGACCTCTCCAAGTAGCACTCCACACTCCATATTTAGGTCTGGTCAGGGACTTGAACCAGCCCCTACTGACTGAGCCACTGCCGGATATTACAAGAATGTATCTAGTAATTGTGCATGTGTGCTAAAACACAATTGAAATGGCAGCACCATTAATCATTTGAGAATAGACTTAACGTACCTTTCCTTGAGTAGAAACACTGTGAAATTGGGCGCCGTCAGCAGATCCATGAAAGCACATAAATCCCGGTTTTGCTTATCTGCTGCTATTCTTTTAAATGTTTTGGTGGAACGCTGTACTGTATGTTTAGATCCTGCAAGATGTTGCCGCACACAGCGAATACTTCAGATGTCTAATGCTCTTAAGCTCTTAGTTTTCAATATAGAAAATAGGTGACAAGTGGATTATAAATTGTTGCAAGGCCTCAAACAAGGGGGAACAAATCTATAATCTGCTGATGCCAGGACCCTCTGACTTGATGCATCGTGTGAGGAAGCTTTTCATGTTCTCTTTACACCCTGCACATGCTACTTTTTTGTTTCTCTGCATTAAGTATCCCGAGACACAAAATGCTCTGTTTCAATGTGACTTACGTGACATGTCTTTTTAAAACCTTTAGCCAGTTTTTGCATCCACTGTACTGTTTTGATATGAATACTTATCTTCAACTTCTTTCTTCTTTCAGATGCATCCTTTGGGACTATGTAATAATAATGATGAGGAGGACCTATATGAGTATGGCTGGGTCGGAGTGGTGAAGCTGGAGCAACCAGAGCTGGACCCCAGTTGTCTCACCGTACTGGGAAAGGTAAAGAACTGGTTTTATTTGCCATCTATTTTCATGAAGGAATTTTCCACTAAAAGTACAGTGGAACAATCTTCTCACAACAGGACAGGCACCGCACTCTAAAGCACACATTGCATACACATGAACAAGTATACAATTTACATGCAGCATGATGGATATGTTGGCACTGTAGGTATTGGGTCATGCAATGCAATGAAAACACATACACTGAACAAAAATATAAACGCAACACTTTAGTTTTTGCTCCCATTTTTCATGAGATGGACTCAAAGATCTAAAACATTTTGTACATACACAAAATAACCATTTCTCTCAAATATTGTTCACAAATCTGAAAACATCTGTGATAGTGAGCACTTCTCCTTTGCCGAGATAATCCATCCCACCTCACAGGTGTGGCATATCAAGATGCTGATTAGACAGCATGATTATTGCACAGGTGTGCCTTAGGCTGGCCACAATAAAAGGCCACTCTGAAACGTGAAGTTTTCCTTTATTGGGGGGGTCTGGGGGGGTCCGAAAACCAGTCAGTATCTGGTAGGGATGTAACGATACCAAAAACTCACGGTACGATAATATCGCGATAACAAGTCCACGGTACGGTATTTATCGCGATATTGAATAATAAAGGGAAGAAAAAAAAAATCATAATTTTTTTTTTCAATAAAACATTTTTTTTACTCGGAAAATGTTTCTTTATTACATAATAAATCTGATTTTTACAGCCTTTTTGTAGGATAGCAGTATTTTAAAGTGTCAAAAACAAAGTGACAGTAACAGACTGGAACAAGAAAACCAGTGTTTTTGTACCTACCAGTACTACCAAACAAAGTAAGCATTTTCTTTATGCCACTGCATCTCACAAATAAACAAGGACATTTAATAATCAGACCCTGCAATAAAATGAATCAAGTTTCACTTTAGTTTTTCATGTAACTCAACTCAAACTCACTAGTCACTCACTCAGCATCATCAGACAGGTTTTTAGGAATATGAGAATGTCCACATTTCCAGGTATTTATAAGCTGGGGTGTTTGGGCATTTACAATATCCCCTGCTCTGGAAACAACTCTCTCGCTTGGTACTGATGTTGCTGGGACACCAGTGGTCGCGTTAACCGAATATTTTATTTAACAATGATGGAAAAATCTGAAAGCAGTCTGTCATTTTGACAGATTAGAACAAACTCTGAACAGCGCCAACGTTTCCCCGCAGCGAGGCTCTGGTGTTATGCCGTGTTATGCATGCCCTCCAAAAGGAAATGATATAGTTCCCAAACCGTACTTTGCCGCGTCCCGCGAGGTGCATGCACACACGGCATAACACCGCCCCCCCCCCCCCCCCCCCCCCCCCCCGTTGACAGTTCACGAGCATGCTCTATCGTGAACTGTTCAGACCCGACGGGTAATAAGGGATTATTTATGACGGATATTTTACGATCCTGTCTGTCAAAATGACGGACAGCGAAAAAGTCTAACGCCAGGCTTATTGACATGGTGAGATACAAATATATGGTTGGTACTTGTCAATGTCTCTAGGTGTGTAAATGTAGCCCTGTAAATACGATGTCCTTTTGTGTTATCTGTTGTTTTATTTTCATGTTGTAACCTACTTGCTGCCATGTTGGAAAGGTCTCTCTTGAAAAAGAGATCGATGATCTCAATGGGACCACCTGGTTAGATAAATGTTTAAAAAAAAAAAAGTGTTTAAAAAAAAAAAAAAAAATCGCGGTAGATTTTGTCAGTCTCACGACGGTATTGGGAAGTTTATTTACCGCGATATTCGGTATATCGTTACATCCCTAGTATCTGGTGTGAGGGTTAGGGTAATGTTGTGAATCGAGTGGCCCATGGTGGTGGTGGGGTTATGGTATGGGCAGGCGTATGTTATGAATGATGAACACAGGCCACTCGATTCACAACATTACCCTAGCCCTAACCCTAACCGTAATCCTAACCCTCACACCAGATACTGACTGGTTTTCGGACCCCCCCAATAAAGCAAAAATGCATGTTTCAGAGTGGCCTTTTCTTGTGGCCAGCCTAAGGCACACCTCTGCAATAATCATGCTTTCTAATCAGCATCTTGATATGCCACACCTGTGCAATAATCATGCTGTCTAATCAGCATCTTGATATGATATGATATATATTTGTGTATATAGAAAATGTTTTAGATCTTTGAGTTCATCTCATGAAAAATGGGAGCAAAAACAAAAGTGTTGCGTTTCTATTTTTGTTCAGTATATGTGTTAAACATACTGCAGTTAGTCATTTTGACACTTTAATGTGATGAATTGCTTAAGTATAGACCATATTTATGGTATTAATGCTGTGATTTAAGATGTAGAATACCGCTTTATTCATTGAAAATGTAAAGGTGTCTCATAATTGGAGTATACATTCAATGTATAGCCAATTTGCACATGAGTACTCAGAAATACAAATAATTGGTTTACTATTCGCCTGTAAACACAATCTTTTAAAGTAAGGACCAATATACATTCAGGTGTATTGAATGTTTGGCCACACGATCACCTTACAGGAATCTTGGTGACTTGTGTATAAAGGGGAGGATGATTTCGTTTTATTTTGTGTCTGTCTTTCAATTGCTGGGAAATGAGGGTGGAAGTGAATCCCTCCCTTGTCTCTCGCTGCCCCCCTGTCCCCATCCTCCCTCCCTTTTCCAGTTCTCCCAGACCCCTCTGGAGTCTCAGAGTGGTATTTTATCATGCTTTAATTAAGTGTTCCTCTTAATGGAATGTACCAATATCCCCAAGAGGATGAGGGGGGGTTGGCTATAGTCTCATTTATCTTGTGCATGCCCAGTGACAGAAAGAGAGCAGCCATTCATAATAACGGCCCTTGTGCCGTATAGACATGCTAATGGTGTACTTTCCTTGGGGATGGTTGCTGCTACCTAGCTGATGCATACTTATGCCGAGTCCTGAAAACATACCTAATGCTCAGCACTCGAGCTCCGCTTCAACTGTAGCTAAGAATTCCTCATTGTCATTGGTGGCTTTACTCACAAGTATGTTCTTCAATGAGGGGATGCATCAATGTTTAAGGAGCAGTTTACAGTTCCAGAGAGAAACCAAGGGAACTATAACTGGTTAAACGTATACTTTACTGCTTACCTCTACTATTGTCATGGGAACAATATGCCTGGAGGTTAGGACCAACATGGCTTCAGTCCGATTTTTCTTGGTAATATTTTTAAAGAAGGACTCCACCGCAAACTTTGTTTATAGGTCTTTGGGGAGTTCTAATGGATATTTAGAAAAAACAATATTAAGCCTTTGTTGCTCGAGAGGCAGATATGATTTATGCAAAGTCGCATAAAGTACTTTTGGAATTGTGGGTATTCAAGGCACCAGGAAGAAGAACGCCAGTCGCATAGCTTGCAGATGAGTTGGATCTTTTGATATGTGATCGGTTCAGATTCACGAGGCTTGGGAATCGAGAATGTTTCCAAAATGCCCAATCCTTTGAACTCGGATGCCTCTCTGGTTATCAAGTTCTCTTATTGATGACGGTGTTTTTCTGACATGCATCATGATGGGAACTCTGCATCAACTCTGATTGAAACTTGCAACAGAAAATGATCATGGCAGAGAGGAAGAAAGTTTTAAAGCATATTCACAACCGTGCAACTTGTAATATCTGTTAAATTATTATCATTTATTTTCATGTATAAATGATATTAGGCAGACATTCTAAACTGGCTTACTTTCTTTCCACACAGAATATTGATCATGAATCGATAAGGTAAAGAATTGGACAGATAAGCAGAATCGATGATGGCATTGGTATCGATACAATCTAAATTCCTATCACTACTTGGCATGTGCTTTAGCCAACAGACCCACGAGGACACCCAGATACCAGAAACCCACACCATCGGCGAGTTGGAAACAGTCAAAGGGCAGCGCTAATGAGCTGGCCATTTTCATACTTTCTGGGTTTGATGTTTTGCTAAAGGACTCTGTAGTGAGGATATCAGGAACCTTGACCCTTTGGTCTTCAGCCAACCTCCCTAACCTCTATACCACTCTGTTTCCTCCTTTTATTCAGCCAGAACTTTAATTAGAGGAGGGGAAACCCATTGTTGCATCTTGACAGACCCTCGCCCTGGGGCCCAAACACAGCTGGGTGCTTTGCGTTGGCACCATTGCTTTTGCCAGGCCAGACAGTGCAGTGTTTACCCCCTGCCAGTCTGCATACTCTGCCCAGCCAGCCAAGCCACCATGCCCAGCCCATGTCCGGATACTATGCCCACTCTTACACACTCACCCGCCTGGTCTGGCCTCATGCTCGGAAGCCCACGCCCCCCTCCCGCCCTACCCAACTGGCCCCAGACTGAACCCAAGGTCCCACTCCACTTTGCTGCCACTTTGCCACTAACAGTGTCGGGGTCTTGTCTGGTCAATTTAGATTCCATTCAATTACAGGATCCTATTGAACGGACAACATGGAATTGTAGAAGAGTAAAATGTTGTTTAGCCAATTCATGTCTAAATATAAATTGTCTGGGAACACAAGGCACCCAGCTGTGCCTCAGAGCTGGTCAACATGTAGCAACGGGCATTCCCTTCTGTCTTATAACCAGTTTTAATAAGTGACAAGAGCCGCATTCACACCGCAGGACTTTCCCTGGTACTTTGGTTCTTTAGTTCCGTTAGTACCAATAATGTCGCGTTCACACAGCCGGGACTACTCAGTGCCGGGAACTCTTTTGGCCATTTTCAGTCCCTGCTAGAGAGGTGGTACGAACCTGGTGATAGAAGAGTGGCAATTTCTATTCTATTTCTATTGGCTGGGCGAATTACAAACCACGCCCCGTTAGACGCCATTTTTTTCCTCGCTACAAAACCACATCCACACCTGAGCGAGTAGTTTTTTTGTACTTTAAAGCAGTTATGACCACACGTACTACAACACCGGAGCGGTGGAATGATGAGGAAGTGTCGGCGCTTCTGGCAATTTACTCTGAGGAGGGGATGCAGCAGCTTCTACAGAAAGCAGTTCCCAATTCCAAATGTTTTGAGCGATGTTCGCAAAAGCTACTTGAGCGGCGTGATGCCGTTATTGTTATTTATTGTGTCCCACCCCAAATTTGCAGAATAGAAGAATGTGAGAGCAGACAGGTGTCGGTGGTTGAATTTATCTACAATGTTGCAACCTTGTGCAGCAATAGCAGGGGCAGAAACACAAGTCACATAAACACAAGTAATTTATCATGTCATTTGTTTTAGATAAATAAGGGAAAAAGACTAAACAACGGTTAATGTCCTTTTCCAAAATCAGCCTGAGGGGGTAATATATAATAAATACATAAAGATAAAGTCCATTGTTATAATGTGGTATTTTATTTGTAAATTACCCTTATAACCCAGCCTCATGGAGCACATGATTCTTTGCTTGGACATTTTGTTGGTTTGAGTCATTTGAGCTCAGATTCTAGTAGGGACATAAACACGTATCTTAGGAAGATATGAACTTCATCTTGGTGAAGTTGATGCTGAATTCACTATTTAGTAGATAATCAAGTGACACTTTATATTTGCACTACGGTCTGTCTGCTGAGCCTACCTATAATATATATATATATATATATATATATATATATATATATCATGTACAGCGGGTGGGCTTTATACCCCCTCCCCCTTGTAGTTCTTCTCTCGTTTTCTTTTGTACTCGCCGTGAAGTGGTTTTGCGGCCTGCCAGTAAAACCAGAGAAGAAGAAGACGAAGTGACGTCAGTGTAATCTTGCCTCAGGGAAAGTACTGCGGTGTGGATGCGTTTGGCACTAGCCCCCTGGCGGATTCAGTGCCGTGGTACTTTAGTGCCGACACTAAAGTACGGCAAGTCCTGCAGTGTGAAAGCGGCTAAGGTAGAAAACAAGTGCTTACCGTTAACGTAAATTGTCCAATTCTAACATTCTAACATGCAAAGATGGCTTTTAGAGCAAAACATGATTGAAGAAATGTTGATGGACAAAAAGAGACAAGCTCTCCATGTCGACTTTTCACATTAAGAAGATTCAGCGTAGAATTGATGTCAAAGTTCCTTCAGATTTTCCTCTAACTTTTTAACTATTATATTTTGGCGCCATAAAGCTCAGCACCCAGCATTTAATGCAGGTATAAATGTATGCTTCTATAGTATTTTATTTCAAATCTTTAAGGTTACATTTACTACTTACTAAATTATTCAGCTTAGTAACTAAAGGAGTTCAAACTGTTCCAACTGCTTCTCTGAAACCAGCAAATATTAGCAGTAGAGGAAAAGGAGGAAAAGAGGTCGGTAATGCCGGCCTCTGAAGTCCATGTACAAACCTCACCAAAGTGCTGGTGTGTTACATATATGTACACAGTTTTTTCCTGCACTTCCTGTCTGGTTCCTGTGAGACCTGCAGGGCTGTAAAACCCTGACCCCTCTGTGCCACAGCAGAAGCCCTTCCCCCAACACCATGAGCATATTAGTTCCTACTGTAGCTAACTGTGTTTGAGACTTTGTCTGACTCATGGTGTCACATGAGGATGACACTGCAAGGTGCCTTGATGTTAGAAGTTTATTTCCCAAAGTTTCAGCTTATGAAGTCTCCCTTTTTTTCTTCCTTTTAGTCAATCACATATTTCTGGTGGTCACTTCCTCCCTGCTGCCTGACTTTCTCAGAACTGGCCTCCTTCCCTTCTTCTTTACACAGTCTTACACTCACTGCGATTTTTGGCAGCCACTCTGGAACATGAAATCATGCCACAGGCTTTCATTGGTAGGCCCAGGCCGGCCAGGCTCTTTGACAATGTGCCAGGGAGATATCTCTTCTTTCAAGTCATGCAGTGTCAGTCCAATGGCCTTGCGGGGCCTTAGCATGCCGGCTTTTTCCCTTTCATCCTTCTCTGGCTCTTATGACTAGACCTGGTCAACCGCAGGACGAAAGGCAGAGAAGTAGCGTGGTGGACAGAAAGAGGAGAGGGAGTTAAGAGGACAAAAGGAAGGAAGATAGTTGGGGGGGTGGGTTTGGCTTCTCAGGCAGATGACGAAAGCAAATGTGTCTGGTTTGGTAAGTGGGTGGCTGGGATTTGTGTCTTGCTTGGTACAACTTTTTTTTTTGTGTACGCACATAGCAGAAAAATGCAACCCATCCTCCCACACAGCCTCGCAGCTTGTGTAAAGCAAGCCTCTTGGCTGGCATAGCATGTAAACCTCCCTGGTATGTGCTTGTTGTGTGTGGCCTGGCGCTGCCCTTGACCAGCTCGTCTCTGAACCACGATCAGTTCCACCTGAAACACCAGCCAAAGACAACATCTCATCGCAGCGGAGCGCAACTGGCTAGCGACCGGCCGCTAGAAAGCACTTCAAAATAACTTGAGCACCAAGAACGTTTTTCACCATCTTTATTGACATGTCCTCGCAGAAATAAAGCTTGCTACTTTCAAGTGTTAGCCAGAGGCCCAAAACCATAACAAGTGTATCATCTTTCTTTGACTCTCATTAATACATAATCCTAAAACCGCAGTTGCCATGGAACAATGCGAGATGGCAGAGGAGTGTGTCAGTGTGTCCTTTTCTACCGTGGCCCTCAAGTTGGCACTATGGGACAGCAGACCAGAGCAAACAGCTGCTGCGTCTTAGTGCTAAGTGGTTTTTGGACTCTAACTGTGTCTGGCATCTCAGCCAGAGCTGCAGGGAGGGTGTAGTGTAGTATGTGTGTTTGTATGTGTGTCTGATAGGTTGACGGGGATATAGAAAGTGTGCATGCGTCTGAAGAAGAGAGAGACCTGCTTTAAAAGAAAGACCTGGCAACAGACAGAGGAGTGTGATATTGCGGGCGACTGGCTCCAAGCCTGCGGCCAGGTTAGCTGTCCTACACACTCAGGTGTGTGCTCGAGGTCGTCCCGAGGCCACAGCAATGCCACTTAGGTGTTAAGCCGCAGGACTTGTTGTAAAGAAGCTTCAATGCTGGCTGCATTTTGGCATGGTTTTCAGACCTCTTCTAATACAGCGTGTTGGCATTCATGGGCAGCTTGATTGTCTGATCAGTGGTTGTATTTGTTGTTGTGCATATACATGTGTGCATTAGCTCATCAACTGTTTTTCAGTCTGGATAAGAAGAACTATAACACAGATCAGCTTGTGTTGTGATGCTGACTGCAGAATGACTCACCGTATTGCTCACCACTCTCTTCTCACTTTTTCATGCTTTTCTCCTTCACTCTCTGCAAAGACTTTAGTCGAGCAAAGAGCCATGATAACAGAAATAAAATTGCTGTAGTTTTTACACTCTGCAGCCTCCATTGTGTTTTGTTAAATTGCAGTCAAGCCACAAAGGTGATTGATTCTTAACGGCTGCTTTTGTTCAATACAGAAAAGGCTTGTTCTTTTCCCTGAGAGTTTTTAAAAGACATCTTTTCATTGTCGAGCACAAAGATACAGGATATTGAAGACAATTATCCCCCTATGCCTGTGCTAAAAATGCAAGGCCTCTCAGTTGAGTGAAAAAATTGAAAGTCAATTTTGGGTTGTTCAAATCACTGCATTTTCAGTTGTAATGTGTATAATGATAGAGTTCTGCCAGTCAGATATAAACGTTCTCCATTTCAATTTTACTCCATTTCATCCCTTACTAAAAGAATGTGCTCATTTGGTCTGCAATTTAAATACGTTTTGTGACATACACAGGTTTTACAAAAAACATTTTCCCCCTTTTTCTTTATTAAGGCCCGGACACACCAAGCCGATTTTGGCCGTCGATGGGCATCAGGCCGACGATGAGCGTCGACACGCCCTACTCAGATTAGTGTGTCCCACACCGTTGTGTCTTTTCAGCCATGCCGACACCTTTTCGGCCGAAAACCCACCGATTCAACATGTTGCCCGGGGGGCAGTCGGCCAAAGGCTGTCGGCAAAATAAATCACTCTGATTGGCTGTTCAGCAAGAGAATCAGTGCATGAGAAGGGAAACGGAAGTGAAGGACCCAAACAAACTATTAAGAAGGCAAATCTGAGATTTCATTGAACTCCAGCTCTCGACACAGGTTCGGGAAAGCCCCATGAGCTTCTGGCTGTAGAGGGAAAATGGAACGCACACGCTATATGTTGTTTGTTTATATCACGCAGTCTGTTCTTCTTCTCTCGGTGTATCACGCAGTCTGTCTTCCGGTTGCCTCTTTTGAATGATGAATACACACTACCGCCGCCTGCTGGTAAGGAGAGTTATTGCCACTCACTCATGCGCAGTTCGTACGTGCTTCTTGGCCGTCGGCTGAGTCTTTGCTGTGTGTTCCAGTGCGACACATGGCCAAGACGCAGAGACGCGAGGCGACACAACAGTCAGGGGTCCGTCTGTGTCAGTTCTTTGGTGTCGGCTTGGTGTGTCCGGGCCTTTAAGGGAGCATTCAAGTCAAAGTCAACTTTATTGTCAATCTTTCAGTTTGTGTGTACAGACAGAGCGATCGAAATACAGTTTCCCACAATCCCGGATAAAAAAGGTTTGATGAGATCTGCCCTCATATCACAGGTATTCACAAGTTCCTTGGTGCCACAAATCAAGAAAAAAATGAAATATAAGCAATACAAAACCAAAACCCCACCTAAGCAAAGAGCATTCTAGCTGTGTGTATAGAGTAAAATGCAGAAGCTAACTCTTAAGCTTCCTCTCCACCTGCCCCAAACCCCCTGAACAAATGCCTTCAAACACCACTGCCCAGAGGGAGGGATAGAAAGAGAAAACCAAAAAGAAGCGGAGGAGCAGCAGGGAGAAAGAAGAGAAAGTATGGAGGGGGGGGGGCTTATGAAGCATGGAGCACTCGGGGGGCCTGCCTCTTGGGCTCTCCTTTCATGTTTGTGTACGCCTCAACTTGCTGATATTATTTTGGCGGGGTGTCGGGAGAGGTTTGACCAGGATCGGGCCTCTCTCTCTCTCTCCCTCTCTCCACCCCCTCTCTCAGTCTGTGATGGAACCCTCACCCACCTTCCTATACTTCAATCCCGAACCTCAACTCCCCCCGCCAACAAGTCCCTCTCCTAAATCACTTCTTCACCACGTTTCACGGCGCTTGAAGGGACCCAGGATCCCACTGCGCTCGTTTCCATGGTCACTGGGAAGCTCCTTGTGTCATGTGGCTCAAAGTGAGCCGTCCCTGGGCCGAATTACCCAGCTTTCAATGGGAGGCCAAATGACCATTATTAGACTTCACAGCTCAGGCCCCTATTTAAAGAGAGAAGAAAGGAGCCCTGGGGACTTAAAATGAGGGAGAGATGGAGGGAGAGACAGTGAGGGTGATTGAAGTAAATACAGAAAGAGGGGAGAAGAAGAGAGGAAAGTGAGAGATGTTTCTTTTATTTTTATTTTACCACACCCATGCGTTTATTTTCAACCACAATTGTTATTTGGAATTCATACACAAGCCAAAACTAAAGCTCTCCCGTCTGTCAAACTGCATCTAGAGAAGTTGGGATCAAAGATGTGCCGTGGAAAAAGTAGATCTTAAAAAAAGATAGAACCAGACATCCACCCACGTCAACCAAAGCCCCATATTTTCTCTCTTCATCTCTGTCTAAGCCTGCTGCTTTGTGGGGGAATGTGCTTGTGTGCATGAGAATCCTGGTGTCCCGCAGCCCGCTGTGTGTGTCAGGGCCATGTTGTCTTTAAGGCTCGGGCCCACGGCCTGGCACGAAAGCTGGAAACTGAAGCCCCCTGGTCCCCGCGCGGCTAATCTGATGCCTCTTCCCACTACAGATGATTCCTCCACTGGAGGGTTAGCGGGGGTGAAAATGTGTGTGTGTGTGTGTGTGTGTGTGTGTGTGTGTGTGTGTGTGTGTGTGTGTGTGTGTGTGTGTGTGTGTGTGTGTGTGTGTGTGTGTGTGTGTGTGTGTGTGTGTGTGTGTGTGTGTGTGTGTGTGTGTGTGTGTGTGTGTGTGTGTGTGTGTGTGTGTGTGTGTGTGTGTGTGTGTGTGTGTGTGTGTGTGTGTGTGTGTGTGTGTGTGTGTGTGTGTGTGTGTGTGTGTGTGTGTGTGTGTGTGTGTGTGTGTGTCGTAATGGAAGAAGAAAAAAGAGAGTAGCATTAAGATAGTGAGAGGAAGGGGAGTGCACCTGGCACAACATTATCATTGTTTATTCGAGACCAAAAAACAAAAATTGCATTTTTCTTTGACAGGTGGATGTCAGTTGTCAGTATGAGTGTTACTTCCTAAGTCTTTGAATAACTTGCATTAGAATATTGTTTTTTGTTTTCTCAGTCCTAAATTGCAAAGTAACTGTCTTTCAGATTGTAGGGGTGTTAATATGTATATGATCTGCTAGTTGGTGTATCATTTCTGGTGACAGAGATACTGTAATAGAGAGATGACTGGTTGAGATAAGAAAACAATGAGGTGTTATAAGGAGTAGATGAATGATTTAAATTTACAGCTACAGTTATTTCCTGCCCTGCTGTTATCTTTATTGGGACACAGCAAAGAGAAAAGGTACTTGCTGTGATCGTTGAAGAGATGAACTCAGCTGGCAGTTCACCATTTTTGTTGAACCATACTTGTTGCCATCTCAACCTACGAAAACTGTCATGCAGTGTTGATGAATATTTTAAAGAGGCCTGTAGTACAAAAGTAAAATCTAGTCATGAGAACTAAAAGCCAGGACAAATATGCCTGATCTTGAAAAGAAGAAAGATAGTATATTTTTTCTTCTGCTTTTCTGTCAACCATCTCCTGACTCCTTTAGACTTGTGTTTTGAAAATGTGAGAAGCATTGTCATATGTGATTATAAGGGGGAGTGATGTCACTTGAGGCAGCATTAGGTTGTTGACTTCAAGTTGGAAAATTAAAGAGTAAGAAAGTACGTTTACCAGACACAGGCTACATTAGCAACTAAAAGCATAAAACACCCAAATGGCCTTACGGTTCTGAGAAGAAGGCATGGAATACAAATGACGCCATCCTAAATTGAATTTAGAGTTAAAGACTAAGTTGACACTCATTATTTTTAAACGCAGTACAAGCTTTTTAATTGGGCTTCTCCTTTTGCTCCACGTTCATCCTGTCTTTATAAAGCATGAGATTTTCTGTATTATATATCTGTCAGCTTCTTTTCCATAACTTGTTCCCCATGTTTCTCTTCTGGAATGAAACAAAAAACTGAGGTCAGGTCAGTCTCCTCTGCTTGCTCACTGCCAGGGAGACTGCACAGCAGGAGGTACGAGGTTCTACCAAGAAAACAGGCAAAATGGGGGTAATAGGGCCGAGTCCTGACCTGCTCTGCCTTGTTTGCCCAGGGAAAGAGCTCCCCTCCACCAACAGCAGTATTACGAGAGAGAGACACTTCTCTTTCATACAAGCAGGGACATGGTCTCCTCAAGCAGCTTCAAGGCAGAGAGAGATTAGAGAAAAAAACAAATTAAGGGAAGGAGAGAAGTGTCCGCGTAAACAGATGCCTCAGCTAAACTACATTTGTATTAGAGTGCATGTTCACACCTTAACATCCTGATTAAATTGAACCACAAATACTGCTATGTAGCCGTTTAACTTTGTAGTAGTTAACGTAAGACTCAGACATGCCAGTTAAACCTTAGTCAGGGTTACACTTTGTGGTTAAAGTGTCTGAATGTATAGTAATGTTAATCAACATGCATGTAGCTATCTGTCAGTCATGTCAGCTGTCAATCATATCAGTGGTCAATAGCAGGTGAAGCTGTGTAAGAGTTTGAAAGCAGGAAATATTAGCTTATTTTAATCAAAGCTATATAGAAAGGTTGTCTAACGGCTTGCGTTTTGGTCAAGCTGTTCACATGCGCTACTTGAAGCATATTTGTACACTTTCAATTTATGCTCGTTACTATGGTATGTCGGGCTCTGAGCGTTACGTACGTTCAATGACGCGCCTTAATGCATCGTGTGAGGAAACAGATGGAGGGCTGCTACCGCTGCAGTCAGTGACATTAAAGACAAAGATGAAAAATGAGAAACTCCAGGTTTAATCTTAACAGCAAATACTGTATATTTTACAATAAGACAACCTTTGTTTACTTCTCTCTCAAACTGCCTTACATCTTTTAAACCTATTTGATCTATTGTTTTCATTTAAGGCTATCTTCAACTATCTTTAAAGGTTGAAAAGCACTTGATCTATTATGTGCCAGGAGACTTGCAGCAGGTATACACATCTAGTGTTACGCTTATCTTTACTTTCTCCAAACGCATTCAATGTTTCTCTCTTTGCATGGCAGTTATCATCTAATGAAAACTGGTAATTCAGATTTTTCAGCACTTTTAATTCAGGTTATCCTTTTAAGACCTGAGAAGAAAAAAATATATTTTAAAATGTCTTACCCTGTACATCACTAATCACACATGCATGCATTAGTATGTCTTATGTGCTTTCCTTTGAATGCAATTCCCAGAGAAACATGAAAGACTTTTTGCCTCAAAGTAAGTCTAATCACAACAGATTAAGTCATGGTTATCGCTTATCATTTTTTAACCAAGACTTCCTGTTACTTTCGTCCAAACCCTAGTATAGACACTAGGTGGAGAAGAAGCACTTAAAAAAGTGGTATTTTTGTCCCTAGCCGGAAAGCATGTTTATTTTCCTGTGAATCACAAAGGGCCAGAGCCCGAAACCGGTAAGAAAAACAACATGGGAGGGATGGAGAGGAACGTAGAGGAAATTTAATTAGCGGTTGTCCATTCCTCCGGCCCCAGTGTTTGGTCTCGGCAGGGCAGAGCAGTGGGCAGCGAGAGCAGAAAGAAATCAAAGGCTCCTTGATTAGCGGCGGTCTGAGTCAATACGTTTGCATCTGTGTTTGTGTAAGAGTGCGCGTCTGACGCCACAAGACATCCAACCAGGGAGAGACAGGAAATGCTGCATGTGGCTCACAACAAGCATGTATATTTAGAAAAAGAAAAATGTTTAAATTACAAGAACTTTGAGCCCCGCACATGAGCCTCATCACTCATGTTTTATTTATCGTATCTTCACGGGGCGTTTCATTTTATCATCAAAACTCGTGCCCTGGAAAGGATAGGATAGACACATTGAACCCACAACTCAATTATAGTTCTAAAATAGTCTTATTTGAATAAAAACCAAAGTGTTTCCTGAGAAATCCTTCTTCATTGCCACTACATGATAAGTGTTTAAATGTTTCAGAAATATCTCTTTGTTTCATAGCCCTGATTTTGGCCGGAAAAGTTTGGTTTTGTTGTACCAAAAAAGGTTTTAATGTGTTCATGATCCTCCAAGAGTAGTACATTCTTGCTTTAACAAGCTTCTGAAATAAGCTCAAGTTTCCTTTATATATACATAAATCAAAGACTAAAGTGAATTATCTGATTTAATCTCTTTGTAAACTCATGTTGCTCTGACATCTTATAACACCTACCAAATTGCAGGATGAATGAAATGCTCTTTTGTACAACAGCTCATACATTTTGTCACAACCTGCCTCCATTGGCCGTTCTCGATCTGTTCTGTTCTGTTCTTATGCAATTCTCCAAAGAGATAAGAGGAAGCAGGATGGCTGACTTCTACGCTACTTCCACTATCAGCTCTGTTTAAGGATTCAGTAGCCTCAGGCTCCTATTTGTGAGCTATTTCAAAAATATTTAGAAATAAGTCATTACAATACACTACAGTACATATGTGTTTTTTAAGAGGATGAACTCAATGTGTCTTGCATTTTTCTCAATACGATTGAACAAAAGACACCAGGCGCCGCTTGTGAAGGAAATACAATGGCAAACATGTAACTTAAATCAGGAGCAATCTCACCAAAGAATAAGTAAAGAATAGTATGATCTTGACCTGGAGTTAAAGGTTTAAAAACTTGGATTTAAGGACACATTTGACATTTTCATTAAATATGAATATACAGGAGTATGAAAGGGAGTCTATATATAATATATGGCTCTCATAACAAGGGATTGCTCCCCAGTACACCTCACTCTCTCCACCCTTTAATGGGGCCGGCCTTTTGCCAAGGTCCACTGGCAGGCCCCCTCAGAGGTACACACACACACACACACACACACACACACACACACACACACACACACACACACACACACACACACACACACACACACACACACACACACACACACACATTTTCATAGCACAGTTCTCTTGTATAATTCTGGTTATGCAATAGTGGGTGAATGGCCACCCCACATTGTGCGCTGAGGCAGAGACAGAGTTGGCAGTGGAGGGGGTCGGGTCGGTGGTGCTGACTGGTTTGTCAGAAATATTTTAGAGCTTTTAAAGATATATCCACTTGGAGCTAGATGACGGTAGAAGCATCATTGTAGGAAAACTCTTCTGATGTGTTGTTTTTGTACCCTAGAGTTCCTTCCCCCCATAGCTGACATTTCCACCTTTTTAAAAAAAAGGCTTCTCACACCATTCCAGAAAATGGCCTCTATCTGAAAGACATTTCCCTACTTAAAAGAAAATGGTTTCAAAGTGGAGCAAGCTCTTCTTTTTCTGTTTGTCTCACATCTCTGTGTCCCATTTGGGGATTTAAGCCAGTGGAAAGAAGATACTTCACCCATGGGAACTGATTTTTTTCTTTCAGGGATGGCAACACAGTGGCACAGCTAGTCATTACTTCCTGTGTCAGTGTGCATTTGTGTATGCTGGCTGGTCATGTACATGATGTACAGCACAGAGCCGGGTCAGGGGTCAGTGTACCTGGGGCGGGCCCTGTCTTTGTCTGATAGTGATGTAATTTCATCCGCCCCAAATCTCTCTCTTTCTCTCTATCTCATTTCCCCTCTCTGGGGTGCAGTTTACCCACAAACCCCTCCATTATGAGACAAGATGCCCAAGCCTAACCTATAGGTCTATCTTTGAACTACTACTGATAGAAATGTACTTTCAATACCTGAGATATCTAAGCAACCATTAGCATGAAAAGCATAACATCAGCAACATTTGGATTTGAATCAAACAATACATGAACAAGATTATTTATCCTGTAATGCCAGCTTTAAAAAGTATTTGTATACACAGTCCTGTATGCAGTATAGCAGGCGCAGTTTGTATCTGATGATTCAATTACCTTTATGACAGGTTTAAATGTTTAGAAGTGTGGCTCACACTTGCTGCACCTTTTTCACCACATGATGCAAAGACAGGTGACAAGGTGTGTTGCTTGAGGCATTCATGTGGTTAAATATGAATTTGGAAAATACTAGTTTGACATTTTCACTACCTACTGGCACCAAACAGCAAACAGACAGGTTAGCGACTAACTGGTGAAGAAAATGTTACTTTTTCAGAAGCACTCTCTTGGAAATTGATTGATCCTGCTTCAACCTTAAAATCTTCGTCTCATTGAACACGTCTCAAACTGAACGCAACACTCTCTAAAGAGTTCTGCGTTCCCTTCCTGACCTCGCCTCTCATCTGCCGTTTGATATTAATGGCGGTCCCTGAGCTCACTGAGAGCTTCAAGTGATTCTTTCCCCTGTGTGTTTACGTTCGGTAAACTGTCCGTTTATATGAAAGCGGCCGACACAGAGAGGATCTCGAGGAGGCTTGGCAGCCTCACTCCTCTGCCGGTGCGACACAAAAGTGGATTTTTTTATGTGCTTCGTAAACATGTTTTATGCAGCTCGAGAAACGGTGCCTCAGACGTCCTGGGACTTGTGTTAAATATTCCAGCCGGGGGCTTAAAAGCATTTAAATTAATATTAAACAGGAATATGGCAAAGTTCAAATGTTTGGGAAGGTGAAGAGAGAAAACACACTGACCAAAGAGTTTCTTTATTTATTTTCGCCGCCTTTTAATCTGCAATTCAGGAGTGACATTTCTTGGCAGCTGGTCAAAACCTTTAATACGAGTGGAAGGGGAATCATGAAAAAGTTATTGGAAGGATTAAGCTCAACAAGGTTATTTCAGTTCACATTGTAAATGGTTTCAGGACAGTGTTTATGTGGGAACAAGAATTTTGCAAGTTTTCGTGACACAGCAGGTAGCAGCTCCAGCAGGGCGAGGGTGTGAAACCAGTTGATTATAACTAACAGAGCCAATACGATTATGTCAAGTATCTGTAAACAGAGTAAAATGTTATGACAGATTACCAGTCTGTCAGCCAAGTGTTAACATCAAACGGTAGGATACCAGGAGGATGATGAGTAATGTGCTTCGTGAAATGACTAAATCCTGTTGATGAAGATGTCAAGATAACACAGATGACTTCATGTGCAAAAAGTACAATTTGTACAGTCGCTTCAAACTTCCCCGGGCTGCACGAGCTTCCAATCAGATGACGCACAGCCACGTTGAGAACTTCATTTTATTTTAGTTGAATGTAAATAATGTCTTGGCACACATGCCTGCACTGAGAGTGAGTGAGGAAGGAGAGAAGAAAAAAAAGGGGACCACATATAAGAAAATCCATGGGAGAAAAGTATGCCTTTATCTTTTAATAAACCGTAAAGCCAGGAGGCAACATGAAATTACAGCATAATAGCAGTGCAGAGTCTTCTGAAGACTTAATTGCCTTAATTATAGCAGTGCAGAGCAAGAGAGAGAGGGAAAGGAAAGCATGAAGAGGAGGAGGAGGAGCCACGAGGAAGGAGGGAATCAGAGAAGAAGAAGAGTGATGTGATGGAGGAACTATGTGTGAGCCAGATGTTGCAGGTGTAATCCAGGTGCACCCGGCGTCTGCAGATAACCTCCCGTGTCCCCTGCGTATGGAGAGGTGCCCTGATGTGATAATATAAGAATCCTCCAGCCACGACGGAGTGAGCGCCGCACTAAGAAAAAGTCTCTTTCCAGTCGAGTGAGAATTCCTCTGCCTCAGATCTTACAAGCTGGCAGGCTTACTCCGGGATGCTAAACATAGCTTTCATTTTCCTAGTGTCTAGACTGGGTTCTCAGTACTTTCTGCTGTGGTTTTTCCTTCACCCAGGGAAGATTGTACTCCTAATTCTCGTGCCTCGGAGCCAGCAGGAAGTGTGTTTAGCCAGCAGTCTTGTAAAGTACCTGGGAACACCCCCACACCCCCACCCCAGCCCAGAGCCTGCAGTTCAGGTGGAGAGTTCAACTTACTTATGAGCAATTATCGTAGGATGTGAGGAGAAGGTCAATGACTCTTGCCTTCGTCGTACTTCCATTTGCCTCTTACTTCTGAGAGATTGCACCTTCAATTTCTTTTAAGGGGGATGTTGAATAAAATTTGAATCCTACTACTTGGCTGAACAATTTACTTTTTTTTTCTACTAATCAATTACAACAGACAGTAATGACTAAGCTTTGAGTACATCATTATAATTCAATTATATTAATTAATGCTCTCAACAAGTAAAAAAGTATTCATCATATCCCTCACTGCAGTTACATGGCTGCAGTGAGGGATATAGTATGATAAATGACATCATCTGAATGTTGCATTTGAACAAATACATATACTGTTGTAGCTGATGGAGGCAGAGCTAGTTTGAATTACTTTGTATAAAGTTTGGTAGTTCCAATACCGAGGGTTGCAAGTATCTTGCAACCCTCGGTATTGGAACTATTTGTACATTTGCCCACAAAATGTAGTGCAGTAAAAGTATAAAGTTATGTGAAAATACTCAAGTAAAGTACAAGTACCTCCATTTGTATCTAAAGTAGAGTACTTGGTTACATTACACCACAGCTTGTAATATTGGATCCCTTAAATGATCAAAATCTGCCCCTCGTATGAAATCTAAGACTCTCTTGAAATTCCTGTTAAATCTATATGAAACTGGTGTGAATGAAAGTCTTTAGCGTCTTATTGATCTTTGTTTTTTTTAAGTTTGCTGCAGCGGATGGAATTGTCTTAACCTTTTTACTTAGTAATACAAGAACTTCAGCCATTTGACATTCTGCAGCCAGTTTGAGTCAGTGAAGTAAACCGTTTAAACTTTAAACTGTTCACTTTTCAGCAACATCACAAAGTCTGAAGAATGTACATTACCTATCACAAAGCAATACCCTGCCTTTGGTGTCCAGGGTTGTCGTTTTGTATGGAGTTGGGAAGGAGATGTGTCATGTTTTTAAGAGAACCAGTTTGCCTGTGGGGGCATTTTTGTTGTCGTCGGGCAAGTCCCTGCACTGCAGCGCAGGCCTGCCCCGAGTGGAGATTCTTTCGGAGGGAGATCTCTTTCTTCTTGAAGCGTCTTACCAAGAGCTATTAATTATTTACTGGGAGAGCTAACATCAAAGGAGCAGACTTGTGCTGAATTAAATGGGGGCTGGAGCCTGGCAGTGTGGAGCTGAGAGAAAAACTGGGTGAGAGGGAAAAGCCGAGCAAGATATTCGCTCCCGTTGCTTTTGAACTTTCCGAGTAGAAGAAGAAGTGAAAGAAGAAAGAAAAGAGCGATGTTAGTTTATGTAAAGGAGGCAGGACGAAATAGAAAGTTGGAAGAGTTTGTGTTTATAGCTCAACACTGTTTTAATGTTTCACTGTTTGACAAGGCTTTCATACACTGCTGGGAAAGATTGAATCCGTTCGCAGGGTTAATTAGTCTTTAATGAGCTATGAAAGTCACATTTATAAACATCTTGTATGTGGATTAAACCGAGGGGGACTCTAATTCTAACGTAGCACACATACTTCAGAGTCATGATGTGTTTACATTTCCCTGAAGCTGATTTTAAAGTTGTGGGTACACATGCCACCCCTGACATCAAAGGCCTTTTGTTACTTGGCTTCTTTTTTTTCTCCTGCTGCGACTTGTCCATGAAGAAGTTGTCCCACCAAAAGTACCTGAAGTGATGAACACCCACGCACGTGTGTTGCTAGTTGAACAAAATTGAACATATTCTATATTTAGAATCATTATTGACAGTTGTTGATTCTGGAGACAGCAAACACCTCTAGGGCTATTTCTTGCTATGGATAACTAGCTCATCATGCTACTTCTTGGACAGGAATATTTAATAAATAACATCTTTCTAAGGACTCATAATACACAAATGGAGTATGGAAATGATGTTGCAACCCATCAAAAGGAAAAATGAAATGTACACTTACAAATCTTGATCATATCACACTTCCTCAGCTGCACAAGAAATTAGCACTTTGATAAGTTTCAAACAGCTGGACATGTACTAACACAGCTGAAAAAGTAGCAGAATCATATTTACCCAAACTGCAGGTAAATGGTCAAAAGAAACAGGATTATTTAATACATCACGTTCTATGACAGTCTTTAAAATATTACTGATACATCATTAAAATCAATTGAGTTAAGGTTATGCCTCTGTGATGAGTATAGCCATAGCTGGAGGCTTTATGTATTCTGGTTGTTCCTCCATATGTCCATTAATCTGTACCATTCTCTACAAAGCGATATTGCAGGAATGCCGTGAGGAAACAAATTATATAATATTTGCCGTGAAAATCCACTTGGAATCGAGAATAAACTGATTTGCAGTCACTTCACAAAAACACATTTTTAGCCAGAACATGAGGCATATGCTATATTATGACAAAGTCACACAAATGTCTAAAAGGATCAGAATTACAACTTTTTGGACAGACATGGTGGATTTTCTGTTCTTATATTTAATTACGGATTTGAAGTTGATCAGTCAAAACGACCTGTCACTTTCCAAACACAGGGCGGTAGGTGGCAATTTTACAGATCCAATATCTATCAGAAAAATGAAAGCCAGAAACTAAAACGCAATAAAAGGTAATGACGGACATGTGGCTGTCTGACAATGTGAATAATAGGTAGAGTAACTTGCTGTGGCTTTCTCTGTCACCAGAACCCATTCAAAGATTGTGAGCCAACACATTTTGGACTGACACGTTATCTCCCCGCTGCCTCCATGTAAACACTAGAGGAGCAGTGAAGCTGATCTGGCAGCTAATGGTAGACCAACACCTTGGAGTCTTTTCTGTGTACACCGTGGCAAAAGATGTAGAAAACATGCTCAACGTGCCATTGTTGAGTCATGTTACCTCAGAGATCAACATGTTATGAAAAAAGCCATTGCGCCTCCCCCGCACACACCAGTAAACCCCCTCCCCTCTCTGTGTCCTCTGTCAGGGCCCAGCGATGACACTCTCCAGCCACTCGGCAGCAAAGTCACAGCAATGTACATTGTCACTTTGATCTTCACCCCCCCCCACCCCACCTCTCTTCCCTCTAGTTATGAGGCGGACTGGCAAGAACCCAAGGGCACTTGATAATACCAGGATATGATCCCAGCCCCGCTATTTTAGATCGTGTAGTGCAGACATCAAAACGGTGTCTAAATAGGGCGCCGTGAATCAAAAGCAGTCGTAGGGGAGAGAAGCAGCAGCTAAGATAAAGTTTTCTGTATTTTTTTTCAAACAAGGGGAAGCCAATTTGGATTCTACATGGAGATACTTCTGCACATCTAAGCGTTTCCCTTATCCTTTGCCTTTAGCAGAAGTCTTCAAAAGACCTCTGTGCTATGTCTCTCCCTGCTCTCACATGAAAGAAGCTCACTTTTTTTTGTTGCTGTTGGAAAACTTTATTCAACTTTCTTGAGTGCGCACAGCAGAACTCAATATGACTTTAACTCCATGTCACGCACATTTGCATCACATTTGACTCTGTGTTAGTTTGTGTCATGCTATTAGCTTGATGTGATGCAGATGTTACACCATGAAGACTTCAGAGAAATGGACCATATGTGCCTGTAGCAAATGTTATCAATAGCTTGTTTACTTCTGTTTGTTTTCCATCTCATTCGCTCATTCCCGATGATCTACACTTAGGCAGAGAACTCCCCCTAGTGGGCTGAATGTTAACATCTCCACATTGCGATCATACCTTCCCTAGCGTTTCCCTTTGAACTCTTGTTGAATGCATCTAATGATTCATGTTTGTTCTGTGTGTGCAGGCGAAGAGAGCCGTGCAGCGGGGAGCCACCGCCGTCATCTTTGATGTGTCGGAGAATCCGGATGCCATCGACCAGGTTCGTACACACCTAAAATTACCCAGGCCTTCACACACTTTTCAACAACACTGAAAACATGCACTGCCTTTCTGCGTGTCGGCCTGCCCTGCCCTTCTGTCTGGCAGCATGTGCGTGTGCTGTTTTATACAAACAATGATCTTTCTATCATCTCTCTCAAATGGTTTATCCAGGTTCAGCTTTCACTAGACCATGACCAAACTCTGTTGAGCTCATAATTGTACAGGTAGCAAACATTACCTCATCCCCCGAGACCACGGATCTGTGCACATTTTGGGAGCGCTCACATGGGCTACAGTAGGAACAAAGTGCATTTGTTGTTACAAGCATCCAGACATTGCTCCCTATCCTCGCTGTTAAGCGATATAATTCACAAGTTGTTCCTCTGAACGCCTTTGTCACAAGAATGCTTCTGTGGTATTCATACTCGCCACACCAGGTCTGGACTTGCAGGGTTTTTCTTCTTTCTCTCCTCTGCCGCTGAGTCGTAAAGCGCGTAGCTGAGAGATAAAAGGGATTGCGCGGAGACCACATGAAAGGCAGCGCTGGGCGGCTGTGTTAAATTCCCCCGAGAGGCTTTTCCAGTCAGAGCGGCCTGATCAGCAGAGACAGGACCCACAAGGCCGAGGGGCAGGGAGGAGGAGCTTAGGGGGAGTTAAGGTCCTTGGGACAAAATAAGGAGAAAAGTCTTATGAAGTTATGTACTTGACCTCCTTTTCTGTCTCAATGTATACTTCCTTTGAGGCTGATTTCATAATAATTTGGGTTTTTTTGTGGGGGGGAAGTTGAGTTTCAACTCTCTTCAAACAGCTTTTCTTATAGTTGTAATTTTTAAATGCTTTATTGTTTGTCAGAGGCTCTGTGGAGTTGTTTTCTCAAAGTGGGAGCAACGCACAAGAGTGAAGCAAGAGATCAAAAGTTTCAAAGTCTATACTTTTGAAACCAGAACATACAGTATTTCACTGGAGAACATGACGGCAGCAGAAGAAATTGAAATGTGAATATCCTCGGTATTTCCCTTGGGCTTTTCAAATTACAGATTCCAACCAGCAGACGAGAGCGAAGAGCAGGAGGGAGAAAGAGGAGGGGTAAAAGAAGGATGTTAACTGACTCCAAAGCCAAAACATCCTTTTCATTGACTGTTTCCCCCGGCTCCCTCTGGCAAACTGCAACCACAGTTTCCATGTGTTGAGCCTAGAGGTCATTTTGGCTAGTTAGTAAAAGAGTCCGTGCACAAGCATTAGGGCAGCGGCTACTAAAGTACTTTGCTGAAAGTCCCCTTAAAAATCAAGCCATGTTTACTTCCCACAGATTTGAAGGCCCCCTATGTGCTGTGTATAATTAAAAGGCTTAGCACGGTTGACACACAATCTTGTTTTTCATGAGTGTTCAGCTTTCATACCAATACTAAAGGCCTTTTAGTTATTTTCAGAACTCTCTGTGCCGTTTCTTCTTTTCATTTGTTATGGACGCTTCTTTGTGTGTGACTTCAAATACATGAACCATTTGTTTTTAAAGCTCGGCTCCATTTATTTTCATTGTTTCTATACATGACGAGTCAATACTTAGGAGGTTATATGGTAAAGCTTTCCAATAGATACAATAAATAAATTAACTTTGTTTAGCAGAACTTTGTTATTTCTCCGCTGATTTAGAGCTACAGTTGAATAAAGTTGGAGGAATCACAACAGGGCAGTATATATATATATATATATATATATATATTTATATTACACTGGATCATGACTCTCCTTTCATGCAACTGAAGACATTTTCCTCATGATGAGAATAACCTAGAAAAATGGTATTATTGACAAGATAAATGACTTGAGTGTGTAAATGTGTGTTTGATGTAGTTCTTTCTTCTTCCCTCTGTTCAGCTGAACCAGGTTGCAGAGGATCCTCTGAAGCGGCCCGTGGTTTACGTGAAGGGCAATGACGCCGTCAAATTGATGAACATTGTCAACAAGCAGAAAGTGGCCCGCGCTCGGATACAACACAGACCACCGAGGGTAAGAGCACATGCCAAAACCACACTCCGTGTAGATGACGTGCATGTGTGTGACACTAATCTAAGGCACATGTGAGGAACATGAGGACAAGGTGAACATGTTTGTGAGGCCCAAGCAGCAATCAGCACAGAGAAGTTTTTTAAGATGTGAAGACAATCAAAAGTTCCAGCTGTGAAATCTGACCCTGTCTTTCTTATCCGTTTCCCAGAGGCACTGAGGGAGATACATATCAGCCATTCAAAGAACTATTTGTCTGCTTAGAAATACTCGATAAAAGGACCAGCACTTGGAGGTCAAATAACTTGACATAATGAAAGGCTGAGAGAAGTTGTTTTGATGAGAACAACAATCTGGCTAATCTTAGCTGGGTCTTTAATAAAAGTGTTTATCCCCACAAGTTATCGGACTCATCTCAGCAAAAAGCAAAGATGCAAATTCTGCTTTTTCAAGTAAATAAAACCTCAAATAATGATCTAATTATCAAATGAACTGGCAATTGATCAGTCTGTTATTGAGCGAAAAGAAGTGAAATCTACGGAGTTAAGCATTTAATTAGCTTGTTTCAACCAACCAACATTCCAAAACCCAAATGTATTTAATTTACAAGTAAATCCTCCCAGTTGAGAAACTGACCATTGCTTGAAAAATGACAAATCCTTGAGAAACAAACCCCTTCTGCCGATAAGCTTTGTATTGAAGGGTCTTTTCTGCAATCTGCAGAGTTGTCTTGTTTGATTGAGAGATGTAGTTGTGACTACATCCGACAGTCTTAAAAGGACACAATAGCACAAAAAGAAAAGACACGGCAATGATTAAATCACATTAAATCGTCTATTTATTCCATAAAGTCCTTTTTATTTATTTGTATTTGCCTAATAACATGTTCAACGAGTCACATCAGTGAGTGGTCGGCTCTAATGAGCAACTAACTTGATGGAAAATGCAACATTATGGCAAAATTAACCATTTTTAACGACTGCATGTGAAGATAATTTGACAAATGTGTTTCTCTTGCCCTCTTTTTTCCACAGCAGCCCACAGAATATTTCGACATGGGCATCTTCCTGGCTTTCTTCGTGGTTGTGTCGCTGGTGTGCCTCATTCTGCTCATCAAGATCAAACTCAAGCAAAGGAGAAGCCAGGTCAGTGTCAGAACACACACTCATCACAAAGCAAGTTTGAGTCACAAAAACAGTGATGTGACACAAAACACGCAAACCAATGCCGTGTTTTTCCACGCAGCGTGACTCTACCAGAGCTGGGTGACGGTAGCAACCATTTTGATTGATTCCTCTCGATGGTTAACTAAAAGCTCTCAGTGGAGGCTTATGTCCGGGCGCATGAATCAGGATCAGCATTTAATTAGGGCTGATGAGAAGTTGGCCGCTGGGACAAAAAACACAGAGGTGTCATGACGGAGCAGAAAAACTGTAGCGGCATCCGGTGTAATCCCGTCAGCACACGTGTGTAAAGACACTTTCTTTCTCTGTGTGTGTGTGTAATTTGTGGCACAGCAGCCGATGACTTCCTTTGGTGGTTAATTAAGAGAGCAGCTCACACCAGAGGGGTTTGTTACATTATAACAACCTTTCCTCCCTGAAATGGGAAAATGTAATTAACATCTTGTAGTGTAAATATTGTTAATACAGTATTAACATGTCCTCTCTAATTTGACTGTTAAAAGTGGAATAGTTTGGGGTTTATCTAAGGTTTCCTCCAGGGTTTGCCCTCACAACACTGCAGTTAATTACAAACTGAACATACAGATTACCTCATGTTCTATTTTTTTTAACCCTGTGATGAGATTGGCTTTCATGCCAAAGTTCATTGCTCTTTAACTTACAAAGACTTCAATTATCTCGTTGTGAGGCAGCAAGAAAAAGACCCTGGAGAGCGTTCCTTCCTTTAAGTAAAGCCGACACACACATAACTCTGGTTTACTGCTTTATGTCCCAATTTCTGCTACACATGTGAATCATTTAGTTTAATCCTCAAAAGTGGTTCTGCATGTGGCAACTTTCATCAATCACCAAGTTATATTTTGAAGGCAACACAAAACAAATGAGCGATAAAAAGAGTGGAGAACCAGAGAGCGTTGCTAAAGCATCAGTGAAACATTGCACAATGATGTAATGTGACAATGGGGAACATGTCTAATCATGACAAATGTAACCCTCTGTCATTAAAGGGGCCCTATTATGCTTTTGGGAGGTTTTCTTCTCTGTAGTGTGTTATATAGGTTTTTGTGTATGTAAATGGTCTGCTAAGGTTAAAATCCCAAGTTCTCTCTCTCCCCCCCCCCCCTTTCCTGCCTGAAACGCCTTGATTGTAGTCCTTTGTTTACTCCTGTAACATAGTGACATCACTACATTACACTCGTGCTTCTATTGGCTAGTGCTCCAGCACATTGTACGTTTTTAAGCTAAGCTGACCAATCACAACAGAGCCGGCCAGCTAACCAATCAGAGAACACTGGGCTCTGGTTCCAGACAGAATATGTCAGAGTATGAACAAAATAAAGAGCTTTTTGAATATTAAAGCATGTAAACATGTCACAGTAGAGGAAGGAACAACATACAAATATGAACCTCAGAATGTGCATAATAGGAGTCTTTGAACATCATCAAAGAAGAACACGGTTAACAAGTTGCCAACACTGACGCATGAAAATGTAATGGCTTTTTTACCCCGAAACATCCTCTCTGAGTGGACTTTACACTGTTAGTGTTATCATTTAAATGCCTTGTTTGTGGGTCTCATAATCCGCGCTTAACCTGTACCTCACCCCCCCCCCCCCCCACCACAGAGCTCCATGAATAGAATGGCCATCCAAGCCTTGGAAAAGATGGAGACGAGGAAGTTCAAGGCCAAAGGAAAGGGCCAGCGCGAGAGCAGCTGTGGAGCCTCCGACTCTCTGAGCAGCAGCTCCACCTCCGACTGCGCCATCTGTCTAGAAAAGTACATCGATGGGGAGGTAAGAAAAGATGCTACGTCCTTTGAGCTCATATAGAGACTTTATCTGCTTTGAGGACAGACGGTATAATGGTATTGCCATCAACTTTTTTTTCAATACGGGTTGCAATGCTAGCTCTCACATTAATACCTTTCTTTTTGTATATGTACACATATAAGTATACTATTTCGAAATGAACTTTTAGCCAGTCCACATGTTTTGGTAGCCAATGCAACAAAACATTAAAAACCGTGATAATACCTCAACTTAGTGAAAAGGGTACCTCAAAAACGGTAAAGTGTTATGGCTTTGTCAGGCTCTTGGAGAGAAATATTAATAATAATGTTTCAGTATAAATAATAATAATAATAACTTGGATGTTTATAGCGCCTTTCATAATACCCAAGGTCGCTTTACAAGGAAGAACAGCAGTATAAACAAACATAACATAACAAAAGGCAGTCTAGAGATGTTTGGTTTTAAAGTCCTGGTAAAATGTTAGTGTAAATAGTTACCAAAACACTATTTAAGTCCCAAATAATTTGTGATTTCATATTTTGCGATTAAACTCTTAAAATGAGCATAAACTACATCTTGTTTGCGTTATTTATCTTGTATTTTGTTTAATTTTTGGTTTACCATACACATTTTATAAGGATCTTGTTTATTGTGAACTGTGGTGAACCTTATTTTATTTGTATCTGTTGGGACCATGATTGTGAAATCCAATCAAAAACAAGAATGAACCTTTTTAAAAAGCTAAACAAAAACTGATTACAATTTCTCTTAGCAACTCGGAGATAATGTACGTGAGCGGCTGTTTATCCAAACTCTAGAGCATAAGTTGACCATGAGGGAGAAACAACTTTGCTGGCAGTGTTAGTGTGGTCACCGTCCACCTGTGCTTGTTTTCTTTTCTTTATATTCTGTAGACATGAAACATAATGCAGTTATGTGGACAATAGAATGGAAGTTCCCCTGATGTGCTCGGGGACCGCGATCCTCCGTGATGCTCTTTCCGGCGCCTTTTCAGATGTTTAGTTCAGTCTTTGAGAGCACCTGGAGAGATAACGGTACCCAGAGTGCATTAGGTTGTGATTATGCTTCCTGTTTTCCCAAATGTGGCTTTCTTTTCATCTTTTTAAGGAGTCATTGTCAACAGCATTGTTCATCTTCGCTATGGGGACAAACCCCAGTGCCCGGGGGGGGGGGGGGACATAGTTGGCGTATGTGTAAGGTTTTTTTTTGTGGTTATGTGTCTCTTCGGTGAGGAGGGGAAGAAATCACAACAAAGCGTGGCGCCAGGCTTGCACAGAGGAAGTGGCAATATAAAAGGCTGAATGGCATCAAAGCGCTTTTTCAGCAGTGAATCAACAAAAGCCTGGGTGGAAGAGGGCCCAAAGATGAGTCACATCGACCTTAGAATAAAGTATTAATGGCAGTGAGAGCTTTCAGAGGAGATGAATATAATAATTCATACCGCTCCTCCTGTCATCCTGGAATTCCTCCATGCCAGTTCTCCGTCTGAATACAAAGTGTTGCATTCCTTTCATATCAATCCTCCAGTGTTAGCCGTTTGTTTGTTTTGTTCCAGAAAGTGGTGACATTGACGACAGACTTGTATTTGTACCATTGTGTGACTTGTTGTTAAGAGTCTTGTTTTTGGCATAATATGAATTAGATTACTCAGAGGTAAAATGTTAATCAATTCACTCCAGTTGACAGCTCTGTACAGCTTTGCTGCCACCTTGTGGACGTTTGTTACTTAACTGAGAATTGTTTATGTAACAACTTGGTAACTTTGGGAGTTGCAGGAATTCATAAATCCTGAAATTACACCATCGTTTAAATGTGTTTCACTTTTAGGCAGAGAGTTAATTGACACGTAAATTATCATTATTAATTGTTATACTTAACTTACTTGTATACATTATGTTCCATTGTGATAAAAAGTGTGAAACAATTGTTATTTGTGTATTACATTACGGTAGTATCTGACAGTTGTATCTTTTGATGTGTTTCCCCCCACAGGAGCTGCGAGTTATCCCGTGTGCTCACAGGTTTCATAAGAAATGTGTGGACCCCTGGCTGCTCCAGCATCACACCTGCCCCCACTGTAGACACAACATCATCGGTAAGACAATATTTAGCTTTGATGTTCAGATAAAACACTCTTTGTCATCAAGAGAAAAAAACATACAAACACAAAAAAAGATACACTGAGAAACAACAGAGACATTCATGAGGATGTGCTGTTATTTTTCAGAGCAAAAGAAGGGGAATCCAGGACCGGCCTGCATGGACCCCGGCAACCCAGTGCACAGCCGGCAGCGGGTGGTGCTGCCGGTCCACTACCCCGGCAGGGTGCACCGCGCCGGCCAGGTGACCGCCTACCCAACCAGAACCAGCATGGACCCCCACGGAAACCCCATCACCATGCTGACCGTGGACCAGCACCCAGATCCTCAGGGTCTGTACACCCCCCAATCAACATCCGCCTTTCTGCGGAGCTACCACCCCACCCTCCATCTGGACCACTCGGTCAACCCCCACCACTGTGGATTAGAGCACCGCGGCCCCCCGCCTACCCAGCACAGCCGCATCATGGTGCTTTCAAACGGCCAAAGTTCCATGTCGAAATTTTCCCGAGCAGCGTGCTTCTCGCAGTACGAGACTATGTACCAGCACTACTATTTTCAGGGTTTGACTTTCCCCCAACAGCCCGAGGGGGGCCATGGGCCTACTATGGCAGGGCAGCTTGGTGGAGGAGGGGGGGCCCACAAGGGCCAACACAGCAGGGCCTTCCAGCAGGGTCTGTTATACCCCACTGTGGTGCACATGGCACCAGCCTCTGCTACAAGAATCGGTGATACTAGCAGCACTTCTGGCCTGAACTGTTACCACGGTCACCGCTCGGTGTGCAGTGGTTACCTTGCCGACTGCCCTGGCAGCGACAGCAGCAGCAGCAGCTCGGGTCAGTGCCATTGTTCCTCCAGCGACTCCATGTTGGACTGTACTGAGGTCAGCAACCAGGGAGTGTACGGCAGCTGCTCCACTTTCCGCAGCTCGCTGAGCAGCGACTACGATCCGTACGTGTACCGGAGTAAGAGTCCATGCAGGGGGTCTGTGGGGGAGGCGGGGGCTGCGGCGTGTGCCACAGCTCCTGCTGAGGATTCCTCATCCCCTGTTCCCTTGGGACACGACTGCCTGCAGCTCCCCCCCGGAGCTTCAGGATACAACTCGGGGGACCACCTCTCCAACTGCAGCTTGGAGCCCAACTACAGCAGTCACTCATCACTGGAACCCAGGGAGAACAGCAACACTAGCACTACCTCAGCCGGGGCTCCAGAGCCCCCCTAGAGCAGACAGGGGGAAGGGGCCACAGGAGGAGTCGGGGGAGCTCGGGGCTGCAGCCTGTAGCTGCTGCTTCGAGGGCCCCTCCCAATGTGCAGTGCAAAGGGCAGGACTCGGACCAAGCTGGGTCTCTGACCTCAGGACGCTTTTACAGGGGGATGGACTTTCACAGCGCCTCCTCCAAGAACTACTTTGCCCCCGAGCACCTGTGCCCCCCCTCGGAGCAGGTGAGCTACGAAGGGCTGCCTTGCTGCTTCTACAAAGAGCTGAAGGTGCACAGGGCCGCGGGGGGGCGCTACGCCGAGGACTACGCTGTTAATGTGCAGTACGCAGACTCGGAAGCCTGTTCCGGGCAGGGCTGCTGCGAACTCAACCAGAGAATACCCATAATTCCGGAGGACACAGATTGTGAATTTTGCCCAGGGGCAGAGACCCAGAGCAGTTTATTACCCATTAATGTCCCAGTGGAGGCAGAGGGGCGACAGCAGAGCAACATGAGCCCAGGGAGAGGTATTTTACCTCTGACAATTTAGAGGTCAGTCGTACCCTCTGGAGGAGGAGACCAGGGCTTTGTTTCACCCTCAGCTCTCTGCCAGCCCAGCTTCTTTGGGGAGCAGTACACCATCAAATGAGGGGGGTCTGGGTATATGAACTTAGAGCCCAGTGAGATGGGACTCAGTCTGAAGTATGTATTTGGTACCGAATCTGTCAGTCAATCATTGAAACCCTCAGCTGCCTTGTTGTAACCGTGCTCTCTGAGCGCTGAATGTTATCATCTTCGATTGTGTGGATTTCTACTGAAATGGCCTGTCATTTCTAGACAGTGTGTCAAGTTCATTCCTGTGGCCATGAAACATCTCAGCACCATGTTTTCATAGCACTGAGACAAAGTGGAACTACAAATATAGATGGACTGAAACTAGAAGTAGGTTGGTTTGGTTTCTATCTGCTGCCATCAAGGGTAATTAAGTAATCTGGGCCCATTTCTTAAGAGATTTTAGTTTCTATATCTTTTCTCTGCCAAATATAGGAATTTGCCTTTTTTTTTTCTCCACAAAAAGATCACCCTTAATTCACAAACATCTACATGTATAGGTGCACGCATAAACACTGACTGCCTATAAAGCTTCAACCACCAGCTCGAATAGGTTGTACGGACATAGCTATACCAAAACAGAAAGACTTGATTGTTTTATTTTCTTTTACTTTTGTCAAAAGCAGGGAAATGGGTCCTTTTAAGTGTCTGTGACCCACACATTTCTCTGAGGAGAAGAAGCTATATATTACAGAAAAATGCATAGAAATGTGAATGCAAGGCTGACACTGGTGTCTATTCAATATTAATACAGAATTTGTTTATGCATTGCATTTCTGTCCAGCAGTGGCCTACCTGTATGAAATGTGCCAGAGCAACATGGAAGCCTTACGCTGGGAAGCTGTTTGTAGCAATATCTAAAAGACACTGCGCCTCTTTGGGTTGTCTGAAGTGGCAGTGTCTCTGGGTCAGTAGATGTTTTTCAGAAGCAGAGTGTTGCACTCTTACTTTTTGTTTGGAAGCCCATAAAAGTGTATTTTTGCTGTCACTTACCCAATTTCCTAAATGAGACATGCTCTAAAAGATATCTAGTATGTATCAAAAGGCCAAAGGAAAGTGGCTGGAAAAGACTCATTTTTCAAAAGGGTTCCTTATTTTACTGTGACTTTTTTTTTTTTTTAAACAATGCAGTTATAAATACCACAGTGTATCTGTTTGAATCATATCGTGCCATGCATAATACATACTCGCGATATCAATGCTTGTCATTCATGCCTTTCTGTTTGTCCTGCAGACTGTTGTTATACTGTTTCTATGAAATACACACATTCTCTACACAGAGGAAGACTTTCTGAATAACCCTATTTATAAGTTAACCCAGTGCTGTAATCAAGTGAGAATCTAATCTTGCCTTTTGCATAGAGATATGTACCTACTGCAAATATAACATTTTGGGTACTTGAGTCACTATTTAATTTTTTTGTTATCGTTTCTAGCACTTAAAATGTGTACAAAAATTAATATTTTTTAATTTTTTAAGAATATAATTATTCTCTGTCACTACCATTACAAATGTTTTAAAGAAAAAGGCTAGAAATCAATCTGTGTATATTTCTGTACCTGTATAGCAAACACATTTCATAAATGGAAATGTTCTCTGAATATTTATTTACTAATATATTTATCTTTAAGCCATGTCTTATGTTCAGAGTGTATGAACGTTTGAGTTATTTGGTTGCTTTTTATTTTGAAAAAAATCACTAACATGAGACTTTGTATATACATGGTAATTGCACACAAGACGATTAAATCTTCTCTGACCAAAAAACTGATTTTAAAACTTTAGTACCATACAGTTTTGTAATTAAAGTGTACAAAGATCTGTAAAATATACAGTTTTATTCAAGTAACTCATGTTGTGGTGTCCTCCTTTTTATTACCTGCACTTCACATTCAGATTTTGACATTGTTTTATCATAAGAAGAAAGTCTTTGCCTTCCGTAGCTTTGAGAAGAATCCATTCAGATACCGAGATCAACTTTTTAAACACTTTTTGATGTTACAGAACTAGACTAAAAATATTCAAAACTAAACTCAGTTGCTAGTAGTCCTAACATTGATACCAGAAATATAGAGGCATTTTGGGATTGCTTTCTGTATTTAGTACAGTTTAAGCGTCGCTGAACCGAACCCAGGAAAATATGTTCACTCTTCATGTCGGACATGTTTTTCTGTCATTGCTGCAGAGAGGAGCTCTGGGGCTTTAGTTTGGCAGTTGGACAGAAAAGCGTGAAACACAGAACCAGTAGTATAGTTTATAGAAAATAGTCAAACAAATTAAAACGTATAATTGTTTGTCGAAAATGTATAAAAGAAAAGAAAGTGTATATATAGTATGAGAAACATATGCTAAAAACAGCATAGTATAGTACGTTGAAAACACAGTATTGTATTTTGAAATTATGCAAAAAACGACAGTGTTGAAAATATCAGAACACACCACATAGAGAAACATCGAGAAAAAAGACATGTAATATATTATGCAAAAAAAGAAATACCAATGACAGTTTAGTAAGTCAAGAAGAAGCAAAAACTACGTAGAACACTCATTCTAAACTGTCAGAAAAAACAACCTAGTAAAGTATATTGAAAATGTGCTAAAATAATAATGTTTGCATATTTTCATTGCATGTTGTTTTTTTCTATTTGACATTCAACTATTTCACATAAAATAGAACATTTGAGTTATTCGGTTGCTTTTCATTTCGAGAAAATTCCATGGAGGCGTTGTATATTCATCGTAATTACAATCAGGACAATTAGATCTTCTCTGATCCAAATCCATGTCCAAAGTATTCCAGTATCTCCTGTGATGTATCCTCCTTTCCATTACCTGCATTTCACATTGAGATTTTGACATTGTTTTAAGCGCAGAAGAAATACATTGCTTTGAGAATAATCCATTCAGGTACAGAGATCCTTTTAAACATTCTTTATTTGTAGCCAAAATGTAAATATTACATCCAAATATTTGAAAAAAGCTGCACATAAACTCACTTGCTAGTAGCCTTAACACTGATACCACAAATATAGTGACATTTAGGTTATCAGTGCAGCATTCTTTACCAACAAAGGTATTAAGTACAGTCTAATCGTTGCTGAACCAAGACCATCAGCAGGGAAATAAATATGTCCACCGAAATGCTTCTCTCATGGTGCAGTCATTGCTGAGAGAGGAGCTCTGACGTTCATGTCTGAGAACTCTGCACAGTTTGAAATACAGACAGAGAAGTGTGAAACACAGAGCCAGTCTTTTTGCTTCTGTTTTCCAGAGGAGTGCATCTCACAGCTTGAAACCAGAGTGAAGAGCCACGACTCCACCGGTGAGGTTGTAGTACTTCACAGAGTAGAAACCTGCGTCCTCAATCATACCTTTAAACTCCTCCTTCAGGAGAGAAGAAAAGGAAATGACAGTGAGTCCACAAGTTACACTGCAGACAGCTTGAAAAACATGAACCTAAGGAAACATACAGTGACTCAGTTATTCAGTAGTTTTGTCCTTAAAAGAAAAGAAAAGATCACTACGATTTTTTGCCCATTATCTGACCTTAAAATGTACTTAGCAAAAGGTCTTTGAAATATTAAAACGGTATTACATTTAACATCTGGATTAGTGCACATATCCTAAATCAAACCATTAAAATCAGAAAGTGATGACATTTTTTATGAAATACCCCCAACTGGAGTTGAATCAAATCAGAGTAGCAATGGTAGAAAAGAGTAGACGGAAGAAAATAAAAAGGTTCTTACCTTTGGTCCGGGAACTTGCGGATGCTTTCTACCAGATACTGGTAAGACTTCCAGTCTCCAGCTATCACCTCTCCCAAAACTGGGATCATCTGGAAACTGTACGCGTCATAAAGCCTGAAAACATGTAACAGGATCAAAGTCAGTGAGCTGAAACCTGCTGCAGATACACTCATTTTTAAAATCCTTCTTATATGAAACTAATCGTTTGTTTGTGATGAGTTCTTACCCTATAAAAGTATTTTTAAAAGGATTTCGTATCTTTCATGAATTTGAAATTGACCAATCTGCATAATGAGTACTTTTACTTTTGGTCCAAGATCTGAGTACTTCTCCCACCTCTGGCAACAACAGTCTCCAGGTTTTATTCAGACCGCTTCTTTAAAAAAATATTTGACTAAAACTATTCCTGTGTTCTTGGAAGAGTGTTCATCTGAACACTGGACCCTTCACAGAGTATACACTCTCCTTGCTCTTTAGTCAGGGTTCGTACACTTTTACACCAATGATTTTCCATGACTTCTCCATGACCTTTACCTGATTTTCCATGACCAAAAAAATAACTCTTTCTCAGCGTACCACTGAAATGGTTTATTTGAACATGGAACAGGAAAATAAGGTCTACATATGAAACATGTTGTGCCCATCTAAAACAAATCAAATAGGCTTACTAGCTTCAACACACTAAAGCAACTACAATCTCTCACCAGCAAATACCTCAACAGTTAAATGACATTTTACGTTTCATTACTATACAGTATTTATTATCATTATAGTATTACTATTTCGGCGATTAGATAAGATTTAAATTACATTTGATGCAACGTTAGTTACATTCCATGACATGAAAAATATTGTTTTCGATAACTTTTCCAGGGCCTGGAATTTGCATTTTGAATTTCCATGACTTTTCCAGGTTTTTAAATGACCGTAAGAACCCTGTTTAGTACTCTGCAGCCAGCTCACATTTAACAAGCTGAAGTGCTTTTAGGAACAAAACCACAAGAGGGCGTGTCATCCAAGGACACAAAATCCACTCGGATAAAAAAACATATATATATATATTATATATATATATATATATATATTTCTAATTTGTGCTCAGTATAACCGAGCATCTATGGGATCTGTCTTAATGTAGGCAGCATACATGTAACTTAAAAGAAAAACAACTGCTTGTATGTGGTGAGACAGAGTACTCTACTCTTGAATACGACCACCTCCGAGAGAAACAACAAGCTGTGAAAATGTTTTGCAGGATCTGTGAAGGCAGTGATGAATCAACAGAGAGTCTCTGAGATTCATACGGTTGATTCATATTCACAGTTAGTCACAATCCATTAGAGAGCACTTCTCCTCACCTTGCTAGAACAGGATTTGTCACTTTGCTGAACTCCAAACACATAAACCTGCCACCGGGCTTCAGGACACGCAGAGCCTCCTGCAGAGCCTGAGAACCAGAACAGAATGAATGCTGACATGCTTAAAGGGGCCCTATAATGCTCATCTTCAGGTTCATATTAGTATTCTGCGCCTCTACTGTGACATTAGGGAGGGGGGAGGGGGGGAAGCGGAAAAGGGCCCCTTTAATAACAGTTTAAATGATTACTGAATATCTCAAGTCATTTCTACAGCAAAGATATCAGTTAGTAACAGCTTCGCAGTTCTTTGACTTTACATTTTCCAAGATACCTTTCTTTGTAAGTTGAGTATTATTGGATTTGAAACAATTGAAAGACATACTCTAGTTTACATATCCATGTTATACACTGGATGATTGAAGAATTATATTTTAGCTGCATCTCTAAATACATTTAACAATTTGCCAAAACAAGTCTAGCTGTGAGCTCTCTTAATTCACGTGGAAGATGTTTAAAGCATGTTCAAATGAAAACACATTATCTACAAATTTACAAGAACTTCTTTGGTTTATTTTTCTGACAATCATATGTGATCAAATAGATCACATTTAAACACTTGACAGTACTGTCTATAAGTAGAGTGTTATGCATTAGGTAATTTGTAATGTAGAAATGTAATCAGATTAAACAAACACATATATATGTTTGTGATTTGCATCTACTTTAATTTTGTATGCGTCTCTTTAAAAGTGTTGATTCACAAGGACTGTTATGTTTATGGTGTGTTTTTAAATGTGTTGATTTACGTGGACTTTACTTTTATGATTATTTCCAATGTGTTCTTTGATCTGGACTGTTATTTGTAACGTGTGCTTTCTCATGTGGACCCGGGAATATGAATGAACAGTCTTCATAGAAGCATCTGAGCATGAGAGAAGCTGTAGTGATAATACCAGTTACCTGATCTATATGGGTGACGTTTCGAATCCCAAAGGCGATGGTATAAATATCGAACTGGTCATCATCAAAGGGCAGCTCCTCTGCGTCCCCCACTACCCAGGACAGACCTGCCGCACACAGGCACACTTCAGCAAACGTTGCCCTCGACTCAGATCACAAGGTGGAAGAATAAGGATTATGCACACCGTTGAGATCATGCATGGTTGCACAGAACTCTCAAACAAGTGTTTGCATAATATTATCTGAGACATTCAGCTGTAGACATTTAAGGCTGCACAATACAAGAAAGATATTTTCGGTAACATTGTTGAATACATTAATATTACCTGCAATAAATAAACAGATTTTAAAGTGTAATTAATTCTGCTTTACTGCGGCTCTCAGTATATCGCTAAAATTACAGATTGGTTTTTGATAAAGAACTAATGCAGCAAATTTAAAAGTGACCTATCATGCAAAATGCACTTTTGTACATCTTTTATACATGAATATGTGTCCCCGGTGTTCCAGGGAACTCACCAAGTGTCAGAAAACACAACCCTCTCTATTTTCCTCCATACCCAAATCTCTTAAAAAGGGTCTGCAATGGATCTGATACAGACTGATCCAGATTTGAACACTTCTATGACGTCACAGAAGTGGCGCTACGGCTATTGGGCCAACTCCACCAATCAGGAGGAGACAGCCACGGACATTGCCGTTCCAAAGCGCTGGAGACGATGTAGTACATATTTCAGGCCTGTAGATGGTGCTGTTCTCACTGAATCCGACGAGAAAGGCAGTGTTAAATTGAGAGAAATGTGGAATGGATAAAATGCATGATCTGTTTGGTATTTGAAAAATAAAAGGTATAAATATGCTTATATAGTTATGGTCCTACAATATATTATTCAAAAATAGCATGATAGGTCCACTTTAAATGAAAACTAAAGGCACCGATAAAAGAACTGAATGTTTAGCTAAAGCTCTTGTTTATGGCTGCCTGATTTAGAAATGTCTAACAACAATTATTAATACAAATGGAATTCTGACTAAAACCATATTAATGATAACTACTGTGAGTTTTATAACTGAAGCCAAAATAAACTTTTGGATTCTTTACTCTAAATTTTTTTATTTTTCACAAAAAAGCCAAACTTGTATTTTTTTTAATTATAACTTTGTCATATTATACGTATGGACACATTTGGGCAATAACAAAAATGGCTGTCTGACTCTGGACGCAAAGATGGGGGTGAATTCAGGCTCCTATAACTAGAGCTGCACTGATGAGTTGACTAACAGAAAACTTATTTGAACCATTTTAAAAATAGATTAAAAATGTAAAAGTAATTTTGAATGCAAATATTTTTAAAGCCCCTTTAAGATGGAGATGTCCGGCATTTCTCTGTTTGAAATATCTTTGAAAGATATTTAAAAACAGAGAAATGCCGGACATCTCTCAAGTTTCGGATATGGATGGCCGAAACAAGACATTTGCAGTCATCACTTTGGACTCTAAAAAAACATGTGATTAATAAGAGAACCTAATCTGCAGATAAATCAATAAAGAAAATAATTGTTAGCTGCAGCCCTACATTTGTCCCTATGACCTGTACATATATTGTGAAAAGGTAATCCCAAAAAGCTGTGTTTCACATCCGAGGGAATCAGAGTGAAGCTCACCAGCACTGATGCCCAGGCCGTCAGCCTTCTGCTTTCCTACTCTCAGCATCTCCTTGTTGATGTCACAGACCACCGCTCTGGATTCCTGGGGCCCTTCCTCCTCCTCCTCTGTCGAGTAGTTGTTAGAAATATCCTGCCACGACGGTGCCTGCATGGACCGGGCTGCACGCCGCTTCTGCCTCTCTTGCTGAAAACAAACGTACTCCAGAAAACGTAACGAAATGTCACCTGCAAGGGGAATAATCACAACAACAAAAAGAAGTCAGTGAGTTAAGGTTTAAGTTTGATGGTATGTAGAAAATACACAAGAGCTGCTTTACCTGTTCCACCGGCCACGTCCAGGAGTCTCACCCCGGGCTGGGGGTGCATGACGTGGAGCAGCGTGTCTTTCCACAGTCGGTGAACCCCAGACTCATGGCATCGTTCATGGTGTCGTACTTCTGCGCCACGTTCTCAAACACCTTATACACTGGAAAAACACAAAGAGAGAGCATCTTGTCCCTGAAGCTGACTCACATATTCTATCAAAGAATATACTTTAGATGGTTTGTTTTCGCTTGCTTTAATGTTTTGTGATCAAGGAGAAATGTTTTCAATCTCAAGTGACAAAGTCAATATATAAAGTTGAATGTCTTTGGTTACTTATTGACATGTTAATCATATTCTAAATGACTTGCCTGGGTAAATAAAGGCTTTAACTTAAACTTTCGACAAGGTATCTTTATTTGAAATTGCAGCAGTGGCTCAGGCTGAAAGGCCGATCGGACCAGACATACAGAATGTGGACCGTTTTGTGGAGAGGTGCCAGGCGCCCTTGAGCAGAGCAAGGCACCGAACCCAACTGCTCACTGGTGCCGGACAGACTGGCATGTGTGCGCCTATCTGTATTACTGTGTGTGTGTGTGTGTGTGTGTGTGTGTGTGTGTGTGTGTGTGTGTGTGTGTGTGTGTGTGTGTGTGTGTGTGTGTGTGTGTGTGTGTGTGTGTGTGTGTGTGTGTGTGTGTGTGTGTGTGTGTGTGTGTGTGTGTGTGTGTGTATGTGTGTGTGTGTATTACAAATATATAAACAAAGAGGGAAAACTGAACTTGCGCCCAGGGGGATCGATAAAGACTCATGTTAAATGTTTTTAATATTATTTTTGTATAACTTTTAATAGTTAGATGATAGAATGTCTAAAATGACCATTCATGAAATTGAACATCTTTATTAAGTGTTTCTATAAGGAAAGAAAATATTTTTGTATTCTTGTCATTATGCCAAACACAAGTTTGATGAGGGGAAAGGTTTGAGTGTTTATTAATATAACGTTGGGTAAATATTGACCGAGAATAACAAGTTAACAACATACAGAAATAGTATGCTCTGTGCTAAATCAGCCAATTATTTCCCTAGCTTAAAAATAAAAACAACACTGCAGGTATCAGACAATTTAAAACGTTATACCAATATCTGCATCAAGGTACCACTGTTAAATTCACCTTGAACACATTAAAGAGATTTTATTGACAGAAATGTATTTTCATGGACTTAGTGTAAGCCGAACTGTCTGGCACATCCTTAAGATCCCAACAACATCTGAAATACTTTCTCTGACGGTGTGTACAATTACACACCGTAAAGGAGCTTTTAGGTAGTGACATGTTTGAATGAAGTTTGTTATCATACAGAGAGACTGCTCACCTCTCTTTGCCTTCTCTGTCTCCGGCACCGTTTCGAAACCGAAGTGCGTGCTTCTGTCTCCGGCGGCCTCGCTAAAGCACCGACAGCTCGGCGGCTCCCAGCAGCCAGCGGGCTGGCCTGGAGCACCAGCAGCGGTAACATTAACATTTCTGTGGGAAAGACGGATCACCCTCCGAAACAGGAGTCTCATGGAGGCGGCCATCTTGCCAAATTATGCAACTATGCGACACTCTGTCGTCATTCACAGGCGACGGTTAATCTTTTTTTCAGACCGCCCATCAGTGTATTCAATGTTTTTAAATGTCAGCTATTT